>NC_042981.1:24674752-25393919 GCF_901001165.1 Salmo trutta
CAATTGTTTTCTTGGTGACTATGGTCCCAGCTGCCCTGAGATCATTGACAACATCCTCTCGTGTAGTTCTGGGCTGATTCCTCACCGTTCTCATGATCATTGCAACTCCACGAGGTGAAATCTTGCCGAGGGAGATTGACAGTTATTTTGTGTTTCTTCCATTTGCGAATAATCGCACCAACTGTTGTCACCTTCTCACCAAGCTGCTTGGCGATGGTCTTGTAGCCCATTCCAGCCTTGTGTAGGTCTACAATCTTGTCCCTGACATCCTTGGAGAGCTCTTTGGTCTTGGCCATGGTGGAGAGTTTGGAATCTGATTGATTGATTGCTTCTGTGGACAGGTGTCTTTTATACAGGTAACAAACTGAGATTAGGAGCACTCCCTTTAAGAGTGTGCTCCTAATCTCAGCTCGTTACCTGTATAAAATACACCTGGGAGCCAGAAATCTTTCTGATTGAGAGGGGGTCAAATACTTATTTCCCTCATTAAAATGCAAATCAATTTATATTTTTTTTACATGCGTTTTTCAGGATTTTTTTGTTGTTATTCTGTCTCTCACTGTTCAAATAAACCTACCATTAAAATTATAGACTGATCATTTCTTTGTCAGTAGGCAAACGTTCAAAATCAGCAGGGGATCAAATACTTTTTCCCCCTCACTGTATAAACTACATGATGGCAATAATGCAGCTGCATAGGGACTCTGCAAGGCTCCATGGTTTGATATGTTGTTTTCTGTGATCGTTAACCCATCAGTCGTCTGGGAAGGATGGGAAACATGTCTGGAATCCAGGATCAGATATCAGTTAAGTCACATGTGTGTACAGCACAGGATCACTTACCTACTTGGTAGTACAATAAAGGAGAGCGAGAGGAGGGGAGGAGAGAAGGAGCCAATGGCACCCAGTTCAGTATATGTCACTGTACAGTATGTGTTCCTAGCATTCATTATGTAAGTCAACACCAGATTCCACGAGTTACTGGCTATGGTCAATGATATCTGTCCAAGACAGGTTACCCTCATCCGCTCCACATAGTATCACACTGTTTTAGCTGTGATTGCAACCCCAAGAATGGCACCGAAGGAGATGTCTGCCGTTTTATGATCCCGTAACCAATTGTGCTATTGTGTATGTTTTTTCGCATTATTTGTGACTTATCTTGTACATAATGTTTCTGCCACCGTGTCTTATAACCGTAAAGCGCTTCTAGATATCAGGACAGCGATTACTTACCCCGTACTGGAGGAACACTTTTTCTTCAACGAGTCGGACAGGAAGGATTTACTTCAGATGCCCGACAAGGCCCTCATCCCAGTAATTTGCAGGAGAAAGAGACAGAGGTATCGGGGACGAAGGTCCGGGTGCCTTGTAAGGATCCGTTGCCGAGAGGGCAATCTACCTTTACCATCGGTCCTTTTAGCCAACGTACAATCAATCTGTAATATTGTTTATTTCACCGAGTCGTGGTTGAACGACGACATGAATAACATACAGCTGGCGGGGTTTAAGCTTTTTTGGCAGGATAGAACAGCGGCCTCTTGTACTGTAAGACACGGGGTGGCAGTCTATGTATATTTGTAAACAGCAGCTGGTGCACAAAATCTAAGGAAGTCTCAAGGTTTTGCTTGCCTGAGGTAGAGTATCTCACGAAAAGCTGTAGACCACACTATTTACCAAGAGAGTTTTCATCTGTATTTTTCGTAGCTGTCTATATACCACCACAAACCAATGCTGGTATTAAGACTGCACTCAACGAGCTGTATACGGCCATAAGCAAACGGGAAAATGCTCATCCAGAGGCGGCGCTCCTAGTGGCCGGGGACTTTAACCTGTTGGGTATAGGGGGCAGTATTTGCACGGCCGGATAAAAAACGTACCCGATTTAAACTGGTTACTACTCTTGCCCAGAAACGAGAATATGCATATAATTAGTAGATTTGGATATAAAACACTCTAAAGTTTCTAAAACTGTTTGAATGGTGTCTGTGAGTATAACAGAACTCATATGGCAGGCCAAAACCTGAGAAGATTCCATACAGGAAGTGCCCTGTCTGACAATTTGTTGTCCTTCTGTTGTATCTCTATCGAAAATACAGCATCTGTGCTGTAACGTGACATTTTCTAAGGCTTCCATTGGCTCTCTAAAGCCGCCAGAAAGTGGAATGGGGTGTCTTCTGTCTCTGGGCAAAGAACAGCAGCAGAATTTGTAAGTGGTCAGCCTGGGGACAGTGAGACTGAGATGCGCTTCACGAGACTACTCCATTTTTTTCTTTCAGCCTTTGAATGAATACAACGTTGCCCGGTTGGAATATTATCGCTATTTTACGAGAAAAATAGCATAAAAATAGATTTTAAACAGTGTTTGACATGCTTCTAAGTACGGTAATGGAATATTTTGAATTTCTTTGTCACGAAATGCGCTCGCGCGTCACCCTTCGGATAGTGACCTGACGCGAACAAAACGGAGCTATTTGAATATAACTATGGATTATTTGGAACCAAAACAACATTTGTTGTTGAAGTAGAAGTCCTGGGAGTGCATTCTGACGAAGAACAGCAAAGGTAATTCAATTTTTCTAATAGTAATTCGGAGTTTAGTGAGCCCCAAACTTGGTGGGTGTCAAAATAGCTAGCTGTGATGGCCGAGCTATGTATTCAGAATATTGCAAAATGTGCTTTCGCCGAAAAGCTATTTTAAAATCGGACACTGCGATTGCATAAAGGAGTTCTGTATCTATAATTCTTAAAATAATTGTTATGTATTTTGTCAACGTTTATCATGAGTAATTTAGTAAATTCACCAGAAGTTTTCGGTGGGTATGCTAGTTCTGAACATCACATGCTAATGTAAAAAGCTGTTTTTTGATATAAATATGAACTTGATTGAACAAAACATGCATGTATTGTATAACATAATGTCCTAGGAGTGTCATCTGATGAAGATCATCAAAGGTTAGTGATGCATTTAGCTGTGGTTTTGGTTTTTGTGACATATATGCTTGTATTGAAAATGGCTGTGTGATTATTTTTGGCAGGGTACTCTCCTGACATAATCTAATGTTTTGCTTTCGCTGTAAAGCCTTTTTGAAATCGGACAATGTGGTTAGATTAACGAGAGTCTTGTCTTTAAAATGGTGTAAAATAGTCATATGTTTGAGAAATTGTTATAGCATTTTTGAGGTATTTGTATTTTGCACCACGCGATTCCACTGGCTGTTGACTAGGGTGGGACGCAAACGCGGGACCCCCTCAGGCACGACTCCAACACCATCATCAAGTTTGCCAATGACACAACAGTGGTAGGCCTGATCACCAACAACGATGAGACAGCCTATAGGGAGGAGGTCAGAGACCTGGCCCTGTGGTGCCGTGATCAAGACAAAGGAGATGATTGTGGACTACAGTAAAAGGAGGACCGAGCAAGCCCCCATTGTCATCGACGGGGCTGCGGTGGAGCAGGATGAGAGCTTCAAGTTCCTTGGTGTCCACATCGCCAACAACCTATAATGGTCCAAACACACTAAGACAGTCGTGAAGAGGGCACAACAAAGCCTATTCCCCCTCAGGAGACTGAATAGGATTTGTCATGGGTCCTCAGATCCTCAAAAGGTTATACAGCTGCACCATCGAGAGCCTCCTGACGGGTTGCGTCATTGCCTGGTATGGCAACTGCTCGGCCTCCGACTGCAAGGCACTACAGAGGGTAGTGCGTACGGCCCAGTACTGGGGCCAAGCTTCCTGCCATCCAGGACTTCTATTCCAGGCGGTGTCAGGGGAAGGGCCTAAAAATTGTCAGACTCCAACCACCCTAGTCATGGACTGTTCTCTCTGCTACCGCACGGCAAGCGATACCGGAGCGCCAAGTCTAGGTCCAAAAGGCTTCTTAACAGCTTCTACCCCTCCTGAACAGCTAATCAAAGGGCTACCCAGACCCTTCTTTTATGCTGCTGCTACTCTCGGTTTATGCATAGTCACTCTACCTACATGTACATATTAAATCAATTACCTCGACTAATCAGTGCCCCTGCACATTGACTCTGTACCGGTACCCCCTGTATATATCCTCGCTATTGTTATTTTACTGCTGCTGTTTAATTATTTGTTACTTTTTTTAAATGTATTTTTTACTTGTCTATTTTTTTCTTTTTTTCTTAAAACTTCTTAAAGCATTGTTGTTAACGTTTTAGTGACAGGGGGCAGTATTCAGAAATTCAGATGAATGACGTGCCCAAATTAAACTGCCTGCTACTCGGGCCCAGAAGGTAGGATATGCATCTTATTAGTAGATTTGGATAGAAAACACTCTGAAGTTTCTAAAACTGTTTGAATGATGTCTGTGACTATAACAGAACTCATATGGCAGGCAAAAACCTGAGAAAAAGTAAACCAGGAAGTGTGGAAATCTGAGGTTTGTCGTTTTTCAAGTGATTCCCTATCCAATATACAGTGTCTGTGGGGTCATTTTGCACTTCCTATGGCTTCCACTAGATGTCAACAGTCTTTACAACGTTGTTTCATGCTTCTACTGTGAATGGGGAGAGAATAAGAGGTCCTGGAGTCAGATGACTGAGAAAATGACATGAGCTCAGTGGCGCACGCTCCCGTGAGTTAGCTGTGCTCCTTTTCTTTTTTGAAGGCAAAGGAATCGTCCAGTTGGAATATTTTGGAAGATTTATGATAAAACATCCTAAAGATTGCTTCTATATATCGCTTGACATGTTTCTACGAACTATAATATAACTTTTTTGACTTTTCGTCTGAACTTAACTGCGCAAGCACAGTGCATTTGGAGTACTCTACCGAACGCGCGAACAAAAAGGAGGTATGTGGACATATATATGGACTTTATGGAAAAAAATGAACATTTATTGGGGAACTGGGATGCATTCCGATGAAGATCATCAAAGGTAATTGAATATTTATAATGTTATTTCTGAGTTTTGTTGACACCACAAAATGGCGGGTTTGGTTTCTTCTCTGAGCGCTGTACTCAGATTATTGCAAAGTGTGCTTTCGCTGTAAAGTTTTTTTGAAATCTCACACAGCGGTTGCATTAAGGAGAAGTGTATCAAAATTCTTTGAATAACAGTTTAATATTTTATCAACGTTTATGATGAGTATTTCTGTAAATTGATGTGCCGATTCACCGGAAGTTTTGGGAGGCAAAACATTTCTGAACATTACACGCCAATGTAAAATGGTTATTGGATATAAATATGAACTTTATTGACCAAAACATACATGTATTGTGTAACATGAAGTCCTATGAGTGCCATCTGATGAAGATCATCAAAGGTTAGTGATTCATTTTAGCTGTATATCTGTTTTTTGTGACGCCTCTCCTTGCTTGGAAAATGGCTGTGTGGTTTTTCTTGTCTAGGTGCTGTCCTAACATAATCTAATGCTATGCTTTCGCCGTAAAGCCTTTTTAAAATCGGACAATGTGGTTGGATTAACGAGAAGTTTATCTTTAAAATGGTGTAAAATAGTTGTATGTTTGAGAAATTTGAATTATGAGATTTTTGCTGTTTTGAATTTGGCGCCCTGCTATTTCACTGGCTGTTGAATAGTGTGCTAGCGTCCCACATTTCCCAGAGAGGTTGTCACGTCCTGACCAGCAGATGGAGCTGTTGTAGTAGTTTTGGGGTCAGGACGTGGCAGTCTTGTGTGTGTGTGAATGTTCTGTGTTGGTCTTGTGACTCCTGATCAGGAACAGCTGGGGATCGTTGTTCCTGATTGGGAGTCATATATGTAGGATTATGTTTGTCACTTGGTTTTGTGGGTAGTTGTTTTTGCACTGCGTTTGTGAGCCTGCAAAACTGTTTCATGTCGTGTGTATAATTTATTGTTTTGTCAAGTGGATGCTTTACTCCTTTTTTTGGTAATTAAAATATGAGTATCCACAACTCCGCTGCGCCTTGGTCTTCTCTCCATGACAACTTATGTGACAGAGGTTAAGGGCTTGTAAGTAAGCATTTCACTGTAAGGTCTACACCTGTTGTGTTCGGTGCGTGTGACAAGTACAATTTTATTTGATTTACTATGAGCCGGGTGTGTGAGAGAAGAATATGTGAACTGACAGAGAAATTTGCATTTAACGCAAAGTGGTGCCAGGAAAATGACCTATCAGCAAACGTCAACTAAATGAAAGAGTTGATCGTGGATTTCAGGTGGCAGAAAAGGGAGCACGACCCTATCCACATCGACGGGGCACAGTGGAGAAGGTGAAAAGTTTCAAGTTTCACTGCGTATACATCACTGACAATCTGAAATGGTCCACCCTCGCAGACAGTGTGGTAAAGAAGGCACAACAGCACCTCTTTAACCTCAGGAGGCTGAAGAAATTCTGTTTGGCCACTAAAACCCTCAAAGTTTTACAGAAGCACCATTGAGAGCATCCTGTTGGGACGCATCACTGGGAGTACACTGCCTGCGCTTCAGGACATCTACAGCACCCGGTGTCACAGGAAGGCCATGAAGATCATCAAAGACCTCAGCCACCCGAGCCATGGGCCTGTTCACACCGCTATCATCCAGAAGGCGAGGTAAGTACAGGTGCATCAAATCTTGGACCGAGAGACTTAAAAACAGCTTCGATCTCAAGGCCATCAGACTGTTAAATAGCCATCACTAGCCGGCCTCCACCCAGTACCCTGCCCTGAACATAGTCACTGTCTCTAGCCGGCTACCACTTGGTTACTCATCCCTGTACCTTAGAGGCTGCTGCCCTATGTACATTGACATGGAACACTGGTCACTTTAATAATGGAACACTGGTCACTTCAATAATGTTTACATACTATTTTACCCATTTCATAATAATTCATATTTATTTATTCAACTATTGCTGAACATACAGTATACTATTCTATCCTACGTATTCTTCGGATATACTATAAATTCTATTCACATGCTGTCCGAAATGGCTATACGTCACATCACATGTATTGTATATATAGATCTATACTCCAGACTCCGACATTGCTTGTCCTAATATTTCTATATTTCTTGTTTCCATTATTTTACTTTTAGATTAGTGTGTATTGTTAGATATTATTGCACAGTTGGATCTAGGAACACAAGTATTTCGCTACACCTGCAATAACATCTGCTAAATATATGTATGCAACTAATCACATTGCATTTGATAATTTCGAATTGTCATTCTAATTCTGGTGTATGTGATGATTATCTGACTTTTCAAATGTGAAGACTGCAGCTGAGCTATATCCTTTCTCACAAAAACAGCGCATCAGATGGCTGGCCTGTAATTGTGTTCTGATGTCAGTTAGTTCAATGATTATCACAAAGCTGTAGCCAAAATGTGATGGATTATCTGGTCTGTTCAAAGTTTAAACCGCCTCCTAACCTCCTCACAGTGTCACTCTGCTGGATAATCTGTTCGGGGGGAAGATGCATCTGGTGGAAAATGGACTGCCCATTCCAGGATCTCACGAGTGAGGGGTATCCACATGAGGTAAACACAGTGGTGGTGGTGAGTCAGTGGAACAGTAGTGTGTCCAAAATGACACCCTCTTCTCGAAATGGCACCCTCTTCCCTATGAATAGCAAACCCAGGTCTGTAATAGAATGATCTAGAGTAATGTAGTGACCACATCAGGTAAACACATGGGACTGGGTCAGTAATAGACTAACCCAGGGTAGCGTAGTGAGTGCTAGCCCAGTGCCAGTGTATCTCATGCAGCACCAGAGTAGCCAAGGTATTCTCTCATCTGCTGACCTGCTGTTGCTGCTTTTAAACACAATGACCCAGATACACGGACGTGAACCCACCCAGGCCTTAATGACTTTACCCGACGACACTCCTCGTAGTAGTCCCTCTCTACACACCTATTTTTGCCCAGATCATTGGCACAGATCACAGTCACACACAGGAAGACCAGACTCAGGCAGTCAGGCACGGGATGATGAAACAGAGCTGCTACTGTTGGACAAGGTCCTCTCACTGTCAATCCTAATAAACACAGTCTCAAATAACATCACCTTATTACCACAAAACGACTGGTTATTGCTTAATGAACTGATCATTACATTTTTATTGGAGGGATTTCTCAATGGCATCACCAGATTTAGCCTTGAGAAGAGTGATAATGGTAGGAATTCAAAGTGGAGGGAGGATCCTGGTGTAAGGGCTGTCGTCGGAAGACGACAGCCCTAGTGTTCATCTTGACATTTAATTCAAACAAAGAGAACACTATACAAAAAAACAGGAAAACCGACAGCCAAACAGTACTGACAGGAAACACACTGAACAGAAACAATTACCCACAAAACCCAAAGGAAAAACATGCTCCTTATGTGTGACTCCCAATCAGCAACAACGAGCTTCAGCTGTGCCTGATTGGGAGCCACACACGGCCCAAAACAAAGAAATCAAAAACATAGAAAAAGGAACACAGAACGCCCACCCAATGTAACACCCTGGCCTAACCAAAATAAATAACAAAAACCCCTCTCTATGGCCTGGGCGTTACAGTACCCCCCCCCCCAAGGTGCGGACTCCAGCCGCAAAACCTGACACTGAAGGGGAGGGTCCGGGTGGGCCTTCTTACGGCGGCGGCTCAGGTGCGGGACGTGGCCTCTGTTCCACCCTTGGCGTCGCCCTCTTAGGTGGCGCACCTGGCCGCGCCGAAGGTCTGGTGGGCGACCCTGACTGCGCCCGGCTGGTGGGCGACGATGGTTGCGCCCTGCTGGCGAGCGGCGATGACTGCGCCCGGCTGGCGGCGATGGCTGCGCCCGGCTGGCGGGCGACCCTGGTTGCGCCCGACTGGCGGGCGTCCTTGGCTGCGCCCGGCTGGCGGGCGTCCCTGGCGGCTCCGGCGGCACTGACCCAGGATTCAACAGGCTGGGGAGATATGAAGGAGGCCTGGCCCTAGGCGCAGGCACAGGACTCACCAGTCTGGCGGGCGGCTCTGGCGGCTCTGGCCCAGGATTCACCAGGCTGGGGAGACATGAAGGAGACCTGGCCCTGGGCAGAGGCACAGGACTCACCAGGCTGGGGAGACATGAAAGAGGCCTGGCCCTAGGCGTAGGCACAGGACTCACCGGGCTGGCGGGCGGCTCTGACTGCTCTGGACAGGCGGGCGGCTCTGGCGGCTCCGGAAAGGCGGGCGGCTCTGGCGGCTCCGGACAGGCGGGCGGCTCTGGCGGCTCCGGACAGGCGGGCGGCTCTGGCGGCTCCGGATAGGCGGGTGGCTCTGGCGGCTCCGGATAGGCGGGTGGCTCTGGCGGCTCCTGACTGGCGGGCGGCTCTGGCAGCTCCGGACTGGTGGACAGTTCCAGACTGGCGGGCAGCTCTGGCGGCTCCGGACTGGCGAGACCCACTGGAGGCCTAGTCCTGGGAGGTGGCACAGGACGGACCAGGATGGGGAGACCCACTGGAGGCCTAGTCCTGGGAGGTGGCACAGGACAGACCAGGATGGGGAGACCCACTGGAGACCTGGTCCGTGGAGCAGGCACAGGACTGACCAGGATGGGGAGACCCACTGGAGGCCTGGTCCGAGGAGGAGGCACAGGATAAACCGGGTTGTGGGGGAGTACTGGAGTTCTGGTACGGACGCTCTTTACCCACACTCCAGGCTGAATGCCCACTTTGGCCCGGCACGGGCGGAGAGCAGGCATTGGGCGAACTGGACCCTCCCAGCACTCTGGAGACACAGTGCGCAACGCCGGCGCAGGATAACCTGGACCGAGGAGGCGCACTGGAGACCAGACGCGCTGAGCTGGCACCATCTGCCGTGGCTCGATGCCTGCACTCGCATGGCACTTGCGGGGGGCTGGTATGTAGCGCACCGGGCTTTGAATGCGCACTGGGGACACCGTGCGCTCCACAGCATAACACGGTGTCTTACCAGTACCACGCTGCTTCCGGTAAGCACGGGGAGTTGGCTCAGGTCTACCGCCTGACTCCGCCAATCTCCCCGTGTGCCACCCCCCCCCAAAAAATTGGGGGCTGCCTCTCGTGTCTGCTGCACTCCCTTTCCTCATACCAGCGCCTCTCAGCTCTCGCCGCCTCGATCTCCCATTGCGGGTGGCGATAATCCCCAGCTTGAGCCCATGGTCCACCTTCGTCCAGTAATTCCTCCCATCTCCAGGAATCCTGAACGATCCTCTCCATTTTCTCCAAAGTCCATGAGTCCTTCTCCTGGTGCCTCTCCTTCCTCCGCTGCTTGGTCCGTTTTTGGTGGGTCATTCTGTAAGGGCTGTCGTCGGAAGAAGAAGACCAAGGTGCAGCGGAGTTAATGTTCATCTTGATATTTAATTCAAACAAAGAGAACACTATACAAAAAAATAGGAAAACTGACAGCCAAACAGTACTGACAGGAAACACACTGAACAGAAACAATTACCCACAAAACCCAAAGGAAAAACATGCTCCTTATGTGTGACTCCCAATCAGCAACAACGAGCTTCAGCTGTGCCTGATTGGGAGCCACACACGGCCCAAAACAAAGAAATACAAAAACATAAAAAAAGGAACATAGAACGCCCACCCAATGTAACACCCTGGCCTAACCAAAATAAATAACAAAAACCCCTCTCTATGGCCAGGGCGTTACACCTGGATAGCGTGTACGTAGAAAGAGAAATATGTAGGCCTGATTCTCAAGGATAGTGGGAAAGGGAAAGAGGCTGGGTTCAGTGAGATTCCTCCTCATCTCAGAGGGAGCTGCTGCCACACCTTGGTCTGTGCTTGCGGCAGGTCCACAACTCCTTCCGTGATGGCCCAGGGAGGGTTTGAGTTGAAGCCACAGGTTCAAACACAGATGAAAGGCATTGTTAGGATGGTGTCAATATGACCGCCTGCCAAGTAAGCCCTACTTAGTGCAATCCCAGATGTTCCTGACACTGAATATTCTCCCGTGAAATGCAACAAGGGAGCCTCTGCCAGACCTTTCACATCAAAGTCTGGGGAGGAGGACTCAAAACGATGAGCATTTACCGTCCTCCTGCAGCTCCAGGCTTTTCATGCTGAGAAAAAAACTGTGATTTAGCACAGTAATAAGAGGGTAGGGTCCTACATCAGAATAGTTGACGTTGATTCGTATGTCCTGTGAGTATGCATTTTTAGGCAGGAGGAAAGGTAACATTACAGTACATAAGGCACCCCCCGCATCCCCCTCCTAATAATGTAATTATCTATGTCAGAGATGTCAGTCAGTCCCCCGTCCTGTTAGAAAAACATCTGTATTAAACAACACAACATCTACCTGGTGAAGCAGCCAGTCACTTCTCTCTAACAAAGCCCAGTCTGAGAGCAGTGCAAGGGTTTAGAATTTCTGCATTGGAAAACATGCAGCTCTCACTGACTACTGTAAGTGATCAACTGGCTAGTTTACTTCAAGCACCGTAAACAGTGAGAAAAGTTAAATAAAAAAGTATGTTTTTGAAAAATCCACCTGGTCCTGGTTCAGCAGACCGTTCCAGCCACTTGTTAACTTTATAAAATCATGATCTAAGTGTTTATAATGCAGCCTGCCACTCATACATGCACATTATGCCCTGGGCTAAATTATTACAGACAAGCCCCAACCAATAGAGGAATGCCATAACTCAATATCTTTCTTCATCCCTCATTACAAATGGACTGGATCTTCTTTATGTAAATGTTTTACTGCGACTGGGAGAAGATATATTGGGGTAAAGTATAGCTATTATGTGAATGTATAATACAAATACTGATGTAGATGTGATACAAAGTGATACAAGTGTTTGAGCATTCATTTTGTAAATGATATACTCGTATATGTTTTACAGTGTTTTGTCAGTACATTTATACATTTAACTGTTAACATTTTAGTAAGCATTAAGGTAACAATATTGTATCCATTTCCTAAAAAGCCCAGCAATGCGTGATGGCCCTAAACTGCTTCAGTCCAGACATAGCAAGCTTTTAGTCAGCGCCAGATCAGTGAACGCTGCACAGACAGCCACCCAGTCGCACGAACGTGTTGACTTTCTGACCTCTCTCTCTCTCTCTCTCTCTTTCTCATTGTCTGTATCTGCCTCTCTCTCTCACCCTCCTCTCTCTCTCACAGAGATGGGATGGCCTTACATCATGCCAATTGCATGCGCGACGGTCGGAGTGGCCAGTGCCTGAGGGGTTGGCTCAGGACCACCGGATTGACTGAGCTCTGTGTCATCAGTTGGCCGGAGGTGCAACAATAAGGCTTAATGCGTGATTAAGTCCCATATTGCCTGTCATTATGGGAGAGCTAGTCAAGCGTGAGAATGGTGAGGCTCTTTTACAAACTGCACTCTGCTCTGCTGCTTATCTTGTGTCTATTTCTCTGGGCTTCTCTCGCTGTGCCTCTCTTTATCCCACTGCTCTGTCTCCCTCTCTTTCAACACATTACTTTCACTCTGCAGTAAGGTGTAGAATCCATATTGCTACTGTCAGAGTACATTTCTGTACATGCTGGACTATGTTAGAGAAGGGATTTAATCAAAACCCACAACCACAGGTAGCAGCTAAAAGGTCATAACTGACAGCATCAAAGGAAGAAGATATTTACTAAAGGGATGATACAAATCTTGCTTTTTTCTGAGTCAATCATTAGAATCCACCCCCACATGTTGATTATCTGGGTTGGTATTTTAATCAAAGGTGTTCTGATCTGCCCATTTGTTTCTATGGCCCAGAAAAGTCAGAGAATTCCTGCAGGAGAAAAACCCACACCATGACAGCATTAACATCTACTAAATCAAAAAGTGAACACGGCAAGAAGATCTATATAGACACAGTATATTCACAGTCATTATGACATGTTTTAGGTGGTTCAGAACAAGCTCATACGGTTCATACAGGCATTTTCTTTTTTTTACATTAGGCCCACTGTGATATTTACTGAATTTTTTTATCATTTAAATTAAGGAGTGGGCCTTTAAGAAGGAACAATGTATTATGATTATTAAGTCAAACACAGTGTATATAGCTGCTGCGGTATCAGGGTATGACATAATTGATTTGATCACAGCAGCTGTCTAACTCCAGATCTACCTGACACATGAACATGACCAGCATTAAAGCAGTTTCCTTGATGTCTGAAACAATTAAGGACCTGTGTTTTCCCACCCTGTGGAACCAACGAACTCAGTGTATTTTGAGAGTCAACTTTCTGCTGATGTCTGACTCTTAGGTCTTTGAACCAAACACATCTCTGCCGCGCCGGCTCTCTCTAGGATAGTATCAGGGAGGAGACATGTCATCATAGCGCCAGTCCTTGTGTGCTAGGCTGGACTCCTAGGCCTACTGGCTAGACAGAATAGGCTGGAGAGTTGGACACGCTTCAAAAGCAGCTCCAGTCTAAAGATATCCACCTATAAAGATGATGTGTCTGTCTGTCGGGGGGGAAGGTGTGAATCCCAGCTGTTCCAAAGGTTCAGCAGCAGAATGATGGACAACACTGGCCTTTGACAGGCTGGACATCCTTACACAGACCAGCTCCAATCCCCACTCATCACTCCCTGTCTCCCCCTAAACCATCTGCAGGTAGGGGGGTATCTTGAGCTTTATTCATCTACACTAAACAAAAATATATATACAACATGCAACAATTTCAAAGATTTTACAGTTCACATAAGGAAAACAAGTCAGTCAATTGAAATAAATTAACTTGGCTCTAATCTATGGATTTCACATGAATGGAAATACAGATATGCTTATGTTGGTCACAGATACCTTAAAAAAAGGTAAGGGTGTGAATCAGGAAACCAGTCAGTATCTGATGTGATGACCGTTTGCCTCATGCAGCGTGAAACATCTCCTTCGCATTGGCATGTGGAATGTTTTCGCACTCCTCTTCAACAGCTCTGTGAAGACCCCGGAGAAGATGGCTGACGTTTTACGTACTCCTAACCGAATGTGTTTTTTTGTTTGTTTTCTTGCATTGTTTGTAAATTATTTTTTTACTTATTCTGTACATAATGTTGCTGCTACTGCCTCTTATGACCGAAAATAACTTCTGAACATCAGAACAGCAATTACCCAACACGAACTGGCAGAAGCTTTTTCTTCCTTTAACCTGTTGGGGATAGGGGGCAGTATTTGCAACGTACCCGATTTAATCTGGTTATTAATACTGCCCAGAAACTAGAATATGCATATACTTGTTTGATTTGGATAGAAAACACCCTAAAGTTTCTAAAACTGCTTGAATGGTGTCTGTGAGTATAACAAAACTCAAATGGCAGGCAAAAACCTGAGAAGATTCTGTACAGGAAGTGCCCTCTCTGACAATTTCTTGGCCTTCTACACTCTCTTTATTGAAAACAAAGGATCTTTGCTGTAACGTGACACTTCCTAAGGCTCCCATAGGCTCTCAGAAGGCGCCAGAACGTTGAATGATGACTTTGCAGCCCATGGCTGAAAAACAGTAGCGCATTTGGATAGTGGTCGATCTGAGAACAATGAGACTGGGGGCGCACGTGCACATGAAGAGTCCATTTTAGATTTTGAGTCTTTGAACGGAAAGGACGTCTCCCGGTCGGAATATTATCACTTTTTTATGAGAAAAATCGCATAAAAATTGATTTTAAACAGCGTTTGACATGCTTCGAAGTACGGTAATGGAATATTTAGAATTTTTTTGTCACGATACGCATCCGCGCGTCACTGTTCGGATAGTGTCTTGAATGCAAGAACAAAACAGAGGATATTTGAACATAACTATGGATTATTTTGAACCAAAACAACATTTGTGGATGAAGTAGAAGTCCTGGGAGTGCATTCTGACGAAGAACAGCAAAGTAATCCAATTTTTCTTATAGTAAATCTGAGTTTGGTGAGTGCCAAACTTGGTGGGTGTCAAAATAGCTAGCCCGTGATGGCGAGCTATCTACTCAGAATATTGCAAAATGTGCTTTTGCCGAAAAGCTATTTTAAAATCGGACACCGCGATTGCATAAAGGAGTTCTGTATCTATAATTCTTAAAATAATTGTTATGTTTTTTGTGAACGTTTATCGTGAGTAATTTAGTAAATTCACTGGAAGTTTGCGGTGGGTATGCTAGTTCTGAACGTCACATGCTAATGTAAAAAGCTGTTTTTTGATATAAATATGAACTTGATTGAACAAAACATGCATGTATTTTATAACATAATGTCCTAGGAGTGTCATCTGATGAAGATCATCAAAGGTTAGTGCTGCATTTAGCTGTGGTTTGGGTTTTTGTGACATTATATGCTAGCTTGAAAAATGGGTGTCTGATTATTTCTGGCTGGGTACTCTGCTGACATAATCTAATGTTTTGCTTTCGTTGTAAAGCCTTTTTGAAATCGGACAGTGTGGTTAGATTAACGAGAGTCTTGTCTTTAAAATGGTGTAAAATAGTCATATGTTTGAGAAATTGAAGTAATAGCATTTCTAAGGTATTTGAATATCGCGCCACGGGATTCCACTGGCTGTTGAGTAGGTGGGACGATTTCGTCCCACATACCCTAGAGAGGTTAACGAGTCCGATGAGCCCAACGTGGAGGACATACTGCTTTCCCGGGAACAGGCGGAGAAAAAGTGGACGGAGGCTGGGCTGCATTCTGAGAACTCATAGGCGATCGAATAAACCCACACCGCCTTCCATTCTACTAGCTAACATGCAATCATTGGAAAATGAAATCGACAACTTACGAGGAAGATTAAACTACCAACGGGACATTAAAAACTGTAATATCTTATGCTTCACAGAGTTGTGGCTGAACGACAACATTATCAACATCCAGCTGGCTGATTATACGCTGTATCGGGAGGATAGAACAGCGGACTCTGGTAAGACAAGGGGGGGCGGACTATGTATATTTATAAACAACAGCTGGTGCAGGATTTCTAAGGAAATCTCGAGGTTTTGCTCATCTGAGGTAGAGTATCTCATGATAAGCTGTAGACCACGCTATCTATCTAGAGAGTTTTCATCTGTATTTTTCGTAGCTGTCTACATACCACCACAGACCGATGCTGGCACTAAGACCGCACTCAAGGAGCTGTATTCCGCCATAAGCAAACAGGAAAACGCTCATCCAGAGGTGGCACTCCTAGTGGCCGGGGACTTTAATTCAGGGAAACTTAAATCCGTTTTACTTAATTTCTATCAGGATGTTAAATATGCAACCAGAGGGAAAAAAACTCTAGACCACCATTACTCCACACACAGATACGCGTACAAAGCTCTCCCTCGTCCTCCATTTGGCAAATCTGACCATAATATTATCCTCCTGATTCCTGCTTACAAGCTAAAATTAACCTGTCTGGGAACGTGGGACGCTTGCAAAAGCAAAACATTAGATTATGTTAGGAGAGTACCCTGCCAAAAAAAATCACACTGCCATTTTCAAAGCAACTAGCATGCATCACAAATACCCAAAACACAGCTAAATGCAGCTCTAACCTTTGACAATCTTCATCAGATGACACTCCTAGGACATCATGTTACACAATACATGCATTTTTTGTTCAATAAAGTTCATATTTATATATAAAAACAGCATTTTACATCGGCGTGTGACGTTCAGAAAATATTGTCCCTCAAATGCTTCCGGTGAAGCAGCGCTACAATTTCCAAAATTACTATTCAAAATCATTGTTAAAATTTTATATTGTCATTCAGAGAATTATAGATTAACATCTCGAGAATGCAACCGCATTGCCAGATTTAAAAATAACTTTACTGGGAAATCACACTTTGCAATAAACTACGTGGTATGCTCTGAAAAATAGGCTAGGCGATACATGTTAGCGCCATCTTGGAACCATCTAAAATCAAATATACTATTGTAAATATTCCCTTACCTTTGATTATCTTCATCAGAAGGCACTTCCAGGAATCCCAGGTCCACAACAAATGTAGTTTTGTTCGAAAAAGTTAATAATTTATGTCCCAATAGTTCCTTCTTGTTAGCGCGTTCCGAAAGCTACTCATAATGTACTGAAGCGCGCGGGACTTGTCGTCACGAATGTGCAAAAAATATATATTTACGTTCGTTCAAACATGTCAAACGTTGTATAACATAAATCTTTAGGGCCTTTTTCAACCAGAGCTTCAATAATATTCAAGGTGGACGATTGCATTGTCTTACTAAACATTTCAGAACAAAAGGGTTCCCATGGGCGCCCGCGTCATAGTAGTAATGGCCCTCCCCCTGTGACCAACTTCCCAAGCCTCTCTTTGGGTCAGTTTCTACCATAGAAGACTCAAACCACTTTGTAAAGACTGTTGACATCTAGTGGAAGCCTTAGGAAGTGCTAAATGATTAATAAGTCCCTGTGTGTTTCAATGGCAAAGGCTTGAAAGTGATTCCACACATCAGATTTCCACTTCCTGTTAGGATTTGTCTCAGGGTTTTGACTGCCATATGAGTTCTGTTATACTCACAGACACCATTCAAACAGTTTTAGAAACTTTAGAGTGTTTCCTATCCAAATCTACTAATTATATGCATATTCTAGTTACTGGGCAGGAGTAGTAACCAGATTAAATCGGGTACATTTTTTATCCGGCCATGCAAATACTGCCCCCTATCCCCAACAGGTTAAAGCACGAAGCACCACTGACTCGGTCAATAAAAAAGTGGTCAGATGAAGTAGATGCTAAGCTAGGACTGTTTTGCTAGCACAGACTGGAATATGTTCCGGGATTCTTCCGATGGCATTGAGGAGTACACCACATAAGTCATTGGCTTCATCAGTAAGTGCATCGATGACGTCATCCCCACAGTGACGGTACGTACATACCCCAACCAGAAGCCATGGATTACAGGCAACATCCGCACTGAGCTAAAGGCTAGAGCTACTGCTTTCAAGGAGCGGGACTCTAACCCAGAAGCTTATAAGAAATCCCGCTATGCCCTCCGACGAACCATCAAACAAGCAAAGCGTAAATACAGGACTAAGATTGAATCATACTACACCGGCTCCAATGCTCGTTGGATATGGCAGGACTTGCAAACCATTACAGACTACAAAGGAAAGCACAGAAGAGAGTTGCCCAGTGACAAAAGCCTACCAGACGAGCTAAACTACTTCTATGCTCTCTTTGAGGCAAATGACACTGAAACATGCATGAGAGCACCAGCTGTTCCAGATGACTGTGTGACCACGCTCTCCACAGCCGATGTTAGTAAGAACTTTAACAGGTCAACATTCACAAGGCCGCAGGGCCAGATGGATTACCAGGACGTGTACTGCGAGCGTGCACTGACCAACTGGCAAATGTCTTCACTGACATTTTCAACCTCTCCCTGTCCGAGTCTGTAATACCAACATGTTTCAAACAGACCACCATAGTCCCTGTGCCCAAGAACACTAAGGTAACCTGCCGAAATGACTACCGACACGTAGCACTCATGTCTGTAGCCATGAAGTGCTTTGAAAGGCTGGTCATGGCTCACATCAACACCATTATCCCAGAAACCCTAGACCCACTCCAATTTGCATTCCGCTCTAACAGATCCACAGATGATGCAATCTCTATTGCACTCCACACTGCCCTATCCCACCTGGACAAAAGGAACACCTATGTGAGAATGCTATTCATTGACTACAGCTTAGCGTTCAACACCATAGTGCCCTCAAAGCTCATCAATAAGCTAAGGACCCTGGGTCTAAATACCTCCCTCTGCAACTGGATCCTGGACTTCCTGACAGGCCACCCCAAGTGGTAAGGGTAGGTAACAACACATCCGCCACGCTGATACACGGGGCCCCCTCAGGGGTGCGTGCTCAGTCCCCTCCTGTACTCCCTATTCACTCATGACTGCATGGCCAGGCATGACTCCAACACCATCATTAAGTTTGCCGATGACACAACAGTGGTAGGCCTGATCACAGACAATGGTGAGACAGCCTATAGGAAGGAGGTCAGAGACCTGGCCGTGTGATGTTAGGACAACAACCTCTCCCTCAACGTCATCAAGACAAAGGAGATGATTGTGGACTACACGAAAAGGAGGACCGAGCAAGCCCCCATTCTCATCGACGTGGCTGTAGTGGAGCAGGTTGAGAGCTTCAAGTTCCACCAACAAACTAACGTGGTCCAAGCTCACCAAGACAGTCGTGAAGAGGGCACGATAAAACTTATTCCAACTCAGGAGACTGAAAAGATTTGGCATGGGTCCTCAGATCCTCAGAAGGTTCTTCAGCTGCACAATCGAGAGCATCCTGACCGGGTTGCATCACTGCCTAGTATGGTAACTACTCGGCCTAGGACCACAAGAGGGCCACCATTGTTCCTGTTCCCAAGAAAGATAAGGTAACTGAGCTAAGTGACTACCGCCCTGTAGCACTCACTTCCGTCATCATGAAGTGCTTTGAGAGACTAGTCAAGGACCGTATCACCTCCACCCTACCTGACACCCTAGACCCACTCCAATTTGCTTACCGCCCCAATAGGTCCACTGACGACGCAATCGCCATCACACTGCACACTGCCCTAACCCATCTGGACAAGAGGAATACCTATGTAAGAATGCTGTTCATCGATTACAGTTCAGCATTTAAAACCATAGTACCCTCCAAACTCGTTATTAAGTGCGAGACCCTGGGTCTCGACCCCACCCTGTGCAACTGGGTCCTGGGCTTCCTGACGGGCCGCCTCCAGATGGTGAGGGTAGGTAACAACATCTCCACCCCGCTGATCCTCAACACTGTGTCCCCACAAGGGTACGTTCTCAGTCCTCTCCTGTACTCCCTGTTCACCCACGACTGTGTGGCCATGCATGCCTCCAACTCAATCATCAAGTTTGCAGACGACACTACAGGGGTAGGCTTGATTACCAGCAACTACGAGACGGCCTACAGGGAGAAGGTGAGGGCCCTCGGAGTGTGGTGTCAGGAAAATAACCTCACACTCAATGTCAACAAAACAAAGGAGACGATCGTGGACTTCAGGACACAGCAGAGGGAGCAGCCCCCTATCTACATTGATGGGACAGTAGTGGAGAGGGTGGAAAGTTAAGTTCCTCGGCGTACACATCACGGACAAACTGAAATGGTCCACCCACACAGACAGCGTGGTGAAGAAGGCGCAGTAGCGCCTCTTCAACCTCAGGAGGCTGAAGAAATTCGGCTTGTCACCAAAAACACTCAAACTTTTACAGATGCACAATCGAGAGTGTCCTGTCGGGCTGTATCACCGCCTGGTACGGCAGCTGCTCCGCCCATAACCGTAAGGCTCTCCAGAGGGTAGTGAGGTCTGCACAACGCATCACCGGGTGCAAGCTACCTGCCCTCCAGGGCACCTACACCCCCCGATGTCACAGGAAGGCCAAAAAGATCATCAAAGACAACAACCACCCGAGCCACTGCCTGTTCACCCCGCTATCATTCAGAAGGCGAGATCAGTACCGATGCATCAAAGCTGGGACCGAGAGACTGAAAAACAGCTTCTATCTCAAGGCCATCAGACTGTTAAAACCTCTTACATCTAGATGTTCCGCTAGCGGAACACCTGCTCCAATTTCCAATGATGGGCGTGGCGCGAAATACAAATTCCTCTAAAATCCGAAAACTTCCATTTTTCAAACATATGACTATTTTACAGCATTTTAAAGACAAGACTCTTGTTAATCTAACCACACTGTCCGATTTCAAAAAGGCTTTACAGCGAAAGCAAAACATTAGATTATGTCAGCTGAGTACCCAGCCAGAAATAATCAGACACCCATTTTTCAAGCTAGCATATAATGTCACAAAAACCCAGAAGACAGCTAAATGCAGCACTAACCTTTGATGATCTTCATCAGATGACAACCCTAGGACATTATGTTATACAATGCATGCATGTTTTGTTAAATCAAGTTCATATTTATATAAAAAAACAGCTTTTTTACATTAGCATGTGACGTTCAGAACTAGCATACCCCCCGCAAACCTCCGGTGAATTTACTAAATTACTCACGATAAACGTTCACAAAAAACATAACAATTATTTTAAGAATTATAGATACAGAACTCCTCTATGCACTCGATATGTCCGATTTTAAAATAGCTTTTTGGTGAAAGCACATTTTACAATATTCTCAGTAGATAGCCCGGCATCACAGGGCTAGCTATTTAGACACCCACCAAGTTTAGCACTCACCAAAATCAGATTTACTATTAGAAAAGTTTGATTACCTTTGATGTTCTTCGTCAGAATGCACTCCCAGGACTTCTACTTCAATAACAAATGTAGGTTTGGTCAAAATAATCCATAGTTATGTTCCATCAGCGACGTTTTGTTCGTGCGTTCTAGACACTATCCCAATGGTAAATAAGGGTCGTGCGCATGGCGCATTTCGTGACAAAAGATTTCTAAATATTTCATTACCGTACTTCGAAGCATGTCAACCGCTGTTTAAAATCAATTTTTATGCCATTTTTCTCGTAAAAAAGCGATAATATTCCGACCGGGAATCTGCAATTAGGTAAACAGCCGAAAGAAAATACATCACAGGGTCGACTCGGGCACGCGCCTAAGCCTTTTGTCTGCTGATAGACCACTTAGCAAAAGCGCTCGTGGGTTTCAGCCAGGGCTTTGAATTACGTCATTCAGCTTTTTCCCGGGCTCTGAGGGCCCATGGAAGCCGTAGGAAGTGTCACGTAACAGCAGAGATCCTTTGTAATGGATAGAGAGAATCAACAAGGGGAAGAAATGGTCAGACAGGGTAATCCTGAACAGAATCTTCTCATGTTTTGGCCTGCCAAATGAGTTCTGTTATACTCACAGACACCATTCAAACAGTTTTTGAAACTTTGGAGTGTTTTCTATCCAAAGCTAATAATTATATGCATATTCTTGTTTCTGGGCAGGAGTAATAATCAGATTAAATCGTGTACGTTTTTTATCCAGCCGTGAAAATACTGCCCCCTATCCATAACAGGTTAAACAGCAATCACTAACATTGAGTGGCTGCTGCCAACAGACTGACTCAACACTAGCCACTTTAATAATGGAAAAATGGATGTAATAAATTTATCACCAGCCACTTTAAACAATGCCACTTTACATAATGTTTTCATACCCTACATTACTCATCTCATATGTATATACTGTACTCTTTACCATCTACTGCATCTTGCCTATGCCGTTCAGGCCATCACTCATTCATATATTTTGATGTACATATTCGTATTCATTCCTATACACTTGTCTGTATAAGGTAGTTGTTGTGAATTTGTTAGATTAGATTACTTGTTAGATATTACTGCATGGTCGGAAGTAGAAGCACAAGCGTTTCGCTACACTCGCATTAACATCTGCTAACCATGTGTATGTGACAAATACAATTTGATTTGATTTGACAAGGCACTACAGAGGGTAGTGCGTACGGCCAGTACATCACTGGGGCCAAGCTTCCTGTCATCCAGGACCTCTATACCAGGTGGTGTCAGAGGAAGGCCCTAAAAATTTTAAAAGACTCCAGCCACAATAGTCATAGACTGTTCTCTATGCTACCGCACTGTAAGGAGGACCGGAGCGCCAAGTCTAGGCCCAAGAGGCTTCTGAACAGCTTCTACCCCCAAGCCATAAGACTACTGAACTAATCAAATGGCTACCCAGACTATTTGCATTGCCCACCCCCTCTTTTATGCCACTACTCTCTGTTATTATCTATGCATGGTCACTTTAATAACTCTACCTACATGTACATATTACCTCAATTACCTTGACTGTTGCCCCCACACATTGACTCTGTACCGGTACCCCCTGTATATAGTCTCACAATTGTTATTTTACTGCTGCTCTTTAATTACTTGTTCCTTTTATTTCTTATTCTTATTCTTCTTTTTTATACTGCATTGCTGGTTAGGGGCTTGTAAGTAAGCATTTCACTGTAAGGTCTGCACAACGCATCACCGGGTGCAAACTACCTGTTGTATTCGGCGCATGTGACTAATAAAATGTGATTTGAGTTGCTGGATAATTGCGGGAACTGGAACACACTATCGTAGACGTCGTAGACGTCGATCCAGATCATCCCGAACATGCTCAATGCGTGATGCGTTTGGTGAGTATGCAGACCATGGAAGAACTCTGACATTTTCAGCTTCCAGGAATTGTGAACAGATCCTTGCGACATGGGGCTGTGTATTATCATGCTGTGAAACGTGAGCTGATGGTGTCAGGATATGCAGACAGGAGATTGGAGCTGGTTGGTATTGAGTGCCTGTCTCTACTGTACATCCGGGTCTCTCCTCTCTTGGTGATTACCCAGCTCAGCTTGTCCCTGCCAACACAAACCCATCTCTTCTCATCTCCAGCCTGGGCCTAAAGAATTTGCCATTACTTAAAATAAACACTCTTATCTCATTACTGATCTCAAAAGGCTGTGAGAGGAGGACATCATTTGAGAAACTATAAGATGCTATTGAACCATTAATACATGAAGGGGTAAATTCTCCTTTGTTCCCCTCTCACACATTACTGTCAATGCTAGGCCGCTTTCTGCCTAAACATGCATCTACAGTACGTGCCTACCTGTGCTTGTCTAGGCAAACAGGAGAGCCCGGGCCCATCGTATATAGATTGTTTGCATTGATGGATGAAATACTTTTGCATTGCGTACTACAATTCTCTAGTCTAGTCTGTGGTGTGTCATGGAATCAAAGTCGTTGTATCAGGGGCCTTCATCGTTCAACAGTGGAAATAATGAGACACTGTGGATCTCACACACACTCACAAACTTCTACAGATGCACCATCGAGAGCATTCTGTTGGGCTGTATCACTGCCTTGCACAGCAACTGAACCTCTGCCTTATCTCAGCTCACTGGTCACCATAACAATACCCACCCGTAGCACGCGCTCCAGCAGGTATATCTCACTGGTCATCCCCAAAGCCAACACCTCATTTAGCCGCCTTTCCTTCCAGTTCTCTGCTACCAATGACTGGAACGAATTGCAAAAATCGCTGAAGTTGGAGACTTATATCTCCCTCACTAACTTCAAGCATCAGCTATCTGAGCAGCTTACCGATCGCTGCAGCTGTACATAGCCCATCTGTAAATAGCACATCCAACTACCTTCCTCATCCCCATATTGTTTTTATTTACTTTTTTGCACACCCGAATTTCTACTTGCACATCATCATCTGCACATCTATCACTCGTGTTAATTTGCTAAATTGTAATTACTTCGCTACTCTGGCCTATTTATTGCCTTACCTCCTTACTCCATTTGCACACACTGTATATAGATTTTTCTATTGTGTTATTGACTGTGCATTTGTTTATCCCATGTGTAACTCTGTGTTGTTGATTTTGTCGCACTACTTCGCTTTATCTTGGCCAGGTCGCAGTTGTAAATGAGAACTTGTTCTCAACTGGCCTACCTGGTTAAATAAAGGTGAAATATACATATTTTTTAAACGTCCTCAACCACAGGGCTCTCCAGAGGGTGGTGCGGTCAGCCCAACGCATCACCCGGGGCACACTGCCTGCTCTCCAGGACATCTACAGTACCTGGTGTCACAGGAAGGCCAAGAAAATGATCAAGGACCTCAGCCACCCGAGCCAACGGTCTGTTCACCCCGCTACCATCTAGAAGGCGAACCGGGAGTACAGGAGGGGGCTGAGCACGCACCCTTGTGGGGCCCCTTTTTTGAGGATCAGTGTAGTGGAGGTGTTGTTGCCTACCTTCATCACCTGGGGGCGGCCCATCAGGAAGTCCAAGACCCAGTTGCACAGGGTGGGATTCAGACCCAGGGCCCCAAGCTTAATGATGAACTTGGAGACTACTATGGTGTTGAATGCTGAGCTGTAGTCAATCAACAGCATTCTTATATCCTGTTACCCAGATGGGATAGGGCAGTGTGCAGTGCGATGGTGATTGCATCATCTGTGGAACATTTGGGGCGGTATGCAAATCGCAGTGGATCTAGGGTGTTGGGTAAGATGGAGGTGATATGGTCCTTAACTAGCCTATCAAAGCACTTGATGATGACAGAAGTGAGTGCTACGGGGCGATAGTAATTTAGTTCAGTTACCTTCTCTTTCTTGGGTACAGGAACAATGGTGGACATCTGAGGTACTCACCTCTCAGACTGACTTTACTGTACCCCACAATGGACTCCGTACTTACATGTTGAGCTTTTTGAGTGTGGGAGGTGTGTTTTTGTGTGTGCATACCTTTCTGTGTTTCAGTTGATTGTAAAGCAGTAGCAGCAGTAGCAGCTTGGGAAGGCTTTGGGTGTGGCATTGTAGGGGGTGTGGGTTTTGTTCAGGTGGAGGGGGAGTGGGGGTATAGCTCCAGATTGTCTGTGGGAGTGGCAGACAAGGAGGCCAGGGCCAGACTGTCTCCCCCAGTCAGACTCCCAGCCTTAGCAAAGGAGCCAGTCTCCTCAGCAAGCCCTTAAATAAACCACACACACACATTTCACTGTCATTAGCGCACACTCACACACTCCCTTTCATCCCTCTTACTACCAACACACTCCAGCACTGAACCAACAGGCTAATGCAATAAATACAGTGTGTCCCTGATTCTTTGTCAGCACCGCAACAGTATGGAGTGAGTCAACCCCACAACACCACCCAGTGGCGACCCATCTGTCATGTTGTATAATGATAGGAGACAGGCGCAGGAATACAAAATAGTTTTTTTTATTTCACTACCCAAAATAGCGTACGTCATGAACATGATGGGGATGAAGCCCAAAACAAACATGTATATATATAACACAGGGCTGTAACCCAAACAAAGTGCAAGGTGTAAACCTCTAATAAATACACTGTATGAGACCTGTGATAACAATACACGGGACGAGATGCTTAATATCAAGTGCACATTAACACGCAAGCCGACACAACAGAGCACAGGTACTCACAAGACCAACGGACATGGAACAGTAATCAACAAGGACAATGGGGAACAGAGGGCACATATATAAACATACTAATCAGGGGGAATGGGAACCAGGTGTGCGTAATGAGACAAGACAGTCCCGGGTTGGTGGTAATGATCCAGTTCAGTGACGCCTAGAAGACCGGTGACGTAGACCTGGAGCTGGTGAACGGGTGAACGGAATGAGCAACAGTACCGATCGCAATCCGTGACACCATCATTCAGGGGAGGTGGGGCATTTTTTGCATTAATATGTGTCACATATCAGTTTGCAAACAATGTAAAATATATATACAGTTGAAGTCAGAAGTTTACATACACTTAGGTTGGAGTCATTAAAACTCATTTTTCAACAACTCCACAAATTTCTTGTTAAAAACTATAGTTCTGGCAAGTAGGTTAGGACATCTACCTTGTGCATGAGACAAGTTCTAACAATTGTTTACAGACAGATTATTTCACTTATAATTCACTATATCACAATTCCAGTGGGTCAGAAGTTTACATACACTAAGTTGACTGTGCCTTTAAACAGCTTGGATAATTCCAGAAAATTATGTCATGGCTTTAGAAGCTTTTGATTGACATAATTTGAGTCAATTGGAGGTGTACCTGTGGATGTATTTCAAGGCCTACCTTCAAAAATAAAAATAAATCAGCCAAGACATCAGAAAAAAATGTGTAAACCTCCACGAGTCTGGTTCATCCTTGGGAGCAATTTCCAAACGCCTGAAGGTACCACGTTCATCTGTACAAACAATAGTACGCAAGTGTAAACACCATGGGACCACGCAGCCGTCATACCGCTCAGGACGGAGACGTTTTCTGTCTCCTAGAGATGAACGTACTTTGGTGCGCAAAGTGCGAATCAATCCCAGAACAACAGCAAAGGACCTTGTGAAGATGCTGGAGGAAACGGATACAAAAATATCTATATCCACAGTAAAACGAGTCCTATATCGACATAACCTGAAAGGCCGCTCAGCAAGGAAGAAGCCACTACTCCAAAACCGCCATAAAAAAGCCAAAGTACGGTTTGCAACTGCACATGGGGACAAAAATTTAACTTTTTGGAGAAATGTCCTCTGGTCTGATGAAACAAAAATAGAACTGTTTGGCCATAATGACCATCGTTATGTTTGAAGGAAAAAAGGGTGACGCTTGCAAGCCGAAGAACACCATCCCAAACGTGAAGCACGGGGGTGGCAGCATCGTGTTGTGGGGGTGCTTTGCTGCAGGAGGGACTGTTGCACTTCACAAAATAGATGGTATCATGAGAAGGAAAATTATGTGGATATATTGAAGCAACATCCCAAGACATCAGTCAGGAAGTTAAAGCTTGGTCGCAAATGGGTCTTCCAAATGGACAATGACCCTAAGCATACTTCCAAAGTTGTGGCAAAATGGCTTAACCTCTTACATCTAGGGGGCAGTAATTTCACGGCTGGATAAAAAACGTACCCGATTTAATCTGATTATTAGTCCTGCCCAGAAACTGGAATATGCATATAATTATTAGCTTTGGAGAGAAAACACTCCAAAGTTTCTGAAACTGTTTGAATGGTGTCTGTGAGTATAACAGAACTCCTATGGCAGGCAAAAACCTGAGATGCTTCTGTTCAGGAAGTACCCTGTCTGAACATTTCTTGCCCTTCTTGATTCTCTCTATCGTTTACAAAGGATCTCTGCTCTTACGTGACACTTCTCACGTCAACAATGGAGTCTCACAGCCCGGGAAAAACAGGAATGACGTAATTCAAAGCCCTGGCTGAAGCACACGAGAGCAAAAGCTGAGTGGTCAGTCAATGGACTAAGCCTTAGGCGCGTGACACGCCCCGCCCCCGGCTTTCGGTTTTTTCCTCAGTTTACAGACAGGCAGATTCCCGGTCGGAATATTATCGCTTCTCTACGAGATAAATTGCATAAATATTGGTTTTAAACAGCGGTTGACATGCTTCGAAGTACGGTAATGGAATATTTAGAAATTTTTTGTCATATTTTGCGTCATGCTCGTGGCCGAGATTTAGCGTTGGGATAGTGTCTAGAACGCACGAACAAAACGTCGCTGTTTGGATATAACGATGGATTATTTGGGACCAAACCTACATTTGTTATTGAAGTAGAAGTCCTGGCAGTGTATTCTGATGAAGAACAAGCAAGGTAAGAACATTTTTCTTATAGGAAATGTGATTTTGGTGAAGGCTAAACTTGCAGGGTGTCTAAATAGCTAGCCCTGTAACGCCGGGCTATGTACTTACATTATTGCAAAATGTGCTTCATCCGAAAAGCTATTTTAAAATCGGACATATCGAGTGCATAGAGGAGTTCTGTATCTATAATTCTTAAAATAATTGTTATGCTTTTTGTGAACGTTTATCGTGAGTAATTTAGTAAAATCACCGGAAGTGTTCGGTGGGAATGCTAGTTCTGAACGTCACATGCTAATGTAAAAAGCTGGTTTTTGATATAAATATGAACTTGATTGAACAGACATGCATGTATTGTATAACACAATGTCCTAGGTGTGTCATCTGATGAAGATCATCAAAGGTTAGTGCTGCATTTAGATATGGTTTGGGTTTATGTGACATGATATGCTAGCTTGAAAAATGGCTGTGTGATTATTCCTGGCTGGGTACTCTGCTGACATAATCTAATGTTTTGCTTTCGCTGTAAAGCCTTTTTGAAATCGGACAGTTTGGTTAGATAAAGGAGAGTCTTGTCTTTAAATAGCTGTAACATAGTCATATGTTTGAAAAGTGTAAGTTTTCGGATTTAGAGGAGTTTGAATTTCGCGCCCCGCCCATCATTGGATATTGGAGCAGACGTTCCGCTAGCGGAACGTGTAGATGTAAGAGGTTATTAAGGACAACAAAATCAAGGTATTGGAGTGGCCATCACAAAGCCCTGACCTCCCTCCCATAGAAACTTTGTGGACAGAACTGAAAAAGCGTGCGCGAGCAAGGAGGCCTACAAACCTGACTCAGTTACACCAGCTCTGTCAGGAGGAATGGGTCAAAATTCACCCAACTTATTGTGGGAAGCTTGTGGAAGTCTACCTGAAATGTTTGACCCAAGGTAAACAATTTAAAGGCAATGTTACCAAATACTAATTGAGAGTATGTAAACTTTTGACCCACTGGAAATGTGATGAAAGAAATAAAAGCTGAAATAAATCCTTCTCTCTACTATTATTCTGACATTTCACATTCTTAAAATTAAGTGGTGATCCTAACTGACCTAAGATAGGGAAGTATTGCTGGGATTAAATGTCAGGAATTGTGAAAAACTGAGTTTAAATGTATTTGGCTAAGGTGTATGTATACTTCCGACTTCAATTGTATATATCATTGAGTTAATAAAGCTGCATACAAACATGGTCTCGTTTTTGTTTTCTTGAGTAAGGCAGCTCCAAAATGCAGGTGTTTCAGCCCAGCTCAGTGCTTTCTGTGGTGGTGGGGCAAGCTAGCAGAAAATACAGAGCGTCGCGCCGTGATTGGCTCAGTTG
Source organism: Salmo trutta (assembly GCF_901001165.1). Lineage (NCBI taxonomy): Eukaryota > Metazoa > Chordata > Actinopteri > Salmoniformes > Salmonidae > Salmo > Salmo trutta. The sequence goes on from NC_042981.1 coordinate 24,704,096, forward strand.
AAACTACGTCACTTCAAAGTCTAAGGGGAGACCTCGAGAATTCAAGCCCTTTGGGTATTGACATAGAGATACATTAGAAGTGTCCATCCAAGAAGGCTCAAGGTCATTGGCCACAGATAAAATTATGTCAAATCACATTATATGTACAGTAGCTTTGATTGGACTGATCATGTCAACATCATACTTTTAAAACCTTAGCTAGCTGTCACGACTTCCGCCGAAGTCGGCCCCTCTCCTTGTTCGGGCAGAGTTCGGCGGTCGACGTCACTTACTAGTTACCACCGATCTATGTTTCTCTGTTCGTTTGGTTTTGTCTTTATTGTACACACCTGTTTATTATTCCCTGATTATGTTCATTATTTCACCTCTTACATCTAGACGTTCCGCTAGCGGAACACCTGCTCCAATATCCAATGATGGGCGTGGCGCGAAATACAAACTCCTCGAAAATCCGAAGACTTCCATTTTTCAAACATTTGACTATTTTACAGCATTTTAAAGACAAGACTCTCCTTTATCTAACCACACTGTCCGATTTCAAAAAGGCTTTACAACGAAAGCAAAACATTAGATTATGTCAGGAGAGTACCCAGCCAGAAATAATCAGACACCCATTTTTCAAGCTAGCATATAATGTCACAAAAACCAAAACCACAGCTAAATGCAGCACTAACCTTTGATGATCTTCATCAGATGACACTCCTAGGACATTATGTTATACAATACATGCATGTTTTGTTCAATCAAGTTCATATTTATATCAAAAACCAGCTTTTTACATTAGCATGTGACGTTCAGAACTAGCATTCCCACCGAACACTTCCGGTGAATTTACTAAATTACTCATGATAAACGTTCACAAAAAACATAACAATTATTTTAAAAATTATAGATACAGAACTCCTTTATGCAATCGCGGTGTCCGATTTTAAAATAGCTTTTCGGTGAAAGCACATTTTGCAATATTCTGAGTAGATAGCTCGCCATCACGGGCTAGCTATTTAGACACCCACCAAGTTTGGTACTCACCAAAGTCAGATTTACTATAAGAAAAATTCGATTATGTCGTGTCTTTGGGTACCATTAAACTGAAGATAGGTTTATCAATTAACTCCCTGTAATTATTATCACGCGATTAAACTGATTAATCGTTTAATTGTAATTAACTAGGAGATCGGGGCACCAAGAAAAATATTCAGATTACAAAGTTATAATTTTCCTAATATAACTTTCCTATATTATAATATAGGCCGATTATCTTCTGGTTTGAATGGTGTATTTTACCTCGCGTCCAGTCTCATTCCCAAACGTCGTAAATTGTTGTATCTGCACGAACCCAGTCTTTACTAAAATCATCCATACATCAATTGTCTTAAAATCATTTATTTACTACACTAAGTAATTAACAGAAAACATACAAACAGTAATTATCGTCCCAAAGGATTGGTATAGTAATGTGCCCTAATGGCTAACAAGCATGGCTGGTCTGTTAGACAATGGGTCATAAACGGTAAGCTGAGAAGTTACACAGAGTTCATTAATATTAACAATTGACAATTGAAGGCTCACTCATTCGGGAACAATTGCAATCAATATATATTTACGCTCATGTGTCGTCGGGATCCCTTTGGAAGAGTTATGTTCTGATGGAGAGTTTGTCCGCGTTCTCTCTCTCTCTCTCGGTTAGAATGGATATTTCAGAGCGACATTCATTAATGTCGTCATAGAATGGATGTGGTTGGTCTTCGCGTTCGATGATATAATTTACTTAGCTGCAGACTAATACTTAATATCAAAGACTTGTTCTTATTCTGTCGATATCAATAGTCTAAAAGTTAACCACGTGGTATGGTTCACTTTCAGTAGAGTACTTGGATGATAAAACCTAATGAGCCAACTCGCAATGGAGTGTAGGCCTGGTCTGAAGAAATGTAAATCAGGGGGTGTTTTATAGTGCCCATAGAACAGGCTTGTCAAATGACGCCTGGTCCTGTATGTGTCCCTGGGGCGTGCCTATGACTGAGTTAGACTTAGTTACAGAAATACAATTCTATCACATTAACATCAGTACATAGCATCTCAATGTATTACAAATAGCTTTATCCTTATTAATACATTTTATACAACCATTATGATGTTTGTCTCATCGCTGAGGCTATTATATAAACAGTTTTATGGTAATATGGCTATATTGTCTCTTCTGAGTATCACAAAATGGTACCAAGCGGACCAGTTCGTAGCTGGAGTCCTCATCAATCTTCCATATCCTCTCCAGAACACACATGTCGCTCGGTTCTCCAATTATATGAGTTGGAAGAATTTCCTTTGTCTCTCTATGAAACATGTTGTAGTAGATTCTCCTCTTGGAATTTTTACAACCCTGGGTTGGGGGGAAGGTAGGTTGGGTGATGGTACAAAGGGGAGGGGGTCAACTGTCCTTCCTGTACCCAAAGAGGCCAACGTCATGACAATTACCTTTGCTGTTCTTCGTCAGAATGCACTCCCAGGACTTCTACTTCAACAACAAATGTTGGTTTGGTTCCAAATAATCCATAGTTATATCCAAATAGCGGCGTTTTGTTCGTGCGTTCAAGACACTATCCGAAGGGTAACGAAGGGTGACATGCGGACGCGTATCGTGACAAAAAATTTCAAAATATTCCATTACCGTACTTCGAAGCATGTCAAACGCTGTTTAAAATCAATTTTCATGCGATTTTTCTCGTAAAATAGCGATAATATTCCGACCGGGAGTGGTTGTTTTCGTTCAAAGACTGATAATCTAAAATGGACTCTTCACGTGCACGCGCGCTCCCGTCTCATTGTTCTCAGATCGACCACTTACCAAATGCGCTACTGTTTTTCAGCCATGGGCTGCAAAGTCATCAACGTTCTGGCGCCTTCTGAGAGCCTATGGGAGCCTTAGAAAATGTCATGTTACAGCAGAGATCCTTTGTTTTGGATAGATATGACAAAGAAGGCCAAGAAATGGTCAGACAGGGTACTTCCTGTACAGAATCTTCTCAGGTTTTGGCCTGCCATTTGAGTTCTGTTATACTCACAGACACCATTCAAACTGTTTTAGAAACTTTGGAGTGTTGTCTCTCCAAAGCTACTAATTATATGCATATTCTAGTTTCTGGGCAGGTGTAATAACCAGATTAAATCAGGTACGTTTTTTATCCGGCCGTGAAAATACTGCCCCCTATCCATAACAAGTTAACCCTCTGGCTTTCCTGTTTGTCTTGTCCGTGATTGTTTCCTGTTTTGTAGTTGTTGGAGGTGTTTCTCCCTACTATGTTTTATTGCTGTGGGAGAAGTTGGATTATTGTTTTGAGTAAACACGTTTTGTTTGCACTCATCCCTGTGTCCTGCGCCTGACTCCGATATTTCTCCTAACGAAAAGCATTACACTAGCAGTCATCATCATGAATCAAGTCGACAATCTACTGGCAAATCTTTTTCAGTCCTTGTCATATGAAGATAAATAATGAAGAGAAATTATAGATAAAATGTATCGGTGCTCATTGGCCATTGGACATAAACATTACACAACAAGTTGGAAATCGCAAATTCAACAATGAGTGGTTTGGAAGGAAGTGAGCACAATAACATGAGTCCAAAAATGTCTTGTCTGCTGCTGCATAAATTATGTAATATGCCAGGGAGATATGTATACCATAGCTAAGAAAGTAATTCTAAGTGTATGTTGTGTAGTAAGCTGTTAGTAGCCCATGTGCCTCACCCTAATAATTTGGTCCCTTTTCCCCTCTTTCGCCTACTGTTCTGACTTGGTGGTGCACATGTAGCTTATAGCCTGTTTTAGAGAAATATAATCATAGAATATTGTAAGAGCTTTCATTGTCTGCTTATATGACCTCGTTATTATCCTATGGTTCTGACTGGTGTACAGGGAGAATACTGTAAGAACGGCCCATGTTCTGAATTCTGTCCCTTTACATTTCAAAAGTGCTGAACAAATAGTTATATTGACAACGTCCATCCTAGCTCGCTCGTTAATGTCCTAATCGGAATTACGGTTTGCCTCTTATCCGCTCGTCGTTCCCTTATGCCATAGTTTGTACATCTCAATTGTCAGTAGAAACCACATTTGTTTAAACAAGTCAACCATATCAGCTATGTTTTTAAAAAGGCAGTAAATGAGGCTAAATGAACTGTTTCGCTGCTAGACAAGGCTTAGCTGACCGCCAGGTGTAGCAGTGGTAAGATGTTGGGACTACTGTTGGGACTCTGCTGGAAACATTCATGATTGACTGATTATGATTATAGCCTGACAACTGGTCAGGTCACGTGGTCAGGAACAACTCACGACAACACAGTAGTATAGTGTCATGCTAACATTCTCTCATGCACTGGCTTTGACATGTCTGCCCCTGGTTCTAGATCTGTCGATGATGACATGAATGGAAAAGGAGAGATTCTCTCCCACCGCCCGCCACAACAGCCGGCTATCTGCACACGATCACCTTTCTGTGTGGGGGCTAAATTTAGCGCAGGCTTCGGTGGGGCTCTCATTCCTGCAGTGTTTATGAAAGGCCCCTGTGGCCCGGCACTGGGACTTGGCAGACGCCCGCTGATGTCTTCTGGCTAATGCCAGGTGTCATTTGTTGCAATTATTTTAGGGTCCCCCCCGTCATCAGTCATAGAGGGGCCTGGGGTTGGGAGGGCTTTGATTCATATGGGTTTTGGAGGCCTAAGATGGTGGTGCCTAGCCTACAGCTGGAGTTTTACAGCAGTAACCATCCTCTGATTTACATACAGTGGAATACCTATAACTCCCACAGTGATTCAGTCAATGTGTGGGAGGCTGTTATTTCCAACCACATCACTGGGTCTAAATGTCAGATTCCACTGATCTCTTTTGACTCTAAGTGGGAGATTCCGACCGCGTTGGTTATGTAAAGAGTACTGAAGCACAGCTTGTAATTGTTGGATAGACCTACTGCTCTTTGTTTACAGTTAGTGACGAAGCCACTCTTTACTGATCCATTCATCAAGCCCTTTATTGACTAGTACCTTCTGAGTTACGGCGGGAACCAGTAACATTTCCTCTCGCTTGTCGACCCACTTCCTACTGATAACAAACAACCACACAAAGCCCTTACCTGTGTGTACGCATGGCCACGGGAAGTAGGGGCGCTGATGATGCTGCAGCAAACCCTGAAAAAAAAATGCACCAAATATGTACAGTACCAGTCAAAAGTTTGGACACACCTACTCATTCCAGGGTTTTTCTTTATTTTTACTATTTTCTACGTTGTAGAATAATAGTGAAGACATCAAAACTATGAAATAACACATATGGAATCATGTAGTAACCAAAAAAGTGTTAAACAAATCAAAATATATTTTATATTTGAGATTCTTCAAAGCAGCCACCCTTTGCCTTGATGACAGCTTTGCACACCTTTGGCAATCTCTCAACAAGCTTCATGAGGTAGTCACCTAGAACGCATTTTAATTAATAGGTGTGGGTTGTCAAAAGTTAAATTGTGGAATTATTTTCTTTCATAATGCGTTTGAGCCAATCAGTTGTGTTGTGACAAGGTAGGGGTGGTATACAGAAGATAGCCCTATTTGGTGAAAGACCAAGTCCATATTATGGCAAGAAAAGAAACGACAGTCCATCATTACTTTAAGACATCCAGAAAATGTCAAGAACTGCGAAAGTTTCTTCAAAGACAGTCGCAAACACCGTCAAGCACTATGATGAAACTGGCTCTCATAAGGACTGCTTCAGGAAAGGAAGACCCAGAGTTACCTGTGCTGCAGAGGATAAGTTCATAAGAGTAAACTGCACCTCCGATTGCAGCCCAAATAAATGCTTCACAGAGTTCAAGTAACAGACACATCTCAACATCAACGGTTCAGTGGAGACTGTGTGAATCAGACCTTCGTGTTCAAATTGCTGCAAAGAAACCACCACTAAAGGACACCAATAATAATAAGAGACTTGCTTGGGCCAAGAAACACGAGCAATGGACATTATACTGGTGGAAATCTGAGCTTAGTAAGGCTATCATTTGTTTTTCAATAACACACCTCCAGGCTGTGTAAGAGCTATTTGACCAAGAAGGTGAGTGATTTAGTCCTGCATCAGATGACCTGGCCTCCACTATCACCCGACCTCAAACCAATTGAGATGGTTTGGGATGAGTTGGACCACAGAGTGAAGGAAAAGCAGCCAACAAGTGCTCAGCATATGAGGGAACTCCTTCAAGACTGTTGGAAAAGCATTCCTCATGAAGCTGGTTGAGAGAATGACAAGAGTGAGCAAAGCTGTCATCACAGCAAAGGGTGGCTACTATATATTTTGATTTGTTTAACAATTTTTTGGTTACTACATGATTCCATGTGTTATTTCATAGTTTTTATGTATTCACTATTCTACAATGTGGAACATAGTAAAAATAAAGGAAAACCCTTGAATGAGTAGGTGTGTCAAACTTGTGACTGGTACTGTATATCTTGCAAGTATTTTTAAATTCCACAAGTATTATAAGAATAAATGTTTTGTACAGATAATTATCAGACTCAAGTTACAAAATGCTGGTAAACACTCAAATACATTTAGTTAAACATTTTTGACAAAAGTAGTGCATTGGGCTTTTACTAGTCCTGCATTAGTGGACCAATACAGAGGTGTTCAGCTCGGGCTATGTGTGTACATGCATTTTACTCTGTATCACAGGCTGAAAGAATGGTGCATTGAAGACCCAATGCCAGAGAATGGTGCCTTGTGTATTCATTGATTTATGAGACATTGGTCGTTATATAAGAAAGGAAGCTCCCCATGAGTTAGTTCCTCACTGGTACCAGTTGTTCTGTTAGCTCAAAGATACATTCCTACCTGAGCAGACGTCACAGGTGTGCATGGAGTGTTGGTTCACCTGTGTGTGAACAGTATCATGTCATACACACAGTGTAGATAATTCGTCCTACAGAGGGCGCTACAGGACAGGTTTTGTGTATGAAATTGTTTATGTTTGGCTCCTCTGAGTCTCGCTGAATCTGGCTCTCCTTATATAAGGAGATATCGATCAGTGTACAGCCCGTGGTTTCAGCCATCAGCTGTCACCCACATGCTGGACATGAGCTGATCAAGCAGCCTCTGATTGGCTAAGAGCATCTAGCTGATCCTACACTGGCTAATCAGGCTCAATGCATGCTCTTGCATCCCTATAAATGGACTCCCATTGGCCATTGCCTTTCAGTGCAGATCAGAAGTGGATATTTGGTATGTGTTTATGGAGTGCGTGGGTAAAAAAAAACATTTCCATGTCCATACCCATGCATGGCAATAAAGTACCCTGTGTGTGTTAACTGTCTGAGGTTTCATGTTGCCCTGACCGGGAAAGGCTTTCAGTAAGTCACAGACCATTCAAATAGGAGGGTATTGCCTCACACACACAGCTAATGTGCAAGAGCCTCTTTACACTACACTAGTTTCTCAAAACATACTAGTTCCAGGACACATATTTTTGTTGTGTATCTAGATTAAAATCTCTCTTTCCCAAGCCATCTGTCTGATATAGAAAAAGCTTGGGTAAAAATACAGTGAATATCTAATTCCTTGACAAAGACACGATGGTCTTTAACTTCTCTAGGTTAGGGGGCAGTATTTTGACGTCCGGATGAAAGGCGTGTCCAAATTAAACTGCCTGCTACTTGGGCCCAGAAGGTAGGATATGCATATTATTAGTAGATTTGGATAGAAAACACTCTGAAGTTTCTAAAACTGTTTGAATGATGTCTGTGAGTATAACAGAACTCATATGGCAGGCAAAAACCTAAGAAAAATCCAACCAGAAAGTGGGAAATCTGAGGGTTGTAGTTTTTTCAAGTGATTGCCTATTGCCTACACAGTGACTTAGGGTTCATTTTGCACTTCCCAAGGCTTCCACTAGATGTCAACAGTCTTTAGAATGTTGTTTCAGGCTTTTACTGTGAATATTGAGCGAACGAGAGGGCCTGGAGTCAGATGAGTGAGGAAATGACATGAGCTCAGAGGTGCGCACTCACGTGAGTGTGAGCTGTGTTCCTTTTCTTTTCTGAAGACATTGGAATTGTACAGTTGGAATATTACTGAAGATTTATGTTAAAAACATCCTAAAGATTGATGCTGTACATCGTTTGACATATTTCTACGAATGTAAATATAACTTTTTTTGACTTTTCATCGTGACATTTTTGCGTGCTTCCTGCATTTGGAGTAGTGGACTGAATGCGCGAATAAAGAGGAGGTATTTGGACATAAATGATGGACTTTATCGAACAAAACAAACATTTATTGTGGACCTGGGATTCCTAGTAGTGCATTCAGATGAAGATCATCAAAGGTAAGTGAATATTTCTAATATTATTTCTGAGTTTTATTGACTCCACAAAATGGCGGGTTTGGTTTCGTGTCTGAACGCTGTACTCAGATTATTGCAAAGTGTGCTTTCGCTGTAAAGTTTTTTTGAAATCTGACACAGCGGTTGCATTAATGTATTTAATGTACATTTTATCTAACAACATGTTTCCTAAGTCGTAGACGATTATGTTTGTTACTATGATGTACCACAGCGCCGATGAAGGACGATAACTATCCGGACCTTTACTACCTCGGAAATGTGTGTCACTGGACCTTCTCAAATAAACTCTGCAAAAAAAGAAAAGTCCCTTTTTCAGGACCTTGTCTTTCAAAGATAATTTGTAAAAATCCAAATAACTTCACAGATCTTCATTGTAAAGGGTTTAATAAGAATTAGGTAAAGTCCCAGATTTCTGCAATAGGTTGGTTCTTTATTCAGAGAACGTTTTGAAGTAAAAAATGGCAACTCAGTCATTTTATAACTCCCACCCCCACCTACTCACACACACACACACACACACACACACACACACACACACACACACACACACACACACACACACACACACACACACACACACACACACACACACACACACACACACACACAGTTTTATCACTTTTCTACCAGCCTTGGCAGTTTTTCGCCGTTCCTCTCCTCTCTAGATTAGAGAGGCCTTGGAAGGGCCCTCCTGTTGTCAGCTTTTTCAGAGTTATAACCAGGTAATGTTTTCTCAACCATACATTTCTCCCTCTTAACTTGTCCCACACACACATTATTGGATTATAGTCTTATTTTCTAATATTTGATTATAGTCTTATTATTCTAATACATTTCACACCGTTAAATATGTTTCAGGGTGGAATCCTTTAGTCATTATTTTACACATCTACATTTCTTTATCAATCCACCCTTTGACTAAATATTACACACTGATACGTCAACCTCGATTGTGATTGGAATTATAAATGTCGCACAAAAATCAAACAAAACCAATATACATGTATTTACATCATATACTCATCAACGACTGTTCTAGGCCTATTTCCAATTATAACTCTTCTTTTTAGGATTTTCATTATAATCTTCATTAAATAAACAGTCTGTCTAAACATTGAAGATAGACTCATCCAGCATGGGGTCCTCGGAATTGAAGTGATCCGAATCATCTACTAGGCTTGGAGGCATATATCTGTCATCCCGCTGGTCGGAGCTGGGAATCGGTCCGTATCTCACCATCTGTTGTGTCTTTGACATTTCTACAGTCCTGGTGATTAGACCTCTCACACTCGGAATCAAACAGCAACCACACAACATCAACACACTCATACAGGTGAAAGCGGCCCACAACACGGTGATTATAACATTTTTCCATTTTCCAAACATACTATCGAACCACCCCGTCAGTGAGGTATCCACCCCAGAGTTCTCCGCTAACTCGTTAGCCAATGTGGTTAAACCGGCCAGGGCCTTGGTCACCGATCCATCTGGAGCTGTGTTATTTGGGATGAAAGTACAGCACATTGATGCAAATATCACACACACACACCACCCTTCTCAGCCAGTAACATATCCAGTGCTATTCTATTCTGCCATGCCATCAAACTAGTTGCCTCTGTCTGCTCTGCTAACCCTTTTATCGCATCTCTAGTATAGTTGATGAAACGGTGTTGATTATAATAAATATAGTTTATCCAATCTACATTCTTATTGAGAGTTGACCATCAGAAAATGCTTGACTCAAACTGCTAATATCTGGTTTCTTGCTTTAAATTCGTCAGCCACCTGTACTGTTTTCTGCCTGAGTACTACTACTATTTCGTCATCTGGATTTTCTCTCCACGCCTGTTCTGCCAAGACTGGATATAATCTTTGTCTTTCTGGTTCTGTTTTTTTTCTGGAGGAGTTGTCAGAAATATTTCTTTACCCTTTTCACATACCTTTTCCTTCTTTCCCTCTCCTTTACTTCTCTTTCGGGCTTCAGATAGCCACACCCTGGCTGTGTGTAATCCTTCTACCTGCTGTTTTCCCTCATTATCCCTGCAATTCTTATGCATTTGCATTATGCATTTGTCTGATCATGGCTTCTAACTGATCTAACCCGTACCTCTTTCTCCATTTTGGGCCATAATATACATTTCTTTTGTCCTTTGACTCCATATATCTCTCATCCCCGATTAATCCCGGGACCTCTTTTGAGGATTTGCCACCCATGGTATCCTCTATTGGTTTTTAGAAAATTATCCTATACGGTATAGGGTTATATGGTTGTTATTTACCTACGCGTGTTCTTAGAATAATCCTAAACCCTTTTTAATTGGATTTCTATCTGTTAACTATTTTAATGTATCTCTACACCAATTCTCAACAAGTTCAAGCCTAGCGGGATTTCTATCTGTTAATTATTTTAATGTATCTCTACACCAATACTCAACAAGTTCAAACCTAGCGGGATTTCAGTCTGTTAATTTTTTTAATGTATATCTACACCAATACTCAACAAGTTCAACCCCCCCTGTATATTTTCAAAACCTGAGAAGATTCCAAACAGGAAGCGCCCTCTCTGACCATTTCTTGGTCTTCTTTCTCATCTCTATCCAAAACAAAGGATCTCTGCTGTAACGTGACATTTTCTAAGGCTCCCATAGGCTCTCAGAAGGCGCCAGAACGTTGAATGATGACTCTGCAGTTACTGTCTGAAAAATAGTAGCGCATTTGGTAAGTGGTCGATCTGAGAACAATGAGACGGGCGCGCGGGAGTGCACGATAAGAGTCCATTTTACTTTCTCAGTCTTTGAACGAAAACAACGACTCCCGGTCGGAATATTATTGCTATTTTCCGAGAAAAATTGCATAAAAATTGATTTTAAACAGCGTTTGACATGCTTCGAAGTACGGTAATGGAATATTTAGAATTTTTTTGTCACGAAACGCGCCGGGCGCGTCAACCTTCGTTTCCCTTTGGATAGTGTCTTGAACGCACGAACAAAACGCCGCTATTTGGATATAACTATGGATTATTTGGAACCAAACCAACATTTGTTGTTTAAGTAGAACTCCTGGGAGTGCATTCTGACGAAGAACAGCAAAGGTAATAACATTTTTCTTATAGTAAATCTGAGTTTGGTGAGTACCAAACTTGGTGGGTGTCAAAATAGCTAGCCTGTGATGGCCGGGCTATCTACTCAGAATATTGCAAAATGTGCTTTCACCGAAAGCTATTTTAAAATCGGACACCGCGATTGCATAAAGGAGTTCTGTATCTATAATTCTTAAAATAATTGTTATGTTTTTTGTGAACGTTTATCGTGAGTAATTTAGTAAATTCACTGGAAGTGTTCGGTGGGAATGCTAGTCACATGCCAATGTAAAAAGCTGGTTTTTGATATAAATATGAACTTGATTGAACAAAACATGCATGTATTGTATAACATAATGTCCTAGGAGTGTCATCTGATGAAGATCATCAAAGGTTAGTGCTGCATTTAGCTGTCTTCTGATCACTCCTGTCTCAGCCTCCAGTATTTATGCTGCAGTAGTTTATGTGTCGGGGGGCTAGGGTCAGTCTGTTACATCTGGAGTATTCTCTTGTCTTATCCGGTGTCCTGTGTGAATTTAAATATGCTCTCTCTAATTCTCTCTTTCTTTCTCTCTTTCTTTCTTTCTCTCGGAGGACCTGAGCCCTAGGACCATGCCTCAGGACTACCTGGCATGATGACTCCTTGCTGTCCCCAGTCCACCTGGCCATGCTGCTGCTCCAGTTTCAACTGTTCTGCCTGCGGCTACGGAACCCTGACCTGTTCACCGGACGTGCTTGTTGCACGCTCGACAACTACTATGATTATTATTATTTGACCATGCTGGTCATTTATGAACATTTTAACATCTTGACCATGTTCTGTTATAATATCCACCCGGCACAGCCAGAAGAGGACTGGCCACCCCTCATAGCCTGGTTCCTCTCTAGGTTTCTTCCTAGGTTTTTGGCCTTTCTAGGGAGTTTTTCCTAGGGAGTTTTTCCTAGCCACCGTGCTTCTTTCACATGCATTGCTTGCTGTTTGGGGTTTTAGGCTGGGTTTCTGTACAGCACTTTGAGATTTCAGCTGATGTACGAAGGGCTATATAAATACATTTGATTTGATTTGAGCTGTGGTTTTGGTTTTTGTGACATTATATGCTAGCTTGAAAAATGGCTGTCTGATTATTTCTGGCTGGGTACTCTGCTGACATAATCTAATGCTTTGCTTTCGTTGTAAAGCCTTTTTGAAATTGGACAGTGTGGTTAGATTAACGAGAGTCTTGTCTTTAAAATGGTGTAAAATAGTGATATGTTTGAGAAATTGAAGTAATAGCATTTCTAAGGTATTTGAATATCCGCCACAGGATTCCACTGGCTGTTGACTAGGGTGGGACGCAAACGTCCCACCTAGCCCAGAGAGGTTACAATATGTTTTGTCCATTTGCAATATGATTTCATAGGAAATCAAAAGTGATTTTTTTTCATTTTTTGCCAAATGCCATTAGAAATGTCCAAATGAAATGTCCAATAATTTTTTTGTCAATTATACATGTATGAAAGTATTGAATGTGCCAAATCACAGCAAATATCCAATAGATGTGAGCGCGCTCCACCTTGAATTTTCTTATTGCAAATGTAACACAAGTCAAGACCCAAGAGTCAAATTTTGAAAAAATGATTTTTTTCCCGAAAACTTATCACCCCCTTAAAAAAGTGCTTTCTGGACCGTTTTTCAAAATTCTTTCGATTTGTTTTGTCAATTACACATGTATAAGAACTGTATGAACATATTTTTAACATATTTCATTGACATCATTTTTTTGTTTGTTTTTGCTTGTACATAAGGCATATGTTTTGTCCATTTGCAATATATTTCATAGGAAGTCAAAAGTGACTTTTCTTTCTTTTTTTGTTGCCAAATGCCATAAAAAATGTCCAAATGAAATGTCCAATTATTTTTTTGCCAATTATACATGTATGAAAGTATTGAATGTGCCAAATCAGGATATTTGTCCATTTGCCATGTACGATCATAGGAAGTCGGTTTCCAAACCCAAAAGTCAGTGAACCATGTCCAAATGGCATTTATACTGCCCAAATTATATATAGCCCTATGTTAAGCTATGAATCAACCTAGATGGTCTATTTGTCATGTATGATTAGGGAGAAGTGGGACTTTTTTAACGATTTTTTGAAAAACGTCCAAAATGACCATTACATCACAAATTTGACATGCTCAAAAATACTGCAGAAATGCAAAATTGACTGTCCCAATGAACTCAGGATGGCCGGGCAGTGACCCTGGTTCCTCTCCATCGCTCGTCACCCAGCAAGTCAGAGTCCATCAGTCAATTAGATGTCATTCTGATACCAAACTGATACCATCTGACACCAAATCCACTTTTTCCAACTCGTTTAGAAGCCCACTATCACATATTTCAGAGCAGGCCCATAATTCACAGCGTTTAAACCATAACAAAAAACATAAAACACATAGTTACGTTCTAGCTGCGGGTCCAGCTCTGACATTATGTGTAGGCCTATATGAGGCAACCCCAAATCCCAAGTTTTGGCTCAATAGGTCATTCGGTGCCCAAGCAATGACCTTAATTGGTGCTGAAAATCCACTTTTTCCGGGCGTAGAATCGGCACACGTTGTCATTGGGGTAGGCTTTCACAGAATCCTGAGTTTTAAGTCTTTACGTTAAAAATTGACTGATTTACACAGGGTTGAATTCAGTGATTTTCACAATCAGTAGGTTGGTTATATCAAAACACATTTAGGGTGTTTTAAACATCTTCCGGTTGCTCCAGGAAGCTTAGAATTGACACAGGTAGACCTCACAGTATGGATTGTTTTTTGGATTTTTTTTTTTTTGAATATCACCAATTTGACATTGTACGATTTCTCTTAAATGACGATAGATAAATGTCTGGTTCTTTTTTTCCTGACACCGTAGGCTCATGTACTTTGACCTGAAGTGGTCAAATTAGCGCTCTATTTTAATTTTTGACCTTTAATCCCAGAAAATGGCCTTAACTCAAAAAGCGTTGAGCCCTCGACTCCATCTTGTTCGGGGCCAACTGCCCATTATGCCAAACCAATGCTCACCAAGTTTTGTCTTCAAAGTCTTTTCCGTTTAGGAGAAAAGGCCACGTCGTGATTGGTGATGTTTGTTACATTTGCAATATGATTCCATTCGCCCTCCTGTGGTATAATCCGGGACAGGTGAAAAATGACAGAAATTTTATAAAACGGAAACCGAATGTCCGAGAGACTCCGTTCGATGACTTCGTGGAAGATCCGGCCCCGGTGCACGGCCCGACGCCGTCCGCGAATTTTACAAACGTTCGCGGACGTCTAGTAAGGGACCGTACATTTGCAATATGGACTTTCTCATCAACCATTCAGCAAATGCCGAAATGTTCCCTTCATGTATGGAGTGGCTTCCGTCTGGCCATTCTACCATTATGGCCTGATTGGTGGAGTGCTGCAGAGATGGTTGTCCTTCTGGAAGGTTCTTCCATCTCCACAGAGGAACTCTAGAGCTCTGTCAGAGTGATCAACGGGTTCTTGGTCAACTACCTGACCATGGCCCTTCTCCCCCGATTGCTCAGTTTGGCCGGGCGCCCAGCTCTAGCAAGAGTCTTGGTGGTTCCAAACTTCTTTAAAAATGATGGAGGCCACTGTGTTCTTGGGGACCTTCAATGCTGCTGAAATGTTTTGGTACCCTTCCCCAGACCTGTGCCTCAACACAATCCTGTCTCGGAGCTCTATGGACAATTCCTTTGACCTCATGGCTTGGTTTTTGTTCTGACAACTGTGAGACCTTATATCGACAGGTGTGTGCCTTTCCCAAATAATGTCCAATCAATTGAATTTACCACAGATGGACTCCTATCAAGTTGTAGAAACATCTCCAGGTTGATCAATGGAAACAGGATGCACCTGAGAAAAAAGTTCTACAAACCTGTTTTCGCTTTGTCATTATGAGGTATTGTGTGTAGATTGATGAGGGAAAAAATTGTTTCATCAATTTTAGAATAAGGCTGTAAAGTAACAAGTCAAGGGGTCTGAATACTTTTTGAATGCACTGTATATGGGCTCTGTTTATATGTGTACTGTTGTATACTGTATGTGCCCCTCTGAGTTATAAATGTGTTTCTTTGCATGTGCTAAGAGCTATCACCCACAAACTAATGAAGGAAAAAGGAAACCGCAAACTGCTCTTGATAGTATCACTGGTATTTAATAAGCTTACGTATCGGCCTCACGGCCTTCGTCAGAGCTTTTGTGAATTTTTTTAAATTAGCACTCTTACGTAGACCATCCATTCCACGCATGGAAAGGGGTTGGAGGCAAAGGAAAAACAAATAAGTGCTACCAAATATAACAATATGCATTTCATAAATATTACAAAAGTGTATAAATAAGACACGTCTGTAAAACCACAATGAGGACATTGCAAGTTTTCATTAACGATTGGGTACATCGTACGAAAAACATCAGAGTAATCTTAAATAGGCACATAATTCATGTTCAAATTCACAACATAACATACATAGGAATTTCATCATTAAGTCCTTTAGGAAATAATGTCTGGAGGGTGAAAATCAAAAAACATTCTCTTTTGCTCAGAGTATTATTAATATCACCTCCCCTGTCTGATATCTTAACTTTTTCTATGCCACAAAATCTAAAGGTAGAAATGCCATGCTTTATGTCATTAAAATGAACTGCGACTGGATAATCCCTGTTGTTTCTCCTGATTGAACTTTTATGTTCACTAATTCTCTGTTTGCGAGAGCGAGAGGTTAATGAAATGACTGTGAGAAAACACAGCTCTATGTTCTCCTGACTCTCACTGTAGCTCCTGATCCACTATCAACCCCTGCTTTCATGTTCCTGTTCTCAAGGATGTCGATCTGCCTGCTCCCACCCGGTACAACACCCATCCCAAGCCCTGCCCCAGCCCAGTTCAGCACTCAGCCCAAATGGAGGAACCCGGCGGTTCTCTTTGTCATTGACACTCTCTCTCTCAATTTCAATGTAAGGCGCTTTATTGGAATGGTTTACATTGTATGTTTACATTGCCAAAGCAAGTGAAATATATAATAAACAAAAGTGAAATAAACAATAAAAAATGAACAGTCACACTCACAAAAGCTCCAAAAGAATAATGACATTTGAAATGTCATATTATGTCCATATACAGCGTTGTAATGATGTGCAAATGTGACCCGTTTCAGGAAACTAGGCGTATGTCGCACCTCACTACTTGGTCAGAGTGGGTGTTCACTCATTATGTGTCTGGAAGTAGCTAGCAAGCTAGCCAATGTTAACCAGTTAGCTTGGGTCCTTGACTGCCGATGTGAGGTCAGAACGCTCGAATCAACCCTACTCCTCAGCCAGAGCGTCCAGTGTGCGCTTGAATGCTCCGAGAGCGATACGCTCTGAATTTACGAACTGACAATCTGACAGCACAGTTGCAGTCACCAACACTCTGGATAACATAACAGCCTAACCAGCTCTGCTAGGCCGAATAATGTTCAGTGAGCTGTTCTCTCATTTGTGTCTGGAAGTAGCCAGCAAGTTAGCTTGGGTGCCTGACTGCTTTTTTTATTTTTATTGTTGTTATTATTATTATGAACAAAACAAATAGAAAAACAGAAATATACAAACCAGACTACAGAAACCTAACAAACAGGGGTATTACATATCGAGATACATTTTCAATTTGTATCATGTTTCAGGAGAAGACCCAGATTCAGACAGTGTTGAAGTAACAAAAGTTTACTACTAGAACAGGGGGCAGGCAAAACAACAGGTCAAGGGCAGACAGAGGTCAATAATCCAGATCAGAGTCCATAAGGTACAGAACAGCAGGCAGTCTCAGGGTCAGGGAAGGCAGAGGTCAATAATCCAGGGTCGGGTGACAAGGTACAAAACGGCAGGCAGGCTCAGGGTCAGGGCAGGCAGAATGGTCAAAACTGGGAAAACTAGAAAACAGGAACTAGAAAAAGACGGGAGCAAGTGAAAAAACGCTGGTAGGCTTGACTAACAAAATGAACTGGCAACAGACAAACAGAGAACACAGGTATAAATACACTTGGGATAATGGGGAAGATGGGAAACACCTGGAGGGGGGTGCAGACAAGCACAAAGACAGGTGAAACAGATCAGGGTGTGACAATTTGTCAAAAAGTTTTATGGTATGTATTACTTTTTTGTTTTTACACTTACTGATCATTTCAAAATAATATTTAAATTATATCTTAAACAATGTGAAGAGGGGTTTGTTCTTCACCCACTTAATTTTATGGATAAAAATCCGCTATGAAAAATAAACAAATTAACAATGAAAGTTAACCTCTCTTGGGTAGGGGGCAGTATTTTGACGACCGGATGAAAAGCGTGCCCGTAGTAAACTGCCTCCCACTCAGGCCCAGAAGGTAGGAACAAAATGGAGGTATTTGGACATAAATATGAACTTTATCGAACAAAACAAACATTTATTGTCGAACTGAGATTCGAACTGAGTGCATTCCGATGAAGATCATCAAAGGTAAGTGAATATTTATAATGTTATTTGTGACTTCTGTTGACTCCAAAATGGTGGGTATCTATATGGCTTCTTTTGGTGTCTGAGTGCTGTACTAAGATTATTGCAAAGTTTGCTTTCGCCGTAAAGCTTTTTTGAAATCTGACACAGCGGTTCCATTAAGGAGAAGTGTATCTATAATTCTTTGAACAACAGTTGTATATTTTATCAACGTTTATGATGAGTATTTCTGTAAATTGATGTGCTCATTCACCGGAAGTTTTGGGAGGCAAAACATTTCTGAACATTACACGCCAATTTAAAATGGGTTTTTTGGATATAAACATGAACTTTATCGAGCAAAACATACATGTATTGTGTAACATGAAGTCCTATGAGTGCCATCTGATGAAGATCATCAAAGGTTAGTAATTAATCTTAGCTGTATTTCAGTTTTTTTGTGACGCCTCTCCTTGCTTGGAAAATGGCTGTGTGGTTTTTCTTGTCTAGGCGCGGTCCTAACATAATCTAATGTTATGCTTTCGCCGTGAAGCCTTTTTGAAATCGGACACTGTGGTTGGATTAACGAGAAGTGTATCTTTAAAATGGGATATAATAGTTGTATGTTTGAGAAATTTGAATTATGAGATTTTAGTTGTTTTGAATTTGGCGCCCTGCTATTTCACTGGCTGCTGGCGTCCCGCATACCCCAGAGAGGTTAAATTGCGTCCATATAATTTAGATCAAAATAAAAAATAATATCAGAGTCTTTCAAATTAACATTAATAGTAGTTTCTTTTAAAATAAAATCTTATCACTCCAAAATATTCTGACATAAGAACAGTCCCAAAATAAATGGTCATGAGTCTCTGGGTCACAACCACAAAATAAACATTTGTTATCAATAGCTATTTTGAATCTGTCTATAGTAGAGGTCGACCGACCTCTTACATCTAGACGTTCCGCTAGCGGAACACCTGCTCCAATAGCCAATGATGGGCGTGACGTGAATTACAAATTCCTCAAAAATACAAAAACTTCAATTTTTCAAACATATTACTATTTTACACCATTTTAAAGACAAGACTCTCCTTTATCTAACCACACTGTCCGATTTCAAAAAGGCTTTACAATGAAAGCAAAACATTAGATTATGTCAGCAGAGTACCCAGCCAGAAATAATCAGACACCCATTTTTCAAGCTAGCATATAATGTCACAAAAACCCAAACCACAGCTAAATGCAGCACTAACCTTTGATGATCTTCATCATATGACACCCCTAGGACATTATGTTATACAATACATGCATATTTTGTTCAATCAAGTTCATATTTATATCAAAAACCAGCTTTTAACATTAGCATGTGACGTTCAGAACTAGCATACCCCCCGCAAACTTCCGGTGAATTTACTAAATTACTCACGATAAACGTTCACAAAAAACCCAACAATTATTTTAAGAATTATAGATACAGAACTCCTCTATGCACTCGCTATGTCCGATTTTAAAATAGCTTTTCGGTGAAAGCACATTTTGCAATATTCTAAGTAGATAGCCCGGCATCACAGGGCTAGCTATTTACACACCCACCAAGTTTAGCACTCACCAAAGTCAGATTTACTATAAGAAAAATGTTATTACCTTTGCTGTTCTTCGTCAGAATGCACTCCCAGGACTTCTACTTCAATAACAAATGTTGGTCCCAAATAATCCATAGTTATATCCGAATAGCGGCGTTTTGTTCGTGCGTTCAAGACACTATCCGAAAGGGTAAATAAGGGTTACGCGCCCGACGCGTTTCGTGACAAAAGAAATTCTAAATATTCCATTACCGTACTTCGAAGCATGTCAACCGCTGTTTAAAATCAATTTTATGCCATTTTTCTCGTAAAAAAGCGATAATATTCCGACCGGGAAAGCGTGTTTACGTTCAAAGAGAGAGAAAATAAAAACATGGGATCCCCTCGTGCACGAGCCTCAGTCTGATGGGCCCCTGATAGAGCACTTACCAAAGGCGCTAATGTTTTTCAGCCAGCGGCTGGAATTACATCATTCAGCTTTTTCCCGGGTTCTGAGAGCCTATGGGAGCCGTAGGAAGTGTCACGTTACAGCAAAGATCCTAAGTTTTCAATAAACAGAGCCAAGAAGCTCAAGGAATGGTCAGAGAGGGTACTTCCTGTTTGGAATCTTCTCAGGTTTTTGCCTGCCATATGAGTTCTGTTATACTCACAGACACCATTCAAACAGTTTTAGAAACATTAGGGTGTTTTCTATCCAAAGCCAATAATTATATGCATATTCCAGTTTCTGGGCAGGAGTAATAATCAGATTAAATCGGGTACGTTTTTTATCCGGCCTTGAAAAATACTACCCCCTAGCCATAACAGGTTAATCAGAATGGGCGATTAATTAGGGCCGATTTCAAGTTTTCATAACAATCGGAAATCTATATTTTTGGACGCCGATTTGGCCGTTTTAAAATATATATTTTTTTGAACTTTATTTAACTAGGCAAGTTAGTTAAGAACACATTCTTATTTTCAATGACGGCCTAGGAACAGTGGGTTAACTGCCTTGTTCAGGGGCAGAACGACAGATTTTTACCTTGTCAGCTCGGGGATTCAATCTTGCAACCTTACGGTTAACTAGTCCAAAGCTCTAATCACCTGCTTTTCACTGCACTCCACGAGGAGCCTGCCTGTTATGCGAATGCAGTAAAAAGCCAAGGTAAGTTGCTAGCTAGCATTAAACTTATCTAATAAAAAACAATCAATCAATCATAATCACTAGTTAATTACACATGGTTGATGGTGTTACTAGTTTATCTAGCCTGTCCTGCGTTGCATATAATCGCTTAGGTACACGTTGCTCCAACCATAAACATCAATGCCTTTCTTAAAATCAATACACAAGTATATATTTTTAAACCTGCATATTTAGTTAATATTGCCTGCTAACATGAATTTCTTTTAACTAGGGAAAATGTGTCACTTCTCTTGCAAACAAAGTCAGGGTATATGCAGCAGTTTGGGCCGCCTGGCTCGTTGCGAACTGTGAAGACTATTTCTTCCTAACAAAGCCAGCCGACTTCGCCAGACGGGGGATGATTTAACAAAAGCGCATTTGCGAAAAAAGCACAATCTTTGCACGACTGTACCCAACCATAAACATCAACGCCTTTCTTAAAATCAATACACAGAAGTATATATTTTTAAACCTGCATATTTAGCTAAAAGAAATCCAGGTTAGCAGGCAATATTAACCAGGTGAAATTGTGTCATTTTGCGTTCATTGCACGCAGAGTCAGGGTATATGCAACAGTTTGGGCCGCCTGGCTCATTGCGAACTAATTTGCCAGAATTTTACATAACTATGACATAACATTGAAGGTTGTGCAATGTAACAGGAATATTTAGACTTAGGGATGCCACCCGTTAGATAAAATACGGAACGGTTCTGTATTTCAATGACAGGAAAAACGTTTGGTTTTTGAGATGATAGTTTCCGGATTCGACCATATTAATAACCTAAGGCTCGTATTTCTGTGTGTTATTATGTCATAATTAAGTCTATGATTTGATAGAGCAGTCTGACTGAGCGATGGTAGGCAGCAGCAGGCTCGTAAGCATTCATTCAAACAGCACTTTCGTGCGTTTGCCAGCAGCCCTTCGCAATGCATTGCGCTGCTTATGACTTCAAGCCTGTCAACTCCCAAGATTAGGCTGGTGTAACCGATGTGAAATGGCTAGCTAGTTAGCGGGGTGTGCGCTAATAGTGTTTCAAATCTCACTCGCTCTGAGACTTGGAGTAGTTGTTCCCCTTGCTCTGCATGGGTAACGCTGCTTCGAAGGTGGCTGTTGTCGATGTGTTCCTGGTTCGAGCCCAGGTAGGAGCAAGGAGAGGGACGGAAGTGATACTGTTACACTGGCAATACTAAAGTGCCTATAAGAACATCCAATAGTCAAAGGTATATGAAATACAAGTCGTATAGAGAGAAATAGTCCTATAATTCCTATAATAACTACAACCTAAAACTTCTTACCTGGGAATATTGAAGACTCATGTTAAAAGGAACCACCAGCTTTCATATGTTCTCATGTTCTGAGCAAGGAACTTAACCTCTTATGGCTAGGGGGCAGTATTTTCACGGCCGGATAAAAAACGTACCCGATTTAAACATTAGCTTTTTTACATGGCACTTTTACTTTCTTCTCCAACACTTTGTTTTTGCATTATTTAAACCAAATTGAACATGTTTCATTATTTATTTGAGGCTAAATAAATTTTATTGATGTATTATATTAAGTTAAAATAAGTGTTCATTCAGTATTGTTGTAATTGTCATTATTACAAATAAATAAATAAAAAAAATCGTCCGATTAATCGGTATAGGCTTTTTTGGTTCTCCAATAATTGGTATGGCCATTGAAAAATCATAATCGGTCGACCTCTAGTCTATAGTAAAGGTCTTTACAGGGGTGCTTGACTGCTGTTGTTAGTACAGAACGCTCTGATCAACCCTTAAAGAGATGGGTGGGGCTAAAGCTTAAGAGGGTGTGAACGATGCTGAATGGGTGTAGACAAAGAATGGCTCTAGTAGTAGTACCAAAACATTCAAAGGCCATTTTCTCAAAAGTGAGTTTACAAGTTTATGAACTTTCAAAGAAAAATTACTTCCTCATTGTTCCTCAACTGTAGTGTATGATATACAATTTTGTAGCTCTGAGTCTCTACTTTTATCCAATGTAAAATACACAATTTAAAATGTTGCTACATAAGACCGATTTGAGCCTGTCGGTCACAAATAGTTAAAATAAAAAAAGGAAAATAAATAAACATAAATATAGGTTGTATTTACAATGGTGTTTGTTCTTCACTGTTTTCCCTTTTCTTGCGGAAACAGGTCACAGGTCTTGCTGCTGTGATTGCACACTGTGGTATTTCCCTCAACAGATATGGGAGTTTATCAAAATTGGATTTGTTTTAGATTCTTTGTGGGTCTGTGTAATCTGAGGAAATATGTGTCTGTGGTCATACATTTGGCAGGAGGTTAGGAAGCGCAGCTCAGTTTCCACCTCATTTTGTGGGCAGTGTGCACATAGCCTGTCTTTGGTGGCCTTTCTCAATAATAAGGCTATGCTCACTGAGTCTGTACATAGTCAAAGATTTCCTTAATTTTGGGTCAGTCACAGTGGTCAGGTATTCTGACCCTGTGTACTCTCTGTTCAGGGCCAAATATAATTATAGTTTACTCAGTTTTTTTGTAAATTCTTTCTAATGTGTCAAGTAATTATCTTTTTGTTTTCTCATGATTTGGTTGGGTCTATTTGTGTTGCTGTCCTTGTGTTGCTGTCCTTACCTGTTGCGCTGATGTTTAGGCAGAGGTATGTATAGTTTTTTGTCTGCTTTAGGGCAACGGTGTCTAGATAGAATTTGTATTCGTGGTCCTGGCAACTGGACCATTTTTGGAACACCATTATTTTTGTCTTACTGAGATTTACTGTCAGAGCCCAGGTCTCATAGAATCTGTTCGGATCTAGGTGCTGCTACAGGCCCTCCTTGGTTGGGGACAGAAGCACCAGATCATCAGCAAATAGTAGACATTTGACTTCAGATTCTAGACATTTGACTGCAGACTGTTCTAGTGCCCTCGCCAATTTGTTGATATACAGTTGAAGTCGTAAGTTTACATACACTTAGGCTGGAGTCATTAAAACTTGTTTTTCAACCACTCCACAAATTTCTTGTTAAACTTCTTATGGATGGTGGCAGTATTGAGTAGCTTGGATGACTGACGTGCCCAGAGTAAACTGCCTGCTACTCACTCCCAGAAACTATAGATATGAATATTATTAGTAGATTTAGATAGAAAACACTCTGAAGTTTCTAAAACTGTTTGAATGATGTCTGTGAGAACAACAGAACTCATATGGCAGGCAAAAACCTGAGAAAAAATCCAACCAGGAAGTGACTTGTAGTTTTCTATCTAATCCCTATTCAAACTACAGTGTCTGTGGGGTCATTTTGCACTTCCTAAGGCTTCCACTAGATGTCAACAGTCTTTAGAGCCTTGTTTTATGCTTCTACTGTTACTGGGCAGAGAATAGGAGCTGTCTAAACCGGTGGACCAGTGAGTTGTTTACTGCGCACTCACGAAGGCGCGCCGCTCCTCCTTTTTCCTCTGTAATGAATATGCTATTGTCCGGTTCGAATATTATCGAAGATTTATGTTAAAAAAGACCCTAAGGATTGATTGTAAACATCGTTTGACATGTTTCTAAGAACGGTAATGGAACTATTTGATTTTTCGTCTCGGGTTTTGCGCTCGCGCGTTATGCCTTTGGATTAGTGATCTGAACGCGCGAACAAAAGTGAGGTATTTGGACATAAATATGGAGTTTTTCAAACAAAAAGAACATTTCTTGTCGAAGTGGGAGTCCTGGGAGTGCATTCCGATGAAGACCAACAAAGGTAAGTGAAGATTTATAATACTAATTCTGATTTTAGTTGACTCCAGAACTTGGCGGGTAACTGTATAGCTTGCTTTGATGGCTGAGCTCTGTATTCAGAATGTTGAAAAATGTGCTTTCGCCGTAAAGCTATTTTAAAATCTGACACAGCGAATGCATTAAGGAGAAATGCATCTATAATTCTTTCAATAACTGTTGTAAATTTTAACAATGTTTATGATGAGTATTTTTGTAAATTGATGTGCTCATTCACCGAAAGCTTTGGAGGGAATACATTTTCTGAACATCACGTGCCAATATATAAATATGAATGTTATCGAACAAAACATACATGTATTTTGTAACATTGAGTCCTGGTAGTTTCATCTGATGAAGATCATCGAAGGTTAGTGATTCATCTTAGCTGTATTTCTGTTTTTTGTGACGCCTCTCCTTGCTTGGAAAATGGCTGTGTGGTTTTTCTTGTTTAGGCACTGTCCTAACATAATCTAATGTTATGCTTTCGCCGTAAAGCCTTTTTGAAATTGGACACTGTGGTTGGATTAAGGAGAATCGTATCTTTAAAATGGTGTATAATACTTGTATGTTTGAGAAATTTTAATTATTAGATTTTTGTTGTTTTGAATTTGCTGTCCTGCACTTTCACTGGCTGTCGTCATATCGATCCCGCTAACGGGATCAAGAAATAACAGGTTTAACAAAGTATAGTTTTGGCAAGTCGGTTAGGACATCTACTTTGTGCATGACACAAGTCATTTTTCAAACAATTGTTTACAGACAGATTATTTCACTTATAATTCACTGTATCGCAATTCCAGTGGGTCAGAAGCTTACATACACTAAGTTGACTGTGCCTTTAAACAGCTTGGAAGATTCCAGAAAATGATGTCATGGCTTTAGAAGCTTCTATTAGGCTAATTGACATAATTTGAGTCAATTGGAGGTGTACCTGTGGATTTATTTCAAGGCCTACCTTCAAACTCAGTGCCTCTTTGCTTGACATCATGGGAAAATCAAAAGAAATCAGCCAAGACCTCAGAAAAAAATGTGTAGACCTCCACAAGTCTGGTTCATCCTTGGGAGCAATTTCCAAATGCCTGAAGGTACCACGTTCATCTGTACAAACAATAGTACGCAAGTATAAACACCATGGGACCATACCGCTCAGGAAGGAGACGAGTTCTGTCTCCTAGAGATGAGCGTACTTTGGTGCAAAAAGTGTGAATCAATCCCAAAACAACAGCTAAGGACCTTGTGAAGATGCTGGAGGAAACGGGTACAAAAGTATCTATATCCACAGTAAAACGAGTCCTATATCAACATAATCTGAAAGGCTGCTCAGCAAGGATTAAGCCACTGCTCCAAAACCGTCATAAAAAAAGACAGACTACAGTTTGTAACTGCACATGTGGACAAATATTGTACTTTTTGGAGAAATGTCCTCTGGTCTGATGAAACAAAAATAGAACTGTTTGGCCATAATGACCATTGTTATGTTTGGAGGAAAAAGGGGGAGGCTTGCAAGCCGAAGAACACCATCCCACCATAGGTTTTCCACTGCCAAGTTTACACCTTCATTATTACAGTGAAACCTTTTGTTCTGGAAATTGTCTAGAAGGGATTGAATTTTTTGTTGCCTAATTGTTTTATGGTAGATTTCCACACCATTTTCCTTCCATCTATAGCATTTCTTAATAGTATTCAGTTATTTTTTCTTGATGCCTCATAATTGAAAATAGCTCTGTTCAAGTAAAGTGTGATTTTTCTGTGATCTGATAGGAGTGTCAGTGGACTGACTGTGAACGCTCTAAGTGACTCTGGGTTGAGGTCAGCGATAAAGTAGTCTACAGTACTACTGCCAAGAGATGAGCTATAGGTGTACCTACCATAGGAGTCCCCTCGAAGTCTACCATTGACTATGTACGTACATACCCAGAGCTGCAGGTGTCATGACCCGTTTTTGTTGGTTATGTTGTCGTAGTTGTGTCTAGGGTTCATATGGGGGAGGGAATGCTGGCACCTCCAGCTAGGTGTTTGTCCTCCTGTGTGCTGGGGGTGTCGGGTTCTTGTCCAGTTCTGGCATTTAGGTCGCCACAGACTAGTACATGTCCCTGAGCCGCCTGGAAATTGTTGATCTCCCCCTCTAGGATGGAGAAGCTGTCATCGTTAAAATATGGGGATTCTATTGGGGGGATATAAGTAGCACACATGAGGACATTTTCTCTGTTGAGATAATTTCCTTATTAATTTCTAGCCATATGTAAAATGTTCCTGTTTTGACTAATTTAATAGAGTGGGTTAGGTCTGCTCTACACCAAATTAGCATACCCCCTGAGTCTCTTCCCTGTTTCACCCCTGGTAGTTTTGTGGATGGGAATACCAGCTCTCTATAACCTAGAGGGCAACCAGTGGGTCCGCCTCCTTTATACCATGTTTCTTGTAGGATGACAATGTCTGTATTTCCAATTTCTTTGATGAAGTCTGGGTTCCTGCTCTTTAGGCCAAAGGCAGATGACCTCAGACCTTGTATATTCCAGGATGAGATTGCAAAAGCTTTGTTTTCCGTAATGTCTAGTGTTGTTTATGTGTGGTTTAGGCCCGGACCATCACAGTAGGTGTGAGCAGAGCATGTTGAGCATCTGATACATAACTCTTAGCTCGCAGGATGGGGCTTGGGCGCGGCCTGAGCATATGTCCTGCTTTCATGTTGAGGTCCTTGCCGTAGGGGCAGGGGTCATGGGGTGGGCAGAAGGGGCATAGGTCTGATATGGGAGGGGCTATATAGGGTGTAGCCAGGGGTGTCATTGCTTGAGGTGGTCTTAGCTGGTTGGGGTATGGCTGGTGATGCTGTGGTCTGGGTGTCGGTCCTCTTGGTGTGGGTTCTCTCAGTGCAGGTCTTTTGGGAAGGGGTCCTGCAGGTCTGGGAGGGTGTCTTGCTGGTTTGGGCATGGTGTCCGTTGCTCCTGTGTGAGGTGCTGGGGCTACGGTTGAGGGTGACCCCAGTCAGAGTCAGGCAAAAGTTGGGATTGCTGCCTTGTAGAGGTGGTCTCTCTCTCTCTCTCTCTCTCTCTCTCTCTCTCTCTCTCTCTCTCTCTCTCTCTCTCTCTCTCTCCTCTCTCTCTCTCTCTCTCTCTCTCTCTCAGGCTGTTGATAGAGCAGCTGAGACAACTTACTAATGACCATGCTGTTTGAGTGTGTGCGTGTGCATGCATGTGTGGGTTGTCCTGATGATAGTGTGAGTGCAGCTGGGTATGTACATGGAGCCTGCTGGTGACCCCAGTCAGAGTCAATCAGTCAATCTCCCCCCCCCCTACTCTAGTACTCTGTGTGTGACCTGAACGGCTGGCCTCACTCTGCCTCATTAGTTACAGCTGAGCTCCAGCTAAGGGTGTTACAACTCTCTTATCACACACATTAAATAAAGCCTGGCTAGTTTAGCTTGTGTTTATTTCGCTATGTTTTACCATCAAACAAAGAGACTTCGAAGGGAACCTGATGGAGTATGATTCACAGTTGGGGCTATCTCCCTGGCCTGTCATTAGGCAGTTCCCAGCCCTCCCTGTCTCTCCTTCAACGCAGCTCACACCAACACTTACCTCCACTAAATCCCCACCACTTTGACAATCTTCACAATGCACTCCACTACAATGCCACTGATGTCACCATGTTTCATTTGAATGTATTCTTTATGTTAGTTTGGAACACGGTTAAAGAACATTCTCAATACCTAGTTTATAAGACTACTTGAGACTGGATTCAGACTGGATTATCCTTTAAGCCTCTGATTTTCCATTCCCAGACCTTCAAACAGTCACCATGTCAGTGTGAGTAGTGTGGGTGGTAGACAGTGTCAGTGGTGGGTGACAGACTGTGTAACTAACCTGAGAGACATTGAGATCTACTGACCCAGCCTGAGTTATGGCTGCAGTTGTTAAATTCAGCTTGGGTTTTACCAGCAACCGACTGGACATAGATAAGGCCAAGGGGCTGGCCAGGGTCATCTTACTACCCCCGTCTACCTTCACCCCACAGTCTGTTTGTGTGTGTGCGTGTGTGCGTGTGTGTGTGTTGCTCCAGCTGCCCCAGACTGTAACCTACTCTACCGTCAGACCAAACAGTTGCTCACGTCACTTCACTGAAGTCATGCAGCATAGAGCGAGACAGTCTCTGACTGTAAGTGCATGTCAACAATGGTCAACAGCGGTCGTGCAGGTCAATCCCGTTGAAATACAGGAGGTCGCATTAGGAGCGTAGCCAGGATGCCCATACAGGGAATTCTCAATGGGACTTCTTTGTTACTGTATACTCTCCAGATACAATTACAGTGGGTTATGGAATAGCTTAAAGTGCTGCTATCTTTTATGTGGCTCATCTATTTTTTGTTATTCAATTGGTGCTAATGATTCTGAGCCGCGTAAATGAGCTAATTATCAGAGGGGAAAATCATTTCAAACCCACCCACAACATTAAACTACCCGGTCCCACCATGGATCCTGGGATTAATAGCAGAGACTTGGCGTGTGCTGTGTATTTATATTGTTATTGGAGTGAATTTCACTGTGTCCAAAGTAGATGGTTAAACATAGTGAACATAAGAGATGTACTCTCGCTGATTTCTTGCTTTTTATGCTGAACATAGAGAATATGCAATCAATCATTGGCATGGTTATGACTGAGGGTTGGTTCATGTCGAGCAGTGGTCAGCAACCTTTCTAAGCTGAGATCACTTTCTGAGTCAAAATACAGGCCGAGACCTACCGCTCAGAAAAACGGAAGCCTACTAACCTATTAAAAACAGTTCTGTAGAAATTAGGTTTGTGCAGTAGGCTATCGGCTCAAAAGGTTATCACTGCATATTGGCTAGTCTTGAATTTCCCTTCCAATGTTGTTCTTCTCAGTAATGTATATGATCACACTGGTAATAGATTATTTTTTGTATTAGGCTAATCGTGAGGCATAAATTGAAATAATTCGTTTTTTTTTACTGGACTAATGGTGCCTGTTTGTATCTTATGTTCAGTCTCAGTGGGAGTGGGAGAGAGAGCAGAGGAAAGGCTGCCTCTCCCCGCCCCTTAGCTATCCCTCCATCCGCTGAGTGCTGACTGACCAAAAACACACCGTCTTCCAGCTGATGGCCAAACTCGAGTTGCACTTCATTTTTTCTGACTCATGCACCAATTCATGTTCTTACCAGAGAATGTGCAATATTCTTCGATACCACAAAACACAAGCCGCTAATAATAATAGTATCGATACACTTTGTAGCACGAGTGGATAGGGAGAGGGCGTTTTATGGCTTATAAAAGTTTTGAATAAAGAGTTGACAGTGCAGAATAAAGTCAAGTCATAAAAACAAATGGAAAATGAAAAATGGACCGGTGACATCGACCCGCGAACACCGCCCAAACAAGGAGAGGAACTGACTTTGGCGGAAGTCGTGACAGTATGTGACCAATGGCATTTATTTGATTTGATTGGATTCGATTTTTGCGACTGCACTTGAAGAAACTTTAAAAGTTCTTGAAATTTTCCAGATTGACTGACCTTCATGTCTTAAAGTAATGATGGACTGTTGTTTCTCTTTGCTTATTTGAGCTGTTCATGCCAGAATATGGACTTGTTATTTTACCAAATAGGGCTATCTTCTGTATACCACCCCTACCTTGTCACAACATAACTGACTGGCTCAAACGCATTAAGAAGGAAAGACATTGCACAAATGTACTTTTAACAAGGCACACCTGTTAACCTCTATGGGCTTGCGTCCCACCTACTCAACAGCCAGTGTAATCCCGTGGCGCGATATTCAAATACCTTAGAAATGCTATTACTTCAATTTCTCAAACATATGACTATTTTACAGCATTTTAAAGACAAGACTCTCGTTAATCTAACCACACTGTCCGATTTCAAAAAGGCTTTACAACGAAAGCAAAACATTAGATTATGTCAGTAGAGTACCCAGCCAGAAATAATCAGACACCCATTTTTCAAGCTAGCATATAATGTCACATAAATCCAAACCACAGCTAAATACAGCACTAACCTTTGATGATCTTCATCAGATGACACACCTAGGACATTATGTTATACAATACATGCATGTTTTGTTCAATCAAGTTCATATTTATATCAAAAACCAGCTTTTTACATTGGCATGTGACTAGCATGTGACTAGCATTCCCACCGAACACTTCCGGTGAATTTACTAAATTACTCACGATAAACGTTCACAAAAAACATAACAATTATTTTAAGAATTATAGATACAGAACTCCTATATGCACTCGCTATGTCCGATTTTAAAATAGCTTTTCAGTGAAAGCACATTTTGCAATATTCTAAGTAGATAGCCCGGCATCACAGGGCTAGCTATTTAGACACCCACCAAGTTTAGCCCTCACCAAAGTCAGATTTACTATAAGAAAAATGTTATTACCTTTGCTGTTCTTCGTCAGAATGCACTCCCAGGACTTCTACTTCCATAACAAATGTTGGTTTGGTCCCAAATAATCCATAGTTATATCCAAATAGCGGCGTTTTGTTCGTGCGTTCAAGACACTATCCGAAGGGTAAATAAGGGTGACGCGCCCGACGCGTTTCGTGACCAAAAAAATCGAAATATTCCATTACCGTACTTCGAAGCATGTCAACCGCTGTTTAAAATCTATTTTTATGCCATTTTTCTCGTAAAAAAGCGATAATATTCCGACCGGGAGTGGTTGTTTTCGTTCAAAGAGAGAGAAAGTAAACATGGTGTCAGCTCGGGCACGCGCGCCCCAGTCTCCTGGTTCTCAGATCGACCACTTACAAAATGCGCTAATGTTTTTCAGCCAGGGCCTGCAAAGCCACCATTCAGCTTTCTGGCGCCTTCTGAGAGTCTATGGGAGCGTTAGAAAATGTCACGTCATGCCAGAGATCCCCTGTTTTAGTTAGAGATGATCAAGAAGGCCATGAAATGGTCAGAGAGAGTGCTTCCTGTTTGGAATCTTCTCAGGTTTTGGCCTGCCAAATGAGTTCTGTTATCCTCACAGACACCATTCAAACAGTTTTAGAAACTTTAGGGTGTTTTTTATCCAAATCAAACAATTATATGCATATTCTAGTTACTGGGCTGGAGTAGTAACCAGATTAAATCGGGTACGTTTTTTATCTGGCCGTGCAAATACTGCCCCTTAGCCCCAACAGGTTAATTGAAATGCAATCTCATGAAGCTGATTGAGAGAATGCCAAGAGTGTGCAAAGCTGTCATCAAGGCAAAGGGTGGCTACTTTGAAGAATCTAAAATCTAAAATATATTTTGATTTGTTAACTACATGATTCCATATGTGTTATTTCATAGTTTTGATGTCTTCACTATCATTCTACAATGTAGAACATAGTAAAAAATAAAGAAAAACCCTTGAATGAGTTGGTGTGTCCAAACTTTTGACTGGTGCTGTGTGTAGATAAACCTTGTCTCTCACTCACGCCTAAACACAAACACACACATGCACACACACACAGATCTCCAACAGGGTCAGCTTGCATGCATGGGCTTGCCCTGGCTGCCTCCAGAATGGCTGTGAGTACCGGTAGGGAGGCTCACCCTGTGTCGGCAGGGAACAGACTGTGCCGTACACTCTCTTCAGCTACGCCAAACACCCAGAGACTCCCAAGCCGGCAGGCAGGTAACCTGACCGCAGGTGTATGTCACAGGCACGCTCTGCACTGGGGGCCTAGAGCCTCACGTAGCTTACTCACTGGGATTGTTCCCACACACACCCTAACACATGCTATAGGCTTCGTAATAACCTACATTAGCAGCTGAGAGCTTATCTCTTATGATAGTGGTGTAGATTCACATGCTACTTAAAGTAGACAAACTGTGTTTTGATTAACTCTCTTGGTTTGCCATGGCTATAGCCAAATCTGTTGATTGCACTCTTAAAGCTGTGATTCTAAACTCAGAAAAAAGTAACGTCCTCTCACTGTCAACTGCGTTTATTTTCAGCAAACTTAACATGTGTAAATATTTGTATGAACATAACAAGATTCAACAGCTAAGACAGAAACTGAACAAGTTCCACAGACATATGACTAACATAAATGGAATAATGTGTCCCTGAACAAAGGGGGGGTCAAAATAATCAAAGTAACAGTCAGTATCTGGTGTGGCCACCAGCTGCATTAAAACTTCTTAGGGCTAGGCTCCTTTTTTTCTAAATTTCCGCCTGAATGATGTGCCCAAAGTATGTGCCCTGTTGCTTATATGCATATAATTGTTACCATTGGAAAGAAAACACTTTGAAGTTTGTAGAAATGTTAAAATAATGTAGGAGAATATTACACAATTGATATGGTCGGAGAGACCATCCTCTTAGAATGCCAAGTATAAGGTCATACTGAATAATAGCTCCCTGGATAAAAATCCTATGGCTTCCACAGGGTGTCAGCAGTCTATGTTCAAGGTTTCAGGCTTGTAACTTCAGAAACAAATAAGAAATATCAGTTTTAGTACAGGGATACAGTCTTGGAAATTCATGTTTGCGCCCACCATGAAGACACCTGCTAAAATTGGTTTGCTATTGAACATACTTCTTTCCGTAATAAATATTATAGTTTGATTACATTTTAGGGTATCTGAGGAGTAAATAGAAATGTATTTTGACTTGTTGAAACAAAGTTTAGGGGTAGATTTTTGGATTCCTTTCTCTGCATGTTGAACAAGTGGATTACTCTAATCGATGGTGCCAACTAAACTGACTTTTTTGGATATAAAGAAGGATTTTATCTAACAAAACCACACTAAATGTTATAGATGGGACCCTTTGGATGACAAATCAGAGGAAGATTTTCAAAAAGTACGTGAAAATTCTATCGCTATTTTTGAATTTATGAAACCTGTGCAGGTGGAAAAATATTTTGATGTGGGGCGCCGTCCTCAAACAATCGCATGGCATGTTTTCACTGTAAAAGCTACTGTCAATCGGACAGTGCAGTCAGATTAACAATAATTTAAGCTTTCAACCGATATAAGACACTTATATGCACCTAAATGTTTAATATCCATAATTTTTATGATAATTTATTTGAATTGCACGCCCTCCAGTTTCAATGGAAGCGGGACGCCTATCGGGATGCCTATCCCTAAGAAGTACTGCAGTGCATCTCCTCCTCATGGACTGCACCATATTTGCCAGTTCTTGCTGTGAGATGTTACCCCACTCTTCCACCAAGGCACCTGCAAGTTCCCGGACATTTCTGGGGGGAATAGCCCGAGCCCTCAACCTCCAATCCAACATGTCCCAGACGTGCTCAATGGGATTGAGATCCGGGAGATCCAAATCGCTCCCACTCGAGAGTACAGGCCTCGGTGTAACGCTCATTCCTTTGACGATAAATGCGAATCCGACAATCACCCCTGGAGAGATAAAACCGCGACTCGTCAGTGAAGAGCACGTTTTGCCAGTCCTGTCTGGTCCAGCAACAGTGGGTTTGTGCCCATAGGCAACGTTTTTGCCCGTGATGAGGACCTGCCATACAACAGGCCTACAAGCCCTCAGTCCAGCCTGTCTCAGCCTATTGCGGACAGTCTGAGCACTGATGGAGGGATTGTGCGTTCCTGGTTTTGTTACACATGGTCTGCCACTGCGAGGACGATCAGCTGTCCATCCTGTATCCATGCAGCGCTGTCTTAGGCGTCTCACAGTACGGACATGGCCACATCTGCTGTCATCATGCCTCCACGCAGATGAGCAGGGACCTTGGGCATCTTTCTTTTGGTGTTTTCAGAGTCAGTAGAAAGGCCTCTTCAGTGTCCTAAGTTTTCATAACTGTAACCTTAATTGCCTACCGTCTGTAAGCTGTTAGTGTCTAAACAACCATTCCACGGGAGCATGTTCATTACGTAACAGCCAGTGGAATCTTGTGGCGCGTTATTCAAATACCTTAGAAATGCTATTACTTCAATTTCTCAAACATATGACTATTTTACAGCATTTTTAAGACAAGACTCTCGTTAATCTAACCACACTGTCCGATTTCAAAAAGGCTTTACAACGAAAGCAAAACATTAGATTATGTCAGCAGAGTACCCAGCCAGAAATAATCAGACACCCATTTTTCAAGCTAGCATATAATGTCACAAAAACCCAAACCACAGCTAAATGCAGCACTAACCTTTGATGATCTTCATCAGATGACACACCTAGGACATTATGTTATACAATGCATGCATGTTTTGTTCAATCAAGTTCATATTTATATCAAAAACCAGCTTTTTACATTAGCATGTGACGTTCAGAACTAGCATACCCCCCGCAAACTTCCGGTGAATTTACAAAAAATTTACTAAATTACTCACGATAAACGTTCACAAAAAGCATAACAATTATTTTAAGAATTATAGATACAGAACTCCTCTATGCACTCGATATGTCCGATTTTAAAATAGCTTTTCGGTGAAAGCACATTTTGAAATATTCTGAGTAGATAGCCCGGCATCACAGGGCTAGCTATTTAGACACCCAGCAAGTTTAGCACTCACCAAAGTCAGATTTACTATAAGAAAAATTGTATTACCTTTGGTGTTCTTCGTCAGAATGCACTCCCAGGACTTCTACTTCAATAACAAATGTTGGTTTGGTCCCAAATAATCCATCGTTATATCCAAACAGCGACGTTTTGTTCGTGAGTTCTAGACACTATCAGAATGCTACATCACAGTCACGAGCATGGCGCATGGCGTGACAAAAAATGTCTAAATATTCCATTACCGTACTTCGAAGCATGTCAACCGCTGTTTAAAATCAATTTTTATGCAATTTATCTCGTAGATAAGCGATAATATTCCGACCGGGAAACTGCAATGAGCCTAAACAGCCGAATGAAATTTCTCCACGGGGGCGAATCATGCACGCGCCTCATTCAATGGTCCTCTGATCGGCCACTTACCAAAGGCGATAATCTGTTTCAGCCAGAGGCCGCCTCGTCATCCTTCAGGTTTTTCCCGGGTTCTGAGAGCCTATTGGAGCCCTAGGAATTGTCACGTTACCGCTAAGATCCTTACTTTTCAATAAACAGATGCAAGACGCACGACTCCTTGTCAGACAGGCCACTTCCTGCATGAAACCTTGTCAGGTTTTTGCCTGCCATAGGAGTTCTGTTATACTCACAGACACCATTCAAACAGTTTTAGAAACTTTAGGGTGTTTTCTATCCAAACCTGAACAATAATATGCATATTCTAGCTTCTGAGTTGGTGTAGGAGGCAGTTAAAAATGGGCACATATTTTTTCCAAAATTCTCAATACTGCCCCCTAGCCCAAACAGGTTAAATTTGGCGCTCTGATTTGTCACTGGCTGTCCCCTAGAGAGGTTAAACAATTTAAAGGCAATGCTACCAAATACTAATTGAGTATATGTAAACTTCTGACCCACTGGGAATGTGATGAAAGCAATAAAAGCTGAAATAAATCCCTCTCTCTACTATTATTCTGACATTTCACATTCTTAAAAGAAAGTTGTGATCCTAACTGACCTAAAACAGGGCATTTTTACTAGGATTAAATAACAGTGAAAAACAGAGTTTAAGTGTATTTGGCTAAGGTTTATGTAAACTTCCGACTTCAACTGTACATCTGGGAGCTTGATGAAGGAGGGTCTGTGTTTTTCCTGAAACATTTAATGGAAACATTTATTTAACTTTTTTGTTGTTGCTATTTTAATCACTTCTTGTGTTCTAAGCCCTGTGCAGTTTGTTATCTGCAGTAGTTCTGGTTGAAGTTGGTCATGGTCAATGACTGAGTTACTCAGAAGGAGCCAGTCACAGGTCTCTATTCAAAAATGGTCTGGCAAAACACTGCTCAGTGCTCCCTGGGTGGAGATAGATGTCTGTCTTGATTCTTTCTGGAGATGGAAGAGGAGATAGACTAAGACATAAGAGGACATCAAGGTGATGTGAGGCTACATCAGGTTGAATTATAAAAAATGATCCAGTGCAACTCACAGGAGCAATTAGGGTTAAGTGCCTTGCTCAAGGGCACATCAACAGACTTTTCACCTAGTCGGCTCAGGGATTCAAACAGCGACCATTCGGTTACTGGCCCAACACTCCTAGCCGCTTGGCTACGATAAATAACTTTTGTTCATGCAACTTTCTGAAAATCAAACAAACAAATGATTATTTCTCCATCAGCCCCAACAGAACAGTAAAGGTGAGTGGTTTACTCTAAATTCTCCCTTTGAACTGTGTGGTCTAAAGGGAGGCAGTGTGTAGGACATGTTCTAAAAAACAGTTGTGTGCTCTAACTGACCTGAGGGGCTGAGTTTGTTTAGCTGTTGTTAAAGTTATCTTAACTTGAGATGGCCGTGGCTCTCGGAAGCAAGCAGACTCTCTATCCTGGGGTCATGAATAGCCCCTTCCTGCTCCCTGTCCCTCCCTCCCTCCTGTTTGAGGCTGATCACCTGTTCCTCAGTCCCAGGGAGGGGGGGTCAGGAAGGGGGGCGCTGAGAAGTTATTGATTCTCTTCTGGAGGAGGAGTGTTGCAGTTGGTTGTGTGGTGGCATGTTTGTGTGTGTGTGTGTGTGTGTGTGTGTGTGTGTGTGTGTGTGTGTGTGTGTGTGTGTGTGTGTGTGTGTGTGTGTGTGTGTGTGTGTGTGTGTGTGTGTGTGTGTGTGTGTGTGTGTGTGTTGTAGCCTGCATGGAACAGTATGGTCTTGGATGATTTAAATTTTTGCTGGTTCAGGCAAACACAACTGTGTTTAGCACTGGAATCAATTAGTGCCAGAAAGACATGTGGGCCATTGGGGAGGTTCCTTCAGGGGTCAGACACCAACTAAAGGACACACTACCTATAGAAATCTGTGAATGTCCTTCATTTAACCCCACTTTATTGATAATCCTCTCAATTTATGAGTGATACATTTTTTTTTGTAACTATTACCTCGTTAATACGTTTGTTTGAGTGGATTGTGTGGTGACCAATTTAAAAGGTTTTGCTTCAGTATTCATCAAATGACACTCTCTATGCCTCCAAGCCCCAAATCCTAAGCCAAGCATTGAGTCATTTCATGAAACATACCAACGCAAAGACCCTATAATTGTCCTTGTGTCATGTTCTCTCCATATCTTACAGACTAGCAGTAAATACTGTCATTCCCATGTTAGAGACACTTTTGGCCTAACCCTCTCAGAAAAGTTATTTTAGAAAGAGATCTGTAACCCTATGATTCTCACTACTTTGTCTAGGGTTGTTTTTGCTCAACGCAAACCACCAACAACCACCAAATGAGAGCATTTCTCTCTGTGTGTGTGTTTATGTAGCTTTAAAAGCCTTTGTTGCAAAAAGGCTTCTTAAGAAACTGAATATGCTGTGACACCAGAGTATAACTTCACAAAGACCTGAAAAAATGGGGATGTCCTCAGAAAATATTTCTTCCACATGACACACAATCCCATATCAATGACCCCTCTGTCAATGGAGGAGTAAGGCGATTCTGCCTGTAATCTTTAGCAATAGTAGCTACCAGATCCCTTTGTGCACCTAACAAGTGTCTATAATCAGCCACACAAATACATAAGTCAACTTAGACTGTGGTGGTTTGAGATGTGTATAGGCTGTTGTGATGGAGCTTCTAGTTCAGGACACCCAGGTGCTCGGTTAGAGGGATGTTGTAGAACAAGTCAGTACTCAGTATCAGAGCAGGTTGAACAAAGATGACTACCACACTGATCACAGAGTTTTTATACCAGATGCAATTTTCAGAGAGCGCACCGTTCTCAACGCCCTCAACGTCTGACGTGTTGAACAGTGCAGGCCATGTCATGGCAGTAACTAACACTCACTGTAATGGGGTAGTACGGCAGGTACAGCGTATGATAAGGACATGATCTTAATGTTTGATTTCAAACTCTGTCCGGGCTCATGTTTCTGGGGCTTACTTAAATCCACAGCCCAAGTGCTGGAATAATCTGGTGATCTCTGCAGCCATGCAGTGCTGATTTGTGATGTACAGGAAGTGTGTAAAGATATCCCAATGTTTTCCTATATCCTGGGGGTTCCAAACCACATAAAAAAGTACAAACAATACAGACAAAGCGGATATCCTCTCACCACAGACAGCTGGGGTGACAAATGGTACCACTCCTTCTCTCTCCACTTCTCTTTCTATCGCACTCTCCCTCACTCTCCCTTTTTCTCTCCATCCTTGTCTCTCTCTGCATCTCTCCTCCCCCCACTTCTCTCTCACAACTGCTCTCTCTCTTACTAACGTCTTCGTATCTTTATCATTTATCTCTCCTTTTATCCAGGTCTCCATCTCCTCCATGTCCTCCTCCTCCTCTGTTATACCACCTCTGTGTTTTTGGCTTCATTTCTGGCCTTGCATAACCCTGCTCTGCCTTCATCCAGTGATACCCACCAATTGATTGAGTGTGGGAAGAAGCAGAGAGTGTTT
The DNA here is from genome assembly GCF_901001165.1 of Salmo trutta. NCBI lineage: Eukaryota > Metazoa > Chordata > Actinopteri > Salmoniformes > Salmonidae > Salmo > Salmo trutta. The sequence goes on from NC_042981.1 coordinate 24,742,947, forward strand.
ATTTTGATTGCTATGCTGTCTGATTTGACAGGCTGTCATTTTCTCTTCAGCATATGGAACAGCACAGGGCAAATTAGATTTGCTTAGCTGGAGCAGGAAAGGAAAGAGAGAGTGGGAAATGTTGTGTGTGTGTGCTTGTGTTGTTATTAACCAAACCCAACTATGTTAGCATGGCTATGTTTATGGGTCAGGGTGGGAATTGGGGAGGGGGGACGCATACATACTACTGCTAACTCACTTCAGGTTAAAGAGCTTACACACTGATCCAACACACCCATAGTAAGCTGTCCTGCCCCAGTCTGACCAATACTAGGCTGGCATTCTCCTGGCAGATTGATCACATCGCCGCCCTGTTAGCTTCTGGATCCTGTGGTCATAACAGTCACCATCATGTTAGTGTGACTTAAGCTTGAGAGGTGTGCTTGAGAGAGGGGAACAGGTGATGGTTATATGGAAAGAGAGAGAGGGAGAGCGAGACTTGGAGAGAGGGGAAGGGGATGTGAAGGAGGGAGGGAGGTGGAGTTAGGGGCCAGGAGGGTACAGTGAGGGAAAAAAGTATTTGATCCCCTGCTGATTTTGTACGTTTGCCCACTGACAAAGAAATGATCAGTCTATAATTTTAATGGTAGGTTTATTTGAACAGTGAGAGACAGAATAACAACAACAAAAATCCAGAAAAACACATGTCAAAAATGTTCTAAAATGATTTGCATTTTAATGAGGGAAATAAGTATTTGACCAGGTTTGCACACATCTCAGGAGGGATTTTGTCCCACTCCTCTTTGCAGATCTTCTCCAAGTCATTAAGGTTTCGAGGCTGACGTTTGCTGTGCTTGTGTGTTTTCTCATCAGACTGAACGTGCATGCTGACATTCCAGGAGAACAGAGTGGGGTATACAGTATATTCTTATTCCTCAAACGTTATACATTGTGTTGTCTGTGGGTTGGATTCTCTGTCTACCATTGTACTGCGGTTAAGGTTAAGGCTTTGATATAAAAAATCTGGATATCAGAAAATTCTCACAACCCCACCATGTGAAAAAGGTTGTTGGAAACAACAGCTAACGTTTACCTTTTTATTTTGTGCTAAGCCAGTCTTTTACGAATCAGTCAGACAGTATTTTTGACAGTATTTAATCTGAAGGAAGTATAGTTTAACTTTGAACTGACTGAAATGCATCTAAAAGGTATTGGGAAGTTTAGGAAAACACCAAGGAAATCATCAGACAATAATTATGTATGATCTTCTGTGTAGAAAATAACCCCCCCATTTCGTGCCTGGTGCTGTCCACTCTGTTCTAACAAGTCCTGCTTGGTTTATGAAGGTCGTAGGGAAACAGACGCATACGTGTTTCTGAGAGTCTTAGCTTTCAGGAATGGGATCATAATGGCTTATAGGGGTTGATAATAGCTTCAACTGTTCAAAGGATAGAGCAAACAATTGTAGGAAGAGAACAGAAGCCACTCTGTTTGTTCCATCTGGTAATAGTGAATATCGAAGGTTGCTCATTTAACCGCAAACTAAGCAGGATTTGATTTAATTTTTTCAGAGTTTCTCTCGTAACCGCATTTGTAAAGCAACTCCTATTTTGGGAAACGTTTGGTTAGGGTTAGTACATTAGAGCTGTACTTTTAGTGCAGGGTACTGATGCCAGATCTGTCTCTATCAAAGGCTTACACAAGATACAAACAGTTCGGTCAGGAGTGAAGATGAGACAGTGATACAGTAGATGACTGATTTAGCTCTGAGGGGGAGAGTCTCAGTTTGGTATTTTATTAGGATCCCCATTAGCTGTTGCATAAGCAGCAGATACTCTTCCTGGCGTCCACACAAAAAATGAAACATGACATAATACAGAACATGAATAGACAAGAAGAGCTCAAGGACAGAATTACATACAGTTTACAAGTTTACATATACTTAGGTTGGAGTCATTAAAAATCGTTTTTCAACCACTCCACAAATTTCTTGTTAACAAAGTATAGTTTTGGCAAGTTGGTTAGGACATCTACTTTGTACATGACACAAGTCATTTTTCCAACAATTGTTTACAGACAGATTATTTCACTTATAATTGACTGTATCGCAATTCCAGTGGGTCAGAAGCTTACATACACTAAGTTGACTGTGCCTTTAAACAGCTTGAAAAATTCCAGATAATGATGTCATGGCTTTAGAAGCTTCTATTAGGCTAATTGACATCATTTGAGTCAATTGGAGGTGTGCTTGTGGATGTATTTCAAGGCCTACCTTCAAACTCACTGCCCCTTTGCTTGACATCATGGGAAAATCAAAAGAAATCAGCCAATTTCAGGCAATTTCCAAATGCCTGAAGGTACCATAAACACCATGGGACCACGCAGCCGTCATACTCAAGAATGAGACGTGTTCTGTCTCCTAGAGATGAACGTACTTTGGTGCGAAAAGTGCAAATCAGTCCCAGAACAACAGCAAAGGATCGTGTGAGTATGCTGGAAGAAACAGGTACAAAAGGATCTATATACACAGTAAAACGAGTCCTATATCGACATAGCCTGAAAGTCTGCTCAGCAAGGAAGAAGCAACTGCTCCAAAACTACCATAAATAAAGCCAGACTACGGTTTGCAACTGCACATGGGGACAAAGATCGTACCTTTTGGAGAAATGTCCTCTGGTCTGATGAAACAAAAATAGAACTGTTTGCCCATAATGACCATTGTTATGTTTGGAGGACGGGTCTGGCAGCATCATGTTGTGGGGGTGCTTTGCTGCAGGAGGGACTGGTGCACTTCACAAAATAGATGGCATCATGAGGTAGGAAAACTATGTGGATATATTTTTTTTATTTGATTTTAACTTTATTTAACTAGGCAAGTCAGTTAAGAACAAATTCTTATCTTCATTGACGGCCTAGGAACAGTGGGTTAACTGCCTTGTTCAGGGGCAGAACGACAGATTTTGTATCTTGTCAGCTCGGGGATTCGATCTTGCAACCGTTCAGTTACTAATCCAACGCTCAGCGGCTATTGAAGCAACATCTCAAGACATCATTCAGGAAGTTAAAGCTTGGTCGCAAATGGGTCTTCCAAATGGACAATGACCCCAAGCATACTTCCAAAGTTGTGGCAAAATGGCTTAAGGACAACAAAGTCAAGGAATTATTGGAGTGGCCATCACAAAGCCCTGACCTCGATCCTATAGAAAATTTGTGAGCAGAACCGAAAAAGCGTGTGTGAGCAAGGAGGCCTACAAACCTGACTCAGTTACACCAGCTCTGTCAGGAGGAATAGGCCAAAATTCACCCAACTTATTGTGGGAAGCTTGTGGAAGGCTACCTGAAACGTTTGACCCAAGTTAAACAATTTCAAGGCAATGCTACCAAATACTAATTGAGTGCATGTAAACTTCTGACCCACTGGGAATGTGATGAAATAAATAATTCTCTCTACTATTATTCTGACATTTCACATTCGTAAAATAAAGTGGTGATCCTAACTGACCTAAGACGGGGAATTTTTACTAGGATTAAATGTCAGGAACTGTGAAAAACTGAGTTTAAATGTATTTGGCTAAGGTGTATGTAAACTTCTGACTTCAACTGTAAATGGGCATAACCACGTGACACATAAAATAGGTGATCAATGACTTTCGGACACATGCCGTCTACTGTATTCTCTCTGGGGGTCATTGTCCTATTGGAAGGTGAACCTTCACTCCAGTCTGAGGTCTTGAGAGCTCTGGATCAGGTTTTTATCAAGGATCTCTCTGTACTTTGCTTTTTTCATCTTTCCCTCGATCCTGACTAGTCTCCCAGTCCCTGCTACTGAAAAACATCCCCACAGCATGATGCTGTTACCACCATGCTTCACTGTAGGGATGGTGCCAGGTTTCCTCCTGACATGACGATTGGCATTCAGGCCAAAGAGTTCAAACTTGGTTTCATCAGACCAGAGAATATTGTATTCTATGGTCTGAAAAGTGGGCTGTCATGTGCCTTTTACTGAGGAGTGGCTTCTGTCTGGCCACTCTACCATAAAGGCCTGATTGGTGGAGTGCTGCAGAGATGGTTGTCCTTCTGGAATGTTCTCCCATTCCCACAGAGGAACTCTGGATCTCTGTAAGAGTGACCATCGGGTTCTTGATCACCTCCCTGACCAAGGCCCTTCTCCCCCAATTGCTCAGTTTGGCCAAACGGCCAGCTCTAGGAAGAGTCTTGGTGGTTCCAAACTTATTCCCTTTAAGGATAATGGAGGCCGCTGTGTTCTTGGGGACTTTCAATGCTGCAGAAATGTTTTGTTTGTGCGTAGATTGATGAGAATAAAATTGACTTTTATCCATTTTAGAATAAGGCTGTAACGTATAAAATGTTGAAAATGTCAATGGGTCTGAATACTCTCCTAATGAACTGTATAGACATATTAATTTTCTGTATGGAAAGGCTTCCCTCTAGTGTTGGATTTTGGTCGATACAGTCTTCTAGAAATCTTCTCTAACACATCTATGTTTTCTCGGGAGATTAATAAACATTTGGGGCACACACACACACACACACTTTAATAATCTTCCTTTGTTTCAGTAACACATCTTCTATCATGAGCGTTTCTTTTGAGAATCTGGAAGCTTAATTGTGTGATTTTGTTCCCACATTTTTTTAAATGATCAGAAAAATCCTGGAATTAAACAAATGAAATGCATAATGTTTGAGTTAACAAAGGTGGATTGATTAAAACAACACACTTTTTTTTGCAATTATCCAAAAAAGGTTAAACAAAATATAAAAACTGAGCTTTTTGCAAGAAATCTTCTACATTCAATATGGTTACTTATATTTTCTAGCCAAGATGTTATATCTGAATTCTCTCCAGAATCTCTTCAGTTGTCAGTGACCGTACAAAGTAGTCTTTGAGCCATGTTGCTCACAAGAAGGCCAAGGAGATCATCAAGGACCTCAGCCACCCGAGCCACAGCCTGTTCACCCCGCTACCATCTAAAAGGCGGAGATAGGTGCATCAAAACTGTGACCAAGAGACTGAAAAACATCTTCTATCTTCAGGCCATCAGACTGTTAAATAGTCACCACTATCCGGCCTCCGCCCAGTACCCTGCCCTGCCCTGAACTTTAGTCACTGTTACTAGCCGGCTACCACCCGGGTACTCAAGCCTGCACCTTAGAGACTGCTGCCCTACAGTATGTACACTGCTTCCACATTTTGTTATGTTACAGCCTGAATTCAAAATGGATTCAATTATATATTTTTTCTCCCCATCTACCCACAATACCCCATAATGACAAAGTGAAAACATGTTTTAATACAATTTTGCAAATGTATTGAAAATGAAATACAGCTATATCTCATTTACATAAGTATTCACACCCCTGAGTCAGTACATGTTAGAATCCCCTTTTGCAACGATTACAGCTGTGAGTCTTTCTGGTTAGTCACTAAGAGCAATGCGCACCTGTATTTTACAATATTTGCACATTATTCTTTTTTAAATTCTTCAATCTCTGTAAACTTGGTTGTTTAACATTGCTAGACATCTGTCTTGCCATAGATTTTAATGCTGATTTAAGCCAAAACTGTAACTAGGCCACTCGGGAACATTCACTGTCGTCTTGGTAAGCAACTCCAGTGTATATTTGGCCTTGTGTTTTAGGTTATTATCCTGCTGAAAGGTAAATTTGTCTCCCAGTGTCTGGTGGAAAGCAGACTGAACCAGGCTTTCCTCTAGGATTTTGTCTGCCCTTAGCACTTTTCCATTTATTTTTATCCTAAAAAAACTCCCTAGTCCTTGCCGATGACAAGCCAACCCGTAACATGATACAGCCACCACCATGCTTGAAAATATGAAGAGTGGTACTCAGTGACGTGTTGTGTTTGATTTGCCCCAAACATAAAGCTTTGTATTCAGGACATGAAGTTAATTTCTTTGCCAAATTGTTTGCAATTTTACTTCAGTGCCTTATTGCAAACAGGATGCATGTTTTGGAATATGTTTTATTCTGTACAGGTTTCCTTCTTTTCACTCTGTCATTTAGGTTAGTATTGTGGAGTACCTACTAATGTTGTTGATCCATCCTCAGTTTTCTCTCATCACAGCCATTAAACTCTGTAACTGTTTTAAAGTCACCATTGGCCTCATGGTGAAATCCTTGAGAGGCTTCCTTCCTCTCTGGCAACTGAGTTAGGAAGGACACCTGTATCTTTGTAGTAACTGGGTGTATTAATACACCATCCAAATTGTAATGAATAACTTCACCATGCTCAAAGGGATATTCAATGTCTGCTTTCAAATTATATATATTTTTATCTACCAATAGGTGCTCTTCTTTGCAAGGCATTGGAAAACCTCTCTGGTCTTGTGGTTGAATCTGTGTTTTAAATTCACTGCTCGACTGAGAGACCTTACAGATAATTGTATGTGTGAGGTGCAGAGATGAGGTAATCATATTAAACTATTATTTCACACAGAGTTTTTTATTTATTTTACCAGGTAAGTTGACTGAGAACACATTCTCATTTACAGCAACAACCTGGGAAATAGTTTAAAGGGAGAGGAGGGGGATGAATGAGCCAATTGTAAGCTGGGGATGATTAGGTGGCCGTGATGGTATGAGAGCCAGATTGAGAATTTAGCCAGGACACCGGGGTTAACACCCCTACTCTTACGATAAGTGCCATGGGATCTTTAATGACCTCAGAGAGTCAGGACACCCATTTAACGTCCCATCCAAAAGACAGCACCCTACACAGGGCAGGGCAGATATTTTTTTCGACCAGAGGAAAGAGTGCCTCCTACACCACTTCCAGCAGCATCTGGTCTCCATCCAGGGACTGACCAGGACCAACCCTGCTTAGCTTCAGAAGCAAGCCAGCAGTGGGATGCAGGGTGGTATGCTGCTGGCATAGAGCGAGTCCTATTATGTGACTTAAGCACTTTTTTACTCCTGAACTTATTTAGGCTTGCTGTGACAAAGGGGTTTAATACGTATTGACTCAAGACATTCCAGCTCTTCATTTTTAATTCATGTTTAAAATGTCTCAAAACATAATTCCACTTTGACATTATCGGGTATTGTGTGTAGGCCAGTGACACAACATCTCTAATGAATGTACTTTAAATACAGGCTGTAACACAACAAAATGTGGAAAAGGTAATGGGTGTGACTACTTTCTGAAGGCACTGTACATAGTCATTGAACACTTGTCACTTTAATAATGTTTACATACTGTTTTACCCACTTCATATGTATACGCTGTATTCTAGTCATTCTATATAACTACTGCTGTACGCACCTTTTCTATTCATAAACCGGCCATAATGTCTATACACGACATCATATACATATTTATATTGTTTTGTATTGTTCGATATTACGGCACTGTTTTATCTAGGAACATAAGCATTTCTCTACATCCATGATAACATCTTCTAAATATGTGTACGGGACTAATACAATTTTATTTTATTTTTAGTGAGTCCCCATTGAGAGTGTAGCCTCTCTTGTAGGCCTAATTAGAGAGCGGCCAGCAACCTATTTGTCTGTGTGACACTGTGGAGTGAAGCGATTGTTTTTTGTTCCAGTTCTGGGTTCACGGACCAACCAGTCTGGTAGTCTGCTGAATAATTCTGGATGTAATTGGTCTGCTCCTTGTTTCCAGGAAGCTCATCCTAATGCAAGTGATTTTTAGAATGGTACCAAACACAGAGATGAAACAATGTAATCCTCTGCAACCTATATTTCTTGTGAATTGCTTTCCATGCAGGATTCATTTAAATGTCAAGAATAATCAAAAAAATAAATGTACAAGAAACAAATCAGCTGAGATGAGATCTCAGGATGTGGTTTCAGTAGAGGGAGCAATTGAGCCTCTCCATTGTCAATTTTCCTCCATGTGGTTTCCTCCATGAGATGCCAAGTCAGTCTGTGATATGTGAAGTAAAGTTGTGATACGGCGCAATCAGTTTGTCATTTATGAAACAGTTGCATGGTCTGTCCGGATTGCATCAGTGAATCATAGGTGCACAACAGGGCTTGGAAGAGGGACATTGCACACCATTTGAATTTGAAACCACCAATCAAATTGACATTAAAAAAGGTCCCTGTATGCATGGCACTGTAGGGTACAGAAAGCACCCCCTTCTTCAAACAGCTAGTCTGCCCACAACAGCTGAAACAGAGCAGTACCTAGCCACCTGCTTTTCCCTAGTTTTTGGCAGGCCTCAATGTAGAGGACACGCACTTAAAAAAAAAAATTGAACCTTTATTTAACTAGGCAAGTCAGTTAAGAACAAATTCTTATTTACAATTACGGCCTATCGGGGATCAGTAGGTTAACTGCCTTGTTCAGGGGCAGAACGACTGATTTTTACCTTGTCAGATCGGGGATTCAATCCAGCAACCTTTTGGTTACTGGCCCAACACTCTAACCACTAGGCTACCTACCGGTGTTCATGCCAAATATCAGCGCCACCAGCTTGCAACTACACCCGAGGCTGTCAAAGCATGCCATGAGGGGTTGGTATTTAAGAAGCTTGTCGGCAAATACCTGCTCCATGTAGCCATCAAATGAGCAGCCCATTTACAAAATGAGCACCTCCCCCTGGCCTCCCCTCACAACAACATCTGGTGTATTTGGCACACAGAAAAGCACATCATCAACATCAAACCAGCTTCCACATGAATGTTTATTGGTGTGTGCTGTTAGTGAGAGTACCCGTGTCACCTCGCTGGCTATCAGGTCAACAATGCGGTCATGTCTAACAATGTACAAATCCTTTTATGAACAGCAACCAATCACAATATGGGCAACAGACTCCATTACATATGACTCATGTAGAATACAAAATGGGTCATTATTTCCAGGGTACCACAGTGCTAGATTATATTTTGCTGTTTGAACTTGCAGCCTCATCTTAATAGTGAGTCCGTGTCCATCTGAGCTCTACTCCAGTCCGGTTGCACAGGTCGTTGAGGTCCAGCCAGTCTGACCAGACTCCAAAGCACGAGTGTCCAATTTTCCCTTGGCCTTCCTCCAGAAGCGCAGGAAGTTGTCCTCAATGTCCGTGGCCAGTGGGACCTTCCTCCTCCGTAGGTCAAGTAAGAGGGAGGCTCTGGCTAACTCCCTGACTGTCGTGTCGTCACTGTTGAGCCACAAAGGGTTAGGTGGTCAGCAGGGGTGTTACAGTAAGTTTACAAACTATAAAGAAAAAATACCCTGTGAATCAGTCAAATCTGGGAAGTATAGTGAGTGTTTATATAAATATCTGGTTTCAAGTTAAGTTTTAATGTCACATGCACAAGTACAGTGAAATGCCTTTCTTGCAAACTCAAAACACAACAATGCAATAATCAATAACACTGTAATAGTAGAAAGAAAAAAAACATGAGAAATAATAAGAAATATGAAATACACAATAAAGTAGGTAAGCATACTACAGTGGGGGAAAAAGTATTTAATCCCCTGCTGATTTTGTACGTTTTCCCACTGATAAAGAAAGGATCAGTCTATAATTTTTATGGTAGGTTTATTTGAACAGTGAGAGACAGAATAACAACAGAAATATCCAGAAAAACGCATGTCAAAAATGTTATAAATTGATTTGCATTTTAATGAGGGAAATAAGTATTTGACCCCCTCTCAATCAGAAAGATTTCTGGCTCCCAGGTGTCTTTTATACAGGTAACGAGCTGAGATTAAGAGTGTGCTCCTAAAGGGAGTGCTCCTAACCGCAGCTTGTTACCTGTAAAAAAGACATGTCCACAGAAGCAATCAATCAATCAGATTCCAAACTCTCCACCATGGCCAAGACCAAAGAGCTCTCCAAGGATGCCTGGGACAAGATTGTAGACATTTTTTACATTTACATTTTAGTCATTTAGCAGACGCTCTTATCCAGAGCGACTTACAGTAGTGAATGCATACATTTCATAGATATCATACTTTTTTTTTTTTTTCTCTGTGCTGGCCCCCCGTGGGAATCGAACCCACAACCCTGGTGTTGTAAACACCATGCTCTACCAACTGAGCTACAGGGAAGACCTACACAAGGCTGGAATAGGCTACAAGACCATCGCCAAGCAGCTTGGTGAGAAGGTGACAACATTTGGTGCGATTATTCACAAATGGAAGAAACACAAAGAACTGTCAATATCCCTCGGCCTGGGGTTGCAATGATCATGAGAACGGTGAGGAATCAGCCCAGAACTACACGGGAGGATCTTGTCAATGATCTCAAGGCAGCTGGGACCATTGTCACCAAGAAAACAATTGGTAACACACTACGCCGTGAAGGACTGAAATCCTGCAGCGCCCGCAAGGTCCCCCTGCTCAAGAATACATATACATGCCCATCTGAAGTTTGCCAATGAACATTTGAATGATTCAGAGGACAACTGGTGAAAGTGTTGTGGTTAGATGAGACCAAAATGGAGCTCTTTGGCATCAACTCAACTCGCCGTGTTTGGAGGAGGAGGAATGCTGCCTATGACCCCAAGAACACCATCTCCACCGTTAAACATGGAGGTGGAAACATTATGCTTTGGGGGTGTTTTTCTGCTAAGGGGACAGGACAACTTCACCGCATCATTTGACCGGGCCATGTACTGTCAAATCTTGGGTGAGAACCTCCTTCCCTCAACCAGGGCATTGAAAATGGGTCGTGGATAGGTATTCCAGCATGACAATGACCCAAAACACACGGCCAAGGCAATGAAGGAGTGGCTCAAGAAGAAGCACATTAAGGTCCTGGAGTGGCCTAGCCAGTCTCCAGACCTTATGCCCATAGAAAATCTATGGAGGGAGCTGAAGGTTCGAGTTGCCAAAAGTCAGCCTCGAAACCTTAATGACTTGGGGCAGATCTGCAAAGATGAGTGGGACAAAATCCCTCCTGAGATGTTTGCAAACCTGGTGGCCAACTACAAGAAACGTCTGACCTCTGTGATTGCCAACAAGGGTTTTGCCACCAAGTACTAAGTCATGTTTTGCAGATGGGTCAAATACTTATTTCCCTCATTAAAATGAAAATAAATTTATACCATTTTTCGACATGCGTTTTTCAGGATTTTTTAGTTGTTATTCTGTCTCTCACTGTTCATATAAACCTACCATTAAAATTATAGACTGATAATTTCTTTGTAAGTGGGCAAACGTACAAAATCAGCAGGGATCAAATACTTTTCTCCCCCACTCTACTTGCACTGCAGGGCCAATCACCTCTGCTTTCTTTGTCATGTAGCTGGCCACACACGCTTTCAGTGCCCCAAGGCCGCAGCTCTGAGCACAGCTGGTGGAGCTCCTACAGTAATCACTGCTCAGCTCCCGGAAAACTAGCAGGCCTGCATGTAGAAGGGGAGAGTGTTGGGCCTTTTGTAGAGTCTCCATCGGTGAGAGCTGTTGATTTGGAGTCTGTATATAATTGTTTGTGACGAAATGGAGATTGAGAAGTTTATCATAATGCAGAACACACAGAGACTTTCCCCATATGATGATTTATTCAATGCCAAGGCGTTAATTGGAGAAGTAGAAGTGAGAGCTATGCTTGACAGTGGGTCCATGGCTTGTACCTTGAGCTCTAGGGTCTTACCTGAACTGTTGCATGCAGGAGTGTTGAAAAGTCCATCATTGAGTCCTACAGAGGTAGTCTTGGTTGGTTGTGGTGGGTTGAAGACGAGGCCTTTGGGAGTATGTGAGCTGGCTTCCCTGTGGCTCAGTTGGTAGAGCATGGTGTTTGCAATGCCAGCATGGTGTGTGCAACGCCAGGGTTGTGGGTTCGATTCCCACGGGGGGCCAGTACAAAAAAATAATAAAATAAAATGCATGAAATGTATGCATTCACTACTGTAAGTCGCTCTGGATAAGAGCGTCTGCTAAATTACTAAAATATAAAAAAATGAGATGGAGGTGTACGCTGTAAAGTTTCTGTGCCTACACTGGTGGTTGAATGCCAGAGTGATGACTTCATCTTGGGCAGCAATCTCCTAAAGCACTTGATTCGCCATCTGAAGACTAATGGAGATCTCTGGAAGAGGGCTCATACTCCTGTGTGTGATGGGGGTGAGGAGAGCAAGCTAATCAACATGATGGCTAATGTGGAGAGATGGAGAGACAGTGAAGTACCTGACAAAGTTGGAACTGTGAGACTAAAAGGGGCTGTGACTCTAGAGCCTATGCAGGTGCACTTAGTCTGGGGCAGACTACGAAACACTCAGAATCTATCAGCGGGCAGTGCTGTTCTCATTGAGCCCAGCAGTTCAAGGTCAACACCAAGGTCAATCCTGGTAGGGAGGACAGTAGCTCTATTGCGGGGGGATGGGTGGCTCCCTATTAGAGTGATAAACCCTTCTCAGAAGACAGTGACATTGAGACGAAACGCCACTCTAGCCGATGTCTTTCCTTGCATGGCTCTAGAGGACTTTGACTGTTCGTGTGTGAATGATGATTCATCAGCAGAAAGTGCAGAGAACGGCTGATATACTCACTGACTGCCAAGATGACTTGACACTGACTGATGACGGTTTCAGCCAACTGACGGACCTGACAGTTCAAGCAGTCCTGAGGGTCTTACGTGACTTAGGTTTGACTGATATTGATGTCGACTCCTGTCCAGTGTCTCCTGCTGGTAAGAAGAAACTCATCCAGCTCATAGCTGAGTACCAGTCCATTTTTTCCAGGCACAAGTTGGATTGTGGAAAAGCTTCTGGATGTCTTCACCGCATTCAACTGAGTGATGAGAAACCCTTTTGGATGCCCTACCGACGCCTTTCACCAACTCATTATGAGAAGCTCAAGCAAGCATTGAATGAGATGGAAGAACGTGAAATCATAAGGAAGTCTAGTAGTGAGTTTGGAAGAAGTCTGGAGACCTGAGAGTCTGTACTGATTTTCGTTTGCTCAATGCTCGCACCATCAAGGACGCACACCCACTCCCTCACCAGGCTGACGCGCTGGCTGCTTTAGGTGGAAATACCTTTTTCTCGACAATGGATCTTACCTCTGGCTACTACAATGTGGAAGTGCATGAGGATGAACGGAGATTCACAGCTTTTACGTCACCATTTGGATTGTACGAATACAATCGTATGCCACAGGGGTTATGTAATAGTCCTGCAACCTTTATGAGGATGATGCTAAACATCTTTCGGGATCAGAACTTTCTTAGCCTGCTTTGTTACCTTGACGATGTCTTGGTCTATGCACCCACTGAAGATCTAGCTATACAGCGCCTGGAAATGGTTTTTGAGCGTCTCAAGGCTCACAACCTGAAGTTGGCGCCTAAAAAGTGTAACTTTCTGCAGAGGTCTGTGAAGTTTCTGGGGCATATCATTAGTGCGGATGGTGTAGCTACAGACCCTGAGAAGGTGAGGGCCATTACAGGAGTAACAGAAGCTGATCTGATGGAAGATGGCACTGACATTCCATCTCAGAAGAAATTGAGGTCATTCCTTGGGATGGTGGTGTATTATCAACAGTTCATTGAAGGTTGCTCGACCATCGCAAAGCCTCTCTTTGGATTGACTACTGGACACAAGGCTCCATGCTGGAAAAAGAAGCAATGCTCACCAGTCAGGAAGTTGACGGCTGCCGACTGGACACCAGAATGCAGACAGGCCTTATTCCAGCTAAAGCAAGCCTTACTGGACCAGGTTTTGTTGGCCCACCCCAACTTCGACAAACCCTTTATACTCTCGGTGGATGCGTCCAGCAACGGCTTAGGTGCTGTGCTGTCCCAGGTGCAGGGAGCTACAGCGAGACCTATAGCCTTCGCGAGCAAGTCCCTCAGTTATGCGCAGTCGAGGTATCCTTCGCACAGGCTCGAGTTCTTTGCCATGAAATGGGCTATCTGTGACAAGTTCCACCACTGGCTACGGGGACAGCAGTTCACGGTATGGACGGATAATAATCCCTTGACATACATTTTGACCAAAGCAAAGCTTGATGCTTGTGAACAGAGATGGGTCGCCAAGCTGGCACCGTATGAGTTTGACATCAAGTACATCCCTGGAAAAATAAATGTTGTTGCAGATGCTTTGAGCAGAGAGCCCTTCATACGACCCAGTGCACTCCATCGCCTGACAAGGGTCCCGTACGAGAACTTACTAGCTGAAGCTAAAGCTGTGCACACAGACAGAGTGCAAGATGTGTTTCGCTGGTCCAGCCACCCCTTTGACAAAGCCTCTGACTCCAATGAAGTGGTCATTAGCTGTCAGACTACTGTTGACCCCCATCTGGTGCTTTATCAAGACATGAAGTTGCAGCTGTTCTTCATTCACACATGTGCTGGGAGGGTGAAGTGGACTCACATGCACTACTGTTGCCACAGCTTCCACAGGCTGTTATGCCATCAGAGCAGACCGATGTCGATGTTCTGCCACACGACCTACTGATGAGTAAGCAGCGTGATGACAACGTGATCAGCAGAGTGATCTTCTTTGTGGAGAGGGGGAGAAGACCATCCCGGAGAGAGCGTGCCCATGAGAGTGTTGAGGTTTTGTGTCTTCTCAGAAGTTGGGACAAGTTGACCATGAGGATGGGTGTACTGTATCGTGTTTCGAAGAATGTGGTTACAAAGAGGAAAATGTATCTGTATGTGGTTCCAACCTCCATGAAAGCAATGGTGTTGAAGGGTGTCCATGATGAAGCTGGCCACCAGGGCCAACAGAGAACAGTCTACCTGACAAGACAGAGGTTCTTCTGGCATGGCCTGGAGAGGGAGGTTAAAGCATATGTGAAGTGCTGCAGGAGATGCGTCGTGAGCAAGACTCCTGATCCGGAAGCAAGAGCTCCTCTTGAGAGCATAATTACAACTGAGCCTCTTGAACTAGTGTGCATAGACTTTTGGTCTGCAGAAGATTCTTCAAACAAGTCCTTGGATGTGCTCGTTGTTACTGACCACTTTACCAAATTGGCTCATGCCTTTTTGTGTCCGAACCAGTCTGCTAAGTCAGTAGCTCATCAGTTGTGGAACAACTATTTCTGTGTCTACGGGATGCCTCGCCGTATACACTCAGACCAGGGAGCCAACTTTGAGAGCGCTTTAATAGCCGAACTGTTGAGTGTTGCAGGTAAAAACTGTTGAGAAGCCTTTTTGTCCTACACTTGGCACTCCGGTACCGCTTGCCATACGGTAGTAGAGAGAACAGTCTATGACTGGGGTGGCTGGGGTCTTTGACAATTTCACGACTGGGATAGAAATACATGTGAACACATCCTGCTTCTTCACCTGTAGGATCGTCTGAGACCAGCCACCCGGGCAGCTGATGAAACTAAGGAGTATTTCTATCTGTAATAAAGTCCTTCAGTGGGGGAAAACTCATTCTGTTTGGCTGGGGCTGGCTCACCCGTTGGTGGGCCTATGCCCTCAAAGGCCTACTCATGTCTGCACCTAAGCCTACTCCATGTATTTCTCAATAGGTCAGGGTTTTTCAACCTCCATATATCCACTAGTTCTAATGTATCCATGATCTTTGTGATCTCCTTAAGTGCTTGACGGGGATAGTTTGTAAAGTGATTTGCTTTACGATCCATTGAGATACTTAAAACCGTATTATAATCCCCCACCATAATAATATATTATTTTATTGCTTGTGAGCTCAATAGATTATTACATATATTTTCCCCAAAAAGTGTGGATCATCATTATTTGGCCCATATATATATGAACTAGCCATATCTGTTTTTGGTCAAATAGCATATTTAAAATAATCCATCATCCTTGCGAATCTGTTTGCATAGTCTGCACAATCGGATCAACATTTTTATTAATTAGTATAATTACAGCTTTTGAGTTTCTTTGCCCATGACAAAAATATATTTCTCCCTCACCAGTCCTTTTTCCACCCAACCTCATCTATATTTGTAGAATGAGTTTACTGTAAACAATAGATATTATATTCTTTCTCTTTTAGCATGTAAAACTCTTTTTTATGATCTGCTAAGCCATTACAATTATAACTTGCTATACGTATTTCCCCACTTACCATAATAATACCCAAGTTTCATTTATACTTACCACAACCAATGTTTGTAAACTTACCATTAAAAAGCACCATGATGATTAAGTGTCCATATAGTTGTAGCATGATAATTTGCACTGTTAGGCATACTGTAGCTGCAACTTTGTAAACCTCCAATTGTCCTAATATTCCACCCACTTAAACCTCCCCCCATATCTAGGTCTCTTGTCACTAAGACCATCATTCCATCTCCCTGACTCATGACGCACTTTGCGTCCTAATGCAAACCCTTGGCCGACAATTGGCATTGGCCAGAGGGAAATATGGGCAGTCCCATGATAACATAAATATCTATGAAGATGCTTAAGAGAACTAACCCAATAACATTGAAAACAGTAAAAAAAATGAATAGTAAAAATAAATAATATTACAGTTTTTCTCCATTGGTTTGGCTCATTTCTTGAAACAGAAATTACATTCTCAAAACTACATGGACAAACCTCCAAACCACGTGGCAATTGTTCACAACATAATTGAATTTCTCATTCATTTCATCAAATTGCAAATGTCTAAGTACATGTCTCAGTACATCTTTGCTAATGATTAAGTACATGTAGCCTACATTTAGCACAATTTCCAAGTGAATAGATCTTATCGATCTAAACTGATTGTTGATTCTCAGTCTAATGGTTGTTCGTTCCAAAACGTGTCAGCGTCATTTCATTGTATAAGTCATCACATGCACAATAGTCTGTTCAATTGTCAAAATTAGTCAAGAACATAATACCATGAATACCATATATGAATCCCTTGGAACATTTGGTACATTTATTACAGCAATTGACAGTCAGGTGAAACTAGAACTTGACTAACGAAGGAGGAGTTTCACACATCTCAGATGACCAATCAAACAGTATATGTTTAGTTACCTGACAGGTGCTGTCCATGACTGTGAATTCTGCCAAACATGTATGTAAAGAGCTTGACCATGCAGGACCAGTACAATTTCTGAACATGGAGGCACCTGGCCAAGTAAATGAACAAGGGCAACTGCCTGCTCGAGGAAGAGGAAGAGGAGGAAGAAGAGGAGGAGGAGGAGGAGTTAGGGTGCGTGGTGGTGGAATAGGGGGAAGAGGCCGAGGAGCACGAAGACACCATGCTGTCCCGGATGAAATTCGGGCCACAATTATAGACCATGTCATCAACCATGGCCTCACAATGGCGGAGGCAGGTCGCCGAGTGCAGCCTAATGTGCCTCGCTCAACAGTCTCCTCCATCATCCAAACCTTTCGCAGGGAAAACAGGTATGTAGTCAGTCAATGATGGAATTATATGTTGTATAGGACAGGACACTGTGCATAGAGCAAGAAATATATTTATTTACACATTTACCTATTCATTTAGTGTGTGTGTGTGTGATAGGCCTACAGTAATATCTTACCTCAATGGGATGTTATGATACTAAAAATGACAAGAAAAACATTGGAGAAAATAAACTATGGAATATACAGTTTTTACAGTAGTATTCCAGTCATTGTGCAGTGATGCATTAGAATTGTGGTAAAGTTACTGTAAGTAAAACAACAATACAATTACATAGGTAACTAATTCTGTAAGGAATACATAAGGTATACATTACGAATGGAGTGTTGTCCTTTGACTTCTATATCTAGGATTGGACGACAACCTTGCACGGGTGGCAGAGGAAAACTTCTCAATGAACAACAAGAACAAGAGATCTGTAACATGGTGATGGCAAATAATGCCATCACATTGAGACAGATCCGCGCTGCAATCCTACAAGACAATGCCATATTCCAAAATGTCAACTCTATAAGCATCTCCAAAATAGATCGGATATTGAAGAAGCATCAGATGACAATGAAGCAAATTTACAGGGTACCATTTGAGAGGAACTCTGATAGAGTGAAAGAGCTGCGGTACCAGTATGTACATGTAAGTCAGTTACTGGTTGTCCATCATTATAACCTTTTTACAATTAAGCAGTGGTTCCCAAACTTGTTTTGGCTTCAGTACCCACTTTACCTGATTTGTGTATCCAGGTAATCCAGGTATGGAAGTATTTGATTTATCTGACTTCAACATTTCGCCTAAAAACTGCAGCTTACTGTATGATGCAATTATCATTATAATCCTTATTTTGAAGAATATAACATACAATAAGAAAAGGGGTCAAAGAGCTGCAATTAGTGCCTCCCATGTAAATCTAATACTGTGGGTTTTACTGTAACATTTCAGTAAGTCTAGTCATTGATGATTTCCCCCCTCCCCTTTCTGTCAAATACCCCCTGTAGTACCTCTGCATAGGGGTACATGTACCCCAGGTTTGGAACCACTGGAGTAGTGGCCAGTAGTATATTGAACTTGTGGAGAACATAGAACATTCCTATGTAATTGTCTGTAACTGTAGTGTATGACTCTTCTATTTGACTGATTTGATGTTTTCTTTTTTTACGCTATTATAGAGAATGATGGCATTGGAAGGAAACGAGACACATCACATCCTCGTGTTTGTGGATGAAGCTGGCTTCAACCTGGCCAAGGGCCGAAGACGTGGCCGTAATATTATTGGCCACCGGGCCACGGCGGATGTCCCAGGCCAGCGAGGGGGCAATATAACTATATGTGCTGCCATATCTGAGAATGGTGTGGCCACTCACATCCCCAGTCTTGGCCCATACAATACACAGAAGCTCCTCATCTTCTTGGACTGCCTTCATTTTGATTTGATCCCTGAAAATGAGAGAGGTCTCGTAGGGCCTCACCTACCACAATATGTCATTGTATGGGACAATGTGAATTTCCACCGTGGCCCGCTCATCAGGGCCTGGTTCACCGTGGCCCGCTCATCAGGGCCTGGTTCACCGTGGCCCGCTCATCAGGGCCTGGTTCACCGTGGCCCGCTCATCAGGGCCTGGTTCACTACTCATCCAAGGATGGTCATGGTGTTCCTACCACCTTACTCTCCTTTCCTCAATCCTATTGAGGAGTATTTCTCCGCTTGGAGGTGGAGAGTGTATGAGCATCGGGCTCAAGATCAGAGGTCCCTGCTCCATGCAATGGCCGCTGCGTGTGAGGATATTACAGGAGATCAGTGTAGGGGATGGTTGCGACATGCACGCCGTTTCTTCCCTCGTTACATCGCAAGGGAGAATATACGCTGTGATGTGGACGAGAATCTGTGGCCAGACAGACAGCAGCGTGTGGACGGCCAGGAGGGTGAGGATGGTGGCCAGGAGAGGGAGGGTGAGGACAGCGACCAGTGAAGAACTGTTAGTTGTGAAACTCCAGCTTTATTTACAGCACTGTAGGCTGCATATCATTTTCATTGTTTTTTGTTTGTGTGTTTATATTACAGTATATTATGCTGTATACATTTTCTTTTTACTCTGATGTATGGAAGTTACTTTATGTGTGTGAATGATAATGGTTACAATTTCCTTGGCAGTATGAGTGCAATGTGTGATGTCAAACCTTGGAGGCTACTCTTACCCTAAAATCCTATTTCTTTTTTTCAGTTTTATACACAATTGTATTCTGTTAGCTGGACAAAAAAACAGTACAGTAACCATTGTCAATGAAGGACTGGGCTAAGACTGAAAGGTGGACATGAGGGATATTTCAATGGTCCTCTGCCATAGTGACAAAACATCTAAACATTTTGACTTGCAGTGCTTACACAATGCCAAAGGGACGAAGCATTTTGGGGGCACTGACTGTTTATTAAATGAGAAGGAAATTTAGTTTTGGTTAAAGCACCAAGAGTGTTGAGAACATCCGGTCTGTTTCAAGAAATGAGCCAAAGCAATTGAGAAGGATCTTTGCCATTTTCGTGGCACTGACTCTTTATGTGGGAAAGGAATTTAGTTTTGAAGCATGAGTGAACAGTTTTAGGAGAGATATGAGCTTTTGCAAGTGAGCTATAGTGTTGTGCTGAACTGTAAGACTGTTTTGCCAAATTATCTTAGAGTTTTGAGAATGTAATTTCTGTTTCAAGAAATGAGCCAAACCAATTGAGAAAAACTAACATCGGAGGGGGACGTTTTTATAACTGTCTCCAGAAAATAGAGCATTGCTTACACGCATGAGCGAGCAGTTAAAAATCTGGATCTATTGCCTGAGCTACTGGGGGATCCACGTCGGATCGTAGCTATGCTAACCCACTACAACATGAAAATTGACTTGTTACAACAGGGTTGGGAATAGAAGAACACCCCCTTCTCTATTAATGAATCATTTCCCCATGAAATAGTGGAGAGACGACGTACCCTGTACCCCACTTTCAAAAGGCTCTGAGCAGAGAAGCAGAATGTTTCGTCTAGTGGTAGATAAATTATGTGTAAACAACCAAATGTTCAAGGACTCGAAGATTACAACGTGGCTGTGAGTGTAGCTACCTCTTGTTGAAGTAGTCCCGGATACATATTTGAACCGCATTACACAGTAGAAATATGGATTAATTTGTTTTTTACAAAAACTTTTTTGCATGAATGCATAAACTTGTTTGATTTTTTTTATATTCATGCCGTATGGAACCGTGGATTTAGAATAAGGTGGGATTTATGGTAATGAAGAATGGGTATGATAAATTCATCCTTTTTCTATTTAGGCAATATGGAACTTTGGACTATATGGACGTAATATCAGGTTTTGATTTAAGGGAAGGCGAAGATAAAAAAAGGTCAGCCTTACCTCTTTATGATTTTTTGTTTATTTAATTTGAACATTGTACATTAGAAATACCAAGGTTGTTTTTTTAAGTTTAATATAATATGGCCTAGTTGTAGAGGTCAGGTATATTATGACTTAAAAGCTGTTATATAGTGCGGCCCATGTTCGCCGATGTGAATCGGAACGATTAGCTTTTAAAATAAGACGTAATAAATATGAATAGATTTATTATAGGGTTAGGACTAACTATATAATTAAAAACCTGCCTATGTTCTCTATTGCAATAGGCCTATATGATCCTAAAATAATTGGTGTTATTACCCTTTTACATTTAAAAAATAAATCTCAATATAAAAAATGTAAAGGATGATTATTCTTCTGATACACACCGGCAAATTGATGGATTAGCTATTGTCAACAGGGTTGTTGTCTCTAGTGTGTGGCGGGCTGGTTAACACTGGGATAAAGTGATTAAAGTTAACGGTAGAACTAATACAATAACTGGCTTATGGAAGCACTTCTCTAAGCGAGAGAAAGGTATATTATATATTTCTATATAAGCTACCTTTTAAATTCTTGATCCTAATGATATAGGCCTAGGTGTAAAACAGCCGAGGTGATAGTTTTTTATTCCAGGGTGGTTGCTCTAAATGTGTTGTGGGTGGAGAGAGGGTTCGTTTTACAGGTTTACTCGCTCTGGATTGTCAGTACTGCATGTGTCGTGCCGTGGCTGTATCGAAATCGATTGTGAGTTGAACTTGGGTATGCCTTCCCATGAAGGGGTGCTTGCGGTCGGCTCTGGCACAGCCATGGCACGATACAACAGGATGTGATGCTTAAGACAAATTTTTACTTGCAGTCATTAGCAGCCGTTAGAATCTGTTTCCTTTTTTTGTGTCGGACTACAACAGGATATAATGAGGACTACATGAAATATGTCTTGCATGTAAATGGACATAAAAAAGGACTGGTCTTGCTATATATTTAAGTTCTCTCTTCATATCTTTAAAAAAACCGAACAATTTAATCCAATGAACTGAGCAGGCTGGGCTGACAAGTTTATAGCCATGCTAGGACTTTCTAATACGAGTACGCATTTATACGATTGTGCTGTTATTATTTCTATTACATGTAAATTAGGAATTTTAGATGGCGGCTTCCCTCCGGTTTCGCTCACAGAACTTGAGGAAAGGCCTTCTCTTGTTTGCTTTGATGTGTCCGTTTCTTTTTCGAGTATATCAAAATGCTGATCAATAAATAGTTCCAGATTCTCTACAATATCCAGAATTTTTGTTTTGTAGTTATCAACTAATTGTGCATGTTGATTTTGTACCCCCACACCAGACACGATCAGGACACGCAGGTTGAAATATCAAAACATCTCTGAACCAGTTATATTAATTTGGGAACAGGTCGAAAAGCATTAAACATTTATGCCAATTTAGCTAGCTAGCTTGCTGTTGCTAGCTAATTTTTCATGGGATATAAACATTAGGTGTGTATTTTACTTGAAATGCACAAGGTCCTCTACTCCTACAATTAATCCACAGATAAAACAGTAAACCGAATTCCTTTCTCATCATCTCTCCTCCTTCCGCTTATTTACTTCTTTGTACTTTATATGGTGGTTGGAACAAACTTTACGGTGCATTACTACAACGGATGTCTTAAAAACCAATGAGGAGATGGGAGAGGTCGGATTTGCAGTGCGTTGAGTGTCTCAAATAGAACCTATTTCAATTTTGGCGCCTGGTCACGCAGACGCTCGCTGAGGCGCGCGAGCAGTGTGGGTGCAATGATTGAATAACATGTATGTGTACATTTCTTTTGCGATGCGAGCGGTGTGGTCAGCATTTTAGGAGAGTAAATGTCACAGCCAAAGGCCTGCTCATCGTTTTGAGCAAGAAATTAACTGTCAGGAGTTAATTGGACTTGACATGGGAAGAGCCATTGTGAGAGGTTTGGAAAACTAAGGTGGGAAAATTGCTTTACAAAGATGTTTTGTACTCTGTAGTTAATTTGAATATGTTCTTCATATTATCACATAGGCAGGATGCCTATATATTCTCATATGTTTGTTCTGCTATAGCATACATTGATTTACTTTATTTGAAGGTACATTTTCCCATTTTTTTTATTTATTTAACTAGGCAAGTCAGTTAATTTACAGTGATGGCATGGCAAAAGGCCTCCTGCGGGGATGGGCCTGGGATTAAAACAATTTAATTAAAATCCAATATAAATATAGGACAAAACACATGTCACAACAAGAGAGACAACACAACACTACATAAAGAGAGACTTAGGCAGCAACACATGACAACACAGCATGGTAGCAACACAACATGGTAGCAACAGAACATGGTACAAACATTATTGGGCACAGACAACAGCACAAAGGGCAAGAAGGTAGAGACAATACATCACACAAAGCAGCCACAACTGTCAGTAAGAGTATCCATGATTGAGTCTTTGAAGAGATTGAGATAAAACTGTCCAGTTTGAGTGTTTGTTGCAGCTCGTTCCAGTCGCTACCTGCAGCGAACTGAATAGGAGTGACCCAGGGATGTGTGTGCTTTGGGGACCTTTAACAGAATGTGACTGGCAGAACGGGTGTTGTATGTGGAGGATGAGTGCTGCAGTAGATATCTCAGGTTGGTGGGAGTGAGGCCTAAGAGGGTTTTATATTTAAGCATCAACTAGTGGGTCTTGCAACGGGTATACAGAGATGACCAGTTTACAGAGGAGTATAGAGTGCAGTGTTGTGTCCTATTGTAACACGGGTCATATAAAGGGGACCAAGGCGCAGCGTGTATAGTGCTCATTTACTTTTAATTATCCTGTTTAGGATAGGGGGCAGTATTTTCACGGCCGGATAAAAAACATACCCGATTTAATCTGGTTATTACTCCTGCCCAGAAACTAGAATATGCATATAGTTGTTTGATTCGAATAGAAAACACCCTAAAGTTTCTAAAACTGTTTGAATGGTGTCTGTGAGTATAACAGAACTCATATGGCAGGCCAAAACCTGAGAAGATTCTATATGGGAAGTGCCCTGTCTGACCATTTCTTGGCCTTCTGTAGCCTCTTTATCGAAAATACAGGATCTCTGCTGTAACGTGACATTTTCTAAGGCTCCCACAGGCTCTCAGAAGGCGCCAGAACGTGGAATGATAACTCTGCAGTCCCTGGGCGAAAAACAGTAGGGGTTTTGGAAAGTGGACGTTCTGAGAACAATGACACTGGCGCACGTGTGCATGTGATGACTCCATTTTCTACTTTCAGTGTTTGAACGGATACAACGTCTCCCGGTCGGAATATTATCGCTATTGTACGAGAAAAATCGCATAAAAATTGATTTTAAACAGCGTTTGACATGCTTCGAAGTACGGTAATGGAATATTTTGAAATCTTTTGTCACGATATGCACCGGCGCGTCACCCTTCGGATAGTGTCTTGAACGCAAGAAAAAAACGCAGCTATTTGGATATAACTATGGATTATTTGGAACCAAAACAACATTGGGTGTTGAAGTAGAAGTCCTGGGAGTGCATTCTGACGAAGAACAGCAAAGGTAATCCAATTTTTCTTATAGTAAATCTGAGTTTGGTGAGTACCAAACTTGGTGGGTGTCTAAATAGCTAGCCATGATGGCCGGGCTATCTACTCAGAATATTGCAAAATGTGCTTTCACTGAAAAGCTATTTTAAAATCGGACACCGCGATTGCATAAAGGAGTTCTGTATCTATAATTCTTCAAATAATTGTTATGTTTTTTGTGAACGTTTATCGTGAGTAATTTAGTAAATTCACCGGAAGTTTTCGGTGGGTATGCTAGTTCTGAACAAAACATGCTAATGTAAAAAGCTGGTTTTTGATATATATATGTAAGAGGTTAACAAAACAAAACGACCGACAACAGTTCCATCAGGTGAAATACACTAAACAGAAATCTACCCACAAAAACCCAGGAAGAAAAACCCCCTACTTAAACACGATCTCCAATCAGAGGCAACGAGGATCAGCTGCCTCCAATTGGAGATTAACCCAAACAAACCCAACATAGAACTAGAAAAACTAGAACTAAAACATAGAAATAGAAAACCCCAAACACCCCCTGTCACTCACGCCCTGACCTACTCTACTTTAGAAAATGACATCTTACTAGGGTCAGGACGTGACACCTATAAGGAGCATTAGTGGCAAATCTGATGGCCGAATGGTAGAGAACATCTATCCGCACGAGAGCACCCTTACCTGCCGATCTATAAATTATGCCTCCGTAGTCTAGCATGGGTAGGATGGTCATCTGAATCAGGGTTAGTTTGGCAACTGGGGTGAAAGAGGAGCGATTACGATAGAGGAAACCAAGTCTTGATTTAACTTTAGCCTGCAGCTTTGATATGTGCTGAGAGAAGGACAGTGCGCCGTCTAGCCATACTCCCAAGTATTTGTATGAGGTGACTTTCTTAAGGTCTAAACCCTCAGAGATAGTCATAACACCTGTGTGAAGTGGGGCATTCTTCTTACCACAAGACCTTTGTTTTGGAGGTGTTCAGAACAAGATTAAGGGTAGAG
This sequence comes from Salmo trutta, assembly GCF_901001165.1. Taxonomy (NCBI): domain Eukaryota; kingdom Metazoa; phylum Chordata; class Actinopteri; order Salmoniformes; family Salmonidae; genus Salmo; species Salmo trutta. Next base: position 24,768,159 of record NC_042981.1, read on the forward strand.
AAAGCTTGTTGGACATTAAGAAAGCTGAGTATAAGACTGTATCATCTGCAAATAAATGGATGAGAGAGCTTCTTACTGCCTGAGCTGTTGTTGATGTATATTGAGAACAGCGTGGGGCCTTGGATATTTGTGATATTTGTTTTACTGCTACATTGATCACATGAAAATTATATGACATTCGCGTCTTGTAAGCCCCACAGCTGAGTATGTGTGCGTATGCATATGGCGGGTGTTCTGCAGTAACGTCTAAAAATGTTGATATACACTGGTGTCTAGAAAATTAGGCTATAAGAAATTCAGACTTGTGTAAGCCCCGCAGCTACAATCAAGTACATGGGCATACTGCAGCGAGGTCTAAAAATGCTTTGAATAAATCAACACTTTGGAGAGTGCCCTCCATTTCACCACCATAGATAGTAGGCTACTTGGCTGTTTACTCTGTCTTCTTCAGCTGCTACAGTGTTTGTCACTTTTTTTCTCAACTTGTTCCGATACCTCAGAGCCCCCCTCCCTCGTGCTCACTATGTGTTCCGTGACCTCCCGATTTACAAATTAAGCTCTGATTATAATCAACATAGTAATTCACATTTCCTGTTGCTGCAGGATTATTTTCCTTCTGTAGCAAACTGGCTCAAATTAAGATCTTACATCTGTAGTATGACTTTAGGAAATGTTATCTTCTATGCGTCCCGCGGTACACACTATCAACAGCCAGTGAAATATCAGAGCGCCAAATTTGAAAACAACAAAATCTCATAATTCAGATTCAAACATACAACTATTTTACACCATTTGAAAGATAAACATCTCCTTAATCTAACCACGTTGTCCGATTTCAAAAAGGCTTTACGGCGAAAGCATAAAGTTAGATTATGTTAGGACAGTACATAGACAAAACATTACACACAGCCATTTTCAATACAAGGACAGGCGTCACCAAAAGCAGAAAACCAGCTAAAATTATGCACTAACCTTTGACAATCTTCATCAGGTGACACTCCTAGGACATTATGTTAGAACAAAAAAATGCATGTATTGTCTATCAAGTTCATATTTATATCCAAAAACAGCATTTTACAATGGCGCGTGATGTTCAGAAAATATTTTGCCTCCAAAAATGCCGGTGAATCAGCACAACAAATTAAAAAAATACTATTCAGAATCCTTGATAAAATATTAAACTGTTATTCAAAGAATTATAGATTAACATCTGAATGCAATCGCGTTGACAGATTTCAAAATAACTTTACTGGGAAGGCACAGTTTGCAATAATCTGAGTACTGTGCTCAGAAAAAAACAGCAGGCAATTATAGACACCGGCCATCTTGGAGTCATCTAAACGCATAATAGCATTATAAATATTCACTTACTTTTAATAATCTTCATCAGAAGGCACTTCCAGGAATCCCTGGTCCACAATAAATGTTGTTTTGTTCGATAAAGTTCATAATTTATGTCCAAATAACTCCATGTTGTTTGCGCGTTCAGTAGGCTACTCAAAATGGAGGAAACCTTCACGACGGAAAGTAAAAAAAGTACTATTTACGTTCGTTCAAACATGTCAAACGTTGTATAGCATCAATCTTTAGGGCCTTGAGAACGTGAAACTTCAGTAATATTCCAACCGGACCCATGCATTGTCTTGAAAAAAAGTTTTGGAACGCAGGTATCTTCTAACGTGAACACGCCCTATGAACTGAAGGGATTTTCTGTTCACCTGATTACCAGCGTTCTCCTTCGGTCTGTGTTTACCGCAAAAGGCTCAAACAACTTTCTAAGTGCTATTTGAGTCCTAACTCAGTGTGTCAGAAAGGCAAGGACTTGAGAAAACTACAGGAACCAGATGTTCATTTCTTGCTTGGAATCTTCTCAGGTTTTTGCCTGCCATATGAGTTATGTTATACTCACAGACATCATTCAAACAGTTTTGGAAACTTTAGAGTGTTTTCTATCCAAACCTACTAATAATATGCATATCCTAGCTTCTGAGTTTGAGTAGGAGGCAGTTTAATATGGGCACGTATTCCATCCGAAAGTGACAATACTGCCCCCTAGCCCCAACAGGTTATATTACTAACAAAAATATTAAAGTAATTACACATCATTATGAAGTGGAGTTTCGTAACCCCGACACGACTGTGGTAGGCCTGATCAACGGCGATGATGAATGACCTGACAGCGTGTTGCCGGAGCATCAACCTCTCCATCAACGTCAGCAAGACCAAGGAGCTGATTGTGGACTACAGGAAACGGGGGGGGGGGGGGGGTGAGCACGCCCCCATCCACATCGACGGGGCGGCAGTGGAGCAGGTAGACAGCTTCAAGTACCAGTACAAGAGGTACCAGTACATCAAGTCTGACACTAACGAGCTCTTGAACAGCTTCTATCCCCAAGCAATACGACTGATGAATAGCTAACAAAATAGCTACACAGACCGAGTTTACCTTGTATCTTTAATTGACCTTTTATTTCAGTATTTGCACACTCGCAGGGCCCTACACACTCAAACACTAACTCCATAATTTGCTCACTCAAACATAATATGCACATATTTATACTGACTACACACCAGCACACCCACTCACATGCAAGCTGATGCTACTCTGTTGATCTTATATCCTGTTACCTAGTCTCCTTACCCCTATACATATATACACCTCCATCGCTCCAGTATCCCTGCACTTGCAAATATGGTTTTGAAGCTGACTTTAAAATATTTCCTGTATATACAGTGGGGGGAAAAAAGTATTTGATCCCCTGCTGATTTTGTACGTTTTCCCACTTACAAAGAAATTATCAGTCTATAATTTTAATGGTAGGTTTATATGAACAGTGAGAGACAGAATAACAACAAAAAAATCCAGAAAAACGCATGTCAAAAATGTTATAAAATGATTTCCATTTTAATGAGGGAAATAAGTATTTGACCCCTCTGCCAAACATGACTTAGTACTTGGTGGCAAAACCCTTGTTGGCAATCACAGAGGTCAGACGTTTCTTGTAGTTGGCCACCAGGTTTGCACACATCTCAGGAGGGATTTTGTCCCACTCCTCTTTGCAGAGCTTCTCCAAGTCATTAAGGTTTCGAGGCTGACTTTTGGCAACTCGAACCTTCAGCTCCCTCCATAGATTTTCTATGGGATTAAGGTCTGGAGACTGGCTAGGCCACCCCAGGACCTTAATGTGCTTCTTCTTGAGCCACTCTCCTTTGTTGCCTTGGCCGTGTGTTTTGGGTCATTGTCATGCTGGAATACCCATCCACGACCCATTTTCAATGCCCTGGCTGAGGGAAGAAGGTTCTCACCCAAGATTTGACAGTACATGGCCCGGTCAAAGGATGCGGTGAAGTTGTCCTGTCCCCTTAGCAGAAAAACACCCCCAAAGCATAATGTTTCCACCTCCATGTTTAACGGTGGAGATGGTGTTCTTGGGGTCATAGGCAGCATTCCTCCTCCTCCAAACACGGCGAGTTGAGTTGATGCCAAAGAGCTCCATTTTGGTCTCATCTGACCACAACACTTTCACCCAGTTGTCCTCTGAATCATTCAGATGTTCATTGGCAAACTCCAGATGGGCATGTATATGTGGTTTCTTGAGCAGGGGGACCTTGCGGGCGCTGCAGGATTTCAGTCCTTCACGTCGTAGTGTGTTACCAATTATTTTCTTGGTGACTATGGTCCCAGCTGTCTTGAGATCATTGACAAGATCCTCCCGTGTAGTTCTGGGCTGATTCCTCACCGTTCTCATGATCATTGCAACTCCACGAGGTGAGATCTTGCATGGAACCCCAGGCCGAGGGAGATTGACAGTTCTTTTGTGTTTCTTCCATTTGTGAATAGTCGCACCAACCGTTTTAATTGAGAGTTAAGCTTAAAGTTTCTTTACTGACCATAATTTTCACACGACTGGCCTATCTGGGTGATGTCTTTTTTTTCACCTGAATGATCTGATTCTAGGATTACAGGGACTCTCCGCAACTATATTCAATATGCGGGACAAAATTGAGGCTATGATTAAGAAGTTGGAGCTGTTCTCTGTCTGCATTAACAAGGACAACACACAGGTCTTTCCATCATTGTATGATTTTTTTGTGTGCAAATGAACTCAAGCTTACGGACAACTTTAAATGTGATACAGCAAAGCACCTGAGTGAGTTGGGTGCGCAATTACGCAGGTACTTTGCCGAAACGGATGACACAAACAACTAGATTCGTCATCCCTTTCATGCCCTGCCTCCAGTCCACTTACCGATATCTGAACAAGGGAGCCTCTTCGAAATTGCAACAAGCGGTTCTGTGAAAATTATTATCAGAAGCCTCTGCCACATTTCTGGATTGGGCTGCGCTCAGAGTATCCTGCCTTAGCAAATTGCACTGTTAAGACACTGATGCCCTTTGCAACCACGTACCTATATGAGAGTGGATTCTCGGCCCTCACTAGCATGAAAACTAAATACAGTCACAGAACGTATGGAAAATTATTTAAGATCGAGACTCCAATAAAACCCAACATTGCAGAGTTATGTGCATCCTTTCAAGCATACCCTTCTCATTAACCTGTGGTGAGTAATTCACAATTTTCGATGAACAAATAAGGTTTTATATGTAAGTTGGTTAAATAAAGAGCAAAATTATTGATTGTAATTATATTATTATTTGTGCCCTGGTCCTATAAGAGCTCTTTGTCACTTCCCATGAGTGAGGTTGTGACAAAAACTCACGCTGATTCTTATGTTTAATAAATGTAGCATATAGTGTGTGTGTGGCAGGCTTACAATGGTGGCAAAAAACATCTGAGAGTGTGTTGACCCTGGTGCTAGATGGGGTACGCAGCTGGAGATTGAATGTTTGAAAGGGTATGGGACTCTAAAAAGTTTGGGAAACTTTGCCTACACCATCAAAATATATATATTATTTATTTTAAGCAGGTATAAAGAAACATTATGATATTAAGAAAATGTAGTCTGTTTCAGAAGAACAGAATAGCATATTCTAAGTCATCCTTATGTTTGGCCCTGATCTGGCTATGTCGTATGGCTGTGGGTACACTAGTTCATTTAGCAGACAAGATTTGCTTATAATTCCTGTGGCATTATTTAATATTATTTAAGAAGAATACAATTGAACATAGCTGAATAAAATAGAAAGGATGTTTTTCCTAAACAATTTCCGAGTGAGTGCGCTCATGCGGCTATTGTGTGTTGAGCGTTTAACAAATAAACAGGTCCCCCTATTTGCTTAAATTTGAGTTATTTATGCAACTTTAGTTGTGATACAAACGTTAGGGTATATCTTTTCATTTCTATTACATTCTAAGGCTGCATGATGCAACTCAAATTATGATTTGAAAAAATGTTGCATGAAAGGCATGCATTCTGCTCTGTTTCTTGCGAATGGAGGTTATGTGCAGTTACGTTTTTAATATGCCTGGTACACTACACTGATTGTAAAGTGGATGAATTTGCTTAATTTTAAGAATTGATAAATGAATATAGCAGCACAAGAAAGCTGGGATCGTCTTCTAAATACTGGCCAGTCAAAACTCTATTTTCACACGCAATTGCTCAGTGACTGGGCTTATAAGAACACTGGGCTCTGTAGGCTATGGGCTCTCCAACTGTGTTCCAGGGGTCCTAGGCCTATAGGCTACATTTGGAGCTATTTAGCCACTTTAGTTGTGAAACAAATCTTATCGAAACATGTAGGCCTATGGGCAGTAGTGAAGAGGTGCTTGGAGAAGTGTGTATACTCTAATTGTACCCCAAAAATTCCAACAGCCCGCCCAATGAAGGAAAGGCGCCCAGTGTGACAAATTCTATGAGAAACAGTGACATACACTCTGAATGATCTAAAATCATTAATCCCATAATGGTCTTTCACAGTCAGGCCAACCCAAGCTGTACTGGCTAATAGTAGGCCTACTATCGAAACAGATAAATGAGGCCGTCAACTAGGTCAGAAATGAACAGGTTTCAGATTTTCCCCCATTTTTACAGATTTTCACTGTTAAAGTCACACTTTGTTTTCCCATAACAGTGCTTGAACCACATAAGTGGACCACTTTAATTCAAGTGTGCAGGCACCTAACGCTGCAACCTGGTCTCGGAGCATTTTGTATTATTCTGTACGTATATCCGAGATGCTCCATTTAGTATGATATGTTTGGTATGGTTCAATAAGACAGATGATTATTGATGGTTGGTTGGGTTGGCGTATAACACGAAGTCTAGCAACTCAAAGGTTATGAACTTTTTAACTACTTACTATTTTTAAGCTACTTTGCAACTACTTAACATGTTAGCTAACCCTTCCCCTAACCTTAACCATTTTACTGTAGCTAACCCTTCACCTAACGCTAACCCTTCCCCTAACCCTAACCATTTAACCTAACTCCTGAACTTAACCCTAACCCTTACCTAGCTAGAATTTGTAACAAACTGTATCTTATGTTTTGCAAATTTGTTACATATCGTATGTTTTTCAAATTCGTAACATATAATACAAATTGTAATTCGTAACATATCATACAAAATTGGTGATGGACATCCACAAATTAATACATACCATACGAAACATAAAATATCAAAATAAATGGAGTCCCGGATTTACATACAGAATAATACGAAATGCTCTGAGACCAGGTTGAGCACTGTTGTTTGGTAAGCAGTGTTTCTGTTGCATATGAAATTGCAAAAGAAATGGCTACTAGATTGATGCCAATAATCATATTCTGACAGGTAGGCATAGGCTACCTTGTATCTAGTTAACATTTAATGGAGAAGGTTTTTGGGAAAGCCTTTCCATCTACCAGAAGACGGTTAGGCCCATTAGCATTACTATATTTTTCCTGTTACGTAATTATTTGACCTCTGGAAGTTTTACTTGAGGCATGTCTTACTTTGCTTCAAAGTAGCCTATAGGCAAAATCCCACAATAAAACATGGAGGCAATTTTTTTATAAAGATTTACTCATTCAGTGCATTCGGAAAGTAGTCAGACCCTTTCTTCACATTGTTACGTTACAGCCTTATTCTAAAATGGATTAAATAAGAAAGGTTTCTCAATCTACACACAATACCCCATAATGACAATGCGAAAATAGGTTTTTCGAAATGTTTGCCAATGTATAAAAAATATAAAACAGAAATACCATATTTACATAAGTATTCAGACCCTTTGCTATGAGACTCGAAATTGAGCTCAGGTGCATCTTGTTTCCATTAATCAGCCTTGAGATGTTTCTACATCTTGAGTGGAGTTCACCTGTGGTAAATTTAATTGATTGGTCATGATTTGGAAAGGCACAAGCCTGTCTATATAAAAGGTCCCACAGTTGACAGTGCATGTCAGAACAGAAACCAAGCCATGAGGTCGAAGGAATTGCCTGTAGAGCTCATAGACAGGATTGTGTCGAGGCACAGATCTGGGAAAGGGTAAAAAAAAAAATTCTGCAGCATTGAAGGTCTCCAAGAACACAGTGAACTCCAATGGAAGTTGTTTGGAACCACCAAGATTCTTCCTAGAGCTGGCCGCCAGGCCAAACTGAGCAATCAGGGGAGAAGGACCTTGGTCAGGGAGGTCACCAAGAACCTGATGGTCACTCTAACAGAGCTCCAGAGTTCCTCTGTGGAGATAGGAGAACCTTCTAGAAGGACAACCATCTCTACAGCTCTCCACCAATCAGACCTTTATGGTAGAGTGGCCAGACGGAAACTACTCCTCAGTAAACGGCACGACAGCCCAGTTGGAGTTTTCCAAAAGGCACCTAAAGGACTCTGACCATGAGAAACAAGATTCTTTGGTCTGATGAAACCAAGATTGAACTAAATGTCTTCCCTGTGGCTCAGTTGGTAGAGCATGGTGTGTGCAATGCCAGGGTTGTGGGTTCAATTCCCACGGGGGGCCAGTAAAAAAAATAACTAAAATAAAATAATGCATGAAATGTATGCATTCACTACTGTAAGTTGCTCTGGATAAGAGCGTCTGCTAAATTACTAAAATGTAAAATGTAAATACCAGGTGTCATGTCTGGAGAAAACCTGGCACCATCCCTACGGTGAAGGATGATGCTGGCAGCATCATTATGTGGGGATGTTTTTCAGCAGCAGGGACTGGGAGACTAGTCAAGATTGAGGGAAAGATGAATGGAGCAAAGTACAGAGAGATCCTTGATGAAAACATGCTCCAGAGTGCTCAAGACCTCAGACTGGGGCAAAGGTTCACAGCAGGACAACAACCCTAAGCACACAGCCAAGACAATGCAGGGGCGGCTTCAGGACAAGTCTTTGAATGTCCTTGAGTGGCCCAGCCAGAGCCCGGACTTGAACCCAATCTAACATCTTTAGAGAGACCTGAAAATAGCTGTGCAGCAACGCTTCACATGCAATCTGACCGAGCTTGAGAGGATCTGTGGAGAAGAATAGGGGAAACTCCCCAAATACAGATGTGCCAAGCTTGTAGTGTCATATCCAAGAAGATTCCAGGCTGTAATTGCTGCCAGAGGTGCTTCAACAAAATTTTGAGCAAAGGGTCTGAATACTTATGTAAATGTGATTATTATTTTTTATATACATTTGCAAACATTTCTAAAAACCTGTCTTTGGTTTGTCATTATGGGGTATTGTGTGTAGATTGATGAGGGCACAAAACAATGTAATCAATTTTGGAATAAGGCTGTAACATAACAAAATGTGACTCATTTCGGAAACTAGTTGCATGTCGCGCGTCACCAGTTCAGAGGGGAACCATTTGAACGTAAACTTTTTTCAAAAATCAAAAAGAGTTTCATTTGGGCAGAAATGCCTTCTGGAACATGTGATCTTTCATGTGCCTTAACAAATTTGTATGACATCTGTAAATACGAATAAAATTGTTAAATTGTCTATTGGTTTAGCCACAGAAAAAGCCAGGAGCCTTCCCGCTAGCCATGATTGGCTGAGATAATGGATGGGCTGGACACACAGAGATGAGTTCGGACTTGTCTGCCATGTAGTACGCTTCTGTCTATGAGCTGGTCAGTATGTGTAGGTAATCCTTTCTAATGCAGCTTTTTTGAAAGACATCACATAGTAGAACCAAAGATTTTCAATTGTTCTGTGGTAGAACTGCAAAAGTGTTGCTCTCCACTTTCTGGAGGGACGAATTTTGAAATCAGGGCAATGCCCGATGGAATTAGAGTATGATAGCTAAGGAGATGGAGAAAAGTCTGGCGTTTGGTTGCAAATATGCAGGGAGTTGAAAAGAGAACACACCGAAGGCATCTTCAAACTAAGGGAAACCATGGCATCCATGACAGAGAGGGAGAAGCTTCCATCTATGTATATGGGTAAGATAGTCTAGCTAGCTACATTTTCAGATAGTATACGTTTGTAATTTTGTCAGAAAGTAATTTTCATTTCAAGGTAAAGCTGTCTGGCTCAGTAGCTAACGTTACGTGCATGATCTGTGCAGTAATATTCTTCATATCTCAGAGCCCTCTGCATTGCTAGTTATAGCCTAATGCTAGCTAGCTAACATTGAACCTGGTTGGTGAGCTACCTGCAGATTCATGCAGGGTAGTAATGTTATGAGTTGGAATTATGATGATTGATTGTTTAGCTAGCTAGCTAGCTAGCTACATGTCTAAACAAAAGATTCCACTATGCAAGTAACCATTTCACTACACCGTTTGTATCCTGTGCATGTGACATATAAACTTTTTATTTGATATAGTATGTGTTTACCAGAGACGGTAATGTGAAGAACATGACCTGCACCAAAGTCAAATTAGGATATAACATTAGGCCAACAAGACAGTGTCCAAGTTCAAAAACTCTCTGGTGGAATGCCCTGCTTTTATTTTGTCACTCACAAACATAAGCTATTTCCTGTAATTGTTTCACCATTAACTTCTAAATAATTATCTTGCTGTCAGTTTATTTTCCTGTAATAATGAAGACAAATGAGCTAACGTGAAGATGTTGTCGGCTACAGTATATAATATGGTCATTATTTGAACTGGCTAGTCAGCTAACTTAACATTAGCTAGCTAGCTAACTAACAAGCTAGAAACAAACCAAAGCGTTCTTTAGAAAAGTTGCTTTTAGTTGCCTGGTTTGCTAGATTGACATATACTAAATTCATTTTTAAACGGGTGGGTTTATTGGTGTTAAAATACACTAGTTATGCTATTGTGGACCACCAGGCTGCTGATGTCATGCAGCCGGTAAGTTTTTGTGCTTATACTTTTTCTTAACGACAAGTTTGATGTCGGACGACAATAGACTGTTCATGATATCACTGCCTAGTATAAACCAGCCTTTAGTCTTGAAATCTTTGGTTGTTTAGTACATGGCCTCACATGTGAATCCTTAACGAGATGGGTGGGGCTAAAGCTTAAGAGGGTATGAACTATGCTGAATGGGTGTTGACAAAGCAGAGCTCCCTAGTAGGTTTGCCAAAACAATCAAGAGCCATTTTCTCAAAAGTGAGGTTACAAGTTTATCAACTTTCAAAGCAGAATTACTTTCCCATTGTTCATCAACTGTGGTGTATGATATACCATTTTCTAGCTCAGACTCTGTACTTTTATCCAATATAAAAAACACCACTTTAAATTTTGCTACATAAGACCGAATCGGGCCGGTGGGTCATAAATGTGGAAAAAGTAAAGGGTCTAAATACTCTCCGAATGCACTGTATGCGTTCTCCGGTTCTATTGGTTCTTTCTACTTTCTTTCATTGTCTAGCAGCCAAAGGCATTATCCTAGTCATATTAGCAACCCATGATAGGGGGGATTTAAAGATGCAACAACTATCTCTAAATTTCTAATGGATATTACCATCTCTGTCCATGTAAGCGCTCGCCTGAGCATTTTAGAAGTGTTTTCCCGCAATTACATTTTGGAATGTTCACGCCTAGACCTACCGCCATGCGTACATTGCTGCCCCTAAAATAAGAAATAATAGTTTATCAACATTTTAAGCTAAACATTCTGATCTGTTACATTAGCCCTATTAATTTATATGGCGTATACAGTGCCTTGCGAAAGTATTCGGCCCCCTTGAACTTTGACCTTTTGCCACATTTCAGGCTTCAAACATAAAGATATAAAACTGTACTTTTTTGTGAAGAATCAATAACAAGTGGGACACAATCATGAAGTGGAATGAAATTTATTGGATATTTCAAACTTTTTTAACAAATAAAAACTGAAAAATTGGGCTTGCGAAAGTTAATACTTTGTAGCGCCACCTTTTGCTGCGATTACAGCTGTAAGTTGCTTGGGGTGTGTCTATCAGTTTTGCACATCGAGAGATTGAAATTTTTGCCCATTCCTCCTTGCAAAACAGCTCGAGCTCAGTGAGGTTGGATGGAGAGCGTTTGTGAACAGCAGTTTTCAGTTCTTTCCACAGATTCTCGATTTGATTCAGGTCTGGACTTTGACTTGGCCATTCTAACACCTGGATATGTTTATTTATGAACCATTCCATTGTAGATTTTGCTTTATGTTTTGGATCATTGTCTTGTTGGAAGACAAATCTCCGTCCCAGTCTCAGGTCTTTTGCAGACTCCATCAGGTTTTCTTCCAGAATGGTCCTGTATTTGGCTCCATCCATCTTCCCATCAATTTTAACCATCTTCCCTGCCCCTGCTGAAGAAAAGCAGGCCCAAACCATGATGCTGCCACCACCATGTTTGACAGTGGGGATGTTGTGTTCAGGGTGATGAGCTGTGTTGCTTTTACGCCAAACATAACGTTTTGCATTGTTGCCAAAAAGTTCAATTTTGGTTCCATCTGACCAGAGCACCTTCTTCCACATGTTTGGTGTGTCTCCCAGGTGGCTAGTGGCAAACTTTAAACAACACTTTTTATGGATATCTTTAAGAAATGGCTTTCTTCTTGCCACTTCCATAAAGGCCAGATTTGTGCAGTATACGACTGATTGTTGTCCTATGGACAGAGTCTCCCACCTCAGCTGTAGATCTCTGCAGTTCATCCAGAGTGATCATGGGCCTCTTGGCTGCATCTCTGATCAGTCTTCTCCTTGTATGAGTTGAAAGTTTAGAGGGACGGCCGGGTCTTCGTAGATTTGCAGTGGTCTGATACTCCTTCCATTTCAATATTATCGCTTGCACAGTGCCCCTTGGGATGTTTAAAGCTTGGGAAATCTTTTTGTATCCAAATCCGGCTTTAAACTTCTCCACAACAGTATCTCGGACCTGCCTGGTGTGTTACTTGTTCTTCATGATGCTCTCTGCGCTTTAAACGGACCTCTGAGACTATCACAGAGCAGGTGCATTTATACGGAGACTTGATTACACACAGGTGGATTCATTTAGGTCAACATTGGATCATTCAGAGATCCTCACTGAACTTCTGGAGAGTTTGTTGCACTGAAAGTAAAGGGGCTGAATAATTTTGCACAGCCAATTTCTCAGTTTTTTATTTGTTAAAAAAGTTTGAAATATCCAATAAATTTCGTTCCACTTCATAATTGTGTTCCACTTGTTGTTGATTCTTCACAAAAAATTACAGTTTTATATCTTTATGTTTGAAGCCTGAAATGTGGCAAAAGGTCGAAAAGTTCAAGGGGGCCGAATACTTTCGCAAGGCACTGTACTTCCACCACACTACTGTGATACATATCAATAGGGATTAAGTAGTGAGTATATGCAACGCCCACTGAAAAATAAGTGAGTATACGGCATATACAGTGGGGGAAAAAAGTATTTGATCCCCTGCTGATTTTGTACGTTTGCCCACTGATAAAGAAAGGATCAGTCTATTATTTTAATGGTAGGTTTATTTGAACAATGAGAGACAGAATAACAACAAAAATATCGAGAAAAACACATCAAAAATGTTCTAAACTGATTTGCATTCTAATGAGGGAAATAAGTATTTGACCCCCTCTCAATCAGAAAGATTTCTGGCTCCCAGGTGTCTTTTATACAGGTAACGAGCTGAGATTAGGTGCACACTCTTAAAGGGAGTGCTCCTAACCTCAGCTTGTTACCTGTAAAAAAGACATGTCCACAGAAGCAATCAATCAATCAGATTCCAAACTCTTCACCATGGCCAAGACCAAGGAGCTCTCCAAGGATGTCAGGGACAAGATTGTAGACCTACACAAGGCTGGAATGGGCTACAAGACCATCGCCAAGCAGCTTGGAGAGAAGGTGACAACATTTGGTGCGATTATTCACAAATGGAAGAAACACAAAGAACTGTCAATATCCTTCGGCCTGGGGCTCCATGCAAGATCTCACCTCGTGGGGTTGCAATGATCATGAGAACGGTGAGGAATCAGCCCAGAACTACACGGGAGGATCTTGTCAATGATCTCAAGGCAGCTGGGACCATAGTCACCAAGAAAACAATTGGTAGCACACTACGCCGTGAAGGACTGAAATCCTGCAGCGCCCACAAGGTCCCCCTGCTCAAGAATACATATACATGCCCGTCTGAAGTTTGCTAATGAACATCTGAATGATTCAGAGGACAACTGGTGAAAGTGTTGTGGTCAGATGAGACCAAAATGGAGCTCTTTGGCATCAACTCAACTCGCCGTGTTTGGAGGAGGAGGAATGCTGCCTATGACCCCAACAACACCCAAGAACACCATCTCCACCGTCAAACATGGAGGTGGAAACATTATGCTTTGGGGGTGTTTTTCTGCTAAGGGGACAGGACAACTTCACCGTATCATTTGACGGGGCCATGTACTGTCAAATCTTGGGTGAGAACCTCCTTCCCTCAGCCAGGGCATTGAAAATGGGTCGTGGATGGGTATTCCAGCATGACAATGACCCAAAACACACGGCCAAGGCAACAAAGGAGTGGCTCAAGAAGAAGCACATTAAGGTCCTGGAGTGGCCTAGCCAGTCTCCAGACCTTAATCCCATAGAAAATCTGTGGAGGGAGCTGAAGGTTCGAGTTGCCAAACGTCAGCCTCGAAACCTTAATGACTTGAAGATCTGCAAAGAGGAGTGGGACAAAATCCCTCCTGAGATGTGTGCAAACCTGGTGGCCAACTGCAAGAAACGTCTGACCTCTGTGATTGCCAACAAGGGTTTTGCCACCAAGTACTAAGTCATGTTTTGCAGAGGGGTCAAATACTTATTTCCCCTCATTAAAATGCAAATCATTTTATAACATTTTTGACATGCGTTTTTCTGGATTTTTTGGTTGTTATTCTGTCTCTCACTGTTCAAATAAACCTACCATTAAAATTATAGACTGATCATTTCTTTGTAAGTGGGCAAACGTATAAAATCAGCAGGGGATCAAATACTTCCCCCACTGTACCTGCATATACCTTCCACTACACCACTTCCTATGGGCTAGGCTACACGATGCATGCAACTATGATTTGAAAAAGTCGCAAAAGAAATGCATGGGCTATTTCTTGTCTTGACTGCACACGCCGGCATCATTCATAAGTGATAGTCTGATGGGTGAGAATATTAGGCTATTTTAAATGTAATATTGTCTTTATGTATACTAAATAATGAAGTATGTGGACACCCATTCAAATTAGTGGATTCGGCCATTTCAGCAACACTAGTTGCTGACAGGTGTATAAAATCGAGCACACAACCATGCAATATCCATAGACAAACATTGTCAGTAGAATGGCCTTACTGAAGAGCTCAGTGACCTTCAACGAGGCACCAACAAGCCAGTTCTCCAAATTTCTGCCCTGCTACAGTTGCCCCGGTCAACTGTAAGTGCTATTATTGTGAAGTAGAAACTTCTAGGATCAACAACTGCTCAGCCGCGAAGTGGTAGGCCACACAAACTCACAGAATGGGACCGCTGAGTGCTGATAAAAATTGTCTGTCCTTGGTTGCAACACTCACTACCGAGTTCCAAACTACCTCTGGAAGCCGGGAGCTTCATGAAATGGGTTTCCATGGCCGAGCAGCCGCACACAAGCCTTAGATCACCATGTGTAATGCCAAATGTTGGCTGGAGTGATGTAAAGCTCGCTGCCATTGGATTCTGGAGCAGTGGAAACATGTTCTCTGGAGTGATGAATCACGCTTCACCATCTTGCAGTCGACAGACGAATCTAGGTTTGGCGGATGCCAGGAGAACGCTACCTTCCAAAATGCATAGTGCCAACTGTAAAGTTTGGTGGAGGAGGAATAATGGTCTGGGGCTGTTTTTCATGGTTTGGGCTAGGCCCCTTAGTTCCATCTTAACGCTAAATCTTAACGCTACAGCATACCAGTGAAGGCTGGTGACTTGAACAATTATGGAGGATGGGAGACCCACAGTATAGGCACGAAATGCACGGAGAAGGGGAAGCGTGTTTAAAAAATCGTCAAAAACGGATTATTTTAACCTAAAGCATTTAATAAAGACATTTATAGTACAACATTATGGGGAATGGGAATATTAGGGCTACTTACAGTGTTGGGAAGGGATCGCAGGAGTGATTGAATGAGGGTATGAGGCATGAGTTGAGGTGGTCAGAGGCTTGACTTCAGTGCAGGACAGGGGTTGAGGTGTTCATAGGCTTCAGTGCAGGACAGGCTCATCATGGATGGATGGTGTTAGAGAAGAGCTAAATTCCTCCACTGAGGACAGGACAGGATTTGACTGGGAAGACAAAAAACAACAACACAGACAAAAGAGCTAAGAATTGTTTTTACTTTTTTTATTTCACCTTTATTTAACCAGGTAGGCCAGTTGAGAACACGTTGTCATTTACAACTGCAACCCGGCCAAGATAAAGCAAAGCAGTGTGACACAAACAACAACACAGAGTTACACATGGAATAAACAAATGTACAGTCAATAACACAATAGAAAAAGTATATATACAGTGTGTGCAAATGGTGTAAGGAGGTAAGTCAATAAATAGGCCATAGTAGCAAAGTAATTACAATTTAGCAAATTAACACTGGAGTGATAGATGTGCAGATGATGATGTGCCAGTAGAAATACTGGTGTGCAAAAGAGCAAAAAAGTAAATAAAAACAATATGGGGATAAGGTAGGTAGTTGGATGGGCAATTTACAGATGGGCTGTGTACAGGTGCAGCAATCGGTAAGCTGCTCAGATAGCTGATGCTTAAAGTTAGTGAGGGAGATATGTTTCCAACTTCAGCGATTTTTGCAATTCGTTCCAGTCACTGGCAGCAGAGAACTGGACGGAAAGGCGGCCAAAGGAGGTGTTGGCTTTGGGGATGACCAGTGAGATATACCTGCTGGAGCGCGTGCTACGGGTGGGTGTTGTTATGGTGATCAGTGAGCTGAGATAAGGCTGCGCTTTACCTAGCAAAGACTTATAGATGACCTGGAGCCAGTGGGTCTGGTGACGATGTAGCGAGGGCCAGCCGACGAGAGCATACAGGTCGCAGTGGTGGGTGGTATATGGGGCTTTGGTGACAAAACGGATGGCACTGTGATAGCAAACTGGATGCAATCTGAGGGTTGGAGGCGATTTTGTAAATTACATTGCCGAAGTCAAGGATCGGTAGGATGGTCAGTTTTACGAGGGTGTGTTTGGCAGCGTGAGTGAAGGAGGCTTTGTTTGCGAAATGACTGGATGCTGGAGTGAGTGGTCGAGCTGCACCTCGCTCCGCGGGTAATATTACATTGGAACGATTTGATTAGTGTATTGTTAGATAGCTACATAGTTGTATCTGCTGTCTTTGTATCAAGGATAAAGGTGTAGCTCTGAGGAACTAACAAGGTTAGCTAGCCAGCTGTATTCATTCGTTTGCACCGTTTTCGAAACGGCGTCAACACCATAACACCACAGCCACTGCTAGCTAGCCAACTTTACCAATTAGCAGTACTGTAGAAACTATATACATTACAATGGAACGATTTGATTTGTGTAATGTTAGCTAGCCTGTTTGGTATAGGGGGCAGTATTGAGAATTTTGGAAAAAATATGTTCCCATTTTTAACTGCCTCCTACACCAACTCAGAAGCTAGAATATGCATATTATTGTTCAGGTTTGGATAGAAAACACTCTGAATTTTCTAAAACTGTTTGAATGGTGTCTGTGAGTATAACAGAACTCCTATGGCAGGCAAAAACCTGACAAGGCTTCAAGCAGGAAGTACCCTGTCTGACAAGGAGTCGTGCGTCTTACCTCTTTTTATTGAAAAGTAAGGATCTTAGCTGTAACGTGACAATTCCCAGGGCTCCAATAGGCTCTCAGAGCCCGCGAAATAACTGAAGGTTTACGAGGGAACCTCAGGTTGAAATATATTATCGCCTTTTGTAAGTGGATGCTCGGAGGACCTTTCAATGATGCGCGTGCATGAGTCGCTTCTGAGGAGAAATTTTATTCGGCTGTTTAGGCTCAATGCATACTCCCGGTCGGAATATTAACACTTCTCTATGACATAAATGGCATAAAAATTGGTTTTAAACAGCGGTTGACATGCTTCGAAGTACGGTAATGGAATATTTAGACATTTTTGACACGCCAATGCGCCATGCGCGACACCGCGAAGAAGCATTCTAGAACTCACGAACAAAACGTCGCTGTTGGAACATAACGATGGATTATTTGGGACCAAACCAACATTTGTTATTGAAGTAGAAGTCCTGGCAGTGTATTCTGATGAAGAACAAGCAAGGTAAGAACATTTTTCTTATAGGAAATGTGATTTTGGTGGAGGCTGAACTGGGTGGGTATCTAAATAGCTAGCCCTGTAATGCCGGGCTATGTACTTAGATTATTGCAAAATGTGCTTCATCCGAAAAGCTATTTTAAAATCGGACATATCGAGTGCATAGAGGGGTAATGTATCTATAATTCTTAAAATAATTGTTATGCTTTTTGTGAACGTTTATCGTGAGTAATTTAGTAAAATCACCGGAAGTGTTCGGTGGGAATGCTAGTTCTGAACGTCACATGCTAATGTAAAAAGCTGGTTTTTGATATAAATATGAACTTGATTGAACAGACATGCATGTATTGTATAACACAATGTCCTAGGTGTGTCATCTGATGAAGATCATCAAAGGTTAGTGCTGCATTTAGATATGGTTTGGGTTTATGTGACATGATATGCTAGCTTGAAAAATGGCTGTGTGATTATTTCTGGCTGGGTACTCTGCTGACATAATCTAATGTTTTGCTTTTGTTGTAAAGCCTTTTTGAAATCGGACAGTGGGGTTAGATTAACGAGATTCTTGTCTTTAAATAGCTGTGAAATAGTCATATGTTTGAGAAATTGAAGTTATAGCATTTCTAACGATTCAAAAATCGCGCCACTGGATTGAAGTGGCTGTTACGTAGGTGGGACGAAATCGTCCCACATAGCCCAGAGAGGCTAGCTACATAGTTGTCTTTGTATCAAGATAAAGGCGTAGTACAGAGTAACTATCGAGGTTAGCTAGCCAGCTACATTTTCTAACAGTCTACAATGCGCCCACTGCAAGCTAGCTAACCCTACCAGCTAGCTGTATCATTTTTAGTCAATAAGATTTTTGCAACGTAAGCTTAACTTTCTGAACATTCGAGATGTGTAGGCCACTTGTGTAGCTAGCAGGACTTACTTTGTGTTAGCTAGCCAACGTTTAATTACTTCTGCGTTATGAACTAGACATGGACACAAATGATCCATTGGTAGCTTGTTGTTACCAAGTATTGGTGCTAACCGTGTGTTTAAAGGATGCTAGCATGCTAGTTAGCTAGTTAGCTACGGCGTCATAGGACACGGTGCACTAGGTGGGTTTTCACGGAAGAATACTGTACCAAGTTATCTAGCGGAATAAACTAAGTTTGAGCCTATTCCTGGAAACATTGAACCACTGTAGGTGACATCATTTTTAATTTCTAGTGGTAGCTAGAAAAGTTATATTTTAGTGTTTCAGTGAATTGTTAGTGAGGGAGGCCCTGCTCTCTCACTTCCCCAGTTGTTTAGTTAATTTTTAACCTGGTGGTCCCAGCGCGCACGACCCACGTGGAGTTCCAGGTCTCCGGCAGCCTCTGGAACTGCCGGTCTGCGGCCAACAAGGCAGAGTTCATCTCGGCCTATGCTACCCTCCAGTCCCTCGACTTCTTGGCGCTGACGGAAACATGGATTACCACAGAAACCACTGCTATTCCTACTGCTCTCTCCTCGTCTGACCACGTGTTCTCGCACACCCCGAGAGCATCTGGTCAGCGGGGTGGTGGCACTGGAATCCTCATCTCTCCCAAGTGGACATTCTTTCTCCCCTGACCCATCCGTCTATCTCCTCATTTGAATTCCATGCGATCACAATCACTAGCCCATTCAAGCTTAAGCTCAACATCCTTACCATTTATCGCCCTCCAGGTTCCCTTGGAGAGTTCATCAATGAGCTTGACGCCTTGATAAGTTCCTTTCCTGACGATGGCTCACCCCTCACAGTTCTGGGTGACTTTAACCTCCCTACGTCTACCTTTGACTCATTTCTCTCTGCCTCCTTCTTTCCACTCCTCTCCTCTTTTGACCTCACCCTCTCACCGTCCCCCCTACTCACAAGGCAGGCAATACGCTTGACCTCATCTTCACTAGATGCTGTCCTTCTACTAATCTCACTGCAACTCCCCTCCCAGTCTCCGATCACTACCTTGTATCCTTTTCCCTCTCGCTCTCCTCCAACACTACTCACTCTGCCCCTACTCAGATGGTATTGCGCCGTCGCTCTCTCTCTCCTGCTACTCTCTCCTCTTCCATCCTATCATCTCTTCCCTCTGCTCAATCCTTCTCCAACCAATCTCCTGATTCTGCCTCCTCAACCCTCCTCTCCTCCCTTTCTGCATCCTTTGACTCTCCATGTCCCCTATCCTCCCGACCGTCTCGGTCCTCCCCTCCTGCTCCGTGGCTTGACGACTCATTGCGAGCTCACAGAACAGGGCTCCGGGCAGCCGAGCGGAAATGGAGGAAAACTAGCCTCCCTGCGGACCTGGCATCTTTTCACTCCCTCCTCTCTACATTTTCCTCCTCCGTTTCTGCTGCTAAAGCCACTTTCTACCACTAACTTTCAAGCATCTGGCTGAAAAACACGAGCGCTTTTACTAAGTGGTCTAGCAGCGGACAAAGGGACTCATGCTCGTGCACGAGACGACACCATGTTTTTATTCTATCGTCTTTGAACATATTCAACGACTCCCGGTCGGAATATTATCGCTTTTTTACGAGAATAATGGCCTAAAAAATTGATTTTAAACAGCGGTTGACATGCTTCGAAGTACGGTAATGGAATATTTAGAATTTTTTTGTCACGAAATGCGTCGTGCGCGTGACCCTTATTTACACTTCGGATAGTGTCTTGAGCGCACGAACAAAACGCCGCTGTTTGGATATAACTATGGATTATTTGGGACCAAACCAACATTTGTTATTGAAGTAGAAGTCCTGGGAGTGCATTCTGACGAAGAACACCAAAGGTAATCAAACTTTTCTAATAGTAAAACGGAGTTTGAAGGCTAAACTTGCTGGGTGTCTAAATAGCTAGCCCTGTGATGCCGGGCTATCTATTGAGAATATTGTAAAATGTGCTTTCACCGAAAAGCTATTTTAAAATCGGACATATCGAGTGCATAGAGGAGTTCTGTATCTATAATTCTTAAAATAATTGTTATGTTTTTTTGTGAACGTTTATCATGAGTAATTTAGTAAATTCACCGGAGGTTTGCGGGGGGTATGCTAGTTCTGAACGTCACATGCTAATGTAAAAAAGCTGGTTTTTGATATAAATATGAACTTGATTGAACAAAACATGCATGCATTGTATAACATAATGTCCTAGGGTTGTCATCTGATGAAGATCATCAAAGGTTAGTGCTGCATTTAGCTGTGGTTTTGTTTTTTATGACATTATATGCTAGCTTGAAAAACGGGTGTCTGATTACATTTACATTTTACATTTTAGTCATTTAGCAGACGCTCTTATCCAGAGCGACTTACAGTAGTGAATGCATACATTTCATACAATTTCATACATTTTTTTTTCTGTGCTGGCCCCCCGTGGGATTATTTCTGGCTGGGTACTCTGCTGACATAATCTAATGTTTTGCTTTCGCTGTAAAGCCTTTTTGAAATCGGACAGTGTGGTTAGATTAACGACAGTCTTGTCTTTAAAATGCTGTAAAATAGTCATATGTTTGAAAAATTGAAGATTTCGGATTTTAGAGGAGTTTGTATTTCGCGCCACGCCCATCATTTGATATTGGAGCAGGTGTTCCGCTAGCGGAACGTCTAGATGTAAGAGGTTTTAAACCATGTGAAGGGATGGTGTGATTAATGGGGAACCAATTATTTGTCTCCACAATGTCTGTGCGCAAGTCACTCCCCTCAGTGAGCTTGTCCAGGAGTGGGGTCAAGAGGGGGTTTGCTTGAGATGGGAGTATCTAGAGTTGACAATTGATATATGCCATTGGATGAAATTGTGTTTTTGTTCTATGAAGTACTAGGGACGAGATTAGAACCTCGTCATTAGGGACCAAACTGAACGATAATTTATAGCGAATGCTATCTGGCTGTATATACTCCTCTCTAAAGTAAACAGTCTTTTTTTGTGAACCGTTCCTAACTATCTGTGGTTTGTCATGTCAAAAGGGGGTGGATCTTGCTATAAAGATCTCAGTAGCCATTGTGTTAAGAGTGTTAACCTCTTGACAGTCGCCTAGGATAGGGGGCGCTACAGCGATTTTTGAAAAAAATACGTGCCCATTTTAAACGGCCTCCTACTCAAACTCAGAAGCTAGGATATGCATATACTTAATAGATGTGGATAGAAAGCATCCTAAAGTTTCTAAAACCTTTTGAATGGTGTCTGTGAGTATAACAGAACTCATATGGCAGTCAAAACCCCGAGACAGTTTCTAACAGGATGTGGAAATCTGATTTGCGGACTCAACTTCAGCACTTGCCTATAAATCACACTGTGAGTTAGGAAGTGCTCAATGAATCCTATGGCTTCCACTTGATGTCCCCAGTCTTTTGAAAGTCGTTTGAGTCTTCTACTGTGAAAACTGACCGAATGAGAGGCTGTTGATCTTGGTCACATGGGGAGGGCCATCACCATTATGAAGCGGGCGCCCCTGGCTACCCTCCCCTTTCGAAACGTTTTGAAAGACAATGCAACCGTCCCCATGGAATATTATTGAAGCTCTGGTTGAAAAAGGCCCCAAAGATTAATGTTATACAACGTTTGACATGTTTGAACGAACTTAAATATTTTGGGGGGGGGCTTTCGTGAGGAGAAGTCCCACGCACGACGGAACATTTTGAGGTGTCTTCGGAACGCGCTAACAAGAAGAAGCTATTGGGACATAAATTATGAACTTTTTCGAACAAAACTACATTTGTTGGGGACCTGGGATTCCTTCTGATGAAGATAATCAAAGGTAAGGGAATATTTACAATAATATACAAGAGTAGATTTGATATTCACTTGTTCCAAGATGGCGCAGACCTGTATTGCTAGCCTATTTTTTCTGAGTATAGCATCCCCTTTTATTGCAAAGTGTGATTTCCCAGTAAAGTTATTTTTAAATCTGGTAATGCAGGTGCTTTCACGAGATGTTCATCTACACTACTCAAAAAAATAAAGGGAACACTTAAACAACACAATATAACTCCAAGTCAATCACACTTCTGTGAAATCAAACAGTCCACTTAGGAAGCAACACTGATTGACAATAAATTTCATATGCTGTTGTGCAAATGGAATAGACAACAGGTAGAAATTATAGGCAATTAGCAAGACGCCCCCAATAAAGGAGTGGTTCTGCAGGTGGGGACCACAGACCACTTCTCAGTTCCTATGCTTCCTGGCTGATGTTTTGGTCACTTTTGAATGCTGGCGGTGCTTTCACTCTAGTGGTAGCATGAGACGGAGTCTACAACCCACACAAGTGGCTCAGGTAGAGCAGCTCATCCAGGATGGCACATAATGCGAGCTGTGGCAAAAAGGTTTGCTGTGTCTGTCAGCGTAGTGTCCAGAGCATGGAGGCGCTACCAGGAGACAGGCCAGTACATCAGGAGACGTAGAGGAGGCCGTAGGAGGGCAACAACCCAGCAGCAGGACCGCTACCTCCGCCTTTGTGCAAGGAGGAGCAAGAGAAGCACTGCCAGAGCCCTGCAAAATGACCTCCAGCAGGCCCCAAATGTGCATGTGTCTGCTCAAATGGTCAGAAACAGACTCCATGAGGGTGGTATGAGGGCCCGACGTCCACAGGTGGGGGTTGTGCTTACAGCCCAACACCGTGGAGGACGTTTGGCATTTGCCAGAGAACACCAAGATTGGCAAATTCGCCACTGGCGCCCTGTGCTCTTCACAGATGAAAGCAGGTTCACACTGAGCAAGTGACAGTCTGGAGACGCCGTGGAGAACGTTCTGCTGCCTGCAACATCCTCCAGCATGACCGGTTTGGCGGTGGGTCAGTCATGGTGTGGGGTGGCATTTCTTTGGGGGGCCGCACAGCCCTCCATGTGCTCGCCAGAGGTAGCCTGACTGCCATTAGGTACCGAGATGAGATCCTCAGACCCCTTGTGAGACCATATGCTGGTGCGGTTGGCCCTGGGTTCCTCCTAATGCAAGACAATGCTAGACCTCATGTGGCTGGAGTGTCAGCAGTTCCTGCAAGAGGAAGGCATTGATGCTATGGACTGGCCCGCCCGTTCCCCAGACCTGAATCCAATTGAACACATCTGGGACATCATGTCTCGCTCCATCCACCAACGCCACGTTGCACCACAGACTGTCCAGGAATTGGCGGATGCTTTAGTCCAGGTCTGGGAGGAGATCCCTCAGGAGACCATCCGCCACCTCATCAGGAGCATGCCCAAGCATTGTAGGGAGGTCATACAGGCACGTGGAGTCCACACACACTACTGTGCCTCATTTTGACTTGTTTTAAGGACATTACATCAAAGTTGGATCAGCCTGTAGTGTGGTTTTCCACTTTAATTTTGAGTGTGACTCCAAATCCAGACCTCCATGGGTTGATAAATTGGATTTCCATTGATTATTTTTGTGTGATTTTGTTGTCAGCACATTCAAATATGTAAAGAAAAAAGTATTTAATAAGATTATTTCTTTCATTCAGATCTAGGATGTGTTGTTTAAGTGTTCCCTTTATTTTTTTGAGCAGTATATAATTCTTTGAATGACAATATTACATTTTAAAAATGTTTTCAAATAGTAATTTAGTAAATTGTAGCGCTGGTTCACAGGATGCATTTGAGGGAAAATAGTTTCTCAACGTCATGCGCCGATGTAAAATGCTTTTTTATATATAAAAGAATGCATGTATTGTGTAACATGATGTCCTAGGAGTGTCATCTGATGAGGATTGTCAAAGGTTAGTGCTGCATTTAGCTGTTTTTTGGTTATTTGTGATGCATGTGGTTGGTCGGAAAATGGCTATGTGAATACTTTGACGATATACTCCTCTAACATTATCTAATGTTTTGCTTTTGCTGTAAAGCCTTTTATGAAATCGGACAACGTGGTTCGATTCAGGAGAGGTGTATCTATAAAACGATATAAAATAGTCCTATATTTGAAAAATAAAAAAAAAGACATTTTTCTCTTGTTCGGTTATGAATATGGCGAAATGATTTTACGCTGGATGTTGATCCCATATACGGGACAGAGAACATCAAGAGGTTTTAACCTCTATGGGACCGGCGGGACGAAGTCGTCCCACCTACGTAACAGCCAGTTGAATCCTGTGGCGTGATTTTTAAAACGTTTGAAATGCTATTACTTCAATTTCTCAAACATATGACTATTTTACAGCTATTTAAAGACAAGACTCTCGTTAATCTAACCACACTGTCCGATTTCAAAAAAGCTTTACAACGAAAGCAAAACATTAGATTATGTCAGCAGTGTACCCAGCCAGAAATAATCAGACACCCATTTTTCAAGCTAGCATATAATGTCACAAAAACCCAAACCACAGCTAAATGCAGCACTAACCTTTCATGATCTTCATCAGATGACACACCTAGGACATTATGTTATACAATACATGCATGTCTGTTCAATCAAGTTCATATTTATATCAAAAACCAGCTTTTTACATTAGCATGTGACGTTCAGAAAAAGCATACCCCCCGCAAACTTCCGGGGAATTTACTAACAATTTACTAAATTACTCACGATAAATGTTCACAAAAAGCATAACAATTATTTTAAGAATTATAGATACATTACTCCTCTATGCACTCGATATGTCCGATTTTAAAATAGCTTTTTGGATGAAGCACATTTTGCAATATTCTAAGTACATAGCCCAGCCATCACGGGCTAGCTATTTAGACACCCACCCAGTTTAACCTTCACCAAAATCACATTTCCTATAAGAAAAATGGTCTTACCTTTCCTGTTCTTCGTCAGAATGCACTCCCAGGACTTCTACTTCAATAACAAATGTAGGTTTGGTCCCAAATAATCCATCGTTCTGTTCCATCAGCGACGTTTTGTTCGTGCGTTCTAGACACTATCAGAATGGTAAATCACGGTCGTGCGCATGGCACAGAAGGTGACAAAAAAATTCTAAATATTCCATTACCGTACTTCAAAGCATGTCAACCGCTGTTTAAAATCAATTTTTATGCCATTATTCTCGTAAAAAAGCGATAATATTCCGACCGGGAATCTGCAATTAGCTAAACAGCCGAAGGAAATTACTGCACGGGGTCGAATCGGGCACGCGCCTAATTCCATTGTCCTCTGATGGGCCACTTGGAAAAGGGGATTCTGTGTTTCAGCCTGAGGCTGCCTCGTCATTGTTCAGGTTTTTCCCGGGTTCTGAGAGCCTATTGGAGCCCTAGGAATTGTCACGTTACAGCTAAGATCCTGACTCTTCAATAAACAGAAGCAAGAACAACAACACCTTGTCAGACAGGGTACTTCCTGCATGAAACCTTCTCAGGTTTTTGCCTGCCATAGGAGTTCTGTTATACTCACAGACACCATTCAAACAGTTTTAGAAACTTTAGGGTGTTTTCTATCCAAACCTGAACAATGATATGCATATTCTAGCTTCTGAGTTGGTGTAGGAGGCAGTTAAAAATGGGCACATATTTTTTCCAAAATTCTCAATACTGCCCCCTAGCCCGTAGAGGTTAACATAAGAAATTATGACATTTCAGGAGAAGACCCAGATGCAGACAGTGTTGAAGTAACAAAAGTGTATTACCAGAACAGGGGGCAGGAAAAGTGACAGGTAAAGGGCAGGCAGAGTAATCCAGGGTGGTGTGACAAGGTACAGAACGGCAGGCAGGCTCAGGGAAGGCAGAATGGTAAAAAAAGGAAAACTAGACAACAGTAACTAGAACAAGATAGGTGCAAGGGAAAGCACTGGTAGGCTTGACGAACAAAACAGAATAGCAACAGACAGAGAACACAGGTATAAATACACTGGGGATAATGGGGAAGATGGACGACACCTGGAGGGGGGTGGAGACAAGCAAAAAGACAGGTGAAACAGATCAGGGTGTGACAGAAATAAGAGGCCCTAAAATTGATCCCTGCAGTATTCCACAGGATATTTCTTTGGCCTCTGACACAGTACATCACCAACAAGACATACGTGTGTTCTATTGGTCAGAGACCTAAACCAATTCACTATTGGTCAGAGACTTAAACCAATAATTTAGACCCACACATTTCAGTTTCATCAGGAGAATATCATGGTCCACAGTGTCAAAAGCTTTCTGCAAGTCTTACATGACCATACCTGTATAGTTCCCCTTCTCACTTTTCTGCTTAATGTGGTCAAGAAGGTGGATAAGGCAAGTATCAGCGGAATGAGCTGTTCTAAAGCCAGATTGGAGTTCATAAAGAAGTTTGTGCTCGAGAAGGTATCCCTCAAGTTGATTATAAACTAATCTCTCAACAACTTTGGATAAGGTGCTGAGGATTGACACAGGCCTGTAGTTTCCTACATACAGAGATAATTTTATCAATTTGAGGGATACCCTAGGCTTAGGTGTCCACTGTATGATAGTAATATTTAAACAATATATAGTGCTGTCACGTCCTGACCATGGTAAGCTGTTTTTTTCTATGGTAGAGTAGGTCAGGGCGTGACAGGGGGGTTTATTCTATGTGTTCTATTTCTATGTTCTTAGGTTCTAGTTTTTGTATTTCTATGTTGGTTTGTTTGGGATGATCTCCAATTAGAGGCAGCTGGTCCTCGTCTCTAATTGGAGATCATACTTAAGTAGGGGTTTTTCTTCCTGGGTTTTGTGGCTGATTATTTTTGAGTAGTGTTTGTTTCTCTGCATCACGGTTTGTTGTTTTGTCTATTGAGTTATTTGATATATTGCATAGTTCACAGAGTAAATAAAATGTGGAACTACACACACGCTGCACCTTGGTCCTCTCCTTTTGACAGCCGTGACAAGTGCATTCGGAAAGTATTAAGACCCCTTGAATTTATCCACATTTTGTTACAGTAACAGCCTTATTCTAAAATTGATTAAATAGTTTTTTTCCCCTCACTAATCTACACACAATACCCCACAATGACAAAGCAAAAACAGGTTTAGACATTTTTGCAAATGTATTAAAAATAAAAACTGAAATAACTTGACCCTTTGCTACAAGACTCGAAATTGAGCTCAGATACATCCTGTTTCAATTGATCATCCTTGAGATGTTTCTCCAAATTAATTTGAGCCCACCTGTGGCAAATTAAATTGATTGGACATGATTTGGAAAGGCACACACCTGTCTATATAAGGTCCACACAGTTGACAGTGCATGTCAGAGCAAAAACCAAGCCATGAGGTTGACGGAATTGTCCATAGAGGTCCGAGACAGGATTGTGTCGAGGCACAGACCTGGGGAAGGTTACCAAAACATTTCTGCAGCAATGAATGTTCCCAATAACACAGTGGCCTCCATCATTCTTAAATGCATTGAATCAATTTTACAATAAGGCTGTAACGTAACAAAATGTGGAAAAAGGGAAAGGGGTCTGAATACTTTCCAAATGTGATCCGTTAGTAACAAGTTACCGGTCCAAAATTGTAATCAGTAACGTAACTTTTGGATTACCGAAATTCAGTAACGTAATCTGATTACATTCCGTTACTTTCAGATTACTTCCCCCTTAAGAGGCATTAGAAAAATACAAAAAT
This sequence comes from Salmo trutta, assembly GCF_901001165.1. Lineage (NCBI taxonomy): Eukaryota > Metazoa > Chordata > Actinopteri > Salmoniformes > Salmonidae > Salmo > Salmo trutta. Next base: position 24,796,253 of record NC_042981.1, read on the forward strand.
GTATGTTACCAATTGAACAACATCTATTGCAGGATAAATCAATGTTAAAGTGTACATAACTGGCTACATTTCGATGTTCAATTTTACATTCTGGGTTGGTTATGTAGGCTTCTTGTAAAACATCCCTTTATGTTACATATAATAATAATACGATTAAATTAGATCTTTACATTAAAAACCAAAGTCTATCAGAATTCCAGTCATTCCAATAAATGTTATACCCCTTGATCTTCAAGAATAGGACTTGGAAATATGGAAGTATAGATTAGCCAAATTGTTTTACCTGAGCATGACCACAAAACTAAGGAATTCTTTGGGAGCCCTACTCTGCTGTTTGATTGTGTTGTCATGGAGGACTGATTGGGCTCATTGATTCGAGTTGAAAAATAAATGCTGCGCTCATGGAATGGCATGCTTTGCCGAGAGTGTGCAAAACTGTCATCAAGGCAAAGGGTGGCTACTTTGAAGAATCTAAAATATATTTTGATTTGTTGAACACTATTTGGGTTATTACTACATGATTCCTTAAGTGTTATTTGATAGTTTTGATGTGTTAATTATTCTGCAATGTAGAAAATAGTAAAAATAAAGAAAAACCCTTGAATGAGTAGGTGTGTCTAAACGTTTGACTGGTACTGTATATATCGTTTATAAATCCCAAAATAGATGCAGCAACTACAGACTGCCCTTTTAAATCTATCAAAAGTGTGCAATTTGAGCAGGTGTCCATTAGGTTTATGGATTTTTTTTATTTATCAGCGTGAATTAGATTGAGCCATAAATGCCCCATTTTTATTCCGTAGACTTGGATTCACACTATGCAGCTGTTGCAAGAGCGCATTTTTCACTGGCTGTCCACAACAATGATTGATAGCCAGCTTTCATTTCTTAAATTCAACCATTATTGGGTTAAAATACACATTCGATTTGTGAACAGCCATCCGCAACAACCACAATCTGTAAGGCGCACATTGTTAACAAACATCAATGCGCTATGTAGATATCAATAATAAGGAAAAGCTGTATCACCGTAGACTACACCCCATTTGTCATCCTTACCTTCAAGCGTTTATTCAAGTTGGATAATCTTTTGATGCCGACAGCAGTCGCACCATTGGAAGACATAGCTTCAACTTTAGCCTGCAAAAGCCTATGCCTGCTCTTTTCCCGCGATCCATCAAACACGTTTGGTGTGTCATCATAGTGGTCTCTGATTTGTGGTCAGACTGCACAGGTGGAACTAATTTAAATTTGCGGCTTTTTTTCAATGCTGATTTGAATGTCATTGAGAAAAATGAGAAGTGTCAAAGATTTTTTTCTCTCGCAAATATCCTTTCTGAATTTAAAACTAATCTTCGAAGTAATCATCTAGTTTTCCAAAAGTATCGGTAATCGGATTACAATATTTTTGCTGGTAATATAATGGATTACAGTTACTGTTTTTTTATGTAATCCCTTACATGTAATCTTCTACACCCCAACTCTGAATGTACTGTATATATATATCCTATTTAAAGGAAGAGAAGCTTAGACAGAGATAGAAACTTTTGAATGAAACGTTCAAATCACAGGGCTTTTGCGCCATTATTCAAATTACATTTTTACTGCAGCCTAGAGTAGAATGTGTACTCGCTTGAAAACAATAAAGAATTCTTCATTACATTGTGGAGTTGTAGGTTAGTCTAGGAAGAATAATTCCATTGTACATAAACAAGATCAATAGGGGAGCTTTTTGAGCTGTGTGTCATGTCTTCACTGTTCTTTAATGCACAATGTGCATTTGTTCTCGTGGATTCATTTAGGAAATTGGACAAATTATCTACCTAGGACTTTTGTCACTATGAATGGTGGGTAGAGGGCAAGATGGACTGTTAGACTGGTAGACTTTACTGACCTGTGGTATAGTTAAGCAATACGTCCTGAAGGGGTGTGGTATATGGCCAATATAACAAGGCTAAGGGCTGTTCTTTATGCACGACGAAACGCAGAGTGCCTGGATACAGCACTTAGCCGTGGTATATTGGCCATATATCACAAACCTCCGAGGTGCCTTATTGCTATTATAAATTGGTTGCCAAAATAATTAGAGCAGTAAAAATAAACGTTTTTTTCATCCCCGTGGTATACGGTCTGATATACCACGGCTGTCAGCCAATCATCATTCAGGGTTCGAACCACCCAGTTTATAATTAAGCAAAAAGGAAAGAGGGTGTGTGGCATATGGCCAATATACCACGGCTAAGGGCTGTTCTTACGTGCTATATTGGCCATATATCACAACCCCCCGAGGTGCCTTATTTCTATTATAAACTGGTTACCAATGTAATTAGAGCAGTTAAAATAAAAAAAATTTGTCATCCCCGTGGTATACGGTCTGATATACCATGGCTTTCAACCAATCAGCATTCAGGGCTCGAACCACATAGTTTATAATATAAGTTAGCGCATAGAGATGCATAGCGCATAAGGGAAGTACCAAAACACCTTCATTTAAGGGAGGCGCATAAAAGCAGATTAGGAAATTTGGCTAGGATGGAAAAATTATATAGTAAAACCTGCAAGAAATGAATGTAAACCAGGGGAAAAAATGCACTACCCTCCCCTGTGCCCAATAAAAAACACACAACCCTCCCCAAAGCAACATTTTGAACTACCCCCCAAATAAATTGCAAGCTTCTTTCTCTGTTTTTTAGATGCCCTGCAGACCTCAGTGACTGGCACTTGGCTCAACTCACTGACTAGAAGAAAAGTCACCGTTCACTGATCACAGAAGATCGAAATAGAAAGTGACAGGTTGGTTTGATCAAACTATTGTTAGTATTGCCATCTTTGAAATGAGAAACAAAGTTAAAGTAAAAAGACAAAAAAAATTCTATGTACAAAAGTGACAAGTTGTAGATGTTGTTGAAAAGGTAACTCACAAAATTGTTATATAGCCTATGAAATTACTAGCCTTTTACACATGATTAAAGTAACTGTGTTAAAGCTTGGTAAATGTGTACTTTTTATGTGTGATTTGGTAGGGTAGCCTATGCTATACTGTTTCAAATCTATAACTGGTATTGTGCTCTGTAAATACCCTTGGGCTACTGTCAGTGAATCAATGAGACATTTTGTTTAGGCTACACTGTGATTTCGATTAACAGTAGTGGTAAGATTTAATACAGGTTTGGTGACAAACTGATAACAGATCTGGATTAATTAAGTTGAATAACAAGAAATATTATCATTTTACATTTTTAGTCATTTAGCAGACGCTCTTATCCAGAGCGACTTACAGTAGTGAATGCATACATTTCATACATGGCCCCCAATGGGAATCGAACCCACAACCCTGGCATTGAAAACACCATGCTCTACCAACTGAGCTACAGGGATTATGCAATTGACTTGACACTACATTATTCTCTTTTACTGGAAATAGTTGTATAGTCTAGGCTACGGCATCATTAATTGTGTGCCCATTTTCAGTTCTATTATTTTATTTTGACATATTTACTCATGTCTCACAATATGCTGACTTTAAAGAACAAATTGAATGAGATTTTGACAAAAAAAAACACATTGGCAATTTGAGAGACAACAAGATTTATGTTAATTTAGGCTTTAATGAGGCATGCATGAAATGAGCTGTGCGAACGAAGACAATCAGAGGTTGAGGACATGATATTTGGAAAGCTGGGTTTGTCTGTGGGAAATAACATTGGTTGACAAGACACCAGTAAGATAAGAGATTCATGCCTTTATGTTTGCATGCTTGCTCGCTCCTCAATTTAAAGAAATAATGTCCAGACTGTGTGAAATAGAGAATTAATGGATAGATGGGTCATTTGCTTTTATGAGTACCATGTTACAGATTTAGGTTTTTCCATTTATGTTTTGAGGTTGGACTTTAGCACATATAACACGTTAGCACATAGGCTGCACCAATTGGTGTCACCTTGTTAGTCAGTATGTGTTCCACCTGTGCTGGGTTGTCCTTCTCGTTAGTCGGAAGGAGGTTTCACCTGTGTTGGCATAGATAATATTTAAGAGCGGCTTGCCCAGTGCTCCCTGTTTTCATTTTGCTCCACTTTTTGGATTGCTTCCTTTCTTTAAGTTTGGTGTGGGCTTTTCTTTTGTTTGCCTCTTCATGGGCAAATTTAGTGGATGCTCAAGCTGGGTGTCTTTCAGGTTCCAGTTGTTGTTGCTAGTCAACTTTCAGTGGACACCCCCATAAGGGTCTTCAGAACCCCTCCTAAAACCTCACCTGTTTTGTTTGTGAGTCTTTGTTAGTTCCTCTTCTGTTTCAGCGATATTATTTGGTTTTCTTGCCAAATGGGGATTGTAACAACCAGCTTATAACACATTTAAAATGTACAGTTAGATTTGGATTTAGTATGGATTTAAGATACAGAGGGGCAGAAAAATAGTTCACTCGCTAATTATAGTGTTGTTGTCCTCGCAAGGGGAGGGTGCTATTTTGAAATGACTTGTTAAACTAAATCTCTGTCACGGGTGTCGTAGGGATTGGACCAAGACGCAGCGGGAATGTGTAAACTCATCTTATTTTATTAAAGAAGGAAAACAAAAGAAAAACATATTCAAAAACAACAAACGACACTAAATAGTCCTGTCATGTGCACGAACACAAAACAGGAAACAACTACCCACAAATCCCATAGAAAACACCCCTCTTAAATAGGACCTTCAATTAGAAGCAACGAGGAGCAGCTGCTTCCAATTTAAGGTCAACCCAAAAAACACCACATAGAAATAGACATACTAGAACTAACATAGAAATAGACTAACATAGAACATAGCCCAACAAACCCCGAAACACTCTAAACAAACTGCCACGCCCTGACCAAACTGCAATAACAAACAACCTCTTTTCCTGGTCAGGACGTGACAATCTCTTTCTCTGTGCAATTGTATTAGTATAAAATATAATTTTTAGCATACAATATAGCTCAATATATGTATTATTTATTTATACAGTATTTTTTGTTAATCTTTATCAAGGGTGCCAATAATAATGGACCCCACTTTATTATACAAATATTAGCCTATCTGCCACTGGCTTGCATCACATCATACATATTACCAAATTGGCAGCAAGTCCGTTTTTGTTTCTCGTGTTATCTTATTTACTTGGCTCTTTTATCTTTTTATGCACCAGAAGAATATTTTATACAAATGAAAATGGTCTTACCAATGCATTCATATAATTTCTGGAGCAATGCAAAACGTAAACTGGATTTTACATCCCCTCTTGATAGATAGCCTTGAGAATGCTCACAGAGTAATAATTATCTTACTGTTACTGTGGGTTACTCTCATCCTTTTTACTTACAAATAACTCAACTGTGGGGGATTTAGTGCATTCGGAAAGTATTCAGACCCCTTGACTTTTCCACATTTTGTTTACGTTAAAGCCTTATTCTAAAATTGATAAAGATGTTTTTTTCCCCCTTAGTCTATACTCAATACCCCATAATGACAAAGCAAAACAGGTTTTTTGAAAAATTTGCAAAAAACAGAAATATCACATTTACATAAGTATTTACTCAGTACTTTGTTGAAGTACCTTTGGCAGCGATTACAGCCTCAAGTCTTCTTGGGTATGATGCTACAAGCTTGGCACACCTGTATTTGGGGAGTTTCTTGTCACGGTGGTCTAGGACCAGTGGAGATGTGGAATCAGTAGCAGGAGACAGAGGGCCGGAGCAACTGTGTTTTAATAATAATAGAAAAAATGCAATAGCCGTAGGGCACAGGGCGCGTGGCGAAGTCCGCCTGGGGAAAACACTTTTCCCAAAAAATAAGCGCACTGAAAACAACAGCGCACGGGGCGCAGCCCGGCAATATAATGTATACTAACAGGATATAATCACAACTGTCCTGAGTGAACAATAAACAATCCCGCACGAGAACCCCAACTGAAAATACACACTAAATAACCCCCCACTAATGACAAACACAAAACAGGTGCGGGATAGACAGACAAAACCAAAAGACACAAAAACAACGATCGGTGGCAGCTAATAGGCCGGCGACGACGACCGGCGAACGCCGCCCGACCGAGGAGGGGCGCCACCTTCGTTAGATACTGTGACATTTCTCCTGTTCTTCTCTGCAGATCCTCTTAAGCTCTGTCAGGTGGGATGGGGAGCGTCGCTGCACAGCTATTTTCAGGTCTCTCTAGAGATGTTCGATGAGGTTCTATTCCGGGCTCTGGCTGAGCCATTTAAAGACATTCAGATACTTGTTCCAAAACCCCTTCAGCGGTATCTTGGCTGTGTGATTAGGGTCGTTGTCCTGTTGGAAGGTGAACCTTCGCCCCAGTCTGAGGTCTTGAGGGCTCTGGAGCAGGTTTTCATCGATCCTGACTAGACTCCCAGTCCCTCCCGCTTGAAAAACATTCCCACAGCATGATGCTGCCACCACCATGCTTCACCGTAGGGATGGTGCCAGGTTTCATTCAGATGTGACGCTTGGCATTCAGGCCAAAGAGTTACATTTGCAAACATTTCTCTTAAACCTGTTTTTTCTTTGTCATTAAGGGGTATTGTGTGTAGATTGATAAGGGGAAAAAAACTATTTAAACAATTTTAGAGTAAGGCTGTAACGTAACAAAATGTGGAAAAAGTCAAGAGGTCTGAAAACTTTTCGAATGCACTGTATGTGTCCTCCAAGGGTGAAGATGTGATTGTCCTTCGGCCCTGTTTGCAGCCTCAGCAGCATGTTGTCCTTTCTCTCCAGCCCCCGCCTATCCTTACCACCTTGGGGCAGCTATTGACTCCCTGGTGCACAGGTGACATATCTATAGTGTTGTCCTCCTCAAAGGCCTGAGAGCTCAGTCCACCACAGTGTCTGAGAGCAAGAGAGAGATTGTTTTTTATAAACATAGACCTCATTTATATGTAGGCCTAATAGTGCTTAACAATAATACATAATTGACAGTTACCTTCTTCTCGAAAAGCTTGGCTGAGAGGCTGTAGCATCACGTGGTGGCTCCAACTTCCTTTGGCTGCTCCATTTCAATCTCATCGTCATCTTCCCGAAGTAGTGATACATCTTCAGCACATTAAAACGGGAATCGTGAATGGAAGGGAATTGTACAAGTTATCTATAGGCTTGCAAGGTGATGAAGTTACATTTATTATCCAAAGGTTTTCACTGTAGCATTTGAGAAAACATGTAACAATTTCATATTTGATAGTCCATAACTGAAATAATATGATAATGTATGCCTGTAAGTAGCAAAGTCACAAACCAGCTAGACCAGGATAATTTTCTTACCAAGTTGACTACCAACCTGAGCTTCGAAACGTCATTATAGCTATCTATCAATCAATGGTTAAGCTTCAGCCTTATGCTACATGAATTCTTGCAATCAGCAGTCAGTTAGGAATCATAGCTATCACAGATAAAAATACATAATATATCTAGCTATGTAGGTAGCTGGCTAATAATTACTGTAGCTACCTAGATAGCTATATTGGGATCAAACATTATACTGGTAAAATAGCAATCCTGCAGCAGTCATCTCTTCTGCCTGGCTGATCTAATCCCTAGCCAGTTCATTTTAGCTCGGTCTAGCTCATACCTAATAACAAATGCTCTTCAAATTGTCAATATGAGTATTTCATTTTGTAAAGTTATCAATTAAAAGATTGAAAAGACAAGACAAGAGATTAACTAAATTAGGTAGACTAGCTAGCTACTTTGCCTCATTTTGTCTGATTGTTTACTCAGCTTGTTAGTAAAACTTCATTTCACAGACATCTTATCAATTGGAAAAAATATTCTAAAAATGACATATTATAATTACCAACATAAAAACAAATTGTATTGTTTTTTTTAGCTCAATATGATCTTAATGACAGAGCTATCAAAGTTGTGAGAAACCTTTCAGGTCCACTAGAGGCTTGATGCCTCCCGGACAGCATTCCCTTTCAGCCTCCACACCAAAACTAACAATTTAATTTGCTCACGCCTATCAATTACGCATTGCCATCAGTTGTTACTATGGCAATTCAATATGGCTGTCACGTTTGTCTGAAGAATGGGACCAAGGCGCAGTGTGTGTATCGTTCCACATTTTATTATAACTGTGAAACTATGCAAGACATACAAATTGGAGATCATCCCAAAAAACAACATAGAAATACAACAACTAGGACCCCACATAGAAATACATGAACTAGACAAAAAAACATAGAAAAAATAAACTAGAACCAACATAGACATAAATAAACTAGACAAAACCCTCTGTCACGCCCTGACCTACTCTACCATAGAAAAATAAAAGCTTTCTATGGCTTTCAGGACATGACAATGGCGCTACCCATACCTCTAATAAATGTTGTTCTAAATCAAAATACTTAAAATAGAGTGCTTGCAGTTGCATCAAAAATCCCCTAGCAATCCCACCAGGCCATGTTGGAAGACCAGTCAGTCTGTTGGAAGTCCTCCAATCCCCCACATGGCTGGGTGTGTTTTGCTATGACCGGAAGCTTTGGGAAGATTGCCCACATTATTTCATTTTTTTCTAATGATCGAGAAAATGGAGGCAGTGGGAGAACCTATTCAAATTATATTTTGAAAATGATAGAGGAACTTTGTTTGCAGGCGAACTCAAATGAGCTGATAACATAATGTGTTTGCTAGCTAGGTTTACATTTTTTAAATGTATTTTTACCTTTATTTAACTAGGCAAGTCAGTTAAGAGCAAATTCGTATTTACAATGATGGGCTACACCGGCCAAACCCAGACGACGCTGGGCCAATTGTGCACTCCCAATCACGGCCGTTGTGATACATCCTGGATTCGAACCAGGGTGTATGTAGAGACACCTCTAGCACTGAGATGCAGTGCCTTAGACCACTGCGCCACTCGGGAGCAAAGTTAATTAAATATCACCAGCTAGCTAACTTAATATTAGCTACCTATCTTGATGTATTTATTGTTGTAACTCGAAATGCATTTGTAGCTATGTAGCTATGGTAGTAGTTGCTAGTTAGCTATGCTATCTAAAACCCATTGAAGATGGTGAAAGGATTAGCTAGCATTACTAGCTGTCAGAAGGGAGAGTAGGCTACTCTGGATAGGGCAGGTACCTTTGTGGGAGGACATTATGAATAAATTATCCAGTTCCAATCCTTAGCATGAAACTATGAGGACAGAGAGATATAGCAACATAATATTCAGTGCTGTCTAATTTGAGTATAATGCAGCCTGATTCGTTGTGTTGTTTTCAGTGGCGACCTGTCATTTAGAGCCCCACTTGTTAGCAAAAAAATACAAGTGAATGTATATATCTATACACACACTGTATATATATGTATATATACAGTTGAAGTCGGAAGTTTACATACATCTTAGCCAAATACCTTTAAACTCAGTTTTTCACAATTCCTGACATTTAATCCTTGTAAAAATTCCCTGTCTTAGGTCAGTTAGGATCACCACTTTATTTTAAGAATGTGAAATGTCAGAATAATAGTAGAGAGAATTATTTATTTCAGCTTTTATTTCAATCATCACATTTTTAGTGGGTTGCATTGGTAGCATTACCTTTAAATTGTTTAACCTGGGTCAAACGTTTTGGGTAGCCTTCCACAAGCTTCCCACTATAAGTTGGGTGAATTCTGACCCATTCCTCTTGAGAGAGCTGGTGTAACTGAGTCAGGTTTGTAGGCCTCCTTGCTCGCACACCCTTTTTCAGTTCTGCCCACAAATGTTCTAGAATTGAGGTCAGGGCTTTGTGATGGCCACTCCAATATCATGACTTTGTTGTCCTTAAGCCATTTTGCCACAACTTTGGATGTATGATTGGGGTCATTATCCATTTGGAAGACCCATTTGCGACCAAGCTTTAACTTCCTGACTAATGTCTTGATGTTGCTTCAATATAACCACACAATTTTTTATCTTCATGATGCCATCTATTTTGTGAAGTGCACCAGTCTCTCCTGCAGCAAAGCACCCCCACTACATGATGCTGCCACCCCCGTGCTTCACGGTTGGGATGGTGTACTCTGCCTTGCAAGCCTCCCCCTTTTTCCTCCAAACATAACAATGGTCATTATAGGCAAACAGTTCTATTTTGTTTCATCAGACCAGAGGACATTTCTCCAAAAAGTACGATCTTTGTCCCCATGTGCAGTTGCAAACCGTAGTCTGGATTTTTTGTGGCGGTTTTGGAGCAGTGGCTTCTTCCTTGCCGAGCCGCCTTTCAAGTTATGTCGACATTGGACTCGTTTTACTGTGGATATAGATACTTTTGTACGTGTTCCCTCCAGCATCTTCACAAGGTCCTTTGCTGTTGTTCTGGGATTGATTTGCACTTTTCGCACCAAAGTACGTTCATCTCTAGGAGACAGAACGCATCTCCTTCCTGAGCGGTGTGACAGCTGTGTGGTCCTATGGTGTTTATACTTGCGTACTATTGTTTGTACAGATGAACATGGTACCTTCAGGCATTTCAAACATTTTCCCAAGGATGAACCAGACTTATGGAGGTCTACAATTTTTTTCTGAGGTCTTGGCGGATTTCTTTTGATTTTCCCATGATGTCAAGCAAAGAGGCACTGAGTTTGAAGGTAGGCCTTGAAATACATCCACAGGTACACCTCCAATTGACTCAAATTAAGTCAATTAGCCTATGAGAAGCTTCTAAAGCCATGACTTAATTTTCTGGAATTTTCCAAGCTGTTTAAAGGCACAGTCAACTTAGTGTATGTAAACTTCTGACCCACTGGAATTGTGATACAGTGAATTATAAATGAAATAATCTGTCTGTAAACAATTTTTGGAAAAATGACTTGTGTCATGCACAAAGTAGATGTCCTAACCGACTTGCCAAAGCTATAGTTTGTTAACAAGAAATTTGTGGAGTGGTTGAAAAACGAGTTTTAATGACTCCAATCTAAGTGTATGCAAACTTCCGACATCAACTGTATTTGCTCTTTATCAAAAAACTGCAGGACTTACAGCCACTTAGCTGTTGTTGTCGGAAGAATTAATGTGGTGGTCTTCCAACATGGCCGCCAGGAGGCATCGTACGTCATCTGCAAGCCCTCTATATACAGTAGATGTTTCTGTGTTACATGTTTAGTATTAGTGGATTGAATACATCTCTTTGCTCAGCTTTACTTCCTGAAGTGTTTCCATTCCCCTTTCATATTGGCTATGATGGGACCAGAGTTTTTCTATTCAGGTCACAGGGTTTTAAAAAACTGCTGGAGAAACTTTTTGCCTTCGGTAGGACGAAAACGCAGTCAGACTGCAGCAACCTTGCACTTCATATTAATTATATTGTAATTATATTTTAAAGAAGGACTAGGGGGGGTTCCTATACACAGACAACGAGAAAGCCGGTTTGTCCTTTCTTACTGAACTGTAGGCCTAATAGAAAATGTACTCACAGTCTATGTCAGCTAGATAGCCCAAACAAATGGGCTATAAATATAAAACGTTACAGCTTCATGCACCCTGGCCAGAGAGACAGGGCACATAGTAGGCTAAACTATGCAGCTGCTGCTGTTAGTAGCCTACTGTTGATCAGACTGAAAAATAGTCTCACTTCCATGCAATACAACATGTCAGATCGCTAATGTTTAGGTGTAGGCCTATAAACTGCTACATTTATGTAAGAGTTTTTGCTGTTGTCTGCGAGGGATGTGTTATAACGCTTGCTAATAAATACCAGATGAAAGTGTAGTGCGCCTTTATATTTGTGCGTTGCATCGGTCCGCGCAACATGCGATTTTCGTGAATCTGATTTGTTCAATACACACAAAGAGCCTGCCGCAGCACTCTGATGTGAAGAAGTGAATCGGTCTAAGAAAAACAGCACTTTGTCCCACTTTTAACACTTTACATCGATATATTTTATTCAACCAAAGCAAAAGTGTTGTGTTGCTGCCATACCTGATTGAAAAGTGCTGAGGAAAATGCTTCCTCGCCACGTTTTCCGGTGGCCCTGGCAGTGCTGTCCTCTACCTGTGCTGTTGGTAGCTGTGTTATTCACTTTGACCCTGATTAACGTGCTGATGGCCTGTTTGTCCCAGCCTAATAATACAGTATTTTACCTACAGTACATCTAAAAACTGCTTATGTTGCACCTAGTTATATTATTTATGAGTATTGAACATGTTCTATTATTAAATATAAGTAGGCCTATAGACTTTGTGCAAATTCGGATTCATGCAACATGGACATTTTGCATGCTTCTCATCCATGTGACCCAGTGTTTTACCCCTCATGCATAAAGTTAGGGCCATAACCTGCGTCCAGTAAATCAAGGCACCAGCCAACCGCCTGTATGTGTTTATGATTCTTTACGATTTTGCATGTCACTCATCAGAGGCAGAAAGGAACGGCAAGCAAATGTATTGTGCATAATTTCCAGGAGGCGTCGGTGCAAAGATGCTTTCTCTTCCATACACTAGGCATGAATTCCATCTGGCTCTGATCTATCTTAGCTGTGCTATACTCCAGGGGATAGAGAGGGGCAGACTCTAGCCTGCTAGCTAGCTAGCTATCAAAAATGTGTTAGCTACCTATCATAGCCTGGCTTTTAGTATCCAGCTGAACATATTGAACAGAGCAAAAATCTATCAAGCTAGCACAGCTGAGTCAGTCACACACACACACACACACACACACACACACACACACACACACACACACACACACACACACACACACACACACACACATAGCATGTTTCTTGGAAAGGCCTTCGGGGTGCAGAGGGAGATGCAACGTATGGACAATCTCTCTGATTCCAAGGATTATAACATTTAGGGGACAAATTAATAAAGTGAGGGAATTAATTAATATATTTAGGGAAATAAATATTCAGGGAATTAATAAAACAAAAAACAGAGGGAACAAATAAAAAAAACAGAGTGAACTCTTTTGCCTGGCTGTTTTTTTTTTCTTTGTCACCATGACTCCTAAGGGACTCCTTAAATTAATTCAAATAATGATCAAATAGTTTTTGTTGAGGAGGATGAGTAAAGATAACATTATCGTTGAGTGACTTGGTGTGTACTTGAGAATATCTATGTGGTATTTGAGTGTGACTCAGTATCCACTTTCTCTATCCCGCTCTCTATCCCACTCTCCACCCCTCCCTCCATACTGCAGATGGAATTCTCTCTGACTGGGTCCAGTGAGCTATGCAATAGACATCAGCAGCAGCAGCCACAACTTCAGCCCAACGTTAGCCCCAGCATGGCCAGTTTTCCTGGGAGTGGGAATGACACTTCTCCCCTGCTCCAGGTCCAGAAGGTGGGCTCCATCAAGGCCCCTGGACTCCTGCCCACCATTTACAGCCCCCTCAGTGTCATGGAGAGCTCCAGCCACTGCATCCCCTCTTCCCACACAGGCAGCAGCCATGATTACAGCTCTCTAGCCTTCTACAACCACTCTACACAGGGCTACAGCAGACCAACCATCTCCGACAGCCCCTCTCCGTGTCCCCCACTCAGTCTCCCTCTCTGCTGGCCCCCCCATGACCATGGCCAGCACAACATGCCCTCGCTGATCCAGCACTGTCCCCAACCCTTGGTGTACAGCAATCCCAACCACCACGCCCCCTTTGTAGAGCCTAAACCCCACAACCTCAACCTCACCCCCAGCAGGTAGCTACTGTCTTCCAGCATCTGACACTGACACACCCGTTTGTATCTTTCAATCTTTACACCTGTCTTATTTGACCTTTGCTTGTCTCCTGTAACATCTCAGATGGGTTAACAAAAGGAGACAGCCTCTTAGCAAAACATAGGCTCCTATTTTGGAGTTTGTGTGTTAAACAGTGTGATTGATGTTCCTTCTCATAGCCCTCTCCTCCACCCTACCAAGCTTCCGGGGAAGAAACTCTGTGCCGTATGTAATGACCATGCTTTGGGCTACCATTACAGCGTGTGGTCTTGTGACGGCTGCAAGGCCTTCTTCAAGAGGAGCATCCAAGGTAGGACCAACAGCGAAGCTGTGTGGTGTCATTACAGTGTCTCTGCCCTGGGGTCATGGTGTCCACTGCAGAGTCTAATCACTGTGTTCTCTGCTGAGGCCTCATTATATCCTGTTTTTACCTACTGCACTATAGGTCTCCAAGGATTATCTGCAGTCTATTATGTAGTAATACGGTTCATTGTAGGTCGATCAGATGTGATGTATACAATTCATGTAATATCTCCCAATGTCTAGCTCTATTTTTTCAAGGGCACAATGACTACATTTGTCCAAGGACTAACCAGTGCACTATCGACAAGAACCTCCGTAAAAGATGCAAGTCCTGCCGCCTACGCAAGTGTTATGAAGTGGGCATGAAGAATTGTGGTAGGCAGCCATCGTCCTTATCTACTCTCACTAGCTGGGTTGTGAAAGCCAACCTTACATAGTCAAACGTGTGAGGTGTGAGCCTGTGAGCTTGTAGAAGTATCTGTAGGAGTGAAATCCATCAGTTGTTTGTCTGTGCTGTTGTTCAGGTATGAGGCCAAAGCGCTACAGTTACAGGGGGGCGAGGCACAGGTATGTACCTCAGGGGCAGGGGTCACCAGGCAGGCTGGTGGGGGTCGGTGCCAGGGCCCAGAGGAATCTGGAGGGGGGCTCCCTCCCCTGGCTGGAGTTGCACCACTCATCCCTGAACAGCTGATATCCTGCATCATGAATGTGGAGCCGCCAGAGATCTACCTGATGGAGGACGTAAAGAGGCCCTTCACTGAGGCCAGCATGATGATGTCACTCACCAAACTGGCCAACAAGGAGCTGTTCCTCATGATCAGCTGGGCCAAAAAGATCCCTGGTGAGACACCGTGTGTGTGAGTCAGCTTGCGTGCAGAACATGTTCAAGGTTTGGTTGATGCCCCAGGTTTATATGTGAGATGCAGTAGGTATGTGTTACGAATCCCTTTGGCCCAGCGGTCTAGGGGGGGATGGATACGAGACCCGTAACATAAATCATGCAAATTATAATCGTGACAAGTAACAGTGAGAACCAAAAAAACCACAGACAACTGAAATCTACCGTCAAACTCATAAGGTTTATTTTAAACACACGGTAAAGGGGTGTGAGAAAAGGGGCTGAGCTGGACCCAAGCAAAGAAACAATAATCAAAAACACCCCTAAGCTAGACTAGCCTATTTCAAGAACAGTTAGCTAACTAACCAAAAATACAGAGGGTGGTCCGCCCAGTTCTAACTAGGGTACTTAGACAAAGTATTCCTACGGGTAATGTATGCCCATGGGCAACTTGTCTTGGTACCCCCTTTTCCCACCAAACAAACAAACAAACAGTCAAACAACAAAACAATACTCACAGGATTACCGGACAAATGTGACATGCAGTTGCAAAAACAAAAGAGATCAATACAGAGCTAGAGAGAGGGACACACAGAGAGCGAGATTGAGAGAATGAACACAAAGATTGATCTCAGAGTGAGAATGAGCTGGTGAGAAAACAACTGACTGGGTTTTTAAACCAAAGGAAAGGGACTGTGATAGGTTGAGGGAAAAGGAACAGGTGTCTTCTGATTGGGGACTGATTGATGACTGATTGGGGAGTGATGATTGTCACCTGTGAGGAGGAGAAGGAGAGAAAAGAAACACACAGGATACACACTTGTATCCGTAACAGTATGTCTAAAGAAAGAAAGACTACCTGGCTGGCTGTCTGTAGACCCTTCACACCCTACTTCTATATCTACTAACTGTGATCAGTACTGTAGTAGTTGGCCCTTAGCCTTCTCATTACCCCACGTACTGCAGCCAGCCACACGGCTGTGTAGTCCCGAGGGACAGGAAATCATACAGGCTATGAAGGGGTTACTCCTCCTCTCCACTCTACCCTGCTACAGAGCATTGTTCTCCCCTCACTCATGGTTGTAGAAATGAGCCCAGAAGGTGCCCTCTCAGGGGAGATGGGTCTGAGTTCACACACTCTTTTGTCTGAAATGGGGGTTTGGTGAAATAAGGAGATGTGAAAATTTGAACTCTCTAAAATGAAAATGGATGGTCCTCCCTTCAGCAAAATATATTTTACCTAAACCCTCCCTCAACACTTGAAAAAACAAACAAGTGACCCTCCCATATACCCAAAATAATATTTAAAACAAAGTGGATAGCAGAGAACATGTCTACCGTTTACCCTCACTTCTTGGACAGACCAGAGCCTTCGTCCTGTAAGCATTACATGGCAACGCAGGAATTTTGATAGCGCACAGTGCTGCGGGCCAGAAGGTTGTGGGTTCGCAGACCACTATGGACAAGAGTAGGGGTGTAAAGATCTCCTTCATAGTTAAAGCATTGCATGAATCAATCATCGTATTTGCAGGTCCAAGTAAAAATGGCCTTTTATTAAAATTAATTCTGTCATTTTAGATATTAGTTGAATCAATTTTTAATACCACACAAATTACCGAAATTACAGGCTAAGAATGGACAGAGAGATTGGCCTGTGTAATTTTATCATATTTCTCCAATGCCAAATGAGTGTGTGTAACGGCTGTCGTAGTGCAGAGGACCAAGGCGCAGCGGGTTGCATGTTCATCATAATATGTAATAATCATCATAATATTTAATAATAATTAGTGAACACGAAAAACAAAGAACTACCCACAAAATCCCCAGGTGAAAACAAGCATCTAATATATGACTCCCAATCAGGAACAACGACGTACAGCTGTTCCTGATCGGGAGCCACACAAACCACACAGAAATAGACAGACTAGATAAACCAACACTAGAACAATTACCCAAACCCCAGACTACATAAACCAAACACCCCTTAAATAACACACAACCCGAACCATATGAAACAAATACCCCTCTGCCACGTCCTGACCAAATATAATACAATTACTCCCTCTGCTGGTCAGGACGTGACAGTGTGTCTTGTTTGCAACGAAACAGTCCCTGTTTAAATATTGTAACATTAAAAATTAAATATAATTCTCAATGACCAGCTGGCTTTATTTACAAATTAGTAACAATGTCTCACCCCATGTTCAAGAATGGCCTTTTTCTCGCAAATTTTACGTTATTTGAAAAACAAATCATCTCCAAAATACTGCTATTTTTAAAACAAAGCGATTATTATTAATTTAGAATGATATAAAAGTCCCTTGGATATTCTCACAGAAATATTACTAACCCTGTTATTTGCAGGACAATATACCCCACCGTTCAAAAGTTTGAGGTCACTTAGAAATGTTCTTGTTTTTGAAAGAAAAGGCAATTTTTTGGTCCATTAAAATAACATCAAATTGATCAGAAATACAGTGTAGACATTGTTAATGTTGTAA
This sequence comes from Salmo trutta, assembly GCF_901001165.1. Lineage (NCBI taxonomy): Eukaryota > Metazoa > Chordata > Actinopteri > Salmoniformes > Salmonidae > Salmo > Salmo trutta. The sequence continues at coordinate 24,813,555 of NC_042981.1, forward strand.
GTGACTATTGTAGCTGGAGTCTCAACGTCAACAGTGAAGAGACGACTCCGGGATGCTGGCCTTCTAGGCAGAGTTGCAAAGAAAAAGCCCTATCTCAGACTGGCCAATAAAGATAAAAGATTAAGATGGGCAAAAGAACACAGACACAGGACAGAGGAACTCTGCCTGGAAGGCCAGCATCCCGGAGTCGCCTCTTCACTGTTGACGTTGAGACTGGTGTTATGCGGGTACTATTTAATGAAGCTGCCAGTTGAGGACTTGTGAGGCGTCTGTTTCTCAAACTAGACACTCTAATGTACTTGTCCTCTTGCTCAGTTGTGCACCGGGGCCTCCCACTCCTCTTTCTATTCTGGTTAGAACCAGTTTGCGCTGTTCTGTGAAGGGAGTAGTACACAGAGTGTTGTACGAGATCTTCCGTTTCTTGGCAATTTCTCACATGGAATAGCCTTCATTTCTCAGAACAAGAATAGACTGAGTTTCAGGAGAAAGGTCTTTGGTTCTGGCCATTTTTAGCCTGTAATCGAACGTACAAATGCTGATGCTCCAGATACTCAACTACTCTAAAGAAGGCCAGTTTTATTGCTTCTTTAATCAGAACAACAGTTTTCAGCTGTGCTAACACAATTTCAAAAGCGTTTTCTAAAAAGGGTTTTCTTTCAATAACAAGGACATTTCTAAGTGACCCCAAACTTTTGAATGGTAGTGCATATTGGTCACGGCTCCCGAGTGGCGCACAATGGGATTGCCTTGCAGTTCTCCAGCTGTATCCACTGAAACAGCGCGAGGGAAATAATGGTGCTGACTAGGGAAACATTCCCGCTGTTCTTAGTGCCATTCTGCACGTTCAAAATAAAAATGTCACTAATAATGGCGTGAAAAATGCCCCTTAGATATGAATTCGGAGGGAAGATATTATTAATTATTAAAGCATTAGACCTCTCACTAAAGGCGTCACTCAAAAGTTATACTTAAATCTAAACTGGATTCTAATGAAAATTACATGAAACGCACACATTTGTAAATCCCAAACTCTAAAAGTAATTGGAAAGGTAGATACAAATTATTTGTGACATTGTGGTTACAATAAAGAAAGTGAACAAGATGTAAACAAGATGCTGTGTTTTATTTACAGTAGTGATGGACAGCCGGGGGCATTTTGAAAACAGGTTTTCAAACACTTGTAGTCCGATTAGAAGGACAATAGACTCTTTATAGCCCAGCTACTGTAGGTGTGAACATCCCCCTACCTGCAAAAAATGACATTACGACCAAAGAGAACAGTTAAATGGACATCGTTTTCATCAAGCCAGCTTCTTTCTATGGTGCTACCTTTTCCAGGGTTAGGACCATAATCACGAGAGGACTTGAAAATGAGCCGGAGCTGACAGGATCACCAAAACTAATGGTATTTTGGTTTCAGTGCATTTTCTTTAAAAAAAATGATATAGCCTATCAATGTGTATGCATACTGTGTAATAAAATCGGTTAAATAAAACATTAAAATAAATAAATTATTGTGTACTAAAAACGTGAATGTGTTTTTGCAGAGCATACAAACATGCCGACAACCATCCGTGGAGATCAGTGGACAAAGGGCTGGACAACGGGCCGCACCAAAAATGCATGGTTACCAAGAAAGCGGTTAGTTTTGCTAGATTCTTAAAATATGTACGCAGCATGTGTGTTGAGTCACTTTTAATTCTTAATTGATCTACCGTTTCTATCATAGGCCACTGTAAATTGATGTGGTATCAGGGCAGTACCATTCTGCTCATCTGATGAAGGTGCACAGGGATCAGATTCAAACTTTGAAGACCGATATCGAGTCATTGAAGGCAGATGAGCAGAAAGAGAAACATTATCGGAGGGCAGAGATATGGTTGACCGCTGATGCATTGGTCCAGAACCAGGCGGCATTGGCGGAGAGACAGGCAGAGAATGACGCGTTGAAGAGGGCGAGGAACAAGAAAAAGTCACAATCCATGCCAGGAGTCACAATCCATGCCAGGCACACCTGCGAGCTCTGGAACTCCACCTCCGACAGGCAGAGTCAACATACCTGGCGGGTTCATCAGGTCGTTGGTTCACCCTGACATTTCTATTCCTCTTCTGACAACAGAACTTGACCAACTGCTCACCAGGCACAGCAAGGGCCTTCCGGACCATGATGCTGTTCTGCTATAGCCTAATAAACAAATGCAGCTGGCTTATATCTTCAAAATGCTTTAAATGCTTTATTATCCAAATGTAAAAGCATATACTGAACAGTACTGTATTTCTTCATCAGCATCTTTATGCTTTCGTTAATAAAATAATTTTAAAAAATGCTCTTTCAAAATGCCGATGTTCATTTAGTTATGGATCCGTAACGAATTACTATGGGAATAAATATCAATGAATTACAGAAATATTGGAACAAAGTTGTCTAATGAAGGTAAACAAATTGTTGCTCTTTCAAACACGCACGTCAAGTTGTACAGCACCATTATGACTATTAGCAGGGCTATATTTTGGCCTTTCAAACATGCACGGTCAAGTTGTACAGCACCATTATGGCTATTAGCAGGGCTATATTTTGCGCACAATTGGCCCAGCGTTTCTCTCCCTCTAAAAACAGAAATAAATGTTTTGGCCTTTAAAAATATTTTGACCTTTTTTCAGATTACAATCGCTCACTTTTGTTTTTTGAAAACTAAATAACCTCCAAATTATCGTTATATATTATCAAGTTGATGGCACAGTCATATAGCCCAGCATCTACATAAAGCTGAGTGACTCACTCATTCAAGGCTTTGGAACAAAATAAATAAGTTCCAACATTCTTTCTGATAGTCTTTAATAAACAAATGTTTTGGTTATCCTGACCTGGACAACATGTACAGTATTATAATAGCCCATTATGGGCTATTAGCAGGACAATATACCTTTACCAAAACCTCTGTGTATTTTGATACTTTGTGGATGGGGCCTCCCGAGTGGATGGGGGCTCCCGCAGTGCAAAATGCGTTGCTACAGGTGCAGGTTAGATACCCGTGCTGGCCGCCATCGGGAGACGCATGGGGCGGCTTTTGGTTTTAATTTAGAATCCTCCAATCCTCTATATGTAATTATTGGCGGAGTGTCACGTCATATTTTTCAATATACTGTAGGCCTACTGTAGGCAACATGAGTAATGTGCTGTTAAAAGTGGTGTAGGTCTTATTTATTTAGAGCATATTGAAGCCTACAACTATTTTAGCACCGTTTCATGCTGCTCTGAGACAAGCATTGGGACTGGTCTTGATAAATCAATGAGATTTTTATTTTCACTCAATCTCCGTTTGGTATTGGTTAGACTACAATTATACAATTAGGGTGTAAAAATGTTATGCTCTTAGTGTAACCTAAATTTAACTAGGCAAGTCAGTTAAGAACAAATTCTTATTTACAAGGACAGCCTACTCCTTCCTCCCCGTCAGGGAATTGAACCCCGGTTTCCCGCGTGCCCCCATGACAAGGGGATTCTTTAGCTAAATAACCCAGTACTGTAACCTACTCCCGACCTTCAAGTTGTACAGTGCCATATTTTCCATTCCAGCCTAACAGAAACCCAGAAACACCAGAATATTAATCAAATTAATTAAGCAAAATGTCTTAAAATCAGTCCCATATACTATATTCTTGCAAAAAAAGGTTTTAAATTCTCTAGTACAGCCACTATTGAAGGCAATCAAATGCTTCTCAAAAGATGCCCTCTGGTGGTCAAACTAGCACTAACTATCGTTAATGGTACCAGTGGGTGGCACTTAAATAAAGTGCCATAGAATTCTGCGGCACCGTGCAAGCTTTTATAGGACAAACTGTTGTAACTTTAATGTCTTACAGAGTTAATGTTTACAGTTAATTCATTGAGCTGTATCTAAAGATATTTTCTTTACAGTTATTTATATATGTAATTGTATTAGAATTCGTGTGTTGGAGATTGAGAGAACTACATACATATTTCTCTTGTATTGGTTAGTATTGGATTACGATATTGACTGCCAGTTCCAGAATGCCTTGCGACAGGAATTAGAAAGAGAGAGAACGCGCCAGTTTTGTACAAGTGGCAAGTGATTACACTGACTTTCGCTAGCAACGGAAGGTGAGCTGGCAATGCGTGAACATGGGGAGGGATGCTCCATAGCGGCCACCAGACGCAGTGCATAAGGAGGCTAGTTACAAGTGGATCGGGAATTCAGCGAGGCCTTTGGGAAGAAAGGTTTACATTTTGTGCAATTAAATGCCTGAAGCTTACTACTGAAGATTGATGAGATACGCCTGTTGGTTCGCAAATCAGAGGTGGGTGTCATATGTTTTACAGAGACATGGTTGGATTAATCTGTTCGTGAAATTGAGATGGGCAATTATTCTGTCAGGAAGGATCAGAACGGTGATTAGATATATGCCTTTGTTTATAACATTGCTTATAAATTCAGATCAGATTTAATGATCTGGAGATTGTCTGGCTGGATATCTACCTTCCCAAAACCAAGACGATTTTGTTGGGGGGGTGTTACAGTCCGCCCAATCAGAATGCATTCTATGAAGGTCTTGGAATTGTGTTGTCAAACTGTAATGCTTCCCTGGTGAAGGAAATCATTTTGTTAGGGGATTTCAATACTGATGTCTGCAAAAAGGATAGCCCAACCCACAATGTATTTATGCACTTCTGTAGATAATTTGTTCTGACCCAAATGATAAAGATCCCACCAGGATATGTGAAACAGTGTAAAGTACGACTGACAATATTGGTGTCTGATAAATCCAAAATATCGTAGAGTAATAGTCTAAGGAATTGTGTCATTGTATTACATTTTGCAACGAGGGAGTTTTTAAAGATCTATTTAATTGTCACAACTGTTAGAATCAGAAGACAAAAGAAATACAGTGTTGAAATGTTTAGGGAGCAAGTGGGTGAAATTGACTGGTCACCTTTGCTGGATAGTGTAGGGGTTGACAGTGCCTGTGAAGCCTTTAAATGTAGATTCCTTGAGGTGGTGAATGTGATGGCTCCCATTAGACAGGTCAGAGTAAAGCAGAGATCTAGCCCCTGGTTTAATCATGAGATTCTAGAATCTATCAAAGCAAGGAATAAGGCCTTTAAAAAAATGTAAGAACTCTCAAGGCCTGATGTTATCCTATATAAATGTCCCAGAAATGGATGCACAGAGCAGGATGGATGAAGCTAAGAGGGGTTACTTTGTTGATACAATCATTGAGAACTCATTTAAGGAACTAGGCTGTAGTAGTACTACCAAAAACAAACTAAACAGTATAGATACTGAACATCAGAGGGGAGAAGGTATATGAAAAAGCAGAGGTTGCCCCTTGTATTACGCATATCGTTAATCTCTCTTGAACAAGGCATCTTTCCCAGGGACATGAAACAAGCTAAAGTCATAACTCTGTTTAACAAGGGGATAAAGTATGTCCCTGGGAATTATCCTCAGTATAACATCAACAATCCTGGAGAGAGCTGTACATTAGCAAATGTATGAATATGTCAACAAAGTCAAATGTATGATTTTCTGTCAGGGTTTAGAAAAACATCGTCCACTGATTCATATCTACTTTACTTGACTGACTTCATCAGGAAAGAGATTGACGAGGGACAACTCTGTTGAATGGTACTGCTTGACCTACAGAAGGCCTTTGATACAGTTAACCACCGTTTTCTCATTTCCAAACTGAAGAAACTGGGGTTTAGCAGTATCCCTCAAGGCTGGGTAAAGTCCTACTTGTCAGGTAGGGAGCAAGTGGTAGAGGCTAATGGTTTGTATTGGAAATTACCATCAAGAACTCAAGTGAATTAGTAAATGAACTGTATTACAGGTCGGTCAGAAGCTGCACTAGGGGGCTGTCCCCGAGCACCTTTTATGCTAGGACATGATTCATCCTCAGCACAAGGGAGGAGGTTTGGGTGCAAAAGAGAACGTGTAACAAGACACCTGATGCTGATAAAGTTCTCAGAGGCTATTTCTGGGCGTTCACCCAAGAAGATCAAAATTCTCTCTTGGTTGTTGTCTGCTAAAACACACACACACACACACACACACACACACACACACACACACACACACACACACACACACACACACACACACACATACACACGACCTGAAACTTCATCCCCTTGTGAGCACAAAGGGAACTAGTTATAAAATGTCATGAAGCAAATATGTATTAAATTACAGCAACCAATACATACAATCATATAGCCAGGGTAAAAAAAATCCACCACATGTTCACTGTCTCAGGGAAAACCAATGAATTGTGGTGACCTGCAGGGGAGCGTGCTTGGGCGTCTTACTGTTTTTACTTTATATAAACGATATGGAAGATGCTTGTTCTTGCCGTCTTTTCCTTTAAGCGGATGACTCTACACTTCTGGTGTCTCATAAAAGTAAAACCGTTGGAGAGCATATTTAGCACAGAGCTTACTAACATTATCAAATGGCTTGGCGATAATAAGCTACACTAAATGACCAAAAGTATGTGGACACCTGCTCGTCGAACAGCTTATTTCAAGATCATGGGCGTTTAATATGGAGTTGGTCCCCCCTTTGCTGCTATAACAGCCTCCTATTTTCTGGGAAGTCTTTCCACTAGATGTTGGAACATTGCTGCGGGGACTTGGCTCCCCATCAGTGCCCGACCTCACAAACATTACTGCTCGGCCATGGAAGCTCCCAACGAACAGTTCTTGTGCTGACGTTGCTTCCAGAGGCAGTTTGCAACTCAGTAGTAAGTGTTGCAACTGAGGACAGAATATTTTTTTTACGCGCTACACGCTTCAGCACTCTGCGGACCCGTTCTGTGAGCTTGTGTGGTCTACCACTTTGCGGCTCCTTAAAGTTTCCGCTTCACAATAACAGCACTTACAGCTGACCGGGGCAGTTCTAGCAGGGCAGAAATTTGATGGACTGACTTGCTGGAAAAGTGAAATCCTATGACAGTGGCATGTTGAAAATCACTGAGTTCTTCAGTAAGGCCAGTCTACTGCCAGTGTTTGTCTATGGAGACTGCATGGCAGTGTGCTCGATTTTATACACCTGTCAGCAACGGGTGTGGCTGAAATAGCCGAATCCACCAATTTGAAGGGAGGTCCACATACTTTGTGTATATATAGTGCATCTCTGCACTTTGGTAAAACTGAGGCAATTATTTTTAGGTCCAGACCTAAATTGTGTAGGTACTCTGAAACCAGAGTGGAGTTAGGGGGTGAGGTGCTGACTACTAAAACCTCTGTTAGCTTGCTGGGATGCATCCTTGATGGAAGCTTGATAGGTGTGAGCATGGCCACTAAAGTGCTAGGGAAGGATAATGCCAAGACTATGTTTTTGTCTAGAAAGTCCAAGCTGCTTGATAAGGATTCCATGACAGTGCTAGCCACTGCTCTCATTCAATGCCATTTTGACTACACTAGTACTTCCTGGTTAGGGGTCTTATATATGTTTTTGAAGGGGAAACTCAAGATATTACAGAATAAGCTGATCAGGGTAGTATTGAAGGTGAGTCCACATACTCACATAGGAAGGAGCTGCTTTCAGGAACTCAACTGGCTGCCTGTTGAGGCTAAGGTGTCCCAGATTAGACTGGGTTTGGTTATGAGGAGGATTTATGATTCTGCACCCAGATATCTACCTGATTACTTTCTAAATGTTAGGGATGCACACAATCACAGGGCCAGATCAGGTGATGCTAATGTGGGCTTATACAGGTTCAGGAGTAATCCTGGGAAAGATACTTTCTTGTATACTGGAGTCTCAGAGAGGAATGTGTTGCCTCTGCCCATAAAAACGATATCCTCTCTGGGCAAAAAACTGTTTGTCTTCTGGGTACCTTGCGATGCAACTGCAATGATGTCATAGGTGTTCTTCTTCATTTTTATGTTTTAATATCTCGCAGTAATACTGTGTGCAACCGTGTTGGATCTTATCTTGCCGTCTTGTCTCAAGAGGACCACAATGGAAATAAGTCCCAGACGTTATTGTGTGTTATCCTCAATGATTTTACCCATGTGCATGCATGGATTTTCAAGTTTTGTGCGTGCTTGTTTTTTTAAAAAGTTGATTTAATAAACAAAACTACATTTATATTTGATTTATAGATGGGGCACACATCGATATACAGTACCAGTCAAAAGTTTGGACACAACTACTCATTCAAGGTTGTTGTAGAATAATAGTGAAGACATCAACGCTATGAAATAACACATGGAATCATGTAGTAACCAAAAAAGTGTTAAACTAATAAAAATATATTTGAGATTCTTCTTTACCTTGATAACAGCTTTGCACACTCTTGGCATTCTCTCAAACCCTTCATGAGGTAGTCACCTGGAATGCATTTCAATTAACAGTTGTGCCTTGTTAAAAGTTAATTCGTGGAATTTCTTTCCTTAAAACCTCGTACATCTAGATGTTCCGCTAGCGGAACGTCTGCTCCAATACCCAATGATGGGCGTGGCGCGAAATACAAATTCCTCTAAAATCCGAAAACTTCAATTTTTCAAACATATTACTATTTTACAGCTATTTAAAGACAAGACTCTCGTTAATCTAACCACACTGTCCGATTTCAAAAAGGCTTTACAGCGAAAGCAAAACATTAGATTATGTCAGCAGAGTACCCAGCCAGAAATAATCAGACACCCATTTTTCAAGCTAGCATATAATGTCACAAAAACCCAGAAGACAGCTAAATGCAGCACTAACCTTTGATGATCTTCATCAGATGACAACCCTAGGACATTATGTTATACAATGCATGCATGTTTTGTTCAATCAAGTTCATATTTATATCAAAAAACAGCTTTTTACATTAGCATGTGACGTTCAGAACTAGCATACCCCCCGCAAACTTCCGGGGAATTTACTAACAATTTACTAAATTACTCACGATAAACGTTCACAAATAGCATAACAATTATTTTAAGAATTATAGATACAGAACTCCTCTATGAACTCTATGTCCGATTTTAAAATAGCTTTTCGGATGAAGCAGATTTTGCAATATTCTAAGTACATAGCCCAGCCATCACGGGCTAGCTATTTAGACACCCGGCAAGTTTAGCCTTCACCAAAATCAGATTTACTATAAGAAAAATGGTCTTACCTTTCCTGTTCTTCGTCAGAATGCACTCCCAGGACTTCTACTTCAATAACAAATGTAGGTTTGGTCCCAAATAATCCATCGTTATGTTCCATCAGCGACGTTTTGTTCGTGCGTTCTAGACACTATCAGAAAGGTAAATCACGGTTGCGCATGGCGCATAACGTGACAAAAAAATTCTAAATATTCCATTACCGTACTTCGAAGCATGTCAACCGCTGTTTAAAATCAATTTTTATGCAATTTATCTCGTAGAAAAGCGATAATATTCCGACCGGGAATCTGCGTGTCTGTAAACAGAGGGAAAAACAGAAAGGCGGGGGCGGCCAGTGCCCGCGCCTAAGCCCTTTGTCCTCTGATAGACCACTTAGCAAAAGCGCTCGTGTGTTTCAGCCAGGGCTTTGAATTACGTCATTCAGGTTTTTCCCGGGCTATGAGAGCCCATTGGAGCCGTAGGAAGTGTCACGTAACAGCAGAGATCCTTTGTAATGAATAGAGATGACAAAGAAGGGGAAGAAATGGTCAGACAGGGTACTTCCTGTACAGAATCTTCTCACGTTTTGGCCTGCCAAATGAGTTCTGTTATACTCACAGACACCATTCAAACAGTTTTAGAAACTTTGGAGTGTTTTCTATCCAAAGCTAATAATTATATGCATATTCTAGTTTCTGGCCAGGACTAATAATCTGATTAAATCGGGTACGTTTTTTTATCCAGCCGTGAAAATACTGCCCCTTAGCCATAAGAGGTTAATGCGTTTGAGCCAATCAGTTGTCTTGTGACAAGGCAGGGTTGGTATACAGAAGACAGCCCTATTTGGTAAAAGACAAAGTCCATATTATGGCAAGAACAGCTCAAATAGGCAAAGAGAAACAACAGTCCATCATTACTTTAAGACATGAAGCTCAGTCAAGCTGGAAAATTTCAAGAACTTTGAAAATATCTTCAAGTGCAGTTGCAAAAACCATCAAGTGCTTTGATAAAAACTTGCTCTCAATAGGACCGCTACAGGAAAGGAAGACCCAGAGTTACCTCTGCTGCAGAGGATAAGTTCATTTGAGTTACGAGCCTCCGAAATTGCAGCCCAAATAAATGCTTCACAGTGTTCAAGTAACAGACACATCTCAACATCAACTGTTCAGTGGAGACTGCGTAAATCAGGCCTTCATGGTTGAATTGCTGCAAAGAAACCACTACTAAAGGACACAAATAAGAAGAGACTTGCTTGGGCCAAGAAACACAAGCAACAGACATTAGACCGGTGGAAATCTGTACTTTGGTCTGATGAGTCCGCCGTGTCTTTGTGAGACACAGAGTAGGTGAACAGATGATCTCTGCATGTGTGGTTCCCAACTAGAAGCATGGAGGAGGAAGTGTGATGGTGTGGGGTGGTTTTCTGGTGACGATGTCAGTGATTTATTTTGAATTCAAGTCACACTTAACCAGCATGGCTACCACTGCATTCTGCAGCGTTGCGCCATCCCATCTGGTTTGGGCTTAGTGGGACTATAATTTGTTTTTCAACAGGACGATGACCCAAAACACACATCCACGCTGTGTAAGGGCCATTTGAGCAAGAAGGAGAGTAATGGAGTGTTGGATCAGATGACCTGGCCTCCACAATCACCTGATCTCAACCCAATTGAGATGGTTGGGGATGAGTTGGACCGCAGAATGAAGGAAAAGCAGGCAACAAGTGCTTAGCATATATGGGAACTCCTTCAAGACTGTTGGTGAAGCTGGTTGAGAGAATGCCAAGAGTGTGCAAAGCTGTCATCAAGGCAAAGGGTGGCTACTTTGAAGAATCTCAAATATAACATATATTTTCGATTTGTTTAACACTTTGTTGGTTACTACATTATTCCACATGTGTTATTTCATAGTTTGTCTTCACTATTATTCTACATTGTAGAAAAATAGTAAAAATGAAGACAAACACTTGAATGAGTAGGTGTGTCCCAACTTTTGCCTGGTACTGTATATACACTGCTCCAAAAAATATAGGGAACACTAAAATAACACATCCTAGATCTGAATGAATGAAATAATCTTATTAAATACTTTTTTCTTTACATAGTTGAATGTGCTGACAACAATCTCACAAAAATAATCAATGGAAATCCAATTTATCAACCCATGGAGGTCTGGATTTGGAGTCACACTCAAAATTAAAGTGGAAAACCACACTACAGGCTGATCGAATTTTGATGTAATGTCCTTAAAACAAGTCAAAATGAGGCTCAGCAGTGTGTGTGGCCTCCACGTGCCTGTATTTATTTTATTTATTTTTATTTATTTATTTCACCTTTATTTAACCAGGTAGGCAAGTTGAGAACAAGTTCTCCTTTACAATTGCGACCTGGCCAAGATAATGCAAAGCAGTTCGACAACATACAAAAACACAGAGTTACACATGGAGTAAAACAACATACAATCAATGATGCAGTAGAAAAAAAATAAGACTATATACAATGTGAGCAAATGATGTGAGATAATGGAGGTAAAGGCAAAAAAATGCCATGGTGGCAAAGTAAATCAAGTATGGCAAGAAAAACACTGGAATGGTAGATTTGTAGTTTGAAGAAAGTTAAAAGTTAAAATATAAATAATATGGTGCAAAGGAGCAAAATAAATAAAATAAATAAATACAGTAGGGGAAAAGGTAGTAGTTTGGGCTCAATTAAAGATGGGCTATGTACAGGTGCAGAGATCTGTGAGCTGCTCTGACAGCTGGTGCTTAAAGCTAGTGAGGGAGATAAGTGTTTCTGTATGACCTCCCTACAACGCCTGGGCATGCTCCTGATGAGGTGGCGGATGGTCTCCTGAGGGAACTCCTCCCAGACCTGGACTAAAGCATTCGCCAACTCCTGGACAGTCTGTGGTGCAACGTGGCGTTGGTGGATGGAGCGAGACATGATGTCCCAGATGTGCTCAATTGGATTCAGGTCTGGGGAACGGGCGGCCAGTCCATAGCATCAATGCCTTCCTCTTGCAGGAACTGCTGACACACTCCAGCCACATGAGGTCTAGCATTGTCTTGCATTAGGAGGAACCCAGGGCCAACCGCACCAGCATATGGTCTCACAAGGGGCCTGAGGATCTCATCTCGGTACCTAATGGCAGTCAGGCTACCTCTGGCGAGCACATGGAGGGCTTTGCGGCCCCCCAAAGAAATGCCACCCCACACCATGAGTGACCCACCGCCAAACCGGTCATGCTGGAGGATGTTTCAGGCAGCAGAACGTACTCCACGGCGTCTCCAGACTCTGTCACGTCTGTCACATGTGCTCAGTGTGAACCTGCTTTCATCTGTGAAGAGCACAGGGCACCAGTGGCGAATTTGCCAATCTTGGAGTTCTCTGGCAAATGCCAAACATCCTGCACGGTTTTGGGCTGTAAGCACAACCCCCACCTGTGGACGTCGGGCCCTTATACCACCCTCATGGAGTCTGTTTCTGACCGTTTGAGCAGACACATGCACATTTGTGGCCTGCTGGAGGTCATTTTGCAGGGCTCTGGCAGTGCTTCTCCTGCTCCTCCTTACACAAAGACGGAGGTAGCGGTCCTGCTGCTGGGTTGTTGCCCTCCTACGGCCTCCTCCACGTCTCCTGATGTACTGGCCTGTCTCCTGGTAGCGCCTCCATGCTCTGGACACTACGCTGACAGACACAGCAAACCTTCTTGCCACAGCTCACATTGATGTGCCATCCTGGATGAGCTGCACTACCTGAGCCACTTGTGTGGGTTGTAGACTCCAAGCACCGCCAGCATTCAAAAGTGACCAAAACATCAGCCAGGAAGAATAGGAACTGAGAAGTGGTCTGTGGTCCCCACCTGCTGAACTACTCCTTTATTGGGGGTGTCTTGCTAATTGCCTATAATTTCCACCTGTTGTCTATTCCATTTGCACAACAGCATGTGAAATTTATTGTCAATCAGTGTTGCTTTCTAAGTGGACAGTTTGATTTCACAGAAGTGTGATTGACTTGGAGTTACATTGTGTTGTTTAAGTGTTCCCTTTATTTTTGTTGAGCAGTGTATATCATATTAAGCAACTAATTCTAAAATACTGAGAAATATTGAAATTTAATCAATTACAGATTACATGACCCTTCCCTGGACTAGATTTAAAAATACTAAACCCTCCCCTTGACTGAAATTTAAAAAGCATGACCCTCCCCCATTTTTCTCCCTTCAGAATACAATGAGCACTAACTTCCTCCACTTTCTTTTCATCTGTATGTGTGTGCTACAGGCTTTGTAGAGCTGAGTCTGACTGACCAGGTGCACCTGTTGGAGAGTTGCTGGCTGGAGGTGCTGATGCTTGGTCTGATGTGGAGGTCTGTCGACCATCCTGGGAAACTCATCTTCTCAGCAGACCTAAAGCTCAACAGGTACAACTGCCTGAATTTCACAACTAAGCTCCAGTAAGAATAAGATAAGAATGATGTTGGTTATAGTGTGTTCACTCTATAAATTGCTGAGAGATTGACATCCCATAAATCTATGAACTATCTGAAAATATAATAATACCGATATCAATGTTTGCTTCAAACATACAGTCCTTGTATTTTTACATTCCTTATTAATTTTTTTTTTTTTTAGGTTCTTGAGTTTTGTTTGACTTAGAATTTTGGCCATATCAAACTCTGACAAAGCACCTTTTGAATTGTTAGTAAACAAAGGTTTATGTATCGAAATCACACACATCCCACTTTGTTTGTCAGAATTATATATTTGTGTTGTAGCCCAAAAACCTTTAACATTGGGGTTTGTTAAGCATTGAACGTTGGTTATTTAGCTGTAGTTCTGGTGTTGGGTGAATCTGATCAATCCAGAAGGAAAGAGGATTTATTGGCCTTGAGGAGAATGATCTCATCCCTGAGACTATGTAATGGATGTGGGAGTGTGCGTATTTGATCCAGGCTGTATCACAACCGGCCATGATCGGGAGTCCCATAGGGCGGCGCACAATTGGCCCAGCGTCGTCCCGGTTTGGCCAGTGTAGGCCGTCATTGTAAATAAGAATTTGTTCTTAACTGACTTGCCTGTTCTTAACTGACTTGTGGCTCAGTTGGTAGAGCATGGTGTTTGCAACGCCAGGGGTGTGGGTTCGATTCCCACTGGGGGCCAGTACGGGGGGGGAAAAAAAATGTATGAAATGTATGCATTCACTACTGTAAGTCGCTCTGGATATGAGCGTCTGCTAAATGACTAAAATGTAAATGTTGCCTAGTTAAATAAAATGTTTACAAAAAAAATGATGCATTCTCCATAATCCATTATATTGTATCTTAGTCTCAGTGATGAGAACATTCTCCTCAAGGGCAATAAATCCTCTTACCTTTCGTACCACTTGTCTATATGTGAGTGTGTGTACTATTGGTCTATATGGGAGTTTGTGTACTACTTGTCTATCTGTGAGTGTGTGTGTACCGCTTGTCAATATGGGAGTGTGCGTACTACTGGTCTATATGGGAGTATGTGTGTACTACTTGTCTAGGAGGGGGGGGGGGGGGGTTATGACACCTCACGGCCATTGTAAATCTAGGATCGGACCCTTTTTTTTCTCAATTTACTTAAAATGACATACCCAAATCTAACTGCCTGTAGCAGCCTGGTTTTGTACCATCATCTTTGAAATGCAAGAGAAAGGCCATCATGTATTATTCCAGCCCAGGCACTATTTAGATTTTGCCCACTAGATGGCAGCAGTGTATGTACAAAGTTTTAGAATGATCCAATGAGCCATTGCATTTCTGTTCAACATTTTGTATCAGGACTGCCCAATTGTGCCTAATTGGTTTATTAATAACTTTTCAAGTTCAAAGCTGTGCACTCTCCTCAAACAATAGCATGGTATTATCTCACTGTAATAGCTACTGTAAATTGGACAGTGCAGTTAAATTCTTGTTAATCTAATCTTTCTGCCAATATCAGATATGTCTATGTCCTGGGAAATGTTCTTGTTACTTGTTAGCTCAACTGTCCCACAGGGGACCCACTGATCCTGATTAAGGCAGCAGACAAAATCCTTTGTCTTCTCAGGTGTCGAGAACGGTAAAATGCAATAAATGGACTTTGGGACAATATATTCCATCAGCCAAAATGGTGGTAATAACGATAGATGGAATATGAAAATGAATGTGAATGAACGTTTTTGTTATGTTATTAAAAGTTAAATGACGACGTTATAACAAACATTTAAACTTGAAGAGTTTCCATAATATGCACATGATGTTTACATATTGCACATTGTGTGGAAAATGTCCAGGTCAAAGACAATGTTTTTGTAAAAGTGAACTGTGAAATTAGTTGTTTAAACTTGATCAGAGTACAATCTTGACGCCTTGCCTCGTAACTACATACGCCCAGAGAACTTTCCATGAAGGCAGAAACACCCATTTCTACCCTGGGGTATAAAACATGTGAGTTAAGAATTAACATATCAGACTAGGTGACCACGCGCTGCAGCCAAGGTCCGAGTAGTCGCAACCCCAAAACCCAACACGAGGTTGAAGAAGACAAAGGAACCTCTTAACAATCTATGCTATGGATAAGTAGCTGTGTCTAAGAGGGCAAATTCAAACAGGACCACGCGGTTATTCTCTCCAACGAATCCTGTGTCTATACTGCTTTTATTCCCACAGTGGAACCATCTATACACCGCTCATTAGCCTCCCTGAGAAGACCCCTTTTCAGAATGAGGGCGAGGAAACAGACCACTAAGAGAAAGGACACTGACATCGTGTGGACAATCAGACTTACACCCGGTAACATAAGAGGTGCCACCATCAGAGAAGAAGAGACACCCCATCGGAGACCTTCGACAAATAATTACACCATTATATTCTGACCCATAAGAGCGGCAGTTCGGGGCAAGGTATTAGGGCTAAACTAAGCATAATTTATAAATATATCCAAGTGTACTTTTTTCACGTGCACTCCCTTTTTCTCTTTCTTTATAAATCTCCATTTTGTGTAACAGGTGTCATATTGTGTTGGCCCGCTAGGGACCTGTTTCATTGTACTAAGTTCTAATCAATAGCCTAGACTTTGTGTATGTGTATCTTATATTATCATTTAGCTTGTTAGTAAATAACTCAATTGGTGTGGTACGGAATGATTTAGTGAGACTTGGGTTTGCGCAGATTGACGAATTATGTAACATTCAGGATGAGACTGTAGAGGAAATTAATTAATTAGCGACTGCCACCAATGGTGGAACATTGGTGGCAGTAATTAATTAGCGACTGCCACCAATGGTGGAACAAGCTCCCTCACGACGCCAGGACAGCGGAGTCAATCACCACCTTCCGGAGACACCTGAAACCCCACCTCTTTAAGGAATACCTGGGATAGGATAAAGTAATCCTTCTAACCCCCCCCCCCTTAAAAGATTTAGATGCACTATTGTTAAGTGGTTGTTCCACTGGATATCATAAGGTGAATGCACCAATTTGTAAGTCGCTCTGGATAAGAGCGTCTGCTAAATGACTTAAATGTAAATATAATGCTTGTAAAATTGGTATTCTGATATTTTTTTAGTTAATTTGGGAAACAGAAACTCATTAAAAACAAACTTTTCCCATGGTGCCACAGGTTACTGAGTTAATGATTACCTGATTCGTTTAATCACGTAATTATAACATAGTTAATCATTCGATGAAGAGCAGTCGTCACATTAATCAATACAACGTTACGACACCGATTTTTAAATTAATCATGTATCAATGATCTCATTAGGATTTTGGGGCACCACGAGAGCAGTTGTTTAAAGAGTTACAATCTCCCGAATGAAACTTTACAGGTCTTTACCTATCACATCAATAAAACAGTCAATGTATTAATCATAACCTTGTATAATATCATCATTCCGAACAGTCATAACCTCCTGCATCTGCAAAAAATCCAGCTTTACTTATGATTGTCACAACCTGATCTGTTTAACCTGTCTTTGTGCTTGTCTTCACTCCCCCTCCATGTGTCGCCTATCTTCCCCATTATCCCCTGTGTATTTATACCTGTGTTCTCTGTTTGTTTGTTGCCTGTTCATCTTCTCTTGTCAAGCCTACCAGCGTGTTTTTCCGTGGCCCAGTTTTTCCTAGTCTCTGTTTTCTAGCCCTCCAGGTTCCGACCTGTTCTGCCTGCGCCCACCTGCCTGACCATTCAACCTGCCCTGACCTCAAGCTTACCTGCCCCCCTGTACCTTTCGGACTCTGACCTGGTTAATGAACTTCTGCCTGTCCTCGACCTGCCTATTGATATTTATTAGAATACAAGGGGCAGGCAGAGACTCAAACCATCTGCCTCCTGTGTCTGCATCTGGGTCTCGCCCTGTATCGTTATAGTACGAACTGGCCATGACTGACCCAGCAGACTCGGACCGGCTCTGTAACGCTGTCTCCATACAGGGAGCCACCATTGGAAAAACATGAGGAGCTACTTCAGAGCCTTATGGAAGGTCTCCATACGCTGTCGGGACGCCATGACCAGGGTTTGAAGACAGTCCACTGAATTTCTCTAGTAGTATCTATCAGGCAGCATGCCACAACGGAGACCTCCCGGACGCTCAGTAATTCCCCTGCCAGTGATGATTTTGTACAGCCTGCCCCGGCTTCCCAAGAAACCTGCTTACCTCCTCCTGAGTGCTATGTTGGGGACCCTTGAACATCCGGGCGTTTCTTTCCCAGTGCTCCTTTATCTTTGAGCTGCAGCCCTCTTCGTTCCCTTCGGAGGTGAGGAAGGTATTCGATTTTCCGGTGTCCGGGAGATTTGCGGCCGGAAAGCTACTTTGATTACATCGAGAACCCCGTAGTGTGGCAGACTACGCAGTCGACTTTCACACATTGGCTGCTGAGAGTGCCTAGAAACCGGAGTCTCTGTTCGATACCTTTCTTCATGGACTATCCGCGGAGATTAAAGATGAGCTCGCAGCTCGGGTAGTTACTCCTGGACATTGACTCCCACATAGCCTTAACAATAAGGATCGATGGACGTCTATGGGAGCGCAGGAAGGAGAGGAGGTCTGTTTTCGGCCCTACTTGTTCATCCACGGCTACTTGCTTGCCCCCGAAGAACCCCGGAACCCCAGAGGCTTAACTCCAACAGTTGACAGACTGATCGTCTAGGTAAGAGTACTATGGTGGGCCATACTGGGAATTTTCTAACTCCCATTACTCGTACTCTCTTCCATGTTATCCTGCTGTGGGGTGACCCATCTAAATCTCAGTGCTCATTGACTCTGGAGCTGATGAGAGTTTTATGGACGCTACTCTGGTATCAGAGCTGGGTATCTCCACACAACTCCTCTCTGTTCCCATGGACGCCAGAGCAATGCACGGACGCACCATAGGCAGGGTTACTCATAGTATGGTCCCCATTAACCTGCATGTGTCGGAAATCAAAGTGAGTCCATACAGCTTCTTCTTATTGAATCTCCCCATGTTCATGTTGTTTTGTTATTCTCATGGCTGCAGAGGTACAACCCCATTATTGACTGGACCACTGGTTCTATCCTGGGTTGGAGCCCGTTCTGCCACTCACATTGCCTTAAGGTGGTGCAGCCTGCCCCGGAACAGCCTCCTGCGGGCTCTGGTAAAGCCTCGGATATCGCCGCCGTTCCCACGGAATACCAGGACCTCCTGGAGGTGTTCAGCAATGCTCGCGCTCCTCCCTTCGCATCGTCCCTACGATTGCGCTATTGATCTCCTCCCGGGCACAACACCGCCTCGTGGGTGGCTATATTCCCTGTCTGGCTCTGAGACCAAGGCCATGGAGGAGTACAATGAGGACTCTCTGGCTGCTGGGAGCGTTCATACTTTCGCTTCCCCTGCCGGCGCAGGGTTCTTCTATGTGGGAAAAGAGGACAAGACCCTGCATCCATGTATCGACTACCGGGGCCTCAATGACATCACGGTGAAGAATCGCTACCCTCTACCACTCCTCTCCTCGGCTTTCAAACCTCTCCAGGGGGCAACCATCTTTTCCAAGTTGGACCTTCGGAATGCCTACCACCTAGTTCGGATACTCAAAGGTGATGAGTGGAAGATGGCCTTCAACACAGCTGGTGGACACTATGAGCACCTGGTCATGCCGTTTGGACTCACCAATGCTCCCGCAGTGTTCCAGGCCCTGGTCAACGATGTGCTCTGTGACATGATGAATGGATCTCTGTTTGTCTATCTCAACGACATCCTTGTTTTCTCCCGTTCTGCTGAAGAATACGTCCTCCATGTCCGACAAGTCCTTCAGAGCCTCCTAGAGAACCAGTTGTTTATGAATGCTGAGAAGTGAGAATTCCACCACTCCACTATCTCCTTTCAGCTTTTGACAGGCCGTTTTTGGACCTCAAGCGTCGGTTTACCACAGCCCCCATCCTCATCCATCCGTATCCATCTCGTCAGTTCGTGGTTGAGGTCAACGCTTCTGACGTTGGAGTGGGGGCCGTCCTGTCCCAGCGGTCTGCCCAGGACCAAAAGCTGCATCCCTGTGCCTTATTGTCCCATCGTCTCAATCCTGCTGAGAGAAATTACGATGTAGGAAATCGGGAACTTCTGGCGGTAAAGATTGCGTTGGAGTGGAGGCAAATTCTAGACAGGCCCATTGGCTTATCTATATGTGAGTGTGTGTGTGTCCCTATATACGAGTGTCTGTAATACTTGTCTAAGGAGGTGCATGGCTTTTGAGTATAGTAGGTCTGAACTGTTACACAAGTGTACATATCTGTGAGTGTGTGTTATACAATATGTATAATGTATAATATGTCTCTTTCACTCTGTGTGTGACTGTGTGCTTGTAGGGAAGAGGGGAACTGTGTGGAGGGCATCATGATTATATTTGACATGCTACTGGCAGCCACCACTAGGCTTCGAGAGCTGAACCTCCAGAAAGAGGAGTATGTCTGTCTGAAAGCCATGATCCTCCTCAACTCCAGTAAGTCAAATAACTCCAGTAAGTCAAATAATCAGTACTTCTGTACAGTGACCTGTGGTGAGATCAGAGGCTGGGTAGGCTATTATCAAAACCAGATTTACTCACAAATAAACCTTGATGAACACCAAGTTCACCATACAACAGATAGCTCCAACATCCGGTGGCATAGGCTGTTAACCAAAATTGACAAACAATTTTCACTAAATGTAAATACAGTACCACTGTAGCCAAGTTACACAAGCAATAGCCTCCAATGGTGGCATATTTCATATCATTCGACAAAAGTTATAACCAATAGGTGGCACTAAAATACCAATATAAACACACATTTCATCCGAGTAGTTTGCAATGCAAACTCCTTAGCCTTTCAGAATGGATTTACAATTCTTCCAATGAACTGCATGCATCATGCAATAATAATAATAATAATATTACGTGAAATATTATTACACACACACACGCACACACACACACACACACACACACACACACACACACACACACACACACACACACACACAGTGGGGGGGAAAAAGTATTTGATCCCCTGCTGATTTTGTACATTTGCCCACTGACAAACAAAGGATCAGTCTATAATTTTAATGGTAGGTTTATTTGAACAGTGAGAGACAGAATAACAACAAAAAAATCCTGAAAAACGCATGTCAAAAATGTTATGAATTGATTTGCATTTTAAAGAGGGAAATAAGTATTTAATCTACAATTTAATCTACTCAAAATACCCCGTGATGACAAAGCAAAAAGAGGATTTTAGAAATGTTTGCAAATTTATTAAAAAGGAAAAACTTATATCACATTTACATTTCAGTACTTTCTTGAAGAACCTTTGGCAGCGACTAAAGCCTCGATTCTTCTTGGGTATGGCGATACAAGCTTGGCACACCTGTATTTGGGTTTCATTCTTCTCTGCAGATCCTCTCAAGCTCTGTCAGGTTAGATGGGGAGCGTCGCTGCACAGCTATTTTCAGGTCTCCAGAGATATTTGATTGGGCTCTGTCTGGGCCACTCAAGTACATTCAAAGACTTCTCCCGAAGCCACTCCTGCATTGTCTTGGCTGTGTGCTCAGGGTTGTTGTCCTGTTAGACTGGGGCAAAGGTTCACCTTCCGAGGTCCTGAGCGCCCTTGAGCAGGTTTTCATCAATGGTCTCTCTGTACTTTGCTCCATTCATCTTTCCCTTGATCCAGACTTGTCTCCCAGTCCATGTCCCTGAAAAACATCCCCACAGCATTAGAATGCAACCACCATGCTTCACCATAGGGATGGTGCCAGGTCCTCCAGACGTGATGCTTGGCATTCACGCAAAATAGTTCAATTTTGGATCATCAGACCAGAGAATCTTGTTTCTGATGGTCTGAGTCCTTTAGGTGTGTTTTGGCAAACTCCAGGAGGGCTGTCATATGCCTTTTTAATGAGGAGTGGCTTCCGTCTTCTAACTCTACCATAAAGGCCTAATTGGTGGAGTGCTGCAGAAATGGTTGTACTTCTGGAAGGGTCTCCCATCTCCACAGAGGAACTCTAGAGCTCTGTTAGAGTGACATCTCCCTGACCAAGGCCCTTCTCCCTTGATTGCTCAGTTTGGCTGGGCGGCCAGCTCTAGGAAGAGTCTTGGTGGTTCCAAACTTCTTCCATTTAAAAAGGATGGAGGCAACTGTGTTCTTGGGGACCTTCAATGTGCAGAAATGTTTTGGTACCCTTCCCCAGACCTGCGCCTAGACCCAATCTGATTTCGGAGCGCTACGGACAATTCCTTTGACCTCATTGCTTGGTTTTTGCTCTGACACGCACTGTCAACTTTGGGACCTTATATCGACCGTTGTGTGCCTTTCCAAATCATGTCCAATCAATTGAATTTACCACAGGTGGACTCCAATCAAGTTGTTGAAACAACTCAAAGATGATCAATGGAAACAGGATGCACCTGATCTCAATTTCGCATCTTATAGCAAAGTAATATGATACACTTGTCATAAATAGGTTTTATTCAAGAGAGGCTAGAAAAGTGATCAAGATCTTCAATGAGACTGTGCAGGGATCCAGATTGCAGACTTAAGAAAAAACTTGAGTCATCAAACATTTTTATTTTATTAACCTTTAGTTTAACCTGTTATGGCTAGGGGGCAGTATTTTCACGGCCGGATAAAAAACGTACCCGATTTAATCTGATTATTACTCCTGCCCAGAAACTAGAATATGCATATAGTTATTAGCTTTGGATAGAAAACACTCCAAAGTTTCTAAAACTGTTTGAATGGTGTCTGAGTATAACAGAACTCATTTGGCAGGCCAAAATCTGAGAAGATTCCAAACAGGAAGTACCCTGTCTGACCATGTCTTGCCCTTCTTGATTATCTCGATCCATTACAGGGGATCTCTGCTGTTACGTGACACTTCCTACGGCTCCCATGGGATCTCAGAAGGTGGCAAAAAGTTGAATCGTGGCTTTGCAGGCTCTGGCTGAAAAACATTAGCGCGTTTGGATAGTGGCCAGTAACAGTACTATGAGACTCAGGCTCGTGCAAGAGGGGATAGCATGCTTTTATTTTCTCTCTCTTTGTACGTATACACGCTTTCCCGGTCGGAATATTATCGCTTTTTTACGAGAATAATGGCATAAAAATGTATTTTAAACAGCGGTTGACATGCTTCGAAGTACGGTAATGGAATATTTAGAAATCTTTTGTCACGAAATGCGCCATGCTCGTGACCCTTATTTACACTTCGGATAGTGTCTAGAACGCACAAACAAAACGTCGCTGTTGGAACATAACTATGGATTATTTTGGATCAAACCAACATTTGTTATTGAAGAAGAAGTCCTGGGAGTGCATTCTGACGAAGAACACCAAAGGTAATCAAACTTTTCTAATAGTAAATGTGATTTTGGTGAAGGCTAAACTTGGTGGGTGTCTAAATAGCTAGCCCTGTGATGCCGGGCTATCTACTCAGAATATTGCAAAATGTGCTTCATCCGAAAAGCTATTTTAAAATCGGACATATCGAGTGCATAGAGGAGTAATGTATCTATAATTCTTAAAATAATTGTTATGCTTTTTGTGAACGTTTATCGTGAGTAATTTAGTAAATTGTTAGTAAAATCCCCGGAAGTTTGCGGGGGGTATGCTAGTTCTGAACGTCACATGCTAATGTAAAAAGCTGGTTTTTGATATAAATATGAACTTGATTGAACAAAACATGCATGTATTGTATAACATAATGTCCTAGGTGTGTCATCTGATGAAGTTCATCAAAGGTTAGTGCTGCATTTAGCTGTCTTCTGGGTTTTTGTGACATTATATGCTAGCTTGAAAAATGGGTGTCTGATTATTTCTGGCTGGGTACTCTGCTGACATAATCTAATGTTTTGCTTTCGTTGTAAAGCCTTTTTGAAATCGGACAGTGTGGTTAGATTAACGAGAGTCTTGTCTTTAAATAGCTGTAAAATAGTCATATGTTTGAGAAATTGAAGTAATAGCATTTCAAAGGTTTTGAAAATCGCGCCACAGGATTCAACTGGCTGTTACGTAGGTGGGACGAATTCGTCCCGCCGGTCCTAGACAGGTTAACGAGAGTCTTGTCTTTAAAATGGTGTAAAATAGTCATATGTTTGAGAAATTGAAGTAATAGCATTTCTAAGGTATTTGAATATCGCGCCACGGGATTACACTGGCTGTTGAGTAGGTGGGACGCAAGCGTCCCACCTAGCCCATAGAGGTTAAAAAATTTAGAAAAAGATTGGATTCAGAAATTTCACACAAAATCAAACTAATTCAGGAAACTCTAAAGTTGGTCTCATCTAACATGGGCTCCTCATAATAGAATGAATTCTCCACCAGGCTCGGCGGTAGGTATTTGTCGTCCCACTGCTCTGAACTTTGACTCGGTCCGTATCTCACCATCTGCTCCGTTATCGATCTCTCTAGAGTTCTGGAAATGAGACCTCTCGCACAAGGGACCAAACAACAACCACACAACGCAAACACACTCATACAGGTAAAAGCAGCCCATAATACAGTTCTTACAACACTTTTCCATTTCCCAAACATGAGCTATATTATCAGGAATGTACGTACAGCAATGAACCTAATCATTCTACCTACACCATCCTCTTTTGCCAGTAACATATCGAGAGTCAGTCTACTTTACCAGGTCATGAGGGAGGTGGCGGATAATTGGTCAGAGAACCTCTTTACTGCATCCCCGTTTTCATTCAGTAATCTCTTTTGATTATAAAAGATGGCATTAATCCAATCCACATTTTTTATTTATTGTCAACCACCAAAATAATGTAGTGTTAAAGCCTTCACATATTTGATTCATAGCTTTGTATTCATCTGGAACTTCCCTGAGGATGCCAATAGCATCCATCTAGACAAAGCTACTCCCATCCTGGTCAAAACTCCTCCTGTGCCTACTTTAGCCTCCTATAACTGGCCTCTGATGACTAACTTGAACTGGTTGGACCTATAACCTCAGGGCGCAAGCTGATAACCATCCTTTGTGGTAATTTCTGTCGTATGCGTCTTTTGCTGGTACTAGCCCACCCTACATCAGTTATAGGTGCTGTGAGGTTAATAATTTTCTATTCATCTTTCAAACCTAAGTCAGTCACATTAACAATTACTTTCCAGCTATTAAAATCATCCAAGTTCTCAGTGCCATTCCTGTATTTATAACACTGGTGCTCATCAGGAATTTAAGTGAACCTAGGCAGGTTGGCCGAGTACCTCAATCTGACCCACCCAGTCCCTGTACAGTTGTCTGCTTTCCCAGAAAGTTGTTTAATGTTTACCTTAAATCCTACATCTTGATCTTCTTTGACTCCTTATTCTGTAAGTCACTCATCAGTGTATTATATAGTTTATCTTCTACTTCTTCTCAATGACAACGGTATCGTATGATTAGTACCGGAAGGTGGTGGATCTGAATGTATCAGAAAGATTATGATGCAGCTCAGAGTCTCTACTCTTCCCAAAAACCGCCAACCCTCTCCCGCCCTTAGTCTCTCTGCTAGGTACCACCCCATACTCACACCTCTAGGAGCACACACAGTGATGAACGGTCGGGATAGGAAATCTTCGTTAAGGAGGTAACCCCCGGACCCTGTTGGTACTCGGTTCTTCTCCTAACTCTGTGTGTGATCAGCAGTGCTCATATGTGTACATACCTTCTTGCAGTGGATAACGTGGACCCAAGTGACTCTCTCAGCTTTTCTAATGGCAAAGGCAATGGTTTAACAGAACCTGGTATGGGCCTTCCCCACGGGGCTGCTTCCAGTCTTTTCTCCTCAGGGACTGGATCCACACCCAGTCTCCTGGTTGAATTGAGTATATCACCTTCTCCTGTAATTCTCCTGTTGGACACAAATTCTTGGACATACGGTTTTGGTTAACAAACAGTCTTCTCATGTGTTCTGTTAGTATTACTTCAACTTTTATGTCTACCTGTTCTGGTATCTCTATTCTCCCTAACTCTGGCATTCTATAGGCTCTACCTGATTAGCTAAAATGTCATCCATCATTTAAAGAGATAGATCCCAGTAAACCAACTCTAGGGATAATATCTTGACCTCATTTTTTTGTTACCATAATCATGTCCACCAAGTAAGTTGGGAACGCTTCTACCCATTTGCTATACTTATCTATTATTGTTAAACAAATGTTGGAATGGATATTCTACAAAAAATGTTTTTGTTTAAATAATTATCCTAACCTGTTCTATCGCCTGCTCTACCATGCTCTCTACCATACTCCCCCTATTTATGCATGGCTCAAGCCATGTATCAATTTTGCTGCATATCTAAACAGTGTCTTTGGTAAGGTTAGTAAATTATCCTTATGTCAGCCCTTCTCTTGTAGGATTGCCCCCTATTTTCCACATGTCCAATTCTCCCTTGGGCATTCATCCTTAGCTACCCTGTAACAATTCTCTGTCAAGTGTCTTATCTTCTTTAACATTTAAGAACTACTTTCAACAAAATTATCATATCTTTTGCTAGTGAATTTTACCAAACATAACTTAAAATCAAAACTAAAATACATGCCTATGGAGCCGATAGTCTCTCCATGAATTAATATCCTAAAGTTAAGAGAACCAAACTAAATTATCTTCCTATCTTCTATTCTTATGTCTTTTCTGTCTGTCCCAGTATTATTTCTGTCCTCAGCTGTTTATAATTTAACTATGCTGGTCGTCACTCACTAACTGTTATCTAATTCTTCTGTGTCCCTTTTATCTTCTCTTCCTTGCTTATGCTCTCCTCCTGCTACTTCCAACCCATCAAGGTCTCAGCAGTGTAGGGGAGGACTTCTCCGTCTGCTGTCTTATTCCATAGCTACTTAAATTTATCTCGATACCCTCAATGATCCTGGATTACCTACAGATGTCATATATTCCTGTCCTGTTGGCTTAGAATATATCCTAATGCTTGACATAAGTCTACCAATATTAAACTTATTCAACAACAAAATATAATAATACTATTATATTAATTCCACAGCCTTGTTGTGTTAAATCTCTTCCACTGAATACAACCACAACTGACTTCCTAAGGGAAAATAAACTTATCTAGATAATGTAAAAAGTACCCCTAATTATCAAACGACATTCACATAACATAATCAGATCAAAATGACTAATCTGAACTACTCCACAAAGAAATGTATTGTACCCTTATCGTCATTCTGTCTTCTCATTGGTTCAAATTATCAATTGTGTCTAAGAACTTTAACTCCATCATAATTATCAGTTCTACAAATTTCCTTAAAGTCAGTATCACAAATGACCTTAAATTCACCATTCAAATGGCTTTTCATTGCGGCTAATCAGACCAAAAGGAAAAGTCACCAGAGGGGTCAAAAGTCATACCACCCTTTCAGAACCGTATTTCTTACTACATTAGACAAATGAAGGCTAAGAACTTTATCCACATTTTGTATCCCAGGTTCCCAGAACATTCCCTATCAAAATAATTTCACGTGCTTAATTAAAACTCAGAAAACAAAACTTCCAAAATGCCATGTGTGTATCCCTTTAAGATATCCTGTCCCTAGGATTTTTAGAAAGAGAACTAAGCGCTCCTTTTTCCATAAAATAAACACTTGGTCAGCATTTCCTCATACTACACCGATTCAAAAACCCAAAAGTTAACTACAAACAAAACCTAATAATAACTCCACTGTACTTCCTCAAATCATTAATCATTCGTTTTAAACTTCCTCGATGGTTCTGTGTACTTTAATTGAACATACACTACCCTTGGATAAAATATTTTACTTCCAATCTATGAAACCCCATATTTTAACGTACTAATTGACTAATTTGACCCAAGATTGCTTAAAACCCCTTCAGTTTATCTGCAAACCGGCCCATTCTGTTTGCTAGGAATACCCTGCCATTATACACAATTCGTCCCACCTACGTAACAGCCAGTTGAATCCTGTGGCGCGATTTTCAAATACCTTTGAAATGCTATTACTTCAATTTCTCAAACATATGACTATTTTACAGCTATTTAAAGACAAGACTCTAGTTAATATAGCCACACTGTCCGATTTCAAAAAGGCTTTACAACGAAAGCAAAACATTAGATTATGTCAGCAGAGTACCCAGCCAGAAATAATCAGACACCCATTTTTCAAGCTAGCATATGTCACAAAAACCCAGAAGACAGCTAAATGCAGCACTAACCTTTGATGATCTTCATCAGATGACACACCTAGGACATTACGTTATACAATACATGCATGTTTTGTTCAATCAAGTTCATATTTATATCAAAAAACAGCTTTTTACATTAGCATGTGACGTTCAGAACTAGCATACCCCCGCAAACCTTCCGGGGAATTTACTAACAATTTACTAAATTACTCACGATAAACGTTCACAGAAAGCATAACAATTATTTTAAGAATTATAGATACAGAACTCCTCTATGCACTCGATATGTCCGATTTTAAAATAGCTTTTCGGATGAAGCACATTTTGCAATATTCTAAGTACATAGCCCAGCCATCACGGGCTATCTATTTAAACACCCGGCAAGTTTAGCCTTCACCAAAATCACATTTACTATAAGAAAAATGTTATTACCTTTCCTGTTCTTCGTCAGAATGCACTCCCAGGACTTCTACTTCAATAACAAATGTTGGTTTGGTCCCAAATAATCCATCGTTATATCCAAACAGCGGCGTTTGTTTGTGCGTTCTAGACACTATCCGAAATGGTAAATCAGGATCGTGCGCATGGCACATTTCGTGACAAAAAATTTCAAAATATTCCATTACCGTACTTCGAAGCATGTCAACCGCTGTTTAAAATCAATTTTTATGCAATATATCTCGTAACAAAGCGATAATATTCCGACCGGGAACCTGCGTTTCGGTAAAAAGAGGGAAAAACAGGAAGACGAAGGCGGCCAGTGCACGAGCATGAAGCCCTTTGTCCTCTGATAGACCACTTAGCAAAAGCGCTCGTGTGTTTCAGCCAGGGCTTTGAATTACGTCATTCAGGTTTTTCCCGGGCTCTGAGAGCCTATTGGAGCCGTAAGAAGTGTCACGTTACAGCTAAGATCCTGACTCTTCAATAAACAGAAGCAAGAACAACAACACCTTGTCAGACAGGCCACTTCCTGCATGAAACCTTCTCAGGTTTTTGCCTGCCAAATGAGTTCTGTTATACTCACAGACACCATTCAAACAGTTTTAGAAACTTTAGGGTGTTTTCTATCCAAAGCCAATAATTATATGCATATTCTAGTTACTGGGCAGGAAAAGTAACCAGATTAAATCGGGTATGTTTTTTATCCGGCCGTGTCAATACTGCCCCCTAGCCCTAACAAGTTAATGTGCACCATCCCTGTAAAAATAAAATTAACTCCACCTGTAATTCACTTTAATGACTTGATATTTTTCCATGCAATGTTCAATTCACTGGTGTTACTAAACAATCAATACCACGAATCAATAACCAGAATTTAATCACAGAACTTTTACGATTCCATTATTCAGACCAGAATCGCTTCCAGCCACATACTCATAGGAAAAAAATATTACCTCTTTTCAAACAGCGTTCTGCCTTTCCTCTATCGCAAGATTAAAACCAATGTTCCAACTGTATCTCTCTTTCGGCTCCACATACCTTATGCATCTTTCTTACCATTAGTCCCAACTTTAACCCCTCCAAACTTCCATCAAATTCATACTTCCTTCTCCACCTTGGACCAAAAAAAATATTTATTTTATATCATTTAACTCCATGTATCGCTCATCTCCCGTTAATTCCTGCACCTCGTTTAAGGTGTTTGTTTGTTAAATTACTATCGTAGTTATTCTGCTCCTTTTCCCACTCTAGAATTTTTAGAAGGAGTATTCGTATGAATCTTAAATTATATTTTATTCTATGTGTTTTTGTTTTTTTAAACTCTGATTCAATTACAATCTGTGTGTACTTGCTATTGATCTCTATGTGTGTGCTGTATTTTCCTTTGTCCATGTCCTACTGGTAATTTCCTCTAGGATCCCAGAATAATTTCTTTCATGACTTTTGATAGATCCATTAGGTCTCACATGTATATGGCTTTTGACCCTCTTGTCCATCTCACGCAATTATCCTCTTACCCCTGTGGAAACTTCCCAATGTGTCTATGTGTTGTACAATCTATGTGTATCTCTTTCTTGAAACTTTATCTAGAGGTGACTTTTGATCGGACATTAGGTCGCATACGTATGCAACTATCTGTTGCTTCTTGTAACTTTTGACAATAATATCTGTATCTCACTCCGCCATATTAGGTTTCCCTTCTTCAATGGATAATCAGACCTAGATTTACTCCTCCGGAAGATCTGACCATCCCCTCCTTTTCCACTCTTTCCCGTCTCTCCCCCGTTAACTTCAAGTGTTGTTTTCAACGCCTTCAATATCCTCTCCGATTCTTTTGATGCAATTTGGTTAATAAATTCAATCAGTTCAATATCTCCTTTATTCTACCCCTAATTTGGACATGTAATTTTATCTTCCAACTTCTATTATACTATCATTCTCATGCCCTTAATAAGTTCCTAATTTACTATTCCTCTTTTATCTCATCTCTAACCTCACCTCCTTTCCTAAGAATTACTCCGCCGATCCTAGTCGTACCCTCGTAGTCACGAACCTCGCCGGTCACCCAGTATTCTTATCTAAAATTTTCTGATCCTAGTCGTACCCTCGTAGTCACGAACCTCGCCGGTCACCCAGTATTCTTATCTAAAATTTTCTGATCCTAGTCGTACCCTCGTAGTCACAAACCTCGCCGGTCACCCAGTATTCTTATCTAAAATTTTCTGATCCTAGTCGTACCCTCGTAGTCACGAACCTCGCCGGTCACCCAGTATTCTTATCTAAAATTTTCTGATCCTAGTCGTACCCTCGTAGTCACGAACCTCGCCGGTAGCAATTGCTATTTCAATTATTCCCTATATCCCCGATCCTAGTCGTACCCTCGCAGTTACGAACCTCGCCGGGAGATTTCAGTATTTTCTCTGATCCTAACCGTACCCTTAGTTACGAATCTTGCCGGTAGAACAATACTCCAAGTTACCAAGGTAATAACAACACATTCACCATGGGTTTGCATGTCACAATAATATTCCTTATCTACTCATAACAATTCATAATTTAGTTCACTTACATCGAACAGGTGCTTCACAAAATTAATTTGGATATAGCCAATATGCAGATCTTTAGTTATTATAACAATAGGTGTCTGCTTACCTGTTTTTAGTTATCATGACGTTTTGTGAAACACCCCTCCCACGACAGCAATGTCCAATTGGCTGATCAATACTCAGCGAAGTCCCAGTACCAGATATAACGTCGGGGTCACCATTTGTCAGGTTGCGTCAATTCAATCTGGTATTGGAATAAAACGGTTAACACAGAGTAACTTCTGATTTCTTTGTACTTTAATTAATGCAAACACATTTATGGTAAATATGATGTTTCATATATACGGGCTCGCTTTGTCACCACGCAGGGCAGGCAGAGAACTGAGTTTCACATCCTTTGTTTTCATTAAATACTCTGACAGAGATCGTTCCCACTCAATGCTGGCCTGTCAGAGTGAGGATGAGCGTGGTTTAAACTTACTCATCCTATCGTTGGCGTGCAGGTTGGTCCCAACCTCGAGACGCCTCCTGTTGCTGGGCGTAGTTATTATCTTTGGCAGTCGATTTATCTTGTGACTGCACAATGCACAGTCCTCTAAAACCCCGACACCCCTCCGCATATACATTTCACCCATATCCTGCCCTTATCTTTTAACAAGCTCTTCCATATCCCTGATTTACAGCATCTGCATTCTTTCCATATGACTCAACATCCCATGAGCCCCTTCCTCTCACACAGCAGTATGCTCTTATCATATAGAGTATAAACTTAATATTATATCATAACTTCTTTGTTATATTATATAGGTTATGCAAACAAATAGTTAGTCAAACCCTAACAGTGCGGGTCCAGGTTTTGAGCTCTTTCAGAACATCTGCTATCTGGATTTGGGTGAAGGAGAAGCTGGAGAGGCTTGGGCAAGTAGCTGCGGGGTGTGCATAGCTGTTGGTCGGGGTTGGGGTAGCCAGGAGGAAAGCATGGCCAGCCGTAGAGAAATGCTTATTGAAATTCTTGATTATTGTGGATTTATCAGTGGTGACAGTGCTTCCTAGCCTCAGTGCAGTGGGCAGCTGCTCTTATTCTCCATGGACTTTAGTGTCCCAAACGTTTTTGGAGTTAGAGCTACAGGATGAAAATGTCTGTTTTAAAAAGCTAGTCTTTCCTTTCCTGACTGACTGTATTGGTTCCTGAAAAGTTGGTATATCGTGGGGACTATTCGATGCTAGTGCAGTCCGCCACAGGATGTTTTTGTGCTGGTCGAGGGCAGTCAGGTCTGGAGTGAATCAAGGGCTATATCTGTTCTTAGTTCTCTTTTTTTTGAAAGG
Source organism: Salmo trutta (assembly GCF_901001165.1). NCBI lineage: Eukaryota > Metazoa > Chordata > Actinopteri > Salmoniformes > Salmonidae > Salmo > Salmo trutta. The sequence goes on from NC_042981.1 coordinate 24,845,618, forward strand.
GGCATGCTTATTTAAGATGGTGAGAAAATTACTTTTAAAGAACGACCAGGCATCCTCGACTGACGGGATGAGGTCAATATCCTTCCAGGATACCTGGGCCAGGTCGATTAGAAAGGCCTGCTGACAGAAGTGTTTTAGGGAGCATTCGAAAGTGATGAGGGGAGTGATCGCTGAGATCCTGATTGAAAACAGCAGAGGTGTATTTGGAGGGCAAGTTGGCCAGGATAATGAGGGTGCCCATGTTTACAGATTTAGGGTTGTACCAGGTGGGTTCCTTGATAATTTGTGAGAGATTTAGGGCATCTATCTTAGATTATAGGACTGCCGGGGTGTTCAGCATATACCAGTTTAGGTCAACTAACAGAACAAACTCTGAAGATAGACGAGGGGCAATCAATTCACATATGGTGTCCAGGGCACAGCTGGGAGCTGAGGGGGGTCTATAACAGGCGGCAACAGTGAGAGACTTATTTCTGGAGAGATTTGTTTTTAAAATTAGAAGCTCGAACTGTTTGGGCATAGACCTGGAAAGTATGACAGAACTTTGCAGGCTAACTCCTCCCCCTTTTGCAATTTTATCTTGACGGAAAATGTTGTAGTTGGGGATGGAAATCTCAGAATTTTTGGTGGCCTTTCTAAGCCAGGATTCAGACACGGCAAGCACATCAGGGTTGACGGAGTGTGCTAAAGCATTGAGTAAAACAGACTTAGGGAGAAGGCTTCTGATGTTAACATGCATGAAACCAAGGCTTTTATGGTTACGGAAGTCAACAAATAAGAGCGCCTGGGTTAACCTGGCCTGGGTTAACCTCTATGAGTTAGTCCAAGCAAGGATTAAAATCGTGGCTTCAGTTCATGTCAGGAGAGAGATGACAATGTTAGTGGAGTTTGTCATCACCTCTTAATCAGGGAACAGGAGGTGAATTATTTTTAGGTGACTTCGCTGTAAATACAAATAGCAGATAGATTCCATTACAGTTGTGCCATTGTAGGTTTGGGCAACGAGTTTCTCCATGAAGATAAACTCAGACATATCTGAAATCACAAAGTCAAACAGACTGCACATCTCTCCCACTTTTGGAATACATTTTATTTATTTTGGGTAACAGACATTCTGTATACACAACAAAATGTACAATGTGCACCCAAGAGGATATCACTTGAAAGTATTAATTAAAATGCTTGTTTCCAAAGCGGTCCTCGATGTTAAAAACAATAACACATAAAATGATTAAAAGGCAAGACAAAATTACAAACAACCATAACTACATTCATTTATCATTCTAAAAAGTGGTACTATTCATTTTTCCTAACCTTGAAAATCTACTAAATTAATTTTACATTAAAACAATCTATTCATTGCACATCATACCTATCATTCAAATAAATACACCTGACCAGCAGTAGCGGCCACAAGGGGCAGTGGAGTGGTTTCTCTTACTTAGACAACCTTGTCCAATAGCTTTTTAAAACTATTTCTAATTTTTCTTTGCTTGATCTCCAAGGGGAGGCTATTCCATAGACAAATGCCTGTATAGAAAAACGTGCTCCTCGCAGTACTGTTTATTCTTGGGATTTTATAAGACATAACACCAGCTCTGGTATTGTAACTGTGTTGGCTATAGACCACATCAATGTGATTTTTCATAACCTGTGGTGGATGAATCAGAATTAGTTGTGTAACATAGATAATCAAGATGTTTTATTAGTATAATATGCTTATGTGAGATACTTGTCATTAGAAAGTGTCCTTTGGTACGTGTTCCCCTTCTCACTTTTCTGCTTAATGTGGTCAAGAAGGTGGATAAGGCAAGTATCAGCGGAATGAGCTGTTCTAAAGCCAGATTGGAGTTCATAAAGAAGTTTGTGCTCGAGAAGGTATCCCTCAAGTTGATTATAAACTAATCTCTCAACAACTTTGTATAAAGTTCTGAGGATTGACACAGGCCTGTAGTTTCCTACATAGAGATTATTTTATTATCAACTTGAGGGATACCTTCTCGAGCACAAACTTCTTTATGAACTCCAATCTGGCTTTAGAACAGCTCATTCCACTGATACTTGCCTTATCCACCTTTTTGACAACATCAAGTAGGAAAGTGAGAAGGGGAACTATACATATAAAACATCATCAATATCCAGGCAAATACTACAGGATGTTACTTTAAGAGCAGTTTTTGAGCCAATGTCCTTCAAAATGTTCCACAGTTTACGAGGCTGATGTAAGTTGTCATTAACAGCATCTATGTAATGTTGGGATTTGGCCTTATGCATTTTGTACCTTGCCTGGTTTCTACAGTTAATATAATGTGAAAGGCCATACCTATTCACTGAAAAAATCCTAAGCAGGACAGCACGAAATGAGATGCAGAGACGTGACTTTAACAAAAAAGAAGGAAACTGTATTGGGTGTTTTTCTTTAATCTCTCCCCGGGGCAGTACAAATAAAGGTCAGGGTAATGGATACCCCCCCCCCCCCCCCAAAAAAAAATAAACAGATACAGCTTGAGCCGAACCTATAACAGGGAATCATAGTGTTGTGGAATACACCCTAGCCTCCGGCTCAGAATCCCTCTGCCCCTTCAGTCAGGTCCTTAAGAGAGCACAAACAAAAATGTGTCAATTGGCCTCAGCTGAGCTCATCAGTAGTGGCTGTACTGTGGCCCACCTCCAGGAGAGGGCGCAGTCAGACCACTTGATCCAGCTGATCCCTCACAATAACCATCATAATCTTCTTGTAGATTTGTTGTTCTGAATTTTGCCAGGTAGCAATCCCTTTTCCTTATGAGGTCTAAGATCTCCGGAATGTATCAATTTCCCTAACCGCTGTTTGATTCGAATTTGTTTAAAATCGGAGCCATGGAGTCTAGTGCAGACAGAAACACATCTTTAAAAAGATACCAAGCTTGATCATCATCACCACAGTTTAGTACATGAGACCAATCCAAAATTCCAAGTACTTCAACAAAATGTTCCTTTGACCGTACCTTCATGTGGTTATTACCTGGCTGAAGTAGCATTTTGGACTTCTTATGGGCACAGTAGGTTACCATATGATCACTAAAACCAATATTTAAGACTCCTGACTGACAGACGTTCTCTTGGTCTGATACAAGAATCAAATCCAAAGTTGATTTAATGTCAATACACACCCGGGTTGTCTCAACAATGTTATTTTAGTCCAAATAACTGATTAAAGTTATACAGGGCATTTACTAGTGTACTTTTCTTGGGTGATAACTGCACATTTGTATTAAAATCGCCAAGCAGAATACATTCCCTATCAGCAAATACATTGTGATCACACCAATTCTATTCAAGTAAATCAGAAATTAATCTGCTTAGGAAGCTGATAGCACACACCAACAAGTATAGGATGACATTTAGGAATAATTATATTTACGCATACAACCTCAAGACCATCCATTTTGAACTAGGGGTAAAATGCACATTATTCCTAGTAAAAACACACATGCCACCACCGTTTTGGTTTCGGTCAATTCTATGAATGCTATAACCCGGTAGCTCAACCTCAATTGACCCGTGTGTGTGTTAGAAGCGAGGAGTTTCAATTCCTCTAATTTCGTCAGCAGGCTCTGTGCGTTCACATGGATAAAGGGAAGTCCTCTCCGATTGAAACAGTCTAACATGTCATTTTCTGTGCTCACTGCTAATACATAGACTCTCTCATCTAGATTGCACCCATCATCTTTGCTTGTGTCCAGCATCCCAATGTTTGGCACTGAATTTAAACAGCATAAATTGCAAACAAGCAAAATGTTACTTCGAGACTTTACAGATTCATCATATGACAAGGGCTGGATATCTCCACACATTATGTGAACAAATGAACAAATGTCGGAAGCCACCGCTTTTGAATTGTTCCTTACGGTCTTACTGCAGTTTGGGCATAGTTTTTTTAGCTTGCTTTGTGGTATTTGGGCCAGGAGAAGGGTGTACATAGCCACAGAGTAGCAGACTGAAAGTGTTTGAATTGAAGAATAAATCAGAAACGCCAAAGCAAAGCTTCCGCCTAGCGTGGTTGCTGTGGTAGTAATATGACCAGGCCTAAACCCCTGAATGGTTTATCTTAAAAATACAATTATCAGAAAAAAAAGAACTAAGTTGTAGATTAACCAAGGATTCAAGAATCTTAGATAAACAAGGTAGCCTTGAAATTACATTTACATTTACATTTAAGTCATTTAGCAGACGCTCTTATCCAGAGCGACTTACAAATTGGAATGGGGTGATAGTTGTCAAGATCATTTATATCCCAACCCTTATGGAGTGGCAGCACTTATGCGGATTTCCATGCTTTTGGAATACTTCCTGATAACAATGTTAAATAACAAATGTGGGCTACTGAGCCAGCAATAAAGGGAGCTGCACACTTAAGCAGACCAGGCTCCAAATTATCAGCACCTGTGGACTTTTTTTTGTCTAATGTTAGTAAAGCATCCAGGATTTCTGAAAGAAAACTCCTGACCAGAATTTTAAGCATCATTCAATAGATTTTCACCATCAACATCCAAACTACTCTTTTCAAGAGCTGGCTTTGAAATACATTCAAATAAATTTGACGTGATGACACCACTAGAGGGATGAAGTGAAGGAGAGAGACTTATTGTGTGTGTGGTCTCACCTGGTGTCCACACTAAGTGGCTACAGAGTACTTTATGCTGAAAAACAGACACATGAGGACAAACAATAGAAGATAATGTAATTATTAGACATAAATACCACTTGAAGCTTGATGATGACTTCATCATTTGAATCAGCTGTGTAGTGCTAAGGCAAAAACAAAAACGTCCACCAGATGTTTGTAGTATTCCGATATGCGACAGCTGGTGAGGTGTCAGGTTCACCTCTGTACTTAAAGGGTGATTATTCCAACTCGTTGTGAAATGTTGCAGATCTGCCTGCAGACGAGGTAGGAACACATATCCCACAAAGAAGAGGTGGATAGAATTCGACAGGTCAAGGTATCCTTCTTCCTCCAAACTGTGCATATGAGACAGGTTCCATGTTCAACAAGACAGGCAGAGAGGAATAGAGAAAAAGAACACTGAGCAGTTTAATTACCTCTGGTTACGGACACTTTTGCCAGCAATAAAGCTTCCACGGCCTGTTCCTCGAACAGTGAACACCTGGAAATATCTACATTTTGGACCCCTTGATCAGCTCGCACTCTGAAAGTAAAGAAAATTGCTTATTTTTTTTTATATGAAAACAATAAGATATGACCATTCAATCTAAAGCAGTAGATGTCATTTTCAGGATACATCAATACAGCACAGAAAGCTTAACACCAGACTGGTATTGTGGTTGTTCATTAGGTGATGGGAAATATGCAATATGTATACAAAATAATATACTTACCTGTTGCATGTTGAAAAAAAGCATTGGATTTAAAAATGAAATGTTTAACCTATTATCCTGCTTCATTATTTAAGTATTACCAGTTGATGAAGAACAACTCCAATTTCATAGATCATTGAAAATTTGTCTAGGAGTAAGTACGAATAAAAAAGTTAAAATAACTTCTTAGATTTGGAGACATTATACATCTCAGTACCTTATCAATTTATGATTTGTATCAATGTGGACGAGAGACAGGGGAGCAGGAACAGAGTATTTTTGCCGAGCAATGCAACGAAGCTGGATCATTCTGGCAATGATACCTGCACCATCTACATGCTGCAAAGACTCTGTAGCTCTTCTCCATTGTACATGATGTCCCATTGGTCAAAGGAAGTCTCAGAGCATTCTAAAGCCTGCATGGAGGACCCCTGCCTTAATGGTGCTGACTTTCTGGTCTAACTCTTCATCTGACATATCAGAATAGCATTCCCTGACAGACATATTGTGTTCCACCCGTCTGTAAAAAAAGCTAACCGTTACACTGTCATGAAATAGGATAATATATCGACTATGAAACAAATAGGACATGCCCTGCTTATGAGTTGCCATGAAAGAAAGTTAGATTAATCCAACTGAAAATGGCGAGAACAGGCGTTCATAGCTAAATGCTTTTGGATAGGTTGAGAATAATAATTGCATTATTTATCATTCTACGGTATGTATGTAATATAGTAGAATGTTATGAACCAACACTGAATCGTAGGAGCTAACTACTAGCTATGTAAAAGTTGGACAGAAGAACGCCCAGTGCTGTCTTTCTTCGTAGGTGTCAGCTATAACTTCCTTTTTGTCGAAAGAATGGCTGAACAGTATTGGTTGTAGCGAAACTGACACTCAAAAAATGGCCAGAATGGTGGATGGTTGATAGCGAAATTAAATTGGAGTTTTGTTTTCAAATACATTTTTTGTTCTCTAAATATTTTTGGTGAATAAAATACATAAAGTTTTGCATTCTATTACAAAACATTTGATAGCAAAAACACTTTTTTACTTTGAAGCCTCGTTTTTGCTTTCAGAACAATGATTTTTGATTGAAAATAAAAAAGTTCATTTCAGAAAAATTATTTTGTACTTGAAAATAAAAAAGTTTTGCTCTTGACAAAAAGACATCCATTTGTTGCAAGTTGGGGAGGGGTGCTAAATAGCTGAACAATAGACTATTCAACCTTTACTAAGGAATAGTCTAATAGCCGAGCTAGGTGTGAAAACCCCTTGCCCTATCACAGACCAGATTTTCCCTCACGACCACTGATTATGCTTTTGGGTCCCAATGCACTACTGTGTCTCTAACTGACAATTGGCCCAGCGCCGTCTGGGTTAGGGGAGGTTTTAGCTGGTGTAGGCCGTCATTGTAAAATAAGAATTTGTTCTTTACTGACTCGCTGAGTTAAATAAAGGTTAAGTATATATATTTTAAATATAAGTATAATATTTTAAGTATTTATATTTTAAATACACCAGAGTGCTGTTGAAGTTACCATAGACCTTTTATGGATTCTGTTAAAATGTAACATGTTTAAAGTTAAATTGTAGTTTGTTTGTATCCTGTTTAGTGAATGATTACTGTGAGTGTTAATGGCGTTTAGCCATGAAACTGTGTGTATGCTAATTTAGAAATGTTGACCTAGTCAGATAAAAGGAAATTGCCTAGGATCAGAGAGAAGGGTCAGGCCAAGGATGTGGCTCAGTTGGTAGAGCTGAGCCAGTTGGTAGAGCATGGTGTTTGCAACGCCAGCATGGTGTGCGCAACGCCAGGGTTGTGGGTTCGATTCCCACGGGGGACGAGTACAAAAAAAAAAAAAAAAATGCATGAAGATTCTGACATCTAGCTAAACAAGAGAGGACCATTGACATTCCACAGTGGAAAGGAAGGAAACTCATTGGGGTCATAAAATGTATAGCTGGCAGATGAAAGTAATGGTGTTGTAAACTTTCTAAATGGATGCACTCAGCTGACTGTATCCTTGGTATTAAACACTTGAAACTTTGAGCTTTTAGTCTCAATTCCATATTGCAAAGAGGTAGCAATAGCATGTTTCTTTTTAACACCTTCATTGCAGAAAGTGTGTTTTAATCAATTATTTGGTGACATGAACATATTTAGTATAGTCTTATCTGAAAAGGATAACTTTTTTAATGTTTCACTATTTTTATTTCCTTTCCTCCTCTATGGAGCCTTCACTGTAGCATACAATAACATTCTAGACAATTCCGTGCTTCCAACTTTTTGGCAACATTTTAGGGAAGGCTTTTTCCTTTTTAGCATGACAATGCCCACGTGCACAAAGCGAGGTCCATACAGAAGTGGTTTGTCGAGATCGGTGTGGAAGAACTTGACTATCCTGCAGACAGCCCTGACCTCAACCCAATCGAACACCTTTGGGATGAATTGGAACACGTGGCCGACCTCACTAATGCTCTTGTGGCTGAATGGAAACAACTACACATTAATGACCATGATTTTGGAATGAGATGTTAGATGAGAAGGGGTCCATATACGTTTGGTCATGTAGTTTATTTGTGAACAGGCGTGTGGTCATGACCACTCCCAACTCCAATATAATAAACAGGTAAAATTGACCCCCCCCCCCCAATTTTACCCAATGCTGAAGTTGATCGAATCTAAATTATTTCCTCACCATAGAGAATGGCTTTCTGTGGCTTTACACTATGCAGTACTACTCAATTTCGTATTTTATGATTGAAACCCCCTCAGAAGAGGTGATGAGGTGCGCAGTGTGAAATTTAGAATGGGCCATTATCATGCACCTGTCAGAACCGGGGCTAAAAATATGTCATCCGTATGCACTTAAATAGCGAATGGAGGAAGCTTTCCCCATGGTTCATTATCATGTCAGCCACTTGGCTACTCCGGTTGTAAAGAGAACTAATGTGCTGAATATTAAGACAGTTGAGAAATAAATATAGTAGGCCTAGACTATAGAAAGCTGTTCGGATCCTCCTCTTTTGATTAGAGTTAATCCAAAACTCTGTTTTGTCACTTAATTGCATAGTCTATAGAAATGTTGTGCAACATGGGTTATTAGGAACACATTTCATTCCATGCATCAACCAGCTATGAGGAGCTTCGCCTACCTGCGCAACAGCTGATCCTATTCCCCTCAAACTCTGAATGCCAGGGCTCTCAGGAAGTGTTTTGATTAGATTTTTAAATTAATAAAAACATATCAAATGTCCTAATTTTGATAATAGTAGGGGCCTCAAGAACAAAATGGGCCGGTGTAATAAAAAAGCCATAGACGATTTCTGGTCCCAGTCCACCCCTGTGATGACACAATTATTAATATGTTGTCTTTTACCATATTAATATCTAGCAGGCAGATGAAAGTAATGAGCCTTTACTTCCAACTCTCAGATAGAGCAATGGGATAATGGAAGTAATTAAGGAATGATTAAGGGAGGAATGGGGCCTCAGCTTAGCTACAAATTTGCTCCTGGTTTTCTCCACTCCCTCCAACCCCCACCGTCCCACATTATGGTTCAGAGCTAGCGTACGCTCGCTGTCTCCCCATTTCTTTGGAAGGTGCTACCCTCTCTGCTGCCTTGGAGCAGATTTAAGTGGAGAGGAACAAAAGTGAGAAGACAATTCCAATTCGAAGGTAATTTTTTCAATCAATATTTCAGATATGAATAGCCCACTAGTGATCCTTTACAGCTGAAGATTTGAGAGTGGGAAATTACACATGCAATTTGACATCCTGTTACATTATGCTGCAGGGACTTGGCTATTAGGGTCAGCGTCATCATCACCTGACAAATATGGAGGAGAGGATGAGAGAGAGGGTACTGGATGCTATAATTTCTTCTGAGTGAATTAAGTTGCATAGTGTAGAGAGTAATCAGCTTCCCATGAACTGGGTCTATGTGGCCTTGCACTAAGAAAAGAGTGGGTGCTGTCCTATGGTCCTCTCATACTGAAGATCTATCTGGCCTGGTTCTAGGTTCTGTATTCCTTGTTCTGCCCATGCTGTTTGTCATGTTCTTTCCCCAAATGCTATTTTATCTTTAAGGCAAATATGTTATTGTTCCTTTGTATTTTTGAATGATGGGTCACAATTGGGTCAACAGAAGTCCTCTCTTATGGGATTGTTTTTATAAAGGCATAGACTATGGCAAGGTGTGAATGGTCTGACACTAGTAGAATGCCACAGTTGCTGTATGTTTTATTTATTTCACCTTTATTTTAATAGGCCATGGTGGCGAAGTAAATACAATATAGCAATTAAAACACTGAAATGGTAGATTTGACAGTAGATGAGTGTGCAAAGTAGAAATACTGGGGACTCAACTAACGCGCTCCTCAAACGCGCGTGCTTTTTCAGTTCTGCCCACACAGTGGTAGGCCACACAAGGCTGAGACCTGCTGAACTGTATCAGACAACTTTTTTGCTATTGTACCTAACATTTTAAAAGTTTACAATAAAGGAGTTTTTTTTTACCGGGAACGTGTCTCCGGTAAAACATGTACTTTGCCATGATTGTCAGTTATGTAGCTGCTTTACTGATAATCTCAGTGCGTCCTTGCTGGGATGACACAAATCTACTATGGGAGAATATCTACACCAAACACATTGGTTCACCGATCCACCCGAGCGGACTATACACAGCATACCATAATGTTCTGAATAATGGCCAAGTCTACCTCGCTCCCTATTCCACTGAACCGCTTAGGCGTGACAAACACAAGTCCAACATTTATCGGAAACTGTTAAACTACCTGTTCACTACCCTGCTGCTCTCCGGGGATGTGCAACTTAATCCTGGGCCTAACATCACCGAGCCAGCGATACTCGCCGGAGTGGAAAGCAGGGGGTGGCCTCGTCCACAGATCATCGCCGCTGTGGAAGTGGGTGAGTGCTATCGTCCCATGGTTTCTCTCGATTCACCCGGCATCAGGATAGATTTTGACTCTTCAAACATACCCAAGCCGCTATATGCGATCCCTGACTTTGCTTCTGGTACGCAAGTCGTTTTAATTAGTTCCCCACATCCAGTGCAAGCGGGAGGGATTGTTGGTTCCGCTACCGAACTGCCCCTAATCAAAACGGCCTAAACCCAGCTGTCAGAAAACACAGAAAATTTAACTTTTTTCAATGTGTCAATCACTCTCGAGTCATCTGGGACCCACGGGCTAAGCCCAAGGGACTACTAGGAGGGCACTTGAACATTCGTAGTGTCATTCCAAAAAGTGATCAAATTCAACATCTACTCACAGACACCAAAAGTGTGTTTTTTGATGAGTTTAATAACATGCTTAGGGAATGTGATTTTGGGAAGGAGGTCATCTTAATGGGAGATTTTAATATTAATTATGAAGACAAGGCTTGTAGGAAAACCCTCAAACGGATCACTAATACCTTTGACCATACACAGCTCGTTAAAGGGCCAACCAGGGTGACTTGTTGCTCTAAAACACAGATTGATTTGGTGTTCAGTAATAAACCAGAGAGAGTGACTAAATCATTCAAAATGGTTACTACTGGGCTGTCTGATCATAATTTGACACTTATAGCCAGAAAGTTGTTTAAGAGCAGGTTTAAGCTCTCTACTGTTAGAAAGCCGGATCAACTAAGAATACCTAAGAGTGAATTAAACTATTTTGAAAACGCAATTAATGGAATTAACTGGAATGATCTCTTGTCCTATACAGACGTGGAAGCTGATAGTGAGGTTTTTCTATCCACAATCCAGGCTACAATAAATGGTTTCCTAAAGAAAATCAAATCCAAACCTGGCCAAAAGAGCACTCTTCCTTGGCTAAATGGAGAAATTTGGAAATTGATGAAAGAACGAGATTATGCTCTAAAAACAGCCCTAAAATCCAAATTAGAGCATGACAGACGTAGGTTTACCATGTTGAGAAATAAGGTGATGAAAGAAATCAGACAGGCCAAGGCAAACTTTTTTATTAACATAATTGGTGAGGCAAAGGGAAATTCAAAATTGATCTGGGAGAATCTAAAAAAGTTAACAGGGAAAGACCATAGTAACACTGCAAAAAGACTAGAAATCATGGTGAATAACAATCTAACACAGGATGCAGTCGAAATAGCAATAGCCTTCAATTCCTACTTTATTGACTATGTCAAGGTACTGACACAGAACCCCTCCACTGGTTTATTGGGCTCAGTGCTAGTGAATGACGCTCAACCTGTTTTCATCATAAGGGAGGTTTCTGAGTCAAAGGTGAACAAGGTGATTAGCTCACTAAAGAACTCTAAATCCAAAGATGTGTTTGGGCTGGACTCTACCTTTCTTAAAAACTACAAAGAGTCACTCATTGGCCCCATTACTAAGGTCACCAACACATCTATTGGTCTGGGGGTGTTTCCAAGGGTATGGAAGTCAGCCATAATAACGGCCATCTTTAAATCGGGCGACCCTGCTGACGTGAGTAACTACAGGCCCATTAGTATACTACCTGTAGTGTCGAAGGTTGTTGAAAAGTGTGTAGCAGAACAACTGATTTCCCACCTCAACAACAGCCCCTTCACATTACACTCCATGCAGTTTGGCTTCAGAGCGAAACACTCCACAGAAACGGCCAACTGCTTTCTTCTGGAAAATGTGAAGTCCAAGATGGACAAAGGGGGCGTTGTTGGGGCTGTGTTTCTGGACCTAAGGAAGGCTTTCGATACTGTTAACCATGAGATTCTCATCACAAAATTGTCCAAGTTCAACTTTTCCCCCGATGCCTTGAGATGGATGAAATCATACCTTGAAGGCAGAACTCAGTGCGTCAGAGTGAGCAATGAGCTTTCGCCCACTCTTAGCTATGATGTGGGTGTGCCCCAAGGGTCATTACTGGGGCCCTCTTGTTCAGCCTGTACATTAATGATCTGCCTTCCGTCTGCACTGGGTCTGAAGTTCAAATGTGTGCAGATGATACAGTGATATATGTGCATGCAAAGAGCAAACAACAAGCTGCACAAGAACTCACTACTGTAATGGTCCAGGTTACAAAGTGGCTCAGTGACTCGTGTTTGCATCTCAATGTGATGCAAACAAAGAGGGCAACAGATGCTACTGAGCCAGATGTCTATGTGTCAGGGGAGAAGCTCCAGGTGGTATCTGATTTTAAGTACCTTGGAATCATACTTGATTCCAACCTCTCTTTTAAAAAGTATGTGAAAAAGGTAATTCAAATAACCAAATTCAACCTAACTAATTTCCGATTTATACGAAATTGTTTGACCACAGAGGTAGCAAGACTGTACTTCAAATCGATGATACTCCCCCACTTAACATACTGCTTGACTAGTTGGACCCAAGCTTGCTATACAACATTAAAACCTATTCAGTCTGTCTACAAACAGGCTCTCAAAGTGCTCGATAGGAAGCCCAATAGCCATCATCACTGTTACATCCTCAGAAAGCATGAGCTCTTGAGTTGGGAAAATCTGGTGCAATACACCGACGCATGTCTTGTATTCAAGATCCTAAATGGCCTAGCTCCCCCTCCACTCAGTACTTTTGTTAAACAGAAAATCCAAACATATGGCAGCAGATCCACAAGGTCTGCCATGAGAGGTGACTGTATAGTTCCCTTAAGGAAAAGCACCTTTAGTAAATCCGCTTTCTCTGTGAGAGCGTCCCATGTCTGGAATACACTGCCATCAGACACACATAACTGCACCACATATCACACTTTCACAAAATGCATGAAGACATGGCTAAAGGTCAATCAGATTTGGGAACATAATCCCTAGCTGTGTATTGCCGCTTTCCATGTTGTCTGTAGCTTGTGAGGTGTGGAAACACTTTGTTTTTATGGATTTTGTCTTGTTGCTTTTTGTCCTATGTTGCTCTGTCTGTATGCTACATCTTGCTTGTCCTATGTTGCTCTCTCTGTATGCTATGTCTTGCTTGTCCTATGTTACTCTGCGTGTGCTCACTGTTCTATGATTGTCTGTATTGTAATTGTTTTTAACAACCTGCCCAGGGACTGCGGTTAAAAATTAGCCGGCTGGCTAAAACCGGCACTTTTACTGAAACGTTGATTAATGTGCACTGTCCCTGTAAAAATAAAATAAACTCAAACAAACTCAAAGGAGCAAAATAAATAAATAAATACAGTAAGGGAAGAGGTAGTTGTTTGGGCGATTTATAGATGGGCTATGTACAGGTGCAGTGATCTGTGAGCTGCTCTTACAGCTGGTGCTTAAAGCTAGTGAGGGAGATAAGTGTTTCCAGTTTCAGAGATTTATGTAGTTCGTTCCAGTCATTGGCAGCAGAGAACTGGAAGGAAAGGCGGCCAAAGGAGGAATTGGCTTTGGGGGTGACAAGTACAAACAACATGATGGCATCTGCCTTTTAGGTGGTTTATATAAAAATGTAATTGTAAGTAAAGACTAAACAGAGACTAAGTGAGGACTTATGGTTTGTTTGTTGAGTTCCGTTCTTGTTGGAATGAAGCAGTGGCTTCCATCAGATTTTGATAGGATTGAACATATTGAACAAGGAGGCAATACTGATTGAGAGATGATGATTAGGCTAAACCCTGGCTCTTATCTAAATAACGATGTTAAGACTGATTTATCTTGTTAACATATGTGTTATTCAAATGAGCGTAGGCCAAATATTGGCGCTGGAGGGAATGGCGCCAGAGGGTAAGGCGGACGTTTTACGAGCTCTGACCAATTGTGCTATTTTGTGTATTTTTTTCGCTGATCGTAACTTGTTTTGTACATAATGTTTCCCCCATCATTTCCTATGACCGGAAGAGATTCTGGAAATCAGAACAGCTATCACTAACCTCCATGTGGACGAGGACTTCTACTTGAATGAGTCGGAGGTGAAAGACATATTGATTATCCATGACCAGGCACCGTGATGAGACTACGGGGGTGAATGAATAAACCTCCTCTGCCCTCTGTTCTATTGGCGAATGTGCAGTTGCTGGAGAATAAACTGGACCATTCGAGACTATCCTATCAATGGGAGATTAAGAACTGTAATATGTTATGCTTCTTGGGGTCACGGATGAACAAGGACATGAAAATATACATCTAGCTGGTTTTTCTATGCATTGGCAGACAGAACGGCAGAGTCCGTTAAGATTGGGGGGGGTCTATTAACAACAGCTGGTGCGCAATCTCTATTATTAAGGAAGTCTCAAGGTTCTGCTCGCCTGAGTTATAATAAATATGTATGATAAGCTTTAGACCATATATTTACCAAGAGAGTTTTAGTTCGTTTTTTTTGTAGCTCTCTATTTACGCCTAGTGGCCAGTGATTTTAATGCAGCAAAACAAAAATCTGTTTGACCTCATTTCTACCAGCATTTAACCTGTGCAACTAGAGGGGGAAAAAAACTCTAGATCACCTTTACTCCATACAAAAAGACTTACAGAAAGCTCTCCCCCGCCCTTCATTTGGAAAATCGGACCATAACTATATCCTCCTGATTCCTGCTTACCAAAAAAAAATAAAACAGGAAGTACCAGTGATGCGCACATTATGGAAGTGGTCAGATGAAGCGGATGCTAAGTTATAGGACTGTTTCACTAGCAAAGACTGAAATATGCTGTGTGATTAATCTGATGGCATTAACCTGTCTGGGCCAGTGGGACGCTTGCGTCCCACCCTAATCAACAGCCAGTGGAATCGCGTCGCGCGGAATGCAAAACCTCATAAATGCTATAACTTCAATTTCTCAAACATATGACTATTTTACACCGTTTTATAGATACACCGCTCCTGAATTGAACCACGTTGTCCGATTTCAAAAAGGCTTTACAGCAAAAGCAAAACATTAGATTATGTTAGGAGAGAACCCAGCCAGAAATAATCACACAGCCATTTTCAAAGCAACTAGCATGCATCACAAATACCCAAAACACAGCTAAATGCAGCACTAACCTTTGACAATCTTCATCAGATGACAAACTTAGGACATCATGTTACACAATACATGCATTTTTTGTTCGATCAAGTTCATATTTATATATAAAAACAGCATTTTACATCGGCGCATGACATTCAGAAAATCTTTTCCCTCAAATGCTTCCGATGAATCAGCGCTACAATTTACAAAATTACTATTCGAAAACATTGTTAAAATGTAATATTGTCATTCAAAGACTTATAGATTAACATGTCTTGAAATAGGCTAGGCTATACATGTTGGAGCCATCTTGGAATGATCAACCATCAAAAATACTATTGTAAATAAAACCTTACCTTTGATTATCTTTATCAGAAAGCACTTCCAGGAATCCCAGGTCCATAACAAATGTAGTTTTGTTCGAAAAAGTTTATCATTTATGTCCCAATTGTAAGCGCGCTCCGAAGGCTACTGAAAATGTACCGTGCTGAGTAGGACTTGTCGTCACGAATGTACAAAAAAAAATATTTAAGTTCGTTCAAACATGTCAAACGTTGTATAACATAAATCTTTAGAGCCTTTTTCAACCAGAGCTTCAGTAATATTCCATGGGGACGTTTGCATTGTCTTTCAAAACATTTCGAAAGGGGAGGGTAACCATGGGTGGCCGCGTCATAATGGTAAATGGCCCTCCACCTGTGACCACTTTCCACAGCCTCTCTTTCAGTCAGTTTTGATAGTAGGAGACTCAAACCCCTTTGTAAAGACTGGGGACATCTAGTGGAATCCTTAGGAAGTGCTAAATAATTCATAAGCCACTGTGTGTTTCAATGGCAAATGTTTGAAGTGATATCCACACATCAGATTTCAGTTTCCTGTCAGGATTTGTCTCAGGGTTTTGACTGCCATATGAGTTCTGTTATACTCACAGACACCATTCAAACAGTTTTAGAAACTTTAGGGTGTTTTCTATCCAAATCAAGTAATTATATGCATATTCTAGTTACTGGGCAGGAGTAGTAACCAGATTAAATCGGGTACGTTTTTTATCCGGCAGTGCAAATACTGCCCCCTATCCCCAACAGGTTCAGTCACTGGCATCATTAATAAGTGCATTGACGGTGTTGTCCCCTCAGTGACCATACATACATATCCCAACCAGAAGTCATGGATTACAGGCAACATTCGCACTGGGCTAAAGGCTAGAGCTGCCACTTACAAGAATACAGGACACTTATCCAGACACTCAGAAAAATCCCGCAATGCCCTCAAACTAACCATAAAACAGGATTAAGATATAATCTTACCACACCGGCTCTGACACTCGTCGGATGTGGCAGGGCTTGCAAACTATCACGAATTGCAAAGGGAAACCCAGCCGATTGTTTCCCATTGATGCGATGCCTACCAGACGAGTTGAATGCCTTCTATGCTCGCTTCGAGGCAAGCAACACTGAAACATGCGTGTGAGCACCAGCTGTTCCGGACGACTGTATAATCTCGCTCTCCGTAGCCGATTTAAGTAAGACCTTTAAACAGGTTAACATTAACAAGGCCGGAGGGCCAGATGGATTACGAGGACGCGTGCCCAGAGCATGTGCTGACCAGCAGGCAATTGTCTTCAATGACATTGTCAACCACTTTCTGACCAATTCTGTAATGTTTCAAGAAAACCACTCACATCCGTAGCCATGAAATGCTTTGAAAAGCTGGTCATGGCTCACATAAACACCATCATCCCACTCCAATTCACCTACCGCCCCAACAGATCCACAGCTGACGCAATCTCTATTGCACTCCAGACTGCCCTTTCCTATCAGGAGAAAAGGAGCACTTACGTGAGAATGCTGTTCATTAACTACAGCTCAGCGTTCAACACCATAGTGCCTTCCAAACTCGTCACTAAGCTAAGGACCCTGGGACTGAGCACCTCCCTCTGCAACTGGATCCTGAACTTCCTGACAGGCGCGTCCAGGTGGTGAGGGTAGGCAACAACACATCCGCCATACTGACCCTAAACACAGGGCCCCTTAGGGGTGTGTGCTAAGTCCCCTCCTGTACTCCCTTTTCACCCATGACTGCGTGG
This sequence comes from Salmo trutta, assembly GCF_901001165.1. Taxonomy (NCBI): domain Eukaryota; kingdom Metazoa; phylum Chordata; class Actinopteri; order Salmoniformes; family Salmonidae; genus Salmo; species Salmo trutta. The sequence continues at coordinate 24,862,975 of NC_042981.1, forward strand.
CCACGCGTGACTCTAACACCATTATTAAGTTTGCCGCTGACACAATGGTGGTAGGCCTGATCACTGACAGTGACATTTTGTGGGTAGACCTGGCTGCCAAGTGGGTGGGCCTATGCCCTCTAAGGTCCACCCATGGTTGAACCCCTGCCCAGTCATGTGAAATCCATAGATTAGGGGCAAGTGAAATAATTTCACTTGACTGATTTCCTTATATGAACTGTAACTCAGTAAAATCTTTGAAATTGTTTTGCGGTAATATTTTTGTTCAGTATAGATTATCGCAGGGGCGCAGACATTGACATTATGGGGTTAAAAACAGCCTATAAAAAAACACTATTCTTTGGTTTTGTTGTGTAGCATATGCAAAACTTTATAGCCTATTTGTTTTTGGGGCTACTATCCTAAAACAATAATTGTCCACCTCAAGGTTCAGCTGTCCAAGATTTGAGACCTAAATGCATCAGGGCCAATAGGCTTAGGTGTCCACTGTATGATAGTAATATTTAAACAATATATAGTGCATTCGGAAAGTATTAAGACCCCTTGAATTCATCCACATTTTGTTACGGTAACAGCCTTATGCTAAAATTGATTAAATTGTTTTTTCCCCCTCACTAATCTACACACAATACCCCATAATGACAAAGCAAAAACAGGTTTAGACATTTTTGCAAATGTATTAAAAATAAAAACTGAAATAACTTGACCCTTTGCTACAAGACTCGAAATTGAGCTCAGATGCATCCTGTTTCAATTGATTATCCTTGAGATGTTTCTCCAAATCAATTTGAGCCCACCTGTGGTAAATTAAATTGATTGGACATGATTTGGAAAGGCACACACCTGTCTATATAAAAAGGTCCACACATTTGACAGTGCATGACAGAGCAAAAACCAAGCCATGAGGTCGAAGGAATTGTCCATAGAGGTCCGAGACAGAATTATGTCGAGGCACAGATTTGGGGAAGGTTACCAAAACATTTCTGCAGCATTGAACGTTCCCAAGAACACATTGGCCTCCATCATTCTTAAATGGATTGAATCAATTTTAGAATAAGGCTGTAACTTAACAAAATGTGGAAAAAGGGAAAGGGGTCTGAATACTTTCCAAATTCACTCAAGGTTGGGTACTTTACTTTCTAAATGTAATTCGTTAGTTACAAGTTACCGGTCCAAAATTGTAATCAGTAACTTAACTCTTGGATTACCCGAATTCAGTAACGTAATCTGATTACATTCCGTTACTTTTAGATAACTTCCCCCTTAAGAGGCATTAGAAAATACAATGTATGTTACCAATTGAACAACATCTATTGCAGGATAAAGTGTTTAAGTGTACATAGCTGGCCACATATAATGTTAAATTTTACATTCTGTGTTGGTTATGTAGGCTTCTTGTAAAACATCCCTTTCTATTACATATAATAATACGATTAAATTAGATCTTTAGATTAAAAACCAAAGTCTATCAGAATGCCAGTCATTCCAATAAATGTTATACCCCTTGATCTTCAAGAATAGGACTTGGAAATATGGAAGTATAGATTAGCCAAATTGTTTTACCTGAGCATGACCACAAAACTAAGGAATTATTTGGGAGCCCTACTCTGCTGTTTGATTGTGTTGTCATGGAGGACTGATTGGGCTCATTGATTCGAGTTGAAAAATAAATGCTGCGCTCATGGAATGGCATGCTTTGCCGAGAGTGTGCAAAACTGTCATCAAGGCAAAGGGTGGCTACTTTGAAGAATCTAAAATATATTTTGATTTGTTGAACACTATTTGGGTTATTACTACATGATTCCTTAAGTGTTATTTGATAGTTTTGATAATTATTCTGCAATGTAGAAAATAGTAAAAATAAAGAAAAACCCTTGAATGAGTAGGTGTGTCTAAACTTTTGACTGGTATTGTATATATCGTTTATAAATCCCAAAATAGATGCAGCAACTACAGATTGCCCTTTTAAGTCTATCAAAAGTGTGCAAGTTTGAGCATGTGTCCATTAGGTTTATGGATTTTTTAAAATTTATCAGCGTGAATTAGATTGAGCCATAAAAACCCCACTTTTATTCCGTAGACTTGGATTCACACTATGCAGCTGTTGCAAGAGCGCATTTTTCACTGGCTGTCCACAACAATGATTGATAGCCAGCTTTCATTTCTTAAATTCAACCATTATTGGGTTAAAATACACATTTAGATTTGTGAACAGCCATCCACAACAACCACAATCTGTAAGGCGCAAATTGCTAACAAACATCAATGCGCTATGAATATATCAATAATAAGTAAAAGCTGTATCACCGTAGACTACACCCCATTTGTCATCCTTACCTTCAAGCGTTTATTCAAATTTAATAATCTTTTGATACAGACAGCAGTCGCACCATTGGAAGACATAGCTTCAACTTCAGCCTGCAAAAACTTCAGCCTATTCCTGCTCTTTTCCCGCGATCCATCAAACACGTTTGGTGTGTCATCATAGTGGTCTCTGATTTGTGGTCAGACTCGGACATGTGGAACTAATTTAAATTTGCGGCTTTTTTTCAATGATGATTTGAATGTCATTGAGAAAAATGAGAAGTGTCAAAGATTTTTTTTCTCGCAAATATCCTTTCTGAATTTAAAACTAATCCTCGAAGTAATCATCTAGTTTTCCAAAAGTATCGGTAATCGGATTACAATATTTTTGCTGGTAATATAATGGATTACAGTTACTATTTTTTGTATGTAATCCCTTACATGTAATCTTCTACTCCCCAACCCTGAATGCACTGTGTATATATATATATATATATCCTGTGTATATATATATATATATATCCTATTTAAAGGAAGAGAAGCTTAAGCAGAGATAGAAACGTTTGAATGAAACATTCAAATCACGGACTTTTGTGCTATTATTCAAATTACATTTTAACTGCAGCCTAGAGTAGAATGTGTACTCGCTTGAAAACAATAAAGAATTATTCATTACATTGTGGAGTTGTAGGTTAGTCTAGGAAGGATAATTCCATTGTACATAAACAAGATCAATAGGGGAGCTTTTTGAGCTGTATGTCATGTCTTCACTGTTCTTTAATGCACAATGATGAATGTGGCCATCCAGCAGCCTATCAGCTATTTCTATTTGTTCTCGTGGATTCATTTAGGAAATTGGACAAATTATCTACCTAGGACTATTGTCACTATGAATGGTGGGTAGAGGGCAAGATGGACCGTTAGACTGGTAGACTATACTGACCTGTGGTATAGTTAAGCAATACGTCCTGAGGGTGTGTGGTATATGGCCAATATAACATGGCTAAGGGCTGTTCTTATGCACGACGCAACGCAGAGTGCCTGGATCCAGCACTTAGCCGTGGTATATTGGCCATATATCACAAACCTCCGAGGTGGCTTATTGCTATTATAAACTGGTTACCAAAATAATTAGAGCACTAAAAATAAATGTTTTGTCATCCGAGTGGTATACGGTCTGATATACCACGACTGTCAGTCAATCATCATTCAGGGTTTGAACCACCTGTCACGTCCTGACCCTAGTAAGATGTAATTTTCTATAGTAGGTTAGGGTGTGACAGGGGGTGTTTTGTGTTTTTCTGTTTTCTATTTCTATGTTTAAGTTCTAGTTTTTCTACTTCTATGTTGGGGTTGTTTGGGTTGATCTCCAATTGGAGGCAGCTGGTCCTCGTTACCTCTGATTGGAGATCATATTTAAGTAGGAGTTTTTCTTCCTGGGTTTTTGTGGGTTATTATCTTTTGAGTAGTGTTTGTTTCTCTCTGCATCACGGTTTGTTGTTTTTTGTAAATTCAGTTATTTTGTGTATTGCAAAAGTTTAACGGATTTAAGAAAATGTGGAACTACAACCTCGCTGCACTTTGGTCTGATCCTTTAGACAGCCGTGACACCACCCAGTTTATAATTAGGCAATAAGGAACGAGGGGGTGTGGCATATGGCCAATATACCACGGCTAAGGGCTGTTCTAAAGCACGACACAAGGCGGAGTGCCTTTATACAGGCCTTAGCTGTGCTATTTTGGCCCTATATCACAAACCCCTGAGGTGCCTTATTTCTATTATAAACTGGTTACCAATGTAATTAGAGCAGTTAAAATAAAATGTTTTGTCATACCCGTGGTATACGGTCTGATATACCATGGCTGTCAACCAATCAGCATTCAGGGCTCGAACCACATAGTTTATAATATAAGTTAGCACACAGAGAGGCATAACGTATAAGGGAAGTACCAAAACACCTTGATTTAAGGGAGGCGCGTACAAGCAGATTAGGAAATTTGGCTAGGATGGAAAAATGATATAGTAAAACCTGCAAGAAATTAATGTAAACCAGGGGGAAAAATGCACTACCCTCCCCTGTGCCCAGTAAAAAACACACAACCCTCCCCAATGCAACATTTTGAACCACCCCCCAAATAAATTGCAAGCTTCTTTCTCTGTTTTTTAGATGCCCTGCAGACCTCAGTGACTGGCACTTGGCTCAACTCACTGACTAGAAGAAAAGTCACCGTTCACTGATCACAGAAGATCGAAATAGAAAGTGACAGGTTGGTTTGATTAAACTATTGCTATTATTGCCATCTTTGAAATGAGAAACAAAGTTAAAGTCAAAAGTAAAAAAAATGTCTATGTATGAAAGTGACAAGTAATAGATGTTGTTTTAAAGGTAACTCACAAAATTGTCATATAGCCTATGAAATTACTAGCCTTTTACACATGATTAAAGTAACTGTGTTAAAGCTTTGTAAAATTGTACTTTTTATGTGTGATTTGGTAGGGTAGCCTATGCTATACTGTTTCAAATCTATAACTGGTATTGTGCTCTGTAAATACCCTTGGGCTACTGTCAGTGAATCAATGAGACATTTTGTTTAGGCTACACTGTGATTTCGATTAACAGTAGCGGTAAGATTTAATACAGGTTTGGTGACAAACTGATAACAGATCTGGATTCATTAAGTGGAATAACAAGAAATATTATGCAATTGACTTGACACTACATTATTCTCTTTTACTGGAAATTGTTGTATAGTCTAGGCTACGGCATCATTAATTGTGTGCCCATTTTCAGTTCTATTATTTTGACATATTTACTCATGTCTCACAATATGCTGACTTTAAATAGCAAATTGAATGAGATTGACAAAAAGAAACACATTGGCAATTTGAGACAAAATGTATGTTAATTTAGGGTTTAATGAGGCATGCATGAAATGAGCTGTGCAAACGAAGACAATCAGAGGTTGAGGACATGATATTTGGAAAGCTGGGTTTGTCTGTGGGAAATAACATTGGTTGACAAGACACCAGTAAGATAAGAGATTCATGCCTTTATGTTTGCATGCTTGCTCGCTCCTCAATTTAAAGAAATAATGTCCAGACTGTGTGAAATAGAGAATTAATGGATAGATGGGTCATTTGCTTTTATGAGTACCATGTTACAGAGTTAGGTTTTTCCATTTATGTTTCGAGGTTGGACTTTAGCACATATAACACGTTAGCACATAGGCTGCACCGATTGGTGTCACCTCGTTAGTCAGTATTTGTTCCATCTGTGCTGGGTTGTCCTTCTCGTTAGTCGGAAGGAGGTTTTACCTGTGCTGGCATAGGTCATTTTTAAGAGCAGCTTGCCCAGTGCTCCCTGTTTTTGTTTTGCTCCACTTTTTGGATTGCTTCCTTTCTTTAAGTTTGGTGTGGGCATTTCTTTTGTTTGCCTCTTCTTGGGCAAATTTAGTGGACGCTCATGGTGGGTGTCTTTCAGGTTCCAGTTGTTGTTGCTATTTAACTTTCAGTGGACACCCCCATAAGGGTCTTCAGAACCCCTCCTAAAAACTCACCCGTTTCGTTTGTGACTCTTTGTTAGTTCCTATTCTGTCTCAGCGATATTATTTGGTTTTCTTGCCAAATTGGGATTGTAACAACCAGCTTATAACACATTTAAAATGTACAGTTAGATTTGGATTTAGTATGGATTTAAGATACAGAGGGAGGAAATTTAGTCCACTCGCTAATCATAGTGTCGTTATCCTCGCAAGGGGAGGGTGCTATTATAAAATTACTTGTTAAACTAAATCTCTTTCTCTGAGCAATTGTATTAGTATAAAATAATATATTTTTTAACATACAATATAGCTCAATATATGTATTATTTATTTATACAGTATTTTTTGCTAATCTTTATCAAGGGTGCCAATAATAATGGACCCCACTTTATTATACAAATATTATCCTATCTGCCACTGGCTTGCATCACATCATACATATTACCAAAATGGCAGCAAGTCCGTTTTTGTTTCTCGTGTTATCTTATTTACTTGGTTCTTTTATCTTTTTATGCACCAGAATAATATTTTATATAAATGAAAATGGTCTTAGCAATCCATTCATATCATTTCTGGAGCACTGCAAAATGTAAACTGGATTTTACATCCCCTCTTGATAGATAGCCTTGAGAATGCTCACAGAGTAATAATTATCTTACTGTTACTGTGGGTTACTCTCATCCTTTTTACTTACAAATAACAACTGTGGGGGATTTAGTGCATTCGGAAAGTATTCAGACCCCTTGACTTCTCAATTTATACACAATACCCCATAATGACAAAGCAAACCAAATTTGTAGAAAATTTTGCAAAAAACTGAAATATCACATTTACATAAGTATTTACTCAGTACTTTGTTGAAGCACCTTTGGCAGCGATTACAGCCTCGAGTCTTCTTGGGTATGATGCTACAAGCTTGGCACACCTGTATTTGGGGAGTTTATCCCATTCTTCTCTGCAGATCCTCTAATGCTCTGTCAGGTTGGATGGGGAGCGTCGCTGCACAGCTTCAGCACATAAAAAAGGGAATCGTGAATGGAAGGGAATTGTACAAGTTATCAATAGGCTTGCAAGGTGATGAAGTTACATTTATTATCCAAAGGTTTTCACTGTAACATTTGCGAAAACATGAAACAATTTCATATTTGATAGTCCATAACTGAATTAATATAATAATGTATGCCTGTAAGTAGCAAAGTCACAAACCAGCTAGACCATGATCATTTTCTTATCAAGTTGACAACCAACCTGAGCTTCGAAACGTCATTATAGCTATCGATCAATCAATGGTTAGGCTTCAGCCTTAGGCTACATGAATTCTTGCAATCAGCAGTCAGTTAGGAATCATAGCTATGTAGGTAGCTAGCTAATAATTACTATAGCTACCTAGATAGCTATATTGGGATCATACATTTTACTGGTAAAATAGCAATCCTGCAGCAGTCATCTCTTCTGCCTGGCTGATCAAACTGCTGGAGAAACTTTTGGCCTTCGGGAGGACGAAAGCGTAGTCAGGCTGCAGCAACCTTACACTTCATATTAATCATATTGTAATTATATTTTAAAGAAGGACTAGGGGGGTTTCCTATACACAGAGAAAGAGAAAGCCGGTTTGCATATAGTCCTGTCTTACTGAACTGTAGGCCTAGAAAATGTACTCACAGTCTATGTCAGCTAGATAGCCCAAACAAATGGGCTATAAATACAAAACGTTACGGCTTCATGTACCCTGGCCAGAGAGACAGGGCACATAGTAGGCTAGACTATGCAGCTGCTGCTGTTAGTAGCCTACTGTTGATCAGACTGAAAAACAGTCTCACTTCCATGCAATACTACATGTCAGATCGCTAATGTTTAGGTGTAGGCCTATAAACTGCTACATTTATGTAAGAGTTTTTGCTGTTGTCTGCGAGGGATGTGTTATAACGCTTGCTAATAAATACCAGATGAAAGTGTAGTGCGCCTTTATATTTGTGCGTTGCATCGGTCCGCGCAACATGCGATTTTCGTGAATCTGATTTGTTCAAGACACACAAAGAGCCTGCCGCAGCACTCTGATGTGAAGAAGTGAATCGGTCTAAGAAAAACAGCACTTTGTCCCACTTTTAACACTTTACATCGATATATTTTATTCAACCAAAGCAAAAGTGTTGTGTTGCTGCCATACCTGATTGAAAAGTGCTGAGGAAAATGCTTCCTCGCCACGTTTTCCGGCGGCCCTGGCTGTGCTGTCCTCTACCTGTGCTGTTGGTAGCTGTGTTATTCACTTTGACCCTGATTAACGTGCTGATGGCCTGTTTGTCCCAGCCTAATAATACAGTATTTTACCTATAGTACATGTAAAAACTGAATACCTGCATAAAAACTCCATATGTTGCACCTAGTTATATTATTTATATATGAGTATTGAACATGTTCTATTATTAAATATAAGTAGGCCTATAGACTTTGTGCAAACTCGGATTCATGCAACATGGACATTTTGCGTGCTTCTCATCCATGTGACCCAGTGTTTTACCCCTCATGCATAAAGTTAGGGCCATAACCTGCGTCCAGTAAGTAAAGGCACCAGCCAACCGCCTGTATGTGTTTATGATTCTTTACGATTGTGCATGTCACTCATCAGAGGCAGAAAGGAAAGGCAAGCAAATGTATTGTGCATAATTTCCAGGAGGCGTCGGTTCAAAGATGCTTTATCTTCCATACACTAGGCATGAATTCCATCTGGCTCTGATCTATCTTAGCTGTGCTATGCTCCAGGGGATAGAGAGGGGCAGACTCTAGCCTGCTAGCTAGCTAGCTAGCTATCAAAAATGTGTTAGCTACTTATCATAGCCTGGCTTTTAGTATCCAGCTGAACATATTGAACAGAGCAAAAATCTATCAAGCTAGCACAGCTGAGTCAGTCACACACACACACACACACACACACACATACACACACACACACACACACACACACACACACACACACACACACACACACACACACACACACACACACACACACACACACACACACACACACACACACACACACACACACACATAGCATGTTTCTTGGAAAGGCCTTCGGGGTGCAGAGGGAGATGCAACGTATGGACAATCTCTCTGATTCCAAGGATTATAACATTTAGGGGACAAATTAATAAAGTGAGGGAATTAATTAATATATTTAGGGAAATAAATATTCAGGGAATTAATAAAAACAAAAAACAGAGGGAACAAATAAAAAAAACAGAGTGAACTCTTTTGCCTGGCTGTTTTTTTTTTCTTCGTCACCATGACTCCTAAGGGACTCCTTAAATTAATTCAAATAATGATCAAATAGTTTTTGTTGAGGAGGATGAGTGAAGATAACATTATCGTTGAGTGACTTTGTGTGTGTACTTGAGAATATCTATGTGGTATTTGAGTGTGACTCAGTATCCACTTTCTCTATCCCGCTCTCTATCCCACTCTCCACCCCTCCCTCCATACTGCAGATGGACTTCTCTCTGACTGGGTCCAGTGAGCTATGCAATAGACATCAGCAGCAGCAGCCACAACTTCAGCCCAACGTTAGCCCCAGCATGGCCTGTTTCCCTGGGAGTGGGACTGACACTTCTCCCCTGCTCCAGGTCCAGAAGGTGGGCTCCATCAAGGCCCCTGGACTCCTGCCCACCATTTACAGCCCCCTCAGTGTCATGGAGAGCTCCAGCCTCTGCATCCCCTCTTCCCACACAGGCAGCAGCCATGATTACAGCTCTCTAGCCTTCTACAACCACTCTACACAGGGCTACAACAGACCAACCATCTCCGACAGCCCCTCTCCGTGTCCCCCACTCAGTCTCCCTCTCTGCTGGCCCCCCCATGACCATGGCCAGCACAACATGCCCTCGCTGATCCAGCACTGTCCCCAACCCTTGGTGTACAGCAATCCCAACCACCACGCCCCCTTTATAGAGCCTAAACCCCACAACCTCAACCTCACCCCCAGCAGGTAGCTACTGTCTTCCAGCATCTGACACTGACACACCCGTTTGTATCTTTCAATCTTTACACCTGTCTTATTTGACCTTTGCTTGTCTCCTGTAACATCTCAGATGGGTAAACAAAAGGAGACAGCCTCTTAGCAAAACATAGGCTCCTATTTTGGAGTTTGTGTGTTAAACAGTGTGATTGATGTTCCTTCTCATAGCCCTCTCCTCCACCCTACCAAGCTTCCCGGGAAGAAACTCTGTGCCGTATGTAATGACCATGCTTTGGGCTACCATTACAGCGTGTGGTCTTGTGAGGGCTGCAAGGCCTTCTTCAAGAGGAGCATCCAAGGTAGGACCAACAGCAAAGCTGTGTGGTGTCATTACAGTGTCTCTGCCCTGGGGACTGGGGTCATGGTGTCCACTGCAGAGTCTAATCACTGTGTTCTCTGCTGAGGCCTCATTATATCCTGTTTTTACCTACTGCACTATAGGTCTCCAAGGATTATCTGCAGTCTATTATGTAGTAATACGGTTCATTGTAGGTCGATCAGATGTGATGTATACAATTCATATAATATCTCCCAATGTCTAGCTCTATCTTTTCTAGGGCACAATGACTACATTTGTCCAGGGACTAACCAGTGCACTATCGACAAGAACCTCCGTAAAAGATGCCAGTCCTGCCGCCTACGCAAGTGTTATGAAGTGGGCATGAAGAAGTGTGGTAGGCAGCCATCGTCCTTATCTACTCTCTCTCACTAGCTGGGTTGTGAAACCCAACCTTACTTAGTCAAACGTGTGAGCTGTGATCCTGTGAGTTTGTAGAAGTATCTGTAGGAGTGAAATCCATCAGTTGTTTGTCTGTGCTGTTGTTCAGGTATGAGGTCAGAGCGCTACAGTTACAGGGGGGCGAGGCACAGGCATGTACCTCAGGGACAGGGGTCACCAGGCGGGCTGGTGGGGGTCGGTGCCAGTGCCCAGAGGAATCTGGAGGGGGGCTCCCTCCCCCGGCTGGAGTTGCACCACTCATCCCTGACCCCTGAACAGCTGATATCCTGCATCATGAATGTAGAGCCGCCAGAGATCTACCTGATGGAGGACGTAAAGAGGCCCTTCACTGAGGCCAGCATGATAATGTCACTCACCAAACTCGCCAACAAGGAGCTGTTCCTCATGATCAGCTGGGCCAAAAAGATCCCTGGTGAGACTGTGTGTGTGTGTGTGTGTGTGTGTGTGTGTGTGTGTGTGTGTGTGTGTGTGTGTGTGTGTGTGTGTGTGTGTGTGTGTGTGTGTGTGTGTGTGTGTGTGTGTGTGTGTGTGTGTGTGTGTGTGTGTGTGTGTGTGTGTGTGTCAGCTTGCGTGCAGAACATGTTCAAGGTTTGGTTGATGCCCCAGGTTTATATGTGAGATACAGTAGGTATGTCTAAAGAAAGAAAGACTACCTGGCTGGCTGTCTGTAGACCCTTCACACCCTACTTCTATATCTACTAACTGTGATCAGTACTGTAGTAGTTGGCCCTTAGCCTTCTCATTACCTCACGTACTGCAGCCAGCCACATGGCTGTGTAGTCCCGAGGGACAGGAAATCATACAGGCTATGAAGGGGTTACTCCTCCTCTCCACTCTACCCTGCTACAGAGCATTGTTCTCCCCTCACTCATGGTTGTAGAAATGAGCCCAGCAGGTGTCCTCTCAGGGGAGATGGGTCTGAGTTCACACACTCTTGTCTGAAATGGGGGTTTGGGGGTTTGGTGAAATAAGGAGATGTGAAAATTAGCTTGTATTTTCAGTTATAAAGAAGAACAAAACTCTACAGACTAGCTGTGTATTGTGGATTTGCTCCAGAGAGCACTGCAGTTTCATTAATGCAAGGTTCTTCAGCATTTGGCTTTGTTCCAATATCCATCCTTCAGTACTTGTCCAGCTAAGACTGTTGTGCACTTTATGGTGTTCAGTATTTGTCCAGCTAAGACTGTTGTGCGCTTTATGGTATTCCTAGTCTGTCAGGGCTTTACTATGCATTTTATCTGTCCTTTATTATTCCCTTTAAATGAAGGGGCCCTTAGGGAGTGAACGTTGTTTATAATAAGGGTTACATGGAGAAAGTTGGAACTCTCCAAAATGAAAATGGATGGCCCTCCCTTCGGCAAAATATATTTTACCTAAACCCTCACTGAACACTTGAAAAAACAAACAAGTGACCCTCCCATATACCGTAATTTCCGGACTGTTAAGCGCACCTGAATATAAGCCGCACCCACTGAATTAAAAAATATATATTTTATTTTGAACATAAATAAGCCGCAGGTGCCTACCGGTACATTGAAACAAATGAACTTTACACAGGCTTTAACGAAACACGGCTTGTAACAAAAATAAATAGGCTTTAACGAAACACGGCTTATAACAAAAAATAAAAAATTTGCAGTAAACAGTAGCCTACCAAGAAAGTCATTGGTCACTATCTTCCTTCGGTGTCGGAGTTGAATAGCCTCAGAATTGCTTCATCCGATATTGGATCGTTTTCATTGTCGCTCTCGTCATTTTCATCCCGGAGGCAAATCCCCCGCTGAGCCCTCTTCAACAGACAGCAGTCCAGCCTTTCGAAACCCGTTGATGATAGTGGATTTTTTGACAATGCTCCACGCTGTCAGGACCCACGCCGGCCACAAAAAAAGTTATTTGACCTTAAAACCCTTTCACGCATGAGTTCCAAATATCTCTATCGGTCGCCCCAGCGTGATTTTTTTTATGCACGTGATGTTCGAACGTTCTCTCCATTCCAGAATGTGATTGTTACATAAACAACAACACTGAATGCCTCAGAGTAGGAGTGAGAGGTTACCGTGATTGATTGCCTGCACGTGCCATGTATCACTATCAGAAAAAGTTGTGTGTGGTATTATTGATATATTTAGTATTTTATTCACGTTTTTCAATTACCCGTGATAAATCATGCGTTCCGATTTTTACATAAATTGTAATGGCCGCTTAGTATGTGTGTAGAATAACGTTTTGAAGATTGTACTGATTATGATGAGCTAAGCTAATTCCAGCTATGTGTATGGAGCCATGTTTGTTGACATACAATGCATTCTGGGTTACACGTAATCATCTGTTTGACCAAAGATGTTATAACAAAATGAGGTAAGTAAGAGTTAACTCATTTTTTGAGGACTTCCGGAAATGAATGGTGGGATGTGAACAACGGTAGATGACACACCCCTTCAACATGCATACTATAAACAGACCAAACTCATCTTGTCTTCTCTTATTATCTTCGGTTTCTGTGAGGAAAAAATGCATGGCTGCGCGCTGAAACTAATCTCGGATAACTTTCGATTTCTAGAAAGTGTTTTACCTAATTATTTCGATCAATGGTGAGCTCACCCGTGATGTGATTAATTAAACATAGTAATTGCTATTAGCTAATTCATATTGTAGTTTACATCAGCCAAGAGTTAGAAAATATGACTGCTTGTATTGGGTCAATCTTTCCTCAGTTAGCGCTAGGACAAATGTAGCCTACACTTTTCCGGTTAGGATGATTGTGTTGTGCTATATATACACACTTCTGTGAATATCTGAACATTGCATCCAAAAATAAACTGCTCACATTCTGGAGATAACTTTAAGGACTGTGTTTGTGTAAATAGTTTCTGAAAAAAGTGTTGCCAGCTCAAATGTTGATTGTTGCTCATTCGAAACTGGCCGTTCTAAATGAGTGTTCTAATCACATGGGGTGTGATTGTACGCTTCACGGACCACTGTGGAACGATCACACCCATTGGTCTAATGAAAGCTTCATGCCGCCAAAAAACTGAGAATGTGTTTTTTTGAGAAAAAAAAAATTGAAAGCGGGAAAAATCCATATATTATCCGCGTCATTGTTTAAGCAGCGAGGTTCAAAGCGTGGGAAAAAAGTTGTCGCTTATAGTCCGGAAATTACATTACCCATAATAATATTTAAAACAAAGTGGATAGCAGAGAACATGTCTACCGTTTACCCTCACTTCTTGGACAGACCAGAGCCTTCGTCCTGTAAGCATTACATGGCAACGCAGGAATTTTGATAGCACATAGTGCTGCGGGCCAGAAGGTTGTGGGTTTGCAGACCATTATGGACAAGAGTAGGTGTCATAGGTGTCATAAGGATTGGACCAAGGCACAGCGGGTAAAGTGCTCATACTTAATTTATTTAAAGATAACACTTGAACAAAATAAACGTATGACGAAAAACAGTTCCATAAGGCACACAGGCTATACAGAAAATAACCACCCACACAACACAAGTGAAACAACCACAACTAAATATGGCCTCCAATTAGAGACAACGACAACCAGCTGCCTCTAATTGGAGGTCAGTGCCAAAAACCCAACATAGAACCAAAAACACCGAAACACAAACAAACACCCCCTGCCACAAAAACAAACACCCCCTGCCACGCCCTGACCAAACTACAATGACAAATAACCCCTTTTACTGGTCAGGACGTAACAGTAGGGGTGTAAAGATCTCTTTCATAGTTAAAGCATTGCATGAATCCATCATCGTGTTTGCAGGTCCAAGTAAAAATGGCCTTTTATTAAAATTAGATGTAATTCTATGTCATTTTACATATTAGTTGAATACATTTTTTAATACCACACCAATTACCGAAATTACAGGCTAAGAATGGACAGAGAGATTGGCCTATGTGTTCATTTTATCATAATTCTCCAATGCCAAATGAGTGTGTCTTGTTTGCAACAAAACTGTCCCTGTTTAAATATTGTAATATTAAATAGAATTATAAAATGACCAACTGGCTTAATTTACAAATTAGTAACAATGTCTTACCCCCTGTTCAAGAATGGCCTTTTTCTCGCTAATTTTATGTTATTTGAAAAATCTTGAAAATCCTGTTATATCTAAAACAAAGCGATTATTATTTATTTAGAATGTGTCACGATTCCCACCGACGGTGGCGCCCCCTCCTCCTCGGGTGGCTCTCGGCGGTCATCGTCACCGGCCTATTAGCTGCCATTGATTCCCTTTTTTGTTTTCCCCCTGTTTGTGATTGTGTGCACCTGTTCTTAGTGGGGGTGATTAGCAGGGCTATTAGTATTAGCTGGTCTGCTTTCTCATTATGATGGAGCGGCAGCTGGGTGCCAGGGATTTCTGCTCCAGCTCGAGCTGTACCTGGCCACGGTCAGACCTGCTCCCTCGGGAGAGGAGAGCGTGAGTGCCCTCGTTTCCTGCCTGACGGGCCGAGCTCTGGAGTGGGCAAATGCTGTCTGGAATGGTCCAGACTCGGCAAGGGATCACTACCCAGAGTTCACCCGCCGCTTTCAGGCCGTGTTCGACCACCCTCCGGAAAGAAGAGTGGCAGATGAGCGGCTGTTCCACCTCAGGCAGGAGACGAGGAGTGCGCAGGACTTCGCGCTGGAGTTCAGGACCTTGGCTGCTGGGGCGGGGTGGAACGACAGGGCCCTTATAGACCATTACCGGTGTAGTCTCCGGGCGGACGTCCACAGGGAGCTAGCCTGTCGAGACACTGCTCTATCCCTTGATGAGCTCATCGATATGTCCATCCGTCTGGACAATCTGCTGGCTGCCCGCGGGCATTCGGAAAGGGTTCTGTCCGTTCCGCCTCCGTGCACCCCCGCCCCTACTCCTGTGGAAGTGGGGGGGGGGGGGGGGGCTGTGCCAAGGGGCACCGGAGGAGGTGGCTCCTCCTGCACCAGCTGTGGTCAGAGAGGACACACGGCCGACCGGTGCTGGAGGAGCCAGTCTGGGAGTCGAGAGGGCAGGCAGAACACTTCTCGGTCACCCCAGGTGAGTCAGCACCAGATTCACCCACAACCCCATTGGTCACGTGTTCTTACCTTTTTTGTTTTCTGATTTTTTTCCCCTCTTCCCAGCATAGGGCGCTAATTCGATTCAGGCGCTGCTGGGAACTTTATGGATCGCGGACTTGCCATTAAGCTGGGCATTCCGCGAGTGCCGATAGATTCCCCCTTCCCCGTGCACTCCCTAGATAGCCGACCATTAGGGTCAGGGCTAGTCAGGGAGTCTACGGTTCCACTGGACATGGTAACGTAGGGGAATCATAAGGACCGGATTAGTTTTTTCCTTATTGATTCGCCTGCGTTTCCGGTGGTGCTGGGAGTCCCCTGGCTGGCTGATCACAATCCCTGGATTTTGTGGAAACAGGGGGTTCTCCAGGGGTGGTCAGAGGAGTGTTCATGGAAGTGTCTAGGGGTTTCCATGGGTGCCACGTTGGTGGAGAGTCCAGACCAGGTGTCCACCGTGCGCATTCCCCTTGAATACGCACGGTGGAATAATTTGGCGATCGCATTCTGTAAAAAGAGGGCGACCAAATTACCACCTCATCGACAGGGGGATTGTGCGATAGATCTCCAGGTTAACGCTGCACTTCCCAAGAGTCACGTGTACCCCTTGTCACAGGAGGGGACGGTGGCAATGGAGACATATGTCACAGAATCCCTGGGACAGGGGTACATTCGGCCCTCCATCTCACCCGCCTCCTCGAGTTTCTTTTTGTGAAGAAAAAGGAGGGAGGTCTGCGTCCGTGCATTGATTACAGAGGTCTAAATGCTATGACGGTGGGGTTTAGTTACCCACTACCTCTCATTGCTATGGCGGTGGAATCATTTCACGCAGCAAAATTCTTCACAAAACTGGATCTTATGAGCGCGTATAACCTGGTGCGTATCAAGGATGGAGACGAGTGGAAAACTGCATTTAGTACCACATCGGGCCATTATGAGTACCTCGTCATGCCGTATGGGTTGAAGAATGCTCCAGCCGTCTTTCAATCCTTTGTAGACGAGATTCTCAGGGACCTGCACGGGCAGGGCGTGATTGTCTATATCGATGATATTCTGATATATTCCGCCACCCGCTCCGCACATGTGTCCCTGGTACGCAAGGTGCTTGGTAGACTGCTGGAGCATGACCTATACGTTAAGGCTGAGAAATGTGTGTTTTCCAAACGAGCCGTTTACTTCCTGGGTTATCGCATTTCCACCACGGGGGTGGTGATGGAGTGTGACCGCGTTAAGGCCGGGCGTAATTGGCCGACTCCAACCACGGTGAAGGAAGTGCAGCGGTTCTTAGGCTTTGCCAATTACTACCGGAGGTTTATCCGGGGTTTTGGCCAGGTAGCGGCTCCCATTACCTCACTGCTGAAGGGGGGGCCGGTGCGTTTGCGGTGGTCGACGGAGGCGGACGGAGCCTTCAAGAAGTTGAAGACGCTGTTCACCGACGCACCCGTGTTGGCGCACCCGGACCCGTCTCTAGCATTCATAGTGGAGGTGGACGCATCCGAGGCTGGGGTGGGTGCCGTGCTATGACAGCGCTCGGGTACGCCATTGAAACTCCGCCCATGCGCTTTCTTTTCGAAGAAGCTCATTTCGGCGGAGCGTAACTATGATGTGGGGACAGGGAGTTTCTAGCGGTGGTAAAAGCCTTGAGGGTGTGGCGACACTGGCTTGAGGCGGCTAAGCACCCCTTTCTCATCTGGACCGACCACCGAAATCTGGAGTACATCCAGGCAGCTAGGAGACTGAATCCGCGTCAGGCAAGGTGGGCCATGTTCTTCGCCCGGTTTAGGTTTACGATCTCCTATAGACCAGGCTCCCTGAACACGAGGGCCGACGCGCTGTCCCATCTTTATGACACGGAGGACCGGCCCATCGATCCAACTCCCATCATTCCAGCGTCTAGGCTGGTGGCACCGGTGGTATGGAAGGTGGACGCGGACATCGAGCGGGCATTATTATTGGAACCTGCGCCTGCACAGTGCCCGTGGGTCACATGTACGTGCAACTCGGTGTTCGGGATCTATTGATTCGGTGGGCGCACACGCTACCCACTTCGGGTCATTCTGGTGTGCCGAGAACAATGCGGAGTCTCAGGGGAGGTACTGGTGGCCCACCTTAGCTAAGGACGTGAGGTTCTATGTCTCTTCCTGTTCGGTGTGCGCCCAGAGTAAGGCTCCTAGGCATCTCCCGAGAGGGAAGTTACAGCCCCTCCCCGTTCCGCAACGGCCATGGTCGCACCTGTCTGTAGACTTCTTGACAGATCTCCCCCCGTCTCAGGGGAACACTACGATTCTGGTGGGTGAGGATTGGTTTTCAAAGTCGTCTCCTCCTGCCGTCTCCTCCTGTTACCCGGTCTCCCTACGGCCCTGCAGACTGCGGAGGCCCTATTTACCCACGTCTTCCGGCACTACGGGGTGCCGGAGGACATTGTCTCTGATCGAGGTTCCCAGTTCACATCCAGGGTCTGGAAAGCGTTTATGGAGCGGCTGGGGTCTCGGTCAGTTTGACCTCAGGTTATCACCCCGAGAGTAATGGGCAGGCGGAGAGGGTGAACCAGGAGGTGGGCAGGTTTCTGAGGTCGTATTGCCAGGACCGGCCAGGGGAGTGGGAGAGGTACATTCCTTGGGCGGAGTTAGCCCAGAACTCACTTCGTCACTCCTCTACTAACATGTCACCCTTTCAGTGTGTTTTGGGTTACCAGCCGGTCCTGGCACCATGGCACCAGAGCCAGACCGAGGCTCCTGCCGTGGAGGACTGCGTACAGCGCTCCAAGGAGACCTGGAGAGCCGTCCAGGAATCCCTGAAGGAGGCCAGTGGACGGCAGAAGAGGAGTGCTGACCGCCACCGCAGTGAGGCACCCGTGTTCATACCAGGTGACAGGGTCTGGCTCTCGACCCGGAACCTGCCCCTCCGCGTGCCCTGTGTGTGGGGCCCTTTAAAGTCCTGAGGAGGATAAACGAGGTGTGTTATCGGTTACAACCTCGCCCTCCTCGGCGCGCTGCAGGAGCCGCACGTCAGGAGGGGGGGGTACTGTCACGATTCCCACAGACGGTGGCGCCCCCTCCTGCTCGGGTGGCCCTCGGCGGTCGTCGTCACCGGCCTATTAGCTGCCACTGATTCCCTTTTTTGTTTTCCCCCTGTTTGTGATTGTGTGCACCTGTTCTTAGTTGGGGTGATTAGCGAGGCTATTAGTATTAGCTGGTCCTCTTTCTCATTGTGCGGGATTATTTCCTGATGTGCTTGTGTTTACGCTTGTGCATTTGTTTTGCGCCGCATGTTATTTCCCCTGTGTTTGGGACACTTTATTTTGTGGGCGCATTATTCGCTTTTTGGGGTGGCTTGTGTGTGCTCGCCTGTTTGACCCATTAAAAAGCCACTACCCTGTGCTCGCTGCTTCCTGCGTTTGATTCCTCACTCACAACGCCCGAGCCTTACAGAATGATATAAAATTCCCTTGGATATTCTCACAGATATATTATTAACCCTGGTATTTGCAGGACAATATACACCACCGTTCAAAAGTTTGAGGTCACTTAGAAATGTTCTTGTTTTTGAAAGAAAAGCCAATTTTTTTGTCCATTAAAATAACACCAAATTGATCAGAAATACAGTGTAGACATTGTTAATGTTGTAAATGACTATTGTAGCTGGAGTCTCAACGTCAACAGTAAAGAGACGACTCCAGGATGCTGGCCTTCTAGGCAGAGTTGCAAAGAAAAAGCCATATCTCAGACTGGCCAATAAAAATAAAAGATTAACCTGGGCAAAAGAACACAGACACTGGACAGAGGAAGGCCAGCATCCTGGAGTCGCCGCTTCACTGTTGACGTTGAGACTGGTGTTATGCAGGTGCTATTGAACTTGTTATGGATAGGGGGCAGTATTTTCACGGCCGGATAAAAAATGTACCCGATTTAATCTGATTATTACTCCTGCCCAGAAACTAGAATATGCATATAATTATTAGCTTTGGATAGAAAACACTCCAAAGTTTCTAAAACTGTTTGAATAGTGTCTGTGAGTATAACAGAACTCATTTGGCAGGCCAAAACCTGAGAAGATTCCAAACAGGAAGCGCTCTCTGACCATTTCATGGCCTTATTGATCATCTCTAACAAAAACAGGGGATCTCTGGCATGACGTGACACTTCCTACGGCTCCCATAGGCTCTCAGAACCCGGGAAAAAGCTGAATGACGTAATTCCAGGCTCTGGCTGAAAAGCATTAGCGCATTTGCTAAGTGGTCTATCAGCGGACAATGGGACTCAGGCTCGTGCACGAGACGACCCCATGTTTTTATTCTTTCGTCTTTGAACGGATACAACGACTCCCGGTCGGAATATTATTGCTTTTTTACGAGTAAAATAGCATAAAAATTGATTTTAAACAGCGGTTGACATGCTTCGAAGTACGGTAATGTAATATTTACAATTTTTTTGTCACGAAATGCGTCGTGCTCGTTAGAAGCAATAGGATTTGAAGCAATAGCCTACAACTATTTTAGCACCGTTTCACGCTGCTCTGAGACAAGCATCGGGACTGGTCTTGATAAATCAATGAGATTTTTATTTTCACTCAATCTCCGTTTGGTATTGGTTAGACTACAATTATACAATTAGGGTGTAAAAATGTTATGCTCTTAGTGTAACCTAAATTTAACTAGGCAAGTCAGTTAAGAACAAATTCTTATTTACAAGGACAGCCTACTCCTTCCTCCCCGTCAGAGATTTGAACCCCGGTTTCCCACGTGCCCCCATGACAAGGGGATTCTTTAGCTAAATAACCCAGTACTGTAACCTTCTCCCAACCTTCAAGTTTTACAGTGCAATATTTTCCGTTCCAGCCTAAGAGAAACGCAGAGGGTTTTTTGTTTTTATTGGAATAGAAACACCAAAATATTAAACAAATTAATTAAGCAAAATTTCCTAAAATCAGTCTAATACATGGAATTCTTACAAAAAAAGGTTTTAAATTCTCTAGTACGGCCACTATTGAAGGCTATCACATGCTTCTCAAAGATGCCCTCTGGTGGTCAAACTAGCACTAACTAGCATTAATGGTGCCAGTGGTTGGCACTTAAATAAAGTGCCATAGAGTTCTGCGGCACCGTGCAAGCTGTGCCGCAGCACGCTGCAACTTTTATAGGACGAACTATTGTAACTTTAATTGGTTACAGAGTTAATGTTTACAGTTAATTCATTGAGCTGTATCTAAAGATTTTTTCTTTACAGTTATTTACATATGTAATTATATTAGAATTCGTGTGTTGGAGATTGAGAGAACTTAAATGCATATTTCTGTTGTATTGGTAAGTATTGGATTACAATATTGACTGCAAGTTCCAGAATGCCTTGCGACAGGAAGTAGAAAGAGAGAGAACGCGCCAGTTATGTACAAGTGGCAAGTGATTATACTGAC
The DNA here is from genome assembly GCF_901001165.1 of Salmo trutta. NCBI lineage: Eukaryota > Metazoa > Chordata > Actinopteri > Salmoniformes > Salmonidae > Salmo > Salmo trutta. The sequence continues at coordinate 24,884,031 of NC_042981.1, forward strand.
TTTCGCTAGCAACGGAAGGTGAGCTGGCGATGCGTGAACATGGGGAGGGATGCTCCATAGCGGCATAGAGGCCACCAGAGGCAGTGCACAAGGTGGCTAGTTACAAGTTGATCTGGAATTCAGCGAGGCCTTTGGGAAGAAAGGTTTACATTTTGTGCGATTATATGCTGGAAGCTTACTACTGAATATTGATGAGATACGCCTGTTGGTTCGCAAATTAGAGGTGGGTGTCATATGTTTTACAGAGACATGGTTGGATTAATCTGTTCGTGAAATTTAGATGGGCAATTATTCTGTCAGGAAGGATCAGAACGGTGATTAGATATGTGCCTTTGTTTATAACATTGCTTATAAATTCAGATCAGATTTAATGATCTGGAGATTGCCTGGCTGGATATCTACCTTTTTGTTAGGTAGTTTCAATACTGATGCCTGCAAAAAGGATAGCCCAACCCACAATGTATTTATGCACTTCTGTAGATAATTTGCTCCAAATGATAAAGATCCCACCAGGAAATGTGAAACAGTGCAAAGTACGATTGACTTAACATTGGAGTCTGATAAATCCAAAATATCGCAGAGTAGAGTAATAGTCTATGGAATCAGTAATCATTGTATTACATTTTGCACAAGGGAGTTTTTAAATATCTATTGTCACAAAACTGTTAGAATCAGAAGACAAAAGAAATACAGTGTTGAAATGTTTAGGGAGCAAGTGGGTGAAATTGACTGGTCACCTTTGCTGGATAGTGTAGGGGTTGACAGTGCCTGTGAAGCCTTTAAATGTAGATTCCTTGAGGTGGTGAATGTGATGGCTCCCATTAGACGGGTCAGAGTAAAGCAGAGATCTAGCCCCTGGTTTAATCATGAGATTCTAGAATCTATCAAAGCAAGGAATAAGGCCTTTTAAAAAATGTAAGAACTCTCAAGGCCTGATGTTATCCTATATAAACGTCCCAGAAATGGATGCACAGAGCAGGATGGATGAAGCTAAGAGGGGTTACTTTGTTGATACAATCATTGAGAACTCATTTAAGGAACTAGGCTGTAGTAGTACTACCAAAAACAAACTAAACAGTATAGATACTGAACATCAGAGGGGAGAAGGTATATGAAAAAGCAGAGGTTGCCCCTTGTATTACGCATATCGTTAATCTCTCTTGAACAAGGCATCTTTCCCAGGGACATGAAACAAGCTAAAGTCATAACTCTGTTTAACAAGGGGATAAAGTATGTCCCTGGGAATTATCCTCAGTATAACATCAATGATCCTGGAGAGAGCTGTACATAGCAAATGTATGAATATGTCAACAAACAAAGTCAAATGTATGATTTTCTGTCAGGGTTTAGAAAAAAATTGTCCACTGATTCATGTCTACTTTACTTGACTGACTTCATCAGGAAAGAGATTGACAAGGGAAAACTCTGTTCAATGGTACTGCTTGACCTACAGAAGGCCTTTGATACAGTTAACCACCGTTTTCTCATTTCCAAACTGAAGAAACTGGGGTTTAGCAGTATCCCTCGAGGCTGGGTAAAGTCCTACTTGTCAGGTAGGGAGCAAGTGGTAGAGGCTAATGGTTTGTATTGGAAATTACCATCAAGGACTCAAGTGAATTAGTAAATGAACTGTATTACAGGTCGGTCAGAAGCTGCACTAGGCGGCTGTCCCCGAGCACCTTTTATGCTAGGACATGATTCATCCTCAGCACAAGGGAGGAGGTTTGGGTGCAAAAGAGAATGTGTAACAAGACACCTGCTGCTGATAAAGTTCTCAGAGGCTATTTCTGGGCGTTCACCCAAGAAGCTCAAAGTTCTCTCTTGGTTATTGTCTGCTATAACACACACACACGCACTGAAACTTCATCCACTTGTGAGCACAAAGGGAACTAGTTATAAAATATGTCATGAAGCAAATATGTATTACATTACATCAACCAATACATACAATCATATAGCCAGGGTAAAGAAAATCCACCACATGTCTCAGGGAAAACCAATGAATTGTGGTGACCTGCAGGGGAGCGGGCTTGGGCGTCTTACTGTTTTTACTTTATATAAATGATATGGAAGATGCTTGTTCTTGCCGTCTTTTCCTTTAAGCGGATGACTCTACACTTCTGGTGTCTCATAAAAGTAAAACCGTTGGAGAGCATATTTAGCACAGAGCTTACTAACATTATCAAATGGCGATAATAAGCTACACTAAATGACCAAAAATATGTGGACACCTGCTCGTCGAACAGCTCATTTCAAGATCATGGACATTTAATATGGAGTTGGTCCCCCCTTTGCTGCTATAACAGCCTCCTATTTTCTGGGAAGTCTTTCCACTAGATGTTGGAACATTGCTGCGGGGACTTGCCTCCCCATCAGTGCCCGACCTCACAAACATTAGTGAGGTCGGGCACTGATGTTGGGCGATTAGGCCTGGCTCGCAGTCGGCGTTCCAATTCATCCCAAGGTGTTTGATGGGGTTGAGGTCAGGGCTCTGTGCAGGCCAGTCAAGTTCTTCCACACCGATTTCAACAAACCATTTCTGTATGGACTTTGCATGTGGGTATTGTCATGCTGAAACAGGAAAGGGCCTCCCTCAAGCTGTTGCCATGCTGTGGCGTTAAGATTTCCCTTCGCTGGAACTAAGGAGCCTAGCCCGAACCATGAAAACCAGCCCAAGACCATTATTCCTCTCCCACCGAACTTTACAGTTGGCACTATGCATTCGGGCAGGAAGCGTTCTCCTGGCATCTGCCAACACCAGATTCGACTGTTGGACTGCCAGATGGTGAAGCTGCTCCAGAGTCCAATGGTTGCGAGCTTTACATCACTCCAGCTGATGCTTGGCATTGTGCATGGTGATCTTAGGCATCTGCGACTGCTCGGCCATGGAAGCTCCCAACGAACAGTTCTTGTGCTGACGTTGCTTCCAGAGGCAGTTTGGAACTCAGTAGTAAGTGTTGCAACTGAGGACAGATTTTTTTTTTTTTTACGCGCTACACACTTCAGTACTCTGCGGACCCGTTCTGTGAGCTTGTGTGGTCTACCACTTTGCAGCTCCTAGAAGTTTCCGCTTCACAATAACAGCACTTACAGCTGACCGGGGCAGTTCTAGCAGGGCAGAAATTTGATGGACTGACTTGCTGGAAAAGTGGAATCCTATGACAGTGGCATGTTGAAAATCACTGAGTTCTTCAGTAAGGCCATTCTACTGCCAGTGTTTGTCTATACATTTAACATTTAAGTCATTTAGCAGACGCTCTAATCCAGAGCGTCTTACAAATTGGTGCATTCACCTTATGATATCCAGTGGAACAACCACTTTACAATAGTGCATCTAAATCTTTTAAGGGGGGGGGGTTTTAGAAGGATTACTTTATCCTATCCCAGGTATTCCTTAAAGAGGTGGGGTTTCAGGTGTCTCCGGAAGGTGGTGATTGACTCCGCTGTCCTGGCGTCGTGAGGGAGCTTGTTCCACCATTGGGGTGCCAGAGCAGCGAACAGTTTTGACTGGGCTGAGCGGGAACTGTGCTTCCTCAGAGGTAGGGAGGCGAGCAGGCCAGAGGTGGATGAACGCAGTGCCCTTGTTTGGGTGTAGGGCCTGATCAGAGCCTGAAGGTACGGAGGTGCCGTTCCCCTCACAGCTCCGTAGGCAAGCACCATGGTCTTGTAGCGGATGCGAGCTTCAACTGGAAGCCAGTGGAGAGAGCGGAGGAGCGGGGTGACGTGAGAGAACTTGGGAAGGTTGAACACCAGACGGGCTGCGGCGTTCTGGATGAGTTGTAGGGGTTTAATGGCACAGGCAGGGAGCCCAGCCAACAGCGAGTTGCAGTAATCCAGACGGGAGATGACAAGTGCCTGGATTAGGACCTGCGCCGCTTCCTGTGTGAGGCAGGGTCGTACTCTGCGAATGTTGTAGAGCATGAACCTACAGGATCGGGTCACCGCCTTGATGTTAGTGGAGAACGACAGGGTGTTGTCCAGGATCACGCCAAGGTTCTTAGCACTCTGGGAGGAGGACACAAGGGAGTTGTCAACCGTGATGGCGAGATCATGGAACGGGCAGTCCTTCCCCAGGAGGAAGAGCAGCTCCGTCTTGCTGAGGTTCAGCTTGAGGTGCTGATTCGTCATCCACACTGATATGTCTGCCAGACATGCAGAGATGCGATTCGCCGCCTGGTTATCAGAAGGGGGAAAGGATAAGATTAATTGTGTGTCGTCTGCATAGCAATGATAGGAGAGACCATGTGAGGATATGACAGAGCTAAGTGACTTGGTGTATAGCGAGAATAGGAGAGGGCCTAGAACAGAGCCCTGGGGGACACCAGTGGTGTGAGCGCGTGGTGCGGAGACAGAATCTTGCCACGCCACCTGGTAGGAGCGACCTGTCAGGTAGGACGCAATCCAAGCGTGGGCCGCGCCAGAGATGCCCAACTCGGAGAGGGTGGAGAGGAGGATCTGATGGTTCACAGTATCAAAGGCAGCAGATAGGTCTAGAAGGATGAGAGCAGAGGAGAGAGAGTTAGCTTTAGCAGTGCGGAGAGCCTCCGTGACACAGAGAAGAGCAGTCTCAGTTGAATGCCCAGTCTTGAAACCTGACTGATTAGGATCAAGAAGGTCATTCTGAGAGAGATGGCAGGAGAGCTGGCCAAAGACGGCACGTTCAAGAGTTTGAGAGAAAAGAAAGAAGGGATACTGGTCTGTAGTTGTTGACATCGGAGGGATCGAGTGTAGGTTTTTTCAGAAGGGGTGCAACTCTCGCTCTCTTGAAGACGGAAGGGACGTAGCCAGCGGTCAAGGATGAGTTGATGAGCGAGGTGAGGTAGGGGAGAAGGTCTCCGGAAATGGTCTGGAGAAGAGAGGAGGGGATAGGGTCAAGTGGGCAGGTTGTTGGGCGGCCGGCCGTCACAAGACGCGAGATTTCATCTGGAGAGAGAGGGTAGAAAGAGGTCAAAGCACAGGGTAGGGCAGTGTGAGCAGGACCAGCGGTGTCGTTTGACTTAGCAAACGAGGATCGGATATCGTCAACCTTCTTTTCAAAATGGTTGACGAAGTCATCCGCAGAGAGGGAGGAGGGGGGAGGAGGATTCAGGAGGGAGGAGAAGGTAGCAAAGAGCTTCCTAGGGTTAGAGGCAGATGCTTGGAATTTAGAGTGGTAGAAAGTGGCTTTAGCAGCAGAGACAGAAGAGGAGAATGTAGAGAGGAGGGAGTGAAAGGATGCCAGGTCCGCAGGGAGGCGAGTTTTCCTCCATATCCGCTCGGCTGCCTGGAGCCCTGTTCTGTGAGCTCGCAGTGAGTCGTCGAGCCACGGAGCAGGAGGGGAGGACCGAGCCGGCCTGGAGGATAGGGGACAGAGAAAATCAAAGGATGCAGAAAGGGAGGAGAGGAGGGTTGAGGAGGCAGAATCAGGAGATGGGTTGGAGAAGGTTTGAGCAGAGGGAAGAGATGATAGGATGGAAGAGGAGAGAGTAGCGGGAGAGAGAGAGCGAAGGTTGGGACGGCGCAATACCATCCGAGTAGGGGCAGAGTGAGAAGTGTTGGATGAGAGCGAGAGGGAAAAGGATACAAGGTAGTGGTCGGAGACTTGGAGGGGAGTTGCAATGAGATTAGTGGAAGAACAGCATCTAGTAAAGATGAGGTCAAGCGTATTGCCTGCCTTGTGTGTAGGGGGGGAAGGTGAGAGGGTGAAGTCAAAAGAGGAGAGGAGTGGAAAGAACGAGGCAGAGAGGAATGAGTCAAAGGTAGACGTGGGGAGGTTAAAGTCACCCAGAACTGTGAGAGGTGAGCCATCCTCAGGACAGGAACTTATCAAGGCGTCAAGCTCATTGATGAACTCTCCAAGGGAACCTGGAGGGCGATAAATGATAAGGATGTTAAGCTTGAAAGGGCTGGTAACTGACAGCATGGAATTCAAATGAGGAGATAGACAGATCGGTCAGGTTGAGAAAGAGAGAATGTCCACTTGGGAGAGATGAGGATTCCAGTGCCACCACCCCGCTGGCTCGATGCTCTAGGGGTATGCGAGAACACGTGGGCAGGCGAGGAGAGAGCAGTAGGAGTAGCAGTGTTATCTGTGGTAATCCATGTTTCCGTCAGCGCCAGGAAGTCTAGGGACTGGAGGGTAACATAGGCTGAGATGAACTCAGCCTTGTTGGCCGCAGACCGGCAGTTCCAGAGGCTGCCGGAGACCTGGAACTCCACGTGGGTCGTGTACGCTGGAACCACCAGGTTAGAGTGGCAGCGGCCACGCGGTGTGAAGCGTTTGTATGGCCTGTGCAGAGTGGAGAGAACAGGGATAGACAGACACATAGTTGACAAGCTACAGAAGAGGCTACGCTAATGCAAAGGAGATTGGAATGACAAGTGGACTACACGTCTCGAATGTTCAGAAAGTTAAGCTTACGTTGCAAAAATCTTATTGACTAAAATGATGAAAATGATACAGTACTGCTGGCTGGTGGAGTAGGCTAGCTAGCAGTGGCCACGTTGTTGACTTTGTTAGAACGTGTAGCTGGCTAGGTAACCTCGATAGTTTCAGTACTACACCTTGTCATGATACAAAAGCAACTTTGTAGCTCGCCAACATAACACTAATCAAGACGTTCCTTTGTAATGTATTTAGTTTCTACAGTGCTGCTCGTCGGTAATAGTTGGCTACTTTTGGAAAAATGGCGTCGCGGGGGACGGAAATAGCTGGCTAGCTAACCTCGATAATTACTAAACTACACAATTGTCAAGCTATGACAAAGACAACTATGTAGCTAGCTAGCTGACACTGCACTAGTCAAATCGTTCCGTTGTAATGTATTAGTATCTACAGCGCTGCTAGTCGGTAACGGTTGGCTAGCTAGCAGTGGGTTTGATGATGACTAAGTCTGGAGTCTGGACAACGGCGTCGCGGCTGGCTAGCTAACCTCGATAATTACTCTAAACTACACAATTATCTTAGATACAAAGACAGCAAAGACAACTATGTAGCTAGCTAACTAACACTAACACTAAACTAATCAAGTCGTTCCGTTGTAATGTAATAGTTTCTACAGTGCTGCAAGTCGGTAGAAGTTAGCTAGTTGGCTAGCTAGCTAGCAGTGTTGACTACGTTAGGACGAAAATAGCTAACCTCGATAATACTCTAATTACTCTAAACTACACAATTATCTTTGATACAAAGACGGCTATGTAGCTAGCTAAGAAAAATTGCTCAGATCAAACAAATCAAACCGTTGTAATGTAATGAAGTGTAATATTACCTGTGGAGCGAAGCAAAGTGCGACTGCTCGCTCCAAACCGGAAGTCTATGGAGACTGCATGGCTGTGTGCTCGATATTATACACCTGTCAGCAACGGGTGTGGCTGAAATAGCCGAATCCACCAATTTGAAGGGAGGTCCACATACTTTGTGTATATATAGTGCATCTCTGCACTGGTAAAACTGAGGCAATTATTTTTAGGTCCAGACCTAAATTGTGTAGGTCCTCTGAAATCAGAGTGGAGTTAGGGGGTGAGGTGCTGACTACTAAAACCTCTGTTAGCTAGCTGGGATGCATCCTTGATAGGTGTCAGCATGGCCACTAAAATGCTAGGGAAGGATAATGCCAAGACTATGTTTTTGGCTAGAAAGTCCAAGCTGCTTGATAAGGATTCCATGACAGTGCTAGCCACTGCTCTCATTCAATGCCATTTTGACTACACTAGTACTTCCTGGTTAGGGGTCTTATATATGTTTCTGAAGGGGAAACTCAAGATATTACAGAATAAGCTGATCAGGGTAGTATTGAAGGTGAGTCCACATACTCACATAGGAAGGAGCTGCTTTCAGGAACTCAACTGGCTGCCTGTTGAGGCTAAGGTGTCCCAGGTTAGACTGGGTTTGGTTATGAGGAGGATTTATGATTCTGCACCCAGATATCTAGCTGATTACTTTCTAAATGTTAGGGATGCACACAATCACAGCGCCAGATCAGGTGATGCTAATGTGGGCTTATACAGGTTCAGGAGTAATGCTGGGAAAGATACTTTCTTGTATACTGGAGTCTCAGAGAGGAATGTGTTGCCTCTATCCATAGAAACGATATCCTCTCTGGGCAAAAAACTGATGTCTTCTGGGTACCTTGCGATGCAACTGCAATGATGTCATAGGTGTTCTTCTTCACTTTTATGTTTTATTATGTCGCTGTAATACTGTGTGCAACCGTGTTGGATCTTATCTTGCCATCTTGTCTCAAGAGGACCACAATGGAAATAAGTCCCAGACGTTATTGTGTGTTATCCTCAATGATTTTACCCATGTGCATGCATGGATTTTCAAGTTTTGCGCGTGCTTGTTTTTTTAAATGGTTCAATTAATAAACAAAACTAAATTTATATTTGATTTATAGATGGGGCACACATCGATATACAGTACCAGTCAAAAGTTTGGACACAACTACTCATTCAAGGTTGTTGTAGAATAATAGTGAAGACATCAACGCTATGAAATAACACATGGAATCATGTAGTAACCAAAAAAGTGATAAACTAATAAAAATATATTTGAGATTCTTCTTTACCTTGATGACAGCTTTGCACACTCTTGGCATTCTCTCAACCTCTTCATGTGGTAGTCACCTGGAATGCATTTCAATTAACAGGTGTGCCTTGTTAAAAGTTAATTTGTGGAGTTTCTTTCCTTAATGCGTTTGAGCCAATCAGTTGTCTTGGTACCAGGCAGGGTTGGTATACAGAAGACAGCCCTATTTGGTAAAAGACAAAGTCCATATTATGGCAAGAACAGCTCAAATAAGCAAAGAGAAACAACAGTCCATCATTACTTTAAGACATGAAGCTCAGTCCATCTTGAAATTTTCTGGAACTTTGAAATATCTTCAAGTGCAGTTGCAAAAACCATCAAGTGCTTTGATAAAACTTGCTCTCAATAGGACTGCCACAGGAAAGGAAGACCCAGTGTTACCTCTGCTGCAGAGGATAAGTTCATTTGAGTTACGAGCCTCCGAAATTGCAGCCCAAATAAATGCTTCACAGTGTTCAAGTAACAGACACATCTCAACATCAACTGTTCAGTGGAGACTGCGTAAATCAGGCCTTCATGGTTGAATTGCTGCAAAGAAACCATTACTAAAGGACACAAATAAGAAGAGACTTGCTTGGGCCAAGAAACACAAGCAATGGACATTAGACCGGTGGAAATCTGTCCTTTGGTCTGATGAGTCCGCCGTGTCTTTGTGAGACACAGAGTAGGTGAACAGATGATCTCTGCATGTGTGGTTCCCACCGTAAAGCATGGAGGAGGAAGTGTGATGGTGTGGGGTGCTTTTCTGGTGATGATGTCAGTGATATATTTAGAATTCAAGGCACACTTAACCTGTCTGGGCAAGGGGGCAGTATTTTCACGCCGGATGAAAAACGTACCCAATTTAAGCAGGTTACTACTCTGGTCCAGAAACTAGAATATGCATTTTATAAGTAGATTTGGATAGAAAACACTCTGAAGTTTCTAAAACAGTTTGAATGGTGTTTGTGAGTATAACAGAACTCATATGGCAGACAAAAACCTGAGAACAATCCAAGCATGAAGTGAAAAGTCAGAATTGTAGAGTCTCTTCTTTTGATTCTCTATCGAAGCTACAGTGTCTGTGGGGTGATGTTGCACGTCCTAAGGCTTCCATTGGCTGTCTAAAGCCTTCTGAAAGTGGTTTGAGCCTTCTCCTGTCACTGGGCAGAGTATAGGAGCTCAGTTACTGAGTAGTCTGCCTGGCAACAAAGGGATTGGATATGCGCATTCATGCTAGCACGCCGTTCCTTCTTTTTCTTCTTGTTTAACATTTTGTTGGTTACTACATTATTCCACGTGTTATTTCATAGTTTTGATGTCTTCACTATTATTCTAGATTGTAGAAGAATAGTAAAAATAAAGACAAACCCTTGAATGAGTAGGTGTGTCCAAACTTTTGACTGGTACTTTAAATATATATCATAATAAGCAACTAATTCTAAAATACTGAGAAATATTGAAATTTAATCAATTACAGATTACATGACCCTCCCCTAGACTAGGTTTAAAAATACTAAACCCTCCCCTTGACTGAAATTGATAAAGCATGACCCTCCCCCATTTTTCTCCCTTCAGAATACAATGACCACTAACTTCCTCCACTTTCTTTTCATCTGTATGTGTGTGCTACAGGCTTTGTAGAGCTGAGTCTGACTGACCAGGTGCACCTGTTGGAGAGTTGCTGGCTGGAGGTGCTGATGCTTGGTCTGATGTGGAGGTCTGTCGACCATCCTGGGAAACTCATCTTCTCAGCAGACCTAAAGCTCAACAGGTACAACTGCCTGAATTTCACTACTTATCTCCAGTAAGAATAAGATAAGAATGGTTTAGTGGTCGCTCTATAAATTGCTGAGAGGTTGACATCCCATAAATCTATGAACTATCTGAAAATATAATAATACAGATATCGATGTTTGCTTCAAACATTTAGTCCTTGTATTTTTACATTCCTTATTGATTTTTTTTTTTGTTCTTGAGTTTTGTTTGACTTTGAATTTTGGCCATATCAAACTCTGACTGCTGACAAAGCACCTTTTGAATTGTCAGTAAACAAAGGTGTATGTATCTGTAGTGGCTTCCTTTCCTCTTTACCATAGCCACTGCCCAAGCCTGAAGCGGGGTTGTTTGGTACGCATACAGTCCACACTCAAGGTTTCCAAAAAGCCAAACATTCAATGTGATCCAGGGATATGGTGCAACAAAAATGTTTATTCTTCTTATATCTAACAGGAAAATGAATATCCAATCAACTTAAAACATAGATTACTTGATATGGAAAATACACAATATGACCTGTCTGTATGGTCAAAAAACTACACCGCTCCCGCGTCTAGCAAGGACTCCTCCCCCCAAAGGCCCAACTTCCTGCTTTTATCCTAACACACTTACTGCAGTACAATGAATGGGCAAGAGGGGGGGACAAAACTAAGTTACACTAACAACAAATGAATACATCTCAATCAGGTAAATATAAATCATAAAGGTACGTACCTAATATTTCATCATATACATTCATATTTACACAAATATACATGGAGCTCTGAATGTTCTGTCTTTTATACAAATATGTCCAAATCGGCTCTAACAGTATCTAAAGAACACACATCCCACTTTGTTTGTCAGAATTATATATTTGTGTTGTAGCCCAAAAACCTTTAACATTGGGGTTTGTTAAGCATTGAACATTGGTTATTTAGCTGTAGTTCTGGTGTTGGGTGAATCTGATCAATCCGGAAGGTAAGAGGATTTATTGGCCTTGAGGAGAATGATCTCATCCCTGAGACTATGTAATGGATGTGGGAGTGTGCATATTTGATCCAGGCTGTATCACAATCGGCCATGATAAGGCGGCGCACAATTGGCCCAGCGTCGTCCGGGTTTGGCCAGTGTAGGCCGTCATTGTAAATAAGAATTTGTTCTTAACTGACTTGCCTAGTTAAATAAAGGTTAAAATAAAGTGTTTACAAAAACATTATGCATACTCCATAATCCATTACACTGTATCTTAGTCTCAGTGATGAGAACATTCTCCTCAAGGCCAACAAATCCTCTTACCTTTCGTACCACTTGTCTATATGTGAGTGTGCGTACTATTGGTCTATATGGGAGTTTGTGTACTACTTGTCTATATGTGAGTGTGTGTGTGTACCGCTTGTCTATATGGGAGTGTGCGTACTACTGGTCTATATGGGAGTGAATGTGTACTACTTGTCTAGAGAGGTGGGGGGGGTTTATGACACCTCACGGCCATTGTAAATCTAGGATCGGACACTTTTTTTTCCTAAATTTTGCTTAAAATGACATACCCAAATCTAACTGCCTGTAGCTCAGGACCTGAAGCAAGGATATGCATATTATTGATACCATTTGAAAGAAAACACACTCCTCTCCTCGGCTTTCGAACCTCTCCAGGGGGCAACCATCTTTTCCAAGTTGGACCTTCGGAATGCCTACCACCTAGTTCGGATACTCAAAGGAGATGAGTGGAAGATGGCCTTCAACACAGCTGGTGGACACTATGAGCACCTGGTCATGCCGTTTGGACTCACCAATGCTCCCGCAGTGTTCCAGGCCCTGGTCAACGATGTGCTCCGTGACATGATGAATGGATCTCTGTTTGTCTATCTCAACGACATCTTTGTTTTCTCCCGTTCTGCTCAAGAATACGTCCTCCATGTCCGACAAGTCCTTCAGAGCCTCCTAGAGAACCAGTTGTTTGTGAATGCTGAGAAGTGAGAATTCCACCACTCCACTATCTCCTTTCTGGGATATGTCATCGCTAAAGGGAGTGTTCAGATGGTTCCTGAAAAGGTGAGAGTGGTGGTGGATTGGCCCCAAACCACATCCAGAGTGCAGCTGCAGCATTTCCTGGGAATTGGTCATTTCTACCGCCGCTTCATTTGGGCTACAGCACCCTGGCGGCTCCCCTCTCTGCACTTACTTCTCCCAAGGTGCCGTTCACATGGTCTCCAGCTTTTGACAGGCCGTTTTTGGACCTCAATTGTCGGTTTACCACAGCCCCCATCCTCATCCATCCGTATCCATCTCGTCAGTTCGTGGTTGAGGTCAACGCTTCTGACGTTGGAGTGGGGGCCGTCCTGTCCCAGCGGTCTGCCCAGGACCAAAAGCTGCATCCCTGTGCCTTATTGTCCCATCGTCTCAATCCTGCTGAGAGAAATTACGATGTAGGAAATCGGGAACTTCTGGCGGTAAAGATTGCGTTGGAGTGGAGGCATTGGCTGGAAGGGGCGGAACATGCATTTTTGGTGTGGACCAATCATAATAATTTAGAATATCTCCGCACTGCCAAGCTCCTTAAATTCTAGACAGGCCCGTTGGCTTATCTATATGTGAGTGTGTGTGTGTCCCTATATACGAGTGTCTGTAATACTTGTCTAAGGAGGTGCATGGCTTTTGAGTATAGTAGGTCTGAACTGTTACACAAGTGTACATGTCTGTGAGTGTGTGTTATACAATATGTATAATGTATAATATGTCTCTTTCACTCTGTGTGTGACTGTGTGCTTGTAGGGAAGAGGGGAACTGTGTGGAGGGCATCATGATTATATTTGACATGCTACTGGCAGCCACCACTAGGCTTCGAGAGCTGAACCTCCAGAAAGAGGAGTATGTCTGTCTGAAAGCCATGATCCTCCTCAACTCCAGTAAGTCAAATAACTCCAGTAAGTCAAATAATCAGTACTTCTGTACAGTGACCTGTGGTGAGATCAGAGGCTGGGTAGGCTATTATCAAAACCAGATTTACTCACAAATAAACCTTGATGAACACCAAGTTCACCATACAACAGATAGTTCCAACATCCGGTGGCATAGGCTGTTAACCAAAATTGACAAACAATTTTCACTAAATGTAAATACGGTACCACTGTAGCCAAGTTACACAAGCAATAGCCTCCAATGGTGGCATATTTCATATCATTCGACAAAAGTTATAACCAATAGGTGGCACTAAAATACCAATATAAGCACACATTTCATCCGAGTAGTTTGCAATGCAAACTCCTTAGCCTTTCAGAATGGATTTACAATTCTTCCAATGAACTGCATGCATCATGCACATACACACAATAATAATAATATTAATATTATGTGAAATATTATTACACATAATATATATATATAGAGAGAGATAGAGATCTATATATATATATTTAGATATAGATATAAATAGATAGATAGATAGATATATACGTCTCTCTATATATAGATATATATGTCTCTATATATATATATAGATATATATGTCTCTATATATACACTGCTCAAAAAAATAAAGGGAACACTTAAACAACACAATGTAACTCCAAGTCAATCACACTTCTGTGAAATCAAACTGTCCACTTAGAAAGCAACACTGATTGACAATAAATGTCACATGCTGTTGTGCAAATGGAATAGACAACAGGTGGAAATTATAGGCAATTAGCAAGACACCCCCAATAAAGGAGTGGTTCTGCAGGTGGGGACCACAGACCACTTCTCAGTTCCTATGCTTCCTGGCTGATGTTTTGGTCACTTTTGAATGCTGGCGGTGCTTTCACTCTAGTGGTAACATGAGACGGAGTCTACGACCCACACAAGTGGCTCAGGTAGTGCAGCTCATCCAGGATGGCACATCAATGCGAGCTGTGGCAAGAAGGTTTGCTGTGTCTGTCAGCGTAGTGTCCAGAGCATGGAGGCGCTACCAGGAGACAGGCCAGTACATCAGGAGACGTGGAGGAGGCCGTAGGAGGGCAACAACCCAGCAGCAGGACCGCTACCTCCGCCTTTGTGCAAGGAGGAGCAGGAGAAGCACTGCCAGAGCCCTGCAAAATTACCTCCAGCAGGCCCCAAATGTGCATGTGTCTGCTCAAACGGTCAGAAACAGACTCCATGAGGGTGGTATGAGGGCCCGACGTCCACAGGTGGGGGTTGTGCTTACAGCCCAACACCGTGCAGGACGTTTGGCATTTGCCAGAGAACACCAAGATTGGCAAATTCGCCACTGGCGCCCTGTGCTCTTCACAGATGAAAGCAGGTTCACACTGAGCACGTGACAGAGTCTGGAGACGCCGTGGAGAACGTTCTACTGCCTGCAACATCCTCCAGCATGACCGGTTTGGCGGTGGGTCAGTCATGGTGTGGGGTGGTATTTCTTTGGGGGGCCGCACAGCCCTCCATGTGCTCGCCAGAGGTAGCCTGACTGCCATTAGGTACCGAGATGAGATCCTCAGACCCCTTGTGAGACCATATGCTGGTGCGGTTGGCCCTGGGTTCCTCCTAATGCAAGACAATGCTAGACCTCATGTGGCTGGAGTGTGTCAGCAGTTCCTGCAAGAGGAAGGCATTGATGCTATGGACTGGCCCGCCCGTTCCCCAGACCTGAATCCAATTGAGCACATCTGGGACATCATGTCTCGCTCCATCCACCAACGCCACATTGCACCACAGACTGTCCAGGAGTTGGCGGATGCTTTAGTCCAGGTCTGGGAGGAGATCCCTCAGGAGACCACTCATCAGGAGCATGCCCAGGCATTGTAGGGAGGTCATACAGGCACGTGGAGGCCACACACACTACTGAGCCTCATTTTGACTTGTTTTAAGGACATTACATCAAAGTTGGATCAGCCTGTAGTGTGGTTTTCCACTTTAATTTTGAGTGTGACTCCAAATCCAGACCTCCATGGGTTGATAAATTGGATTTCCATTGATTATTTTTGTTTGATTTTGTTGTCAGCACATTAAACTATGTAAAGAAAAAAGTATTTAATAAGATTATTTCTTTCATTCAGATCTAGGATGTGTTGTTTAAGTGTTCCCTTTATTTTTTTGAGCAGTGTATATATATATATATATATATATATATATATATGTATATATATATGTGTGTATATATATAGATAGATAGATAAAGTTTTAACAAAAGGTCCATATCAACAATCGAAGTGACTGGAAAATTCAGTTCAAAAGGTTTAGTGTCTCATCAAAACTAAATTCTACCTTGATAAATCAAATGCATCAACGGGATGTTGTCTTGTTTCATGTTCATTCAACAGTAGCCTAACCCTCAAAGTATTTAGGGTTACCTTTAGTTTTAAATGAAGTCCATTCAGCTGTCCTTCAGGGTGAACCTCTGTGACAGCGTTGCAGGGCCAAGGATGACAAAATGATCAAACCTTGCTTTCATTTGAAAGCTGCTATTGTCCAAAATGTTGTAAAACAGTCCTCATCTCTGATCGGCTGTCTGCTCCAGGTTGCTGTTTCTGTTAAGTCGAGTGTGGTGCATTCGATCAGATGATTTTCTGTCCATTCCTCTGATGAAGGTCAGGAAGCAGAGGTATTGGGCTTCCTCTTTGAATTATACCAAGATTTCCTGAGAAATTCTACTTAGAAAATTGTTTGAGGTGCAGTATACTAACCATTTGTGAGGTTGTTTTTGCTAGCTAGCTAGCGTTGTTCAATTCAAAGGATGTGAGTGCCTAATTATGTACAGTGCATTCAAAAAGTTTTCAGACCCCTTGACTTTTTCCACATTTTGATACAATACAGCCTTATTCTAAAATTGATTACGGGAAATAAACAATTTAATCAATCTACTCAAAATACCCAATAATGACAAAGCAAAACGAGGATTTTAGAAATGTTTGCAAATTTATTAAAAAGGAAAAACTTACATCACAGTTACATCTCAGTACTTTCTTGAAGCACCTTTGGCAGCGATTACAACCTCGATTCTTCTTGGGTATGGCATTACAAGCTTGGCACACCTGTATTTGGGTTTCATTCTTCTCTGCAGATCATCTCAAGCTCTGCCAGGTTAGATGGGGAGTGTCGCTGCACAGCTATTTTCAGGTCTCCAGAGATATTTGATTGGTCTCTGGCTGGGCCACTCAAGGGCATTCAAAGACTTCTCCCGAATCACTCCTGCATTGTCTTGGCTGTGTGCTTAGGGTTGTTGTCCTGTTAGACTGGGGCAAAGGTTCACCTTCCGAGGTCCTGAGCGCCCTTGAGCAAGTTTTCATCAATGGTCTCTCTGTACTTTGCTCCATTCATCTTTCCCTTGATCCTGACTTGTCTCCCAGTCCATGTCCCTGAAAAACATCCCCACAGCATAATAATGCAACCACCATAGGGATGGCGCCAGGTCCTCCAGACGTGATGCTTGGCATTGACGCAAAATAGTTCAATTTTGGATCATCAGACCAGAGAATCTTGTTTCTGATGGTCTGAGTCCTTTAGGTGCGTTTTGGCAAACTCCAGGAGGGCTGTCATAGGCCTTTTTAATGAGGAGTGGCTTCCGTCTGGCAAATCTACCATAAAGGCCTAATTGGTGGAGTGCTGCAGAAATGTTGTCCTTCTGGAAGGGTCTCCCATCTCCACAGAGGAACTCTTGAGATCTGTTAGAGTGACCATCGGGTTTTTGGTCACCTCCCTGACCAAGGCCCTTCTCCCCTGATTGCTCAGTTTGGCCGGGCGACCAGCTCTAGGAAGAGTCTTGGTGGTTCCAATCTTCTTCCATTTAAAAAGGATGGAGGCCACTGTGTTCTTGGGGACCTTCAATGCTGCAGAAATGTTTTGGTACCCTTCCCCAGACCTGCGCCTAGACCCAATCTTATTTTGGAGCGCTACGCACAATTCCTTTGACCTCATTGCTTGGTTTTTGCTCTGACATGCACTGTCAACTTTGGGACCTTATATAGACCGTTGTGTGCCTTTCCAAATCATGTCCAATCAATTGAATTTACCACAGGTGGACTCCAATCAAGTTGTTGAAACAACTCAAGGATGATCAATGGAAACAGGATGCACCTGATCTCAATTTCGAGTCTTACAGCAAAGTAATATGATACACTTGTCATAATTAGGTTTTATTCAAGAGAGGCTAGAAAAGTGATCAAGATCTTCAATGAGACTGTGCAGGGATCCAGATTGCAGACTTAAGAAAAAACTATTTTATTAACCTTTAGTTTAACTAAGCCAGAAGCATACCACTCTGCATCCCACTGCTGGCTTGTTTCTGAAGCTAAGCTAAGAACAGGCAAAGCGTCAATACAATCGTACTACACCGGCTCTGATGCTCGTCGGATTTGGCAGGGCTTGCAACCATTACAGACTACAAAGGGAAGCACAGCCGAGAGCTGTTCAGTGACACGAGCCTACCAGACGAGCTAAACTACTTCCATTTTCGCTTCGAGGAAAGTAACACTGAAACATGCATGAGATCACCAGCTGCTCCGGAAGACTGTGTGATCACGCTCTCCACAGCCGATGTGAGTAAGACCTTTAAACAGGTCAACATTCACAAGGCCGCAGGACCAGACGGATTACCAGGTAGTGTACTGCGAGCATGCGCTGAGCAGCTGACAAGTGTCTTCACTGACATTTTTAACCTCTCCCTGAGTCTGTAATACCAACATGTTTTAAGCAGACCACCATAGTGCCTGTGCCCAAGCACACTCAGGTCTGTAGCCATGAAGTGCTTTGAATGGCTGGTCATGGCTCACATCAACGCCATTATCCTAGAAACCTTAGACCCACTCCAATTTGCATCCCGCCCCAACAGATCCACAGATGATGGAATCTCTATTGCATTCCACACTGTCCTTTCCCACCTGGACAGCAGGAACACCTATGTGAGAATGCTATTCATTGACTACAGCTCAGCGTTCAACACCATAGTGTCCACAAAGCTTATCAATAAGCTAAGTCTCAATGTTAACATTGAAGAGGCGACTCCAGGATGCTGGCCTTCTAGTCAGAGTTGCAAAGAAAAAGCCATATCTCAGACTGGCCAATAAAAACCAAAGATTAAGATGGGCAAAAGAACACAGACACTGGACAAAGGAACTCTGCTTAGAAGGCAGAGTTCCGTTTTTGTACCATCATCTTTGAAATGCAAGAGAAAGGCCATCATGTATTATTCCAGCCCAGGCACTATTTAGATTTTGCCCAGGTGTGTCCCATTTCTCTGACGACCCTCCCGACTCCGCCCACCGACATCCTATTAAGGAAAACAAGAGCAAAGAGAAAGATTTTTGGTAGACAGAGTGGGAGGGTTGTCACAATGCTGGAGTGTCATGTTAGGTTGAGCCTGCAGGAAGGGTACCACATGAGGGAGGAGGATGTCTTCCCTGTAACGCATAGCATTGAGATTGCCTGCAATGACAAAAAGAGCAGTCCGATGATGCTGTGACACACCGCCCAAGACCATAACAGACTCTTCACCTCCAAATTGATCCTGCTCCAGAGTACAGGCCTCGGTGTAACGCTCATTCCTTCGACGATAAACGCGAATCCGACAATCACCCCTGGTGAGACAATACCGCGACTCATCAGCGAAGAGCACTTTTTGCCAGTGATGGTGGGTTTGTGCCCATAGGCGATGTTGTTGCCGGTGATGTCTGGTGAGGACATGCCTTACAAGAGGCCTACAAGCCCTCAGTCCAGCGCCTCTCAGCCTATTGCAGACAGTCTGAGCACTGATGGAGGGATTGTGCATTCCTGGTGTAACTCGGGCAGTTGTTGTTGCCATCCTGTGTGATGATCGGATGTACCGATCCTGTGCTGGTGTTGTTACACGTGGTCTGCCACTGCGAGGACGATCAGCTGTCCATCCTGTCTCCCTGTAGCGCTGTCTTAGGCATCTCACAGTACGGACGTTGCAATTTATTGCCCTGGCCACATCTGCAATCCTCATGCCTCCTTGCAGCATGCCTAAGGCACGTTCACACAGATGAGTAGGGACCCTGGGCATCTTTCTTTTGTTGTTTTTCAGAGTCAGTAGAAAGGCCTCTTTGGTGTCCTAAGTTTTCATAACTGTGACCTTAATTGCCTACCGCCTGTAAGCTGTTAGTGTCTTAATGACCGTTCCACAGATGCATGTTCATTAATTGTTTAGTGTTCATTGAGCAAGCATGGGAAACAGTGTTTAAACCCTTTACAATTAAGATCTGTGAAGTTATTTGGATTGTAACGAATTATCTTTGAAAGACAGGGTCCTGAAAAAGGGACATTCATATATAAAAAAGCTGTGTTAGACATGACTACCTACACATACTAACCAGCTCAAATAGACAGAAGCGTGCTATATGGCAGACCAAGCTGAACTCATATCTCGGCATGTTCAGCCCACTCATTTTCTGTCTTTTTATGTGGCTAAACCAACTAGGCTTGTAATTGAACAATTTTATTCGTATTTACAGATGGCATACACGTTTGATTTAAAGCACATGAAAGTTCACATGTTCCAGAAGGCATTTCTGCCAAAAACATTTGATTTAAAACATTGTGTTCAAAGGTCTCTCCTGTGAGGTAGTGATCGGCGACATATGCCTAGTTTCCTGAAACGGGTCACAAATCAGTCGGTCAGTAGCAGTGTGTGGATAAAATCACTGAGGAATCCACGCCAAGCCAGTAACAAATACATATTACAACCTATGTTGTGATAATTGCGTTGTTTGCTCTATAACCCATTAGTTCATACACCACATATACAATAAGACCGTGACAACAAAAAGACAAGTCACACATACCACACAAATTTCCCTTTACCTACCTTTGTTTCATCACAAAACCAAGCATCACAAAACCGAGCATCATCATATTGCATACAAACAGTTATCTCCTGTAGCATGGCCAAGCAAGTTAATGTTTTAGACAGTTAACTTAACAACTACTGATTTACAACCACAGAGTTACCGCAAGTCAGCACAAAGACAACAGGAGCACCGCAATTCCATCACTATTTCATCTTAAACATCATCAAATCAACAAGGCTATAAATAAATACAGTAGCAGTCAAAAGTTTGGACACACCTACTCATTCCAGGGTTTTTCTTTATTTTGACTATTTTCTACATTGAAGAAAAATAGTGAAGACATCAAAACTATGAAATAACACATATGGAATCATGTATTAACCAAAAAAGTGTTAAACATATAAAAAATATATTTGAGATTCTTCAAAGTAGCCACCCTTTGCCTTGTTGAAAACTTTGCACATTCTTGGCATTCTCTCAACCAGCTTCACCTCGAATGCTTTTCCAACAGTCTTGAAGGAGTTCCCACATATGCTGAGCACTTGTTGGCTGCTTTTCCTTCAATCTGCGGTCCAACTCATCCCAAACCATCTCAGTTGGGTTGAGGTTTGGTGATTGTGGAGGACAGGTTATCTGATGCAGCACTCCATCACTCTCCTGCTTGGTCAAATAGCCCTTACACAGCCTGGAGGTGTGTTTGGGGTCATTGTCCTGTTGAAAAACAAATGATTGTTCCACTAAGCTCAAACCAGATGGGATGGCATATCGCTTTAATGCAGTGGTAGCCATGCTGGTTGAGAGTGCCTTGAATTCTAAATAAATCAGACACTGTCACCAGCAATGCACCCCCACACCATCACACCTCCTCCATGCCTCACGGTAGGAACCACACATGGACTCATCAGACCAAAGGACAGATTTCCACCAGTCTAATGTCCATTGCTCGTGTTTCTTGACCCAAGCAAGTGTCTTCTTCTTATTGGTGTCCTTTTAGTAGTGGTTTCTTTGCAGAAATTATGCCATGAAGGCCTAATTCATGCAGTCTCCTCTGAACAGTTGACGTTGAGATGCGTCTGTTACTTAAACACTGAAGCATTTATTTGGCCTGCAATTTCTGGAACCTCTGGTAACTCGAATGAACTTATCCTCTGCAACAGAGGTATCTCTGGGTCTTCCTTTCCTGTGGCGGTCCTCATGAGAGCCAGTTTCATCATAGTGCTTGATGGTTTTTGTGACTGTATTTGAAGAAACTTTCAAAGTTGTTGAAATTTTCCGGATTGACTGACCTTCATGTTTTAAAGTAGTGATGGACTGTCATTTCTCTTTGCCTATTCCAGCTGTTCTTGCCACAATATGGTCTTGGTCTTTTACCAAATAGGGCTGTCTTCTGTATACACCCCCCCCCCCCCCCCTATCACAACACAACTGATTGGCTCATTAAGAAGGAAATTCAATTTTAACAAGGTACAGCTGTTAATTGAAATGCATTCCAGGTGACTACCTCATGAAGCTGGTTGAGAGAATGCCTAGAGTGTGCAAAGCTGTCATTAAGGCAAAGGGTGGCTACTTTTAAAAATCTCAAATATAAAATATGTTTCCCTGCAAGTTGTAAGGCCAGCATTTCATATACTTCACTGTGTAAAAGATGACATGTTGATATGCTTCAGTTTGCTGCCATATGACTGGTTTCACATTTGTCTCCGGCGATCATAAAGTAATATACACTGAACAAAAATATAAACGGACATGTCAAGTGTTGGTGTTATGTTACATGAGCTGAAATAAAATATCCCAGAAATGTTCCATAAGCACAAAAATCTTATTTCTCTCAAATGTTGTGCACACATTTGTTTATGTCCCTGTTAATAAGCATTTCTCTTTTGCCAAAATAATCCATCCACCTGACAGGTGTGGCATATCAAGAAGCTGATTATAACAGCATGATCATTACACAGGGTGCACCTTGTGCTGGGGACAATAAAAGGCCACACAACACAATGCCACAGAAGTTTTGAGGGAGGATGCATTTGGCATGCTGACTGCAGGAATGTCCACCAGAACTGTTGCCAGAGAATTGAATGTTCATTTCTCTACCATCAGCCGCCTCCAACGTCGTTTCAGAGAATTTTACAGTATGTCCAACTGGCCTCACAACTGCAGACCACATGTAACCACGCAAGCCCAGGACCTCCACATCTGGCATCTTCACCTGCGGGATCATACCAGCCACCCGGACAGCTGATGAAACTGTGGGTTTGCACAACTGAAGAATTTCTGCACAAACTGTCAGAAACCGACTCGTAGATCACATCTTTGATTACATTCAACTGGTTTTAACCTGTCTCCTCCCTTTCATCGACACTGATTTCAAGTGAATTTATCAAGTGACATCAATAAGGGATCATAGCTTTCACCTCGATTCACCTGGTCAGTCTATGTCATGGAAAGAGCAGGTGTTTGTAATGTTTTGTAAACTCATGCTTAAGTTCAAGGTCAGAATACGCATAGAGAGAAAAGTGCATAAAAAGGGAATTATGTTCCATTTACATATGCTTAACTCGGGTCGGAATTCCCCCCTAAATGAAAAGTCAGTTTACATATGGTTTATGTCCATCTGTAGACATATGCTCTACTTCTCCGGAGATGGCAGAGGATCTGGAGAGCAGGGGGAAGCTGCAGCTTCTGTTGGACTCAATGACAGATGCCCTGGTGTGGGCCATCTCCAAACAAGGCCTGTCCTTCCAGCTGCAGTCAACCCGCCTGGCCCACCTCCTCATGCTGCTCTCAGACATCCGCCACATCAGGTAGACTACAGCTACAACAGCTACAGCTATGTATCACTAGCAGCAAAAAGATCCTGCCTTAAGAGTCTACTTAGTTACTATCTGTTCAGACTTTCAGTGACATAAAAGCACATCTGCAGATCTGTCCATTGTATTTTCAGTCATCAACACTTTTTTGGTTTAAAGTGGCACGCTTGTATGTTTTTAGTTGTTTGTCAAAACTACATTTACATGCGCCTCCTCTCCACTGTCTCCTTAGTGGCAAAGGCATGAAGCACCTCTCCGACATGAAGAATAAGAATATTGTGCAGGTCTCCGACCTGCTCTTGGAAATGCTCACCAACACAACTTGAGAGCAGTACGTAAGTAACTCATGAAGTTGGGTTAGCCACTGAAGACGTAGAATGTATATTTACCAATACTCCATGAATCATAATCCGATGTGTTCACCTTCTCCAGGTACATCCACCCAGGGTGCTGGCCAGCTGAGGGTAGACGTATACCTCAGTGAGAGGGAAAGTGACAGAATACAGCGTGGGACATGGATGGAGACTTCCTGAGACTGTAAAGCACCCTACAGGGGTGACTGGACTGAAAGAGAGGTCAGACTAGCACTAGGACAAGTGATGGATCTGACCGAAGTCCACATCATTCTCAATAACTGCAGAATGTGTCATTGTGAAGTAAATGTCACAGTTTTATCCTTTTCAGATTTTTGGGTTCTCTGGAGAAAATATGATTTCTAACAGTGAATTGACATGTTTTTGATTAATGTATTTTTTGTGTGATTTTCTTATAAATATGTAGTTGGTAAGTGTACTTATGCATCTTGATCATGCCCTGTCTCTCCTGTAATGATTTGGTGCTTGTGCTGTTTATCTGATGTTCAGTGTCAAAGCCATGTTTGTATTTATAGAAAACCCACATTCAGAGATTGTCATATCGAGACATGTTTGCCCCAATGGAATTTCAACCAAACATCTTAAAAGCAGCTATAAAATGTGACTGTAGTAATAGTGACATAAGCACAGGTCATGGATTTTTTTATTGTCAAGTAAAAATTACTTCATCATCCATAAATAACCATTAAAAAATACATCTAACTGTACACACCATTGTTTTCTATATGTTCCATTATACTACTGAGCAGTACAGAGTGACTTGACATTTTACACTAATAATGGATCAGTGTAAATTTAATAGGTTTACACTTTTCGCTGATCAGGTCCATCTTGACTATTGTTGTGACTTTACTTTTATGACTGTTATTCTTATTCGGTCTTACGTAGCAACTTTTGAAATTGTGTTTTTTACAGTGGATAAACGTAGAGACTCAGAGCTACAAAATGGTATATCATACACTACATTGTTGAGGAATAATGGGAAAGTAATTCTGCTTTGAAAGTTGATAAACTTGTAAAATCACTTTTGAGAAAATGCCCTTTGAATTTTTTGTATCTAGTAAAGAGCTCTACACGCTTTATCCCCATTCATCTCGTTTCGCCCTTTGTGCGTTCAGAGTGCACACTTGACGCTCTGGCCGATAATTAGTTTACCTATGGATAATATGAAAAACAGCCTAACCAGCTCTGCTGGCAACAATTTCAGTACGCTTTTTTGCAGACGTTTACTGACACCGGCCATATTCAATGCGTGTTGTACACTTTATATGTAGCTAGCTAGCTAGGTAAACAATGAACCTAGCTACGTAAACAGGGTGTAAGATCACACACATCACGTAACGTTAGCTGACAAGTCAGCCAGCTAACAGTAGCTAGTTAAACAACAATGAACATAGTGCCAAATCATGTCATTACTACCCTGCATTTATATGCTGGGAGCTAACATTAGGCTCTAACTAGCGAATTAAACAGCTGTGGGATATGAATAATAATGTCAGCTACGTTAAAATGGCTCTTCTGTGAAGTCGTGACTTGTGACATACGCCTAGTTTCCTGAACCGGGTCACATTTATCTAATCAACTATGTTTAATTATTACCCAATTAAATTAATAATGTAACAATTAACTCAGTGGGAATTTGGGGCACCACGAGAGCGGTTGTTTAAAGAGTTACCATCTCCCGAATTAAACTCTAAACGGTTTTTACCTATCACATCCATAAAGCAGTCAACGTATTAATCATAACCTCGTATCATATCATCATTCTGAACAGTCGTAACCTCCTGAATCTGCAAAAAACAGCCTTACTTATGATTCAGTACTACACAAATTGGTTTAATTATTTATTTACAAGCTAACTAAATGGTAACACAGGATAATCATACATACTTAATACATTAAAACAGGTCCCTAGCAGACTGACACAATATGGCGGCTTTTTACAAAAGACATGGAGAGGGCGAGAGAGAGGGACAGAGACATAATGCTTTGGTACATTTAGAACTACACTTGCAGTAATCATATACTTTGCACACAAACCGCCGCCCGTTTGGAGTAAGAAATCATGAAGGTATTTACGTGTAAATGTCTTTGTTCGCCGTGTATCTATGTCGGAATCAAGCCTTCTTCGGAAGGTTGTTGGGCCTTTCCACGGCACGTTTGTAAGGCTCTGATTGTCCAAAAGGGTCATTCACCCATCGCTTCCACTGTTGCTCTACTCTGCCGTCGCCCGGCATCCGGCGACCCGTCGTGTAGACCTGAACAGAACTACAGAGTTTATTCTACTTTTAATTTGCTCCTGAAGCTGCTTATTTGAAGATATCTAGACAGCCGTGTTGATGGTTCTCAAGGGTGACGAGAGTAGTAGAATATTTCGGTTTGAAGAGTAGTAGAATGGACCCACTTAAATTCACTTTTCTAGATACTTTACTTAGGACAGGTAATCAGCTGTATCAGTGATTGTCCAGGAGATGAGCTTCTCACCTCTGCCTAATGTTGACCTTCAGAGTTCGAACCACCTTGGACATCAGCTGAAGCTACATACCTCTCTAGTCTGAATGTTAATTTCTTTACCAATCCTTTATGCACTCTGGTCGAAAGGGGCGGTTCCGTCAGGCTGACACGCTCTCTGACCTCACTTGGGCTGTAGCTACTTACTGTGCAAAGTTTATAGGAGACAAATGATCTCTTATGGCTCCTAAAATCACATTCGTATCTTAACAAAAATACTTATTGTTTTTTAAATATTTCAAACACAAAGTTAAGGATGGAGACTTCATATAGTGTATATGCTTTTCAAGTTACAGTATTTCCTTTATAACATATTTAATGACATCACAAAATAACAACCCATATGACATTATTACTCTTTAGATCGCCTCTGACCATTCCCCATGTTCCATTTTAGAAATATTGTTCCAGTATTCGCTTAAAAGTCTCTGGAGACAAAGGAACATTTCTGTGTTAATTTGGAGAGGGAGACTCTGGATCTACTCTCTAATTTACAACAGGGCGTGAGGTGTCAACCCCCCACCAGCTCCCTCCTCCCCCCCTCTGTGGGTGAGAGAGGGTCTAGTTGATGTCATCCATTGCCAAGCTGATCTGACCTATTTGGATCCTCACAGGACAGTCATGACACTATCATTATTCCACTGTTGATTTATAAACATGAGTAAACCTTCTTAGTGGAGATTATGTTGATCAGTGCTGCAGTGTTAAAATGGTTTCTAAGCAGCACTCGATATATCCACACAAACAGGATTACACCCCTCCAGCACAGTGTGGCCTACAGACACACAAGGCTTCTCTGTGGATATTGGGTTACACACTTTCAAAACACACACACACACATCGTCAATAATTTCCTATTGCTTTTTAGTAGTTTGACATTGTGTACAAATATACTAATACAAAATCATTGGTAAACTGATTCAAATATTTTATATACTGTAACAAATATTTTCTAAAGCACTGACTACTGCAAGGCATGTTTGCAGTTGAGCCCTACCATTATTCAGTGAAGATGACATCACAGTGTACATGAATCTAAATCAAACAGAAAAATACTAAATTGCTTTGGTGTAGAAGGAATGGGGTAGAAGGAATGGCCAAAGTTGGACAGGGCACAGCTGTAGTCATCCTCAGACAGAGGCACCAGGCAAGCCAGCAGCAGCAGGAAGAGTAGGTGGAGGGGGAAGGCAGCACACAGCACCCTGTAGAAGAAGATAGATGGAGCGAAAGAGGCATTAGTAAGGCTACGGGCATTAGAGTCAAATGGATGAAAACCTAATTCCATTTTTATGCACTCTTCTCTTTATGGGTATTCTGACCTTGAGCATGCTATTCACCCACTATTCGTTTGTGGTGAAGATCAAATAAATGAAGGTGTGGTGGAGATGTGTCTACACTTACGGCTTATTCTGACCATGACTTAATTCCCTCATAATTCCACCACTATTGATAAGAGCTAGGTACTTCAGTAAGCCATTTGGATAAGGGGATTGTAGATATAAATTGTTTTAGATATATTTTCTCTTGTGATTGCTGGAGACAAATGTGAAACCAGTCACATGGCAGCAAACTGAAGCATATCAACATACCACCTTTGGCCAGTGACGTTTATTAAATTACTTTGCACTGTATTTTTTTACAATTTGCATCATGTTAAATTATTAGCCACTATCGGTAGCTACTGCCAGTTATACCCACATATATTCATTACGGTCACTGACTTTTAGTGTTTTCTTACATTTTGCATTACGTTGTTAGTTTACCTTTCTTTCCTCTGTCATGTTTGTGTGGTTGTTCCTGGGGATTGTTGTTCCTGGGGATCGCTAGCAATAATGGATCATATTAGGCTAATGCATTACAAGTTGTGCAATAATTTGGGACCTGTTTGAATCATTATGGAACACAGACCAAACGCAAGGGTCACGACAACTGGATCGTTGCCACAGTTCCATGATTAGTGAGGATTATTAGGGTATATTTATAGACCACAGTTCAACCCCTACTGTACACTTCTCACCTTACAGTATTTATTGGATTCAACAAGTGAATATAGCAACTTTCAGGATTAATCAAATCACTGTATTTTTGATTTACCAATATATTTTGTGCATAAAGGCTGTCCAAAACATTTTGTTTTTACTATTCATGAGTGTAACATCTCATGGAACTGTCATGCCTGCTCCCCCTCTCTGGCGCTCGAGGGCACTAGGATGCCCTTCACTGCGCACACCTGTCACCATCATTATCAGCGCTCATTGGACTCACCTGGACTCCTTCACGTTTGATTGCCTTCCCTATATCTGTCTGTTTCCTCTGTTTCAACCCTGTGTCTGCATTGTCGTTTTCCGTTTCCTCTGTCCAGACGCTGTCCTTGTGTTCCTGTCCGTTGGCTATTAAATGTTCACTCCCTGTACCTGGTTTTCGACTCCAGCATCGATCCTTACAGGAACTCCTAAATACAGATAGGTCAGAGGTCAATGGGGCAAGTTCAGTCTTATCCATATTTTTTGTTGTTGGTGTGTCTTAACTTACATCCCATTCCCTCCATAGCGTATTATGTTTGACCAGGGCCATAGGACACTATGGGGAATAGAGTGTACTTTGGGGAATAGTGTCATTTGAGACTTGTCCTCAGAGTGTGCATTGTATCCAGTTGGTTCTCTCACCTGGCACTGCATAAATGTGCTCTGCAGTTATTCCTCCAAGCACTCCAGGCCAGTGCAGGCCTGCGTCCAGCTGTGATTGGCTGTCCTCAGGCCCTTCTGCAGCTCAGCACTGTCTCCATGCTGTAAGTCCCACCCACTCAGGTTGATGGAGATCAGAGACTTATAAACTCAGCAAAAGAAACGTCCCTTTTTCAGGACCCTGTCTTTCAAAGATATTTGGATTTTTACTAATTAACTTCACAGAATCACAGATCTTTATTGTAAAGGGTTTAAACACTGTTTCCCATGCTTGTTCAATGAACCATTGTCACGTCCTGACCATAGATGTTATTTTCTATGGTAGAGTAGGTCAGGGCGTGACAGGGGGTGTTTTGTGTTTTCTATGTCTATGTTTAGTTCTAGTTTTCTATTTCTATGTTGTTTTTTGGGATGATCTCCAATTAGAGATCATACTTAAGTAGGGGTTTTTGCACCTGTGTTTCTGGGTAGTTGTATTCTGTTTAGTCTATGTACCTGATAGAACTGTGTGCTTTTGTTTTTCTCTTTTGATATTTTGCCTTTAGTGTTTTTGAGTTCAAATAAATTTCATCATGAGCACTCAACATGCTTCGCTTTGGTCCCTTCTCTACGACAGCCGGTACAACCATAAACAATTAATGATCATGCACCTGTGGAATGGTCGTTAAGGCACTAACAGACGTTAGGCAATTAAGGTCACAGTTATGAAAACTTAGGACACTAAAGAGGCCTTTCTACTGACTCTGAAAAACACCACAAGAAATATGCCCAGGGTACCTGCTGATCTGCGTGAACGTGCCTTAGGCATGCTGCAAGGAGGCATGAGGACTACAGATGTGGCCATGGAAATTAATAAATTGCAATGTCCATACTGTGAAACGCCTAAGACAGCATTACAGGGAGACAGGACGGACAGCTGAACGTCCTCGCAGTGGCAGACCACTTGTAACACCTGCACAGGATTGGTACATCCGAACATCCCACCTGCGGGACAGGTACAGGATGGCAACAACTGCACAAGTTACACCAGGAATGCACAATCCCTCCATCAGTGCTCAGACTGTCCGCAATAGGCTGAGAGAGGCTGGACTGAGGGCTTGTAGGCCTTTTGTAAGGCCTACAGACATCACCGGCAACAATGTCACCTATGTGCACAAACCCACCGTCGCTGGACCAGACAGGACTGGCAAAAAGTGCTCTTCACTGACGAGTCGTGGTTTTGTCTCACCAGGGGTGATGGTCGGATTCGCGTTTATCGTCGAAAGAATGAGCATTACACCGAGGCCTATACTCTGGAGCAGGATCGATTTGGAGGTGGAGGGTCCATCATGTTCTGGGGCGGTGTGTCACAGCATCATCGGACTGAGCTTGTTGTCATTGCAGGCAATCTCAACGCTGTGCGTTACAGGGAAGACATCCTCCTCCCTCATGTGGTACCCTTCCTGCAGGCTCATCCTGACATGACCCTCCAGCATGACAATGCCACCAGCCATACTGCTTGTTCTGTGTGTGATTTCCTGCAAGATAGGAATGTCAGTGTTCTGCCATGGCCAGCGAAGAGGAGTGGAGGCTCCTCAGAGGAGCAAGGGGAGGACCATCCTACTCAGTGAATTTAATAAAAATCCAAATAATGAAACCCTGTTTTGCTATGAAGGTCCACAGTAGCCTTAACTTCCCCCTCTAGGGTAGCACCATAGTGTAGCCACAGGACAGCTATTTTCTGTCTTCTGGTATTGACTTCAATACAAAACCGAGAAGGCTCATGGTACTCACCCACTTCCAAAAACGTACACAGTAATTATGATGACTTCCGGAAGACGTCCGATATTGCAGTATGAACTGACATGATGTCCATCTAATCCAACGATCAGAGAATTAATCTAGTACTGAAAGTATGAGCTACAGCTAGCTAGCACTGCACAGCAAAAAGAGAGAAAGACAATAGTTGAACAGTTTTGAACAAAAAATAATAAAATCACTAATCTTGGCCTGCTGGTGTTACAGGACTCCAATCATACTTGGCCTCTCACCTTGTCTCCGGATGTTGCCCTCCATGTCTTGGATGCTGGTGGTCGGGGACAGCCTCTGCAGCCTCTCTAGCTCTGGCAACATGTGGCCCAGCCAAGAAGTGATCTCATTGAGTTCAGAGTTCAGCTTCTGCCACAGGTCCTGTTTGATGCACAGCTCGTCAGTGAGAGCCTGCAGCAGCTCCCAGTGCTCAATCACACCTGCACAACATGTTATTAATAGGTCACAATGGTTATTCATTTCATCTTTATTTAATCAGGTAGGCCAGTTGAGAACAAGTTCTCATATACAACTGCGACCTGGCCAAGATAAAGCAAAGCAGTGCGACAAAAACAAGAGTTACACATGGGATAGGCAAATGTACAGTCAATAACACAATAGAAAAATCTTCATACAGTGTGTGCAAATGTAGTAAGATTAGGGAGGTATGGCAATAAATAGACCATAGTGGCGAAAGAATAAAAATTTAGCATTAAGACTGGAGTGATAGATGTGCAGATGATGATGTGCAGGTAGAGATACTGGGGTGCAAAAGAGCAAATAAAAAAGCAATATGGCGATGAGGTAGTTGGGTGGGCTATTTACAGATGGGTTGTGTACAGGTGCAGTGATTGGTAAGCTGCTCTGACAGCTGATGCTTATAGTTAGTGAGGGAGATAAGTCTCCAGCTTCAGTGATTTTTGCAATTCGTTCCAGTCATTGGCAGCAGAGAACTGGACGGAAAGGTGGCCAAATGAGGTGTTGGCTTTGGGGATGACCAGTGAAATATACCTGCTGGAGCGTGTGCTACAGGTGGGTGTTGCTGTGGTGACCAGTGAGCTGAGATAAGGCGGGGCTTTACCTAGCAAAGTCATAGATGACCTGGAGCCAGTGGGTTTGGCAACGGATATGTAGCGAGGGCCAGCCAACGAGAGCATACAGGTCGCAGTGGTGGGTAGAATATGGGGCTTTAGTGACAAACGGATGGCACTGTGATAGACTACATCAAATTTGCTGAGTAGAGTGTTGGAGGCTATTTTGTAAATGACATCGCCGAAGTCAAGGATCGGTAGGATAGTGAGTTTTACAAGGGTATGTTTCGCAGCATGAGTGAAGGAGGCTTTGTTGCGAAATAGGTAGCCAATTCTAGATTTAATTTTGGATTGGAGATGCTTAATATGAGTCTGGAAGGAGAGTTTACAGTCTAGTCAGACACCTAGGTATTTGTTGTTGTTCAAATGTTCTAAGTCAGAACCGTCCAGAGTAGTAATGCTAGCCGGGTGGGCGGGTGCGGGCAGCAATCGGTTGAAGAGCATGCATTTAGTTTTACTAGCATTTAAGAGCAGTTGGAGGCCACGGAAGGAGAGTTGTATGGCATTGAAGCTCGTTTGGAGGTTTGTTAACAGTGTCAGAAGGGCCAGGTGTATACAGAATGGTGTCATCTGCGTAGAGGTGGATCAGAGAATCACCAGAAGCAAGAGCGACATCATTGATATATACAGAGAAAACAGTCGGCCCGAGAATTTAACCCTGTGGTACCCCATAGAGACTGCCAGAGGTCCGGACAACAGGCCCTCCAATTTGACACACTGAACTCTGTCTGAGAAGTAGTTGGTGAGCCAGGCGAGGCAGTCATTTGAGAAACCAAGGCTGTTGAGGCTGCCGATAAGAATACGGTGATTGACAGAGTCAAAAGCCTTGACAAGGTCGATGAAGACAGCTGCACAGTACTATCTTTTATTGATGGCGGTTATGATATCGTTTAGGACCTTGAGCGTGGTCAGTGAAATGGTCAGGAGCTGTTTATTAACTTGGCTTTCGAAGACTTTAGAAAGGCAGGGCAGGATGGATATAGGTCTATAACAGTTTGGGTCTAGAGTGTCACCCCCTTTGAAGAGGGGGATGACCGCGGCAGCTTTCCAATCTTTAGGGATCTCGGACGTTACGAAAGAGAGGTTGAACAGACTGGTAATAGGGGTTGCAACAATGGCGGCGGATAATTTTAGAAAGGGGGTCCAGATTGTCTAGCCCAGCTTATTTGTACGGGTCAAGGTTTTGCAGCTCTTTCAGAACATCTGCTATCTGGATTTTGGTGAAGGAGAAGCTAGGGCGGCTTGGGCAAGTAGCTGCGGGGGAGCCAGGAGAAGAGCATGGCCAGCCGTTGAGAAATGCTTATTGAAATTCTCCATTATCGTGGATTTATTGGTGGTGTCAGTGTCACATAGCCTTAGTCCAGTGGGCAGCTGGGAGGAGGTGCTCTTATTCTCCATGAACTTTAGTGTTCCAAAGCTTTTTGGAGTTAGAGCTACAGAATGCAAATTTCTGTTTGAAAAAGCTAATCTTTGCTTTCCTGACAAACAGCGTGTATTGGTTCCTGACTTCCGTGAACAGTTGCATATCGCGGGGAGTATTCGATGCTAGTGCTGTCCTCCACAGGATGTTTTTGTGCTGGTAGAGGGCAGTCAGGTCTGGAG
The DNA here is from genome assembly GCF_901001165.1 of Salmo trutta. NCBI lineage: Eukaryota > Metazoa > Chordata > Actinopteri > Salmoniformes > Salmonidae > Salmo > Salmo trutta. The sequence goes on from NC_042981.1 coordinate 24,916,976, forward strand.
AGAACCAAGGGCTATATCTGTTCTTAGTTCTACATTTTTTAAAGGGCATGCTTATTTAAGATGGTGAGGAAATTACTTTTACAGAATGACCAGGCATCGTCGACTGACGGGATGAGGTCAATATCCTTCTAGGATACCTGGGCCAGGTTGATTAGAAAGGCCTGCTCGCAGAAGTGTTTTAAGGAGAGTTTGACAGTGATGAGGGGTGGTCATTTGACCGCGGACCCATAGCGGATGCAGGCAATGATCGCTGAGATCCTGATTGAAAACAGCAGAGGTGTATATGGAGGGCAAGTTGGTCAGGATAATATCTATGAGGGTGCCCATGTTTACGGATTTAGGGTTGTACCTGGTGGTTTTGTTGATAATTTGTGTGAGATTGAGGGCATCTAGCTTAGATTGTATGACTGCATATCCCACTTTAGGTCAACTAACAGAACGAACTCTGAAGATAGATGGGGGGCAATCAATCATATATGGTGTCCAGGGCACAGCTGGGAGCTGAGGGGGGTCTATAACAGACGGCAACAGGGAGAGATTTATTTCTGGAGAGATACATTTTTTTAATTAGAAGCTCGAACTGTTTGGGCATAGACCTGGAAAGTATGACAGAACTTTGCATGCTATCTCTGGAGTAGATTACAACTCCTCCCCCTTTGGCAGTTCTATCTTGACGGAAAATGTTGTAGTTGGGTATGGAAATCTCAGAATTTTTGGTGGCCTTCCTACTCCAGGATTCAGACAAGGCTAGGACATCAGGGTTGGTGGAGTGTGCTAAAGCAGTGAATAAAACAAACTTTGGGAGGAGGCTTCTGATGTTAACATGCATGAAACCAATGCTTTTACGGTTACAGAGTCAACAAATGAGAGCTCCTGGGGAATAGGTGTAGAATAGGTCCTCACCAGAGGAACAGAGGAGGAGTAGGACAAGGATACGGCTAAAGGCTATAAGAACTAGTCATCTAGTGTGTTGGGAACAGAGAATAAAGCGAGAAGATTTCTGGGCGTGGTAGAATAGATTCAGGGCATAATGTACAGACAAGGGTATGGTAGGATGTGAGTAAAGTGGAGGTAAACCTAGGCATTGAGTGACAATGAGAGAGGTTGGGTTTGTGGAGGCACCAGTTAAGCCAGGTGGGAGGTGGGACAAAAGAGCTACCTAAGGCATGTTGAGCAGGACTGGGGGCTCTACAGTGAAATAAAACAATAACTAACCGAAACAGCAGTAGCCAAGACATTAGAGATAGGCTTAAAGCAATCACAGGTGTTGGTCGGGAGAGCTAAGACAACAGGTATATGGCGATGAATGGGCAGAGAGGGAATGGGCAGAGAGGGTCAGTTAGGTACACACAGGACCCGAGTTCGAGGCTGGGGCCAACAGATTAACAAAATGAGGTACAGTGTTAATGAACAGACCAGCAGGCATCAACTGTATAGCTGAGTGATCATAGGGTCCAATGAGCAACAATAGGTGAGTCAGGGAGCCGTTCGGTAGTCGCTACTACGCTTGGCTAGCGGGAGACATAGAGTTCAGAAAGCTAGCGGGCTGGGGCTAGCAGATGGGTCTTCGGCAACATCACAACGGAAAAGCATATTTAAACCACATCGGACATTTACGTCGGCAGACCAGTCGGGATGGATTGGCAGGACTGTGTGTCGACAATAAAGGGTCCAGGCCAATTGGCAAAAGTACTATTGTAGCCCAAGAATTAGCTGGTATACTTTGTCGGCGGGCCGGGATATGGGCCTAGCTCGAGGCTAACTGGTGCTTGCTTTGGGACAGAGGCGTTTGCCAACAGTAGCCACTCAGTTGCAGCTAGCTAGCTGTGGTGATCCAGTGTAATGGTCCAGAGCTTGCAGCAGGAATCTATTATTCTGACATTTTACATTCTTAAAATAAAGTGGTGATCCTAACTGACCTAAAACAGGGAATTTCTACTAGGATTAAATGTCAGGGATTGTGAAAAACTGAGTTGAAATGTATTTAGCTAAGGTGTATGTAAACATCCGACTTCAACTGTATGTACAGTCACTGTGAGGATGACGTCATCGATGCACTTATTGATGAAGCCAGTGACTGATGTGGGCATCACAGTGTATTGTGCGAAGTTATCAGGTGTAACGTAAGCCGAGATGTACGAAGCTCGAGAGGTCAGAGGCACCTGCCAATAACCTTTTAGGAAATTGAACTTACTAACGTAAGCAGCAGAGCCAATTCTATCAATGCAGTCATCTAAGCGAGGTAGAGGAAAAGAATCAGACTGTAACGGCATCTGGCGGGACGTACCATCTGGCTTAGGAACAAGAATACATGGGGAACTCCAGAAGCTGTTACTGGGTTTTGCCATGTCATTCTGTAATAAATAAGCTACCTCACTTTTCATTATCTCCCTTTTCATTGCATTAACCCGGTACGGATTCTGACGTATAGGAGCAGCGTTCCCCACATCCACGTCATGTTCCAAGATGGACGTGCAACTTGAAACATCCTGAAACATTGAGAAAACTATTTATTAATAGGATAAGATCCTTATTTTGATCGTCATCCAAATTTCCCATTTGAGAGGGTAACTTTTTCAGCATCTCTGAATTGCATAAGTGTTCACTCTGCTGTAACGTATGGCGTAACTCCAACCCGTCCTTCTTATCCTCCTCAAGGTCACAGCCGGGCATCAGCACCACCGCAACCACACTATAGACAGCGGGCTGGACCGGCTTACCTGAGGAACTGTTTGGAGAATCACGCACATAATATGCTTTCAGCATGTTAGCATGACACACACGGGAAGACCGCCTATGATCTGGGGTCTTTATCACATAATTGGTGTCACTGAGTTTCTTCTCCACAAGATATGGCAGGGATGAACCCTAAGGACTCTTGTATTGTTTCCCTAATAGGACAAAGGGAACCCCCTCATCCCAATCGGTACTGGTATCAAATCAAATCAAATGTATTTATATAGCCCTTCTTACATCAGCTGATATCACAAAGTGCTGTACAGAAACCGAGCCTAAAACCCCAAACAGCAAGCAAAGCAGGTGTAGAAGCACGGTGGCTAGGAAAAACTCCCTAGAAAGGCCAAAACCTAGGAACAAACCTAGAAAGGAACCAGGCTATGAGGGGTGGCCAGTCCTCTTCTGGCTGTGCCGGGTGGAGATTATAACAGCACATGGCCTAGATGTTCAAATGTTCATAAATGACCAGCATTGTCAAATAATAATAATCATAGTAGTTGTCGAGGGTGCAACAAGTCAGTAACACAAGAGTAAGTGTCAGTTGGCTTTTTCATAGCCAATCTTTGAGAGTATCTCTACCGCTCCTGCTGTTTCTAGAGAGTTGAAAACAGCAGGTCTGGACAGGTAGCACGTCCGGTGAGTAGGTTAGGGTTCCAGCAGGTCTGGGACAACAGGTCTGGGACAGGTAGCACGTCCGGTGAACAGGTCAGGGTTCCATAGCTGCAGGCAGAACAGTTGGAACTGGAGCAGCAGCACGGCCAGGTGAACTGGGTACAGCAAGGAGTCATCAAGCCAGGTAGTCCTGAGGCATGGTCCTAGGGCTCAGGTCCTCCGAGAAAGAGAGAATTAGAAAGAGAAAGAGAGAATTAGAGACAGCATATTTAAATTCACACATGACACCGGAAAAGACAAGAGAAATACTCCAGATGTGACAGACTGACCCTAGCCCCCGACACATAAACTACTGCAGCATAAATACTGGAGGCTGAGACAGGAGGCCTCAGGAGACACTGTGGCCCCATCCGATGAAACCCCCGGACAGGGCCAAACAGGTAGGATATAACCCCAACCACTTTGCCAAAGCACAGCCTCCACACCACTGGAGGGATATCTCCAACCACCAACATACCATCCCGGGACATGGCCGAGTATAGCCCACAAAGATCTCCGCCACGGCACAGCCCAAGGGGGGGCACCAACCCAGACAGGAAGACCACGTCAGTGACTCAACCCACTGAAGTGACGCACCCCTCCCATGGACGGCATGGAAGAACACCAGTAAGCCAGTGACTCAGCCCCCGTAATAGGGGTAGAGGCAGAGAATCCCAGTGGAAAGAGGGGAAACCGGCCAGGCAGAGACAGCAAGGGCGGTTCGTTGCTCCAGCCTTTCCGTTCACCTTCACACCCCTGGGCCAGACTACACTTAATCATAGGACCTACTGAAGAGATATGTCTTCAGTAAAGACTTAAAGGTTGAGACTGAGTCTGCGTCTCTCACATGGGTAGGCAGACTATTCCATAAAAACTGGATCAATTAGGAGGCCCGCGTCTTGTGACCGTAGCGTACGTGTAGGTATCTACGGCAGGACCAAATCGGAAAGATAGGTAGGATCAAGCCCATGTAATGCTTTGTAGGTTAGCAGTAAAACCTTGAAATCAGCCCTTGCCTTAACAGGAAGCCAGTGTAGGGAGGCTAGCACTGGAGTAATATGAAAAAATGTTTGGTTCTAGTCAGGATTTTAGCAGCCGTATTTAGCACTAACTGAAGTTAATTTAGTGCTTTATCCGGGTAGCCGGAAAGTAGAGCATTGCAGTAGTCCAACCTAGAAGTAACAAAGGCATGGATTAATTTTTCTGCGTCATTTTTGGACAGAAAGTTTTTGATTTTTGCAATGTTACGTAGATGGAAAAAAGCTGTCCTTGAAACGGTCTTGATATGTTCTTCAAAAGAGAGATCAGGGTCCAGAGTAACGCCGAGGTCCTTCACAGTTTTATTTGAGACGACTGTACAACTATCCAGATTAATTGTCAGATTCAACAGAAGATCTCTTTGTTTCTTGGGACCTAGAACAAGCATCTCTGTTTTGTCCGAGTTTAAGAGTAGAAGGTTTGCAGCCATCCACTTCCTTATGGCTGAGACACAGGCTTCTAGCGAGGGCAATTATGGGGCTTCACCATGTTTCATAGAAATGTACAGCTGGTTGTCATCTCCATTGCAGTGAAATTTAACATTATGTTTTCGAATGACATCCCCAAGAGATAAAAATATATAGTGAAAACAATAGTGGTCCTAAAATGGAACCTTAAGGAACACCGAAATGTACAGTTGATTTGTCAGAGGACAAACCATTCAGAGACAAACTGATATCTTTCCGACAGATAAGACCTAAACCAGGCCAGAACTTGTCCATGTAGACCAATTTGGGTTTCCAATCTCTCCAAAAGAATGTGGTGATTGATGGTATCAAAAGCAGCACTAAGATCTAGGAGCACGAGGACAGACACAGAACCTCAGTCTGACGTCATTAAAAGGTCATTTACCACCTTCACAAGTGCAGTCTCAGTGCTATGATGGGGTCTAAAACCAGACTGAAGCGTTTCGTGTACATTGTTTGTCTTCAGGAAGGCAGTGAGTTGCTGCGCAACAGCTTTTTCAAAAAATTTTGAGAGGAATGGAAGATTCGATATAGGCCGATAGTTTTTTATAATTTCTGGGTCAAGATTTGGCTTTTTCAAGAGAGGCTTTATTACTGCCACTTTTAGTGAGTTTGGTACACATCCGGTGGATAGAGAGCCGTTTATTATGTTCAACATAGGAGGGCCAAGCACAGAAAGCAGCTCTTTCAGTAGTTTAGTTGGAATAGGGTCCAGTATGCAGCTTGAAGGTTTAGAGGCCATGATTATTTTCATCATTGTGTCAAGAGATATAGTACTAAAACACTTTAGTGTCTCCCTTGATCCTAGGTCCTGGCAGGGTTGTGCAGACTCAGGACAACGGAGCTTTGGAGGAATACGCAGATTTAAAGAGGAGTCCGTAATTTGCTTTCTAATGATCATGATCTTTTCCTCAAAGAAGTTCATGAATTCATCACTGCTAAAGTGAGAGCCATCCTCTCCTGGGGAATGCAGCTTTTTAGTTAACTTTGCGACAGTGTCACGTCCTGACCAGCAGAGGGCGTAATTGTGTTAGTTTTGGTCAGGATGTGGCAGGTGGTTTGTGTTTGTTAAATGTTGTGTTGGTGATTGGGACTTCCAATTGAAGGCAGGTGTGTTGAGTTGCCTTTGATTGGAAGTCCTATATAGGTGTGTGTGTTTTTCTTTGGGGTTGTGGGTAGTTGTTTTTGCACTGCGTTTTTGTAGCCTGTAAAACTGTTGCTGTTGTCATCTTTATTGTTTTGTGAGTGGATGCTTTACTCCTTTTTTTAAATTAAAACATGAGCATCCATATTCCCGCTGCACCTTGGTCTTCTCTCCATGACAACTTTTGTGACAGACAGTATCAAAAATACATTTCGGATTGCTCTTATTTTCCTCAATTAAGTTGGAAAAATAGGATTATTGAGCAGCAGTGAGGGCTCTTCGATACTGCACGGTACTGTCTTTCCAAGCTAGTCGGAAGACTTCCAGTTTGGTGTGGCGCCATTTCCGTTCCAATTTTCTGGAAGCTTGCTTCAGAGCTCGCGTCTTTTCTGTATACCAGGGAGCTAGTTTCTTATGACGAATGTTTTTAGTTTTTAGGCGTGCAACTGCATCTAGGGTATTGCGCAAGTTTAAATTGAGTTCCTCGGTTGGGCGGTTAACTGATTTTTGTCCTCTGACATCCTTGGGTAGGCAGAGGGAGTCTGGAAGGGCATCAAGGAATCTTTGGGTTGTCTGAGAGTTTCGCAGAGTCTGACCCTGCCTCACACAGGAAGCGGCGCAGGTCCTAATCCAGGCACTTGTCATCTCCCGTCTGGACTACTGCAACTCGCTGTTGGCTGGGCTCCCTGCCTGTGCCATTAAACCCCTACAACTCATCCAGAACGCCGCAGCCCGTCTGGTGTTCAACCTTCCCAAGTTCTCTCACGTCACCCCGCTCCTCCGCTCTCTCCACTGGCTTCCAGTTGAAGCTCGCATCCGCTACAAGACCATGGTGCTTGCCTACGGAGCTGTGAGGGGAACGGCACCTCCGTACCTTCAGGCTCTGATCAGGCCCTACACCCAAACAAGGGCACTGCGTTCATCCACCTCTGGCCTGCTCGCCTCCCTACCTCTGAGGAAGCACAGTTCCCGCTCAGCCGAGTCAAAACTGTTCGCTGCTCTGGCACCCCAATGGTGGAACAAGCTCCCTCACGACGCCAGGACAGCGGAGTCAATCACCACCTTCCGGAGACACCTGAAACCCCACCTCTTTAAGGAATACCTGGGATAGGATAAAGTAATCCTTCTAACCCCCCCCCCTTAAAAGATTTAGATGCACTATTGTAAAGTGGTTGTCCCACTGGATATCATAAGGTGAATGCACCAATTTGTAAGTCGCTCTGGGTAAGAGCGTCTGCTAAATGACTTAAATGTAAATGTAAATAGCACGACTTTTAATGCTTCTTGGTTGGGGTCTGAGCAGATTATTTGTTGCGATTGCGAACATAAAAAAATGGTGGTCCGATAGTCCAGGATTATGAGGAAAAACATTAAGATCCACAACATTTATTCCATGGGACAAAACTAGGTCCAGAGTATGACTGTGGCAGTGAGTAGGTCCAGAGACATGTTGGACAAAACCCACTGAGTCGATGATGGCTCCGAAAGCCTTTTGGAGTGGGTCTGTGGACTTTTCCATGTGAATATTAAAGTCACCAAAAATTGTAATATTATCTGCGATGACTACAAGGTCCCATAGGAATTCAGGGAACTCAGTGAGGAACGCTGCATATGGCCCAGGGGGCCTGTAAACAGTAGCTATAAAAAGTGATTGAGTAGGCTGCATAGATTTCATGACTAGAAGCTCAAAAGACGAAAACGTTGTTGTTGTTTTTTTGGGGGTAAATTTAAATTTGCTATCATAAATGTTAGCAACACCTCCGCCTTTGCGGGATGCGCGGGGGATATGGTCACTAGTGTAACCAGGGGGTGAGGCCTCATTTAACACAGTAAATTCATCAGGCTTAAGCCATGTTTCAGTCAGGCCAATCACATCAAGATTATGATCAGTGATTAGTTCATTGACTATAACTGCCTTTGAAGTGAGGGATCTAACATTAAGTAGTCCTATTTTGAGATGTGAGGTATCACAATCTCTTTCAATAATGGCAGGAATGGAGAAGGTCTTTATACTAGTGAGATTGCTAAAGCGAACACCGCAATCTTTAATTTTGCCCAACCTAGATCGAGGCACAGACACGGTCTCAATGGGGATAGCTGAGCTGACTACACTGACTGTGCTAGTGGCAGACTCCACTAAGCTGGCAGGCTGGCTAACAGCCTGCTGCCTGGCCTGCACCCTATTTCATTGTGGAGCTAGAGGAGTTAGAGCCCTGTCTATGTTCGTAGATAAGATGAGAGCACCCCTCCAGCTAGTATGGAGTCCGTCACTCCTCAACAGGACAGGCTTGGTCCTGTTTGTGGGTGAGTCCCAGAAAGAGGGCCAATTATCTACAAATTCTATCTTTTGGGAGGGGCAGAAAACAGTTTTCAACCAGCGATTGAGTTGTGAGACTCTGCTGTAGAGCTCATCACTCCCCCTAACTGGGAGGGGGCCAGAGACAATTCATCGATGCCGACACATCTTTCTAGCTGATTTACACGCTGAAGCTATGTTGCGCTTGGTGACCTCTGACCGTTTCATCCTAACATCGTTGGTGCCGACTTGGATAACAATATCTCTATACTCTCTACACTCGCCAGTTTTTGCTTTAGCCAGCACCGTCTTTAGATTAGCCTTAACGTCGGTAGCCCTGCCCCCTGGTAAACAGTGTATGATCGCTGGATGATTAGGTTTTAGTCTAATACTGCGGGTAATGGAGTCGCCAATGACTAGGGTTTTCAATTTGTCAGAGCTAATGGTGAGAGGCTTCGGCGTCTCAGACCCCATAACGGGAGGAGCAGAGACCAGAGAAGTTTCGGCTTCCGACTCCGACTCGCTTAATGGGGAGAACCGGTTGAAAGTTTCTGTCGGCTGAATAAGCGACACCAGTTGAGTATTCCTACAGCGTTTCCCTCCAGAAGCCATGAGAAAGTTGTCCGGCTGCGGGGACCGTGCGTACTTATTGGTGGCACAGACGCTGTTTCATCCTTTCCTACACTGAAATTGCCCTTGCCTAACGATTGCGTCTGAAGCTGGGCTTGCAGCACAGCTATCCTCGCCGTAAGGCGATCGTTCTCCTGTATATTATAAGTACAACGACTGCAATTAGAAGGCATCATGTTAATGTTACTTAGCTTCGGCTGTTTGAAGTCCTGACGAACCATGTCCAGATAAAACCTCCGGGATGAAAAAGTTGAATGAAAAAAGTTGAGTGAGGGAAAAACTAAAAATATACGGTAATGAAAAAGTAAAAACCGTGAAGTAAGATCGGCAACAAAACGCACAGCAGCACGTAAACAAGTCTGCAAGTTGTGACCGGAAACACCTGCTCCCTTTCCCTCAACCAATCACATCCCCTCACAAGTTGTGACCAAGACACCTGCTCCTTTTCCCTCAACCAATCACATCCCCTTTCCCTTGGTTTAAAAACCCAGTCAGTATTTTTCTCAACAGTTAAATCTCACTCTCTGTAAACTCAATCTCTCTGAGCTCAAGCTTTCTCCCTCTCTTTGAATGCTCTCTCTCTCTCTCTCTCTCTCTCTCTCTCGTTTTTGCACCTACATGTCACTTTGTCCGGTATCCTGTGAGTATTGTTTTGTTGTTTGACTGTTTGTTTAATGGTGGGAAAAGGGGGTAACCAGACCAGTCACCCATGGGCCTAAATTACACGTAGGAAAACAGTGTCTAAATACACTAGTTAGAACTGGGCGGACCACCCACTGTATTTTTGGTTAGTTAGCTAGCTGTTATTGAAGTAGGCTAGTCTAGCCCAGGGGTGTTTTTGGATTATTGTTTCTTTCCTTGGGTCCAGCTCAGCCCCTCTTCCCACACCCCATTACCGTGTGTTTAAGCAATAAACCAATAGTGTTTGACGGTAGATTTAAGTTGTCTGTGGTTATTTGTTCTCACTGTTCTTTATCACTATTATGATTTGCGTGAGTTATGTTACGGGTCTCGTTTCCATCCCCCCTAGACTGCAGGGCCAAAGGGATTCGTAACAATAATCAATGCACGGGCGCAGACCTCCATCCTTCTTCTTCACAAAAAAGAAACTCGAGGAGATGGGTGAAATGGAGGACCTAATGTACCCCTGACGCAGGGATTCAGAGACATATGTCTCCATAGCCACCGTCTCCGCTTGCTACAGGGATACACGTGACTCTTGGGAAGTGCAGCGTCCACCATGAGATTTATCGCAAAATCTCCCTGTCGATGGGATGGTAATTGAGTCACCTTCCTTTTACAGAAGGCGAGAGCCAAATCGGCATATTCAGGGGGAATGCGCACATTGGAGATCTGGTCTGGACTTTCCACCATAGTAGCACCAACGGAAACCCCTACACACCTACCTAAGCACTCTCGCGACCACCCCGTGAGAGCCCTCTGTGGCCAAGAAAAAGTGGGGTTATGACTAGTTAACCAAGGTAGGCCCAGCACCACGGGATACGCAGGAGTGTCAATAAGGAAAATACTAATTTTTGTTCCTTGTGACCCCCTGCGTCACCATACTCAAAGGAGCTGTGACCTCCTTGATCAACCCTGACCCTAATGGTCGACTATCTAAGGTATGAACGGGGAAAGGCACATCAACGGGTACAACGGGGATCCCGAAACTATGAGCAAAAGCTTGATCAAAGAAATTCTCAGCCACACCTTTATCTACTAGCGCCTTATACTGGGAACGCAGGGAAAAATCAGGAAAATTAACAGACAAATATATGTGCCACAGAGGGCTCTGGATGAGAATGGTGCCTACTCACCTGGGGTGGCGCCAGAGCGCCCTGCCTGCTACCTCGATTCCCAGAGGAAACTACCCTGCACCGACCAGCAGTGTGACCTCTGCGGCCACCAATGGTGCACGAGCGGGAACCCCCTCTAGTCTCCCTGTGCACCCTCCCTCCCAGTTCCATGGGTAGAGGAGAGGGGGTGCGAGAGGATGGAACCACCAGACCCCGATCTGGACGTCCGCGAGCAGCCAGCAGGTTGTCCAGCTGGATGGACAGATCCACCAGCTGGTCAAAGGTAAGGGTGGTGTCTCTGCAGGCCAGCTCCCGACGGACGTCCTCACGCAGACTGCAGCGGTAATGGTCGATCAGGGCCCTGTGATTCCATCCCGTACCTGCCTCAGATGGTAGAGGCACTCACCCACCGCTCTGCCCTCGGGTGGGTGGTCAAAAACTGCCCGAAAATGGCGAGTGAACTCCTCAAAATGGTCCAACGCTGCATCTCCCTCTCCACACACAGCGCTGGCCCACTCCAGGGCTCTCCCGGTGAGGCATGAGACGAGACGCAGTTGCAGTTGGAACTGGGTGGACCGTGGCCAGATAAAGTTCTAATTGGAGTAGGAAACCCTGGCAGTTGGCAGCACTTCCGTCGTAACCCTGATGCATGGCTAGACGGATGCCACCGGGTTCAGATTGACAAGGGGCATTCCGGATAGACCCCGGTTGGGCTGGTGGAGGCGCTGGATGAATTCCCTATCTCTCCTAGCGGTCCATATTCTGGACAACGCGATCCATGGTGGAGCACATATGGTGTAGTTTTTCCGCATTCTCCTGGATGCGCTCCTCCACCTCCCTGTCCGAGGTATCTTCTCCTGCTGACTTCAATATTGAGGTTGGTGATTCTGTCATAATCGTGTATTTAGGTGGCAGGGAAGTCAGGCGCATGAGAAACCAAATTGGTTAAACTTCTTATGGATGGTGGCAGTATTGAGTAGCTTGGATGACTGACGTGCCCAGAGTAAACTGCCTGCTACTCACGCCCAGAAACTAGGATATGCATTTGGATAGAAAACACTCTGAAGTTTCTAAAACTGTTTGAATGATGTCTGTGAGTATAACAGAACTCATATGGCAGGCAAAAACCTGAGAAAAAATCCAAATAGGAAGTGGTTTGTAGTTTTTCAAGTGATTGCCTATCCAAACTACAGTGTCTGTGGGGTCATATTGAACTTCCCAAGGCTTCCACTGGATGTCAACAGTCTTTAGAACCTTGTTTGAGGCTTCTACTGTGAAGTGGGGATGAATAAGAGCTCCTGGAGTCAGATGACTGCCAGCAGGGCATGAGCCTCAGCCATGCTCACTCACTTGAGAGGTAGCTCAGTTCCATTGCATTTCTGAAGACAAAGGATTTCTCCGGTTGAAATTTAATTGCAGATTTATGATAAAAACATCCTAAAGATTGATTCTATACATCGTTTGACATGTTTCTACAAACTGTAATGGGATTTTTTGAGTTTTTGTCTGACCTGCGCGTCGTGAATTTGGATTTGTGAACTGAACAAAAAGGAGGTATTTGGACATAAAGGATGGACTTTATCGAACAAAACAAACATTTATTGTCGAACTGGGATTCATGGGAGTGCATTCTGATGAAGATCATCAAAGGTAAGTGAATATTTATTATGCTATTACTGAATATTGTTGACTCCAACATGGCAGATATATTGTATGGCATGTTTTTGTGTCTGAGCGCCGTATTGTAATGGCTTCGGTAGTCGTGTAGGAGGAATGAGGTGCAGGAAGCAGCGAACACAGGGTAGCGGTGTTTTTAATAACACTGGAGATAAACAAAAGTTCACAACCATAGGGAATAAATACAAATAGGCGACAAGGCAAAGCCGACGAACAACACGTCGTCAATGAACAAAATTAATCCCGCACAAACAACGGACGGGCCAGCTAAACTAAATACCCCCTCTAATAGCTAATTGGCCACAGGTGCCCAAAACCAAAAAAAGGGAAAACCAAAAAGGGGATCGGTGGCAGCTAATAGGCCGGTGACGACGACCGCCAAGCGCCACCCGAGCAGGAGGGGGCGCCACCGTTGGTGGGAATCGTGACACGTATTCAGATTATTGCATGGTGTGCTTTTTCGGTAAAGCTTTTTTGAAATCTGACACAGCGGTTGCATTAAGGAGAAGTGTATCTATAATTCTATGCATAACCTGTTAGGGATAGGGGGCAGTATTTACACGGCCGGATAAAAAACGTACCCGATTTAATCTGGTTATTACTACTGCTCAGAAACTAGAATATGCATATAATTATTGGCTTTGGATAGAAAACACCCTAAAGTTTCTAAAACTGTTTGAATGGTGTCTGTGAGTATAACAGAACTCATATGGCAGGCAAAAACCTGAGAAGATTCCTTACAGGAAGTGGCCTGTCTGACAATTTCTTGGGCTTCTTGACTCTCTTTATTGAAAACTGAGGATCTTTGCTGTAACGTGACACTTCCTACGGCTCCCATAGACTCTCAGAACCCGGGAAAAATCTGAATGATGTCTTTGCAGCCCTGGCTGAAAAACATTAGCGCATTTGGATGGTGGTCGATCAGAGTACAATGAGACTGAGGCGCATGCACGAGGCGACCCCATGTTTTTATTTTCTCTGTCTTTGAACTAAAACAACGACTCCCGGTCGGAATATTATCGCTTTTTTACGAGAAAAATTGCATTAAAATTGATTTTAGACAGCGGTTGACATGATTCAAAGTACGGTAATGGAATATTTAGAAATTTTTGTTCACGAAACGTGTCAGGCGCATCACCCTTATTTACCCTTCGGATAGTGTCTTGAACGCACGAACAAAACAGAGGATATTTGAACATAACTATGGATTATTTTGAACCAAACCAACATTTGTTATTGAAGTAGAAGTCCTGGGTGTGCATTCTGACGAAGAACAGCAAAGGTAATAACATTTTTCTTATAGTAAATCTGACTTTGGTGAGGGCTAAACTTGGTGGGTGTCTAAATAGCTAGCCCGTGATGGCTGGGCTATCTACTCAGAATATTGCAAAATGTGCTTTCACCGAAAAGCTATTTTAAAATCGGACATAGCGAGTGCATAAAGGAGTTCTGTATCTATAATTCTTAAAATAATTGTTATGTTTTTGTGAACGTTTATCGTGAGTAATTTAGTAAATTCACCGGAAGTGTTCGGTGAGAATGCTAGTCACATGCTAGTCACATGCTAATGTAAAAAGCTGGTTTTTGATATAAATATGAACTTGATTGAACAAAACATGCATGTATTGAATAACATAATGTCCTAGGATTGTCATCTGATGAAGATCATCAAAGGTTAGTGCTGCATTTAGCTGTGGTTTGGGTTTATGTGACATTATATGCTAGCTTGAAAAATGGGTGTCTGATTATTTCTGGCTGGGTACTCTGCTGAAATAATCTAATGTTTTGCTTTCGTTGTAAAGCCTTTTTGAAATCGGACAGTGTGGTTAGATTAACGAGAGTCTTTAAAATGGTGTAAATTTGTCATATGTTTGAGAAATTGAAGTAATAGCATTTCTAAGGTATTTGAATATCGCGCCACGGGATTACACTGGCTGTTGAGTAGGTGGGACGCAAGCGTCCCACTGGCCCAGAGAGGATAATAAGAAGAGACTTGCTTGGGACAAGAAACATGAGCAACGGACATTAGACAGGTGGAAATATGTCCTTTGGTCTAATGAGTCAAAATGTTAGATTTTTGGGTCCAACCGCCGTGTCTTTGTGAGACGCAGAGTAGGTGAACGGATGATCTCCGCATGTGTGGTTCCCACCATGAACCATGGATGAGGTGGTGTGATGGTGTGGGGTTGCTTTGCTGGTGACACTGTCAGTGATTTATTTAGAATTCAAGGCACACTTAACCAGCATGGCTACCACGGCATTCTGCAGCGATACGCCATACCATCTGGTTTGACTTAGTGGGACTATCATTTGTTCTTCAATAGGACAATAACCCAACACACCTCCAGGCTATTTGACCAAGAAGGAGAGTGATGGAATGCTCCATCAGATGAACTGGCTTCCACAAATCACCCGACCTCAACCCAATTGAGATGGTTTGGGATGAGTTGTAATGCAGAGTGAAGAAAAAGCTGCCAACAAGTGCTCAGCATATGTGGGAACTCCTTAAGACTGTTGGAAAAGCATTCCAGGTGAAGCTGGTTGAGAGAATGCCAAGAGTGTGCAAAGCCGTCATCCCGCCAAAGGGCAGCTACTTTGAAGAACGTAAAATATTACATCTATTTTGATTTGTTTAACACTTTTTTGGTTACTACATTATTCCACATGTGTTATTTCATAGTTTTGATGTCTTCACTAGTATTCTACAATGTAGAAAATAGTAAAAAAATAAAGAAAAGCCTTGAATGAGTATATGTCCAAACTTTTGACTGGTATTGTGTATATACTGTATATATATTTTAAACAAAACAAATCTGAGGGGCACATGTCCCTGTGTCCTCTGGCAAGAACAAAGCCCAGGGCCAAGACCTAAAAACACACAGTGCCTTCGGAAAGTATTCAGACTCCTTGAATTTTTCAACATTTTGTTACATTATAGCTTTGTTCTAAAATTGATTAAATAAAAAACAATCCTCAGCAATCTACACACAATACCCCATAATGACAAAGCAAAAACAGGTTGCACTATGAGACTCGAAATTGAGCTCAGGTGCATCATGTTTCCATTGATCATCCTTGAGAGGTTTCTACAACTTGGAGTCTACCTGTGGTAAATTAAATTAATTGGACATTATTTAGTAAGGCACACACCTGTCTATATAAGGTCTCACAGTTGACAGTGCATGTCAGAGCAAAGACCAAGTAATCAGGTCAAAGGAATTGTCCGTAGAGCTCCGAGACAAGATTGTGTCGAGGCACAGATCAGGGGAAGGGTACCAAAAAATGTATGCAGCATTGAAGTTCCCCAAGAACAGTGGCCTCCATCATTCTTTAATGGAAGACGTTTGGAAGCACCAAGACTCTTCCTAGAGCTGCCCCCCCAGCCAAACTGAGCCATCGGGGGGAAAGGGCCTTGGTCAGGGAGGTGACCAATAACCCGATGGTCACTCTGACAGAGCTCCTCTGTCGAGATGGGAGAACATTCCAGAAGGACAACCATCTCTGCAGTACTGCACCAAATCAGGCCTTTATGGTAGAGTGCCCAGATGGAAGCCACTCCTCAGTAAAAGGCACCTAACTGCCCGTTTGGAGTTTGACAAAAAGCACCTAAAAACTCGCAGACCATGAGTAACAAGATTTGCTGGTCTGATGAAATCAAGATTGAACTCTTTGGCCTGAATGACAAGCGTCACGTCTGGAGAAAACCTGGCACCATCCCTACGATGAAGCATGGTGGTAACAGAATCATGCTGTGGGAAATTTTTCAGAGGCAGGAACTGTGAGAATAGTCAAGATCGAGGGAAAGATGAACAGAGCAAAGTACAGAGAGATCCTTGATGAAAACCTGCTCCAGAGCACTCAGGACCTCAGACTGGGGTGAAGGTTCACCTTCCACCAGCCAATGACCCTAAGCACACAGCCAAGACAACGCAGGAGTGGCTTCAGGACAAGTCTCTGAATGTCCTTGAGCGGTCCAGCGAGAGCCCAGACTTGAACCCAATCAAACATCTCTGAGGAAACCTGAAAATAGCTGTGCAAGCAACACTCCTCATCCAACAGAGCTTGAAAGGATCTGCAGAGAAGAATGGGAGAAACTCCCCAAATACAGGTGTGCCAAGCTTGTAGTCATACCCAACAAGACTCAATGCTATAAATCGCTGCCAAAAGTCCTACAACAAAGTACTGAGTAAAGGGTCTGAATACCTATATTAATGTAATATTTCAGTTTTTAATAAATTAGCAAAACATTCTAAATACCAGTTATTGCTTTGTCATTATGGGGTATAGTGTGTAGATTGATGAGGGAAAATAGTTTTAATCAATTTTAGAATAAGGCTGTAACTTAACAAAATGTAGAAAAAGTCAAGGGGTCTGAATTCTTTCCGAAGGCACTCATACAGGAGGAAAGGGGAAAAACAACCACTTCTGATCACATCAGCCACAAGACCATTCCATCTCCAGTAATTCATAGACTGGCTCTTCTTAACAAGCAAATAGCCACAGAGAGACTTACCTGGAGTGGACTCGTCCTTATCCTTAGTGGACTCGTACTCGATGGGCTGCTTGACGACAGTGAGGTCTTTGAAGGTGCACAGGAAGAGAACCACTTTGTCATTCTCATTTCTGATGGGGGCCACCTGCATGTAGAACCACACTGGTACCCCTGCAGGCAGAATAGATTCTTTACAATGTAGTATTAATAATTGCTTTTCTCATAAGGTGCACATGACATTTTGTTTATATTTTCCTTTCTATGCAATAATCTACAGTACATATACAATGGCAAAAATTTAATTGGAACACTCACTGTTCTTCCTGTATAGAAGGACCTCAAAGCAGTTGGACTTTTTTCTTAATTAATAAGAATTAAAGGTCTCTTTGACTTTGTATGTCGTCTTCTTGTCCGTCAGCTCTCCATACATACAACTGGAAGAAAAGTGACAAATAAAATCAAAAGGATTAGTCATCTGACATATGACCCTTAAAGGGATACTTCAGGATTTTGGCAATGAGGTAGTTTCGCGATCCAATGCTAACTAGCGTTATCGCAATGACTGGAAGACTATGGGTATTTACCATGTGACGCTGACCACAGGGTATTATGGGATTGTTTCTGAAGTTAGAGCTGCTTTGGAGAAAACCTAAAACACAACTTTTAGAACAACATTACAATACTATAGCAACTGATTTAAGAGTTTGTAATTTAGGAATGTTTTCTTGGGGTGCTCTAAATTACTATTATATGCATATCTGGCATTGAGAAATAGGTGCTACACTGTCTGAAGGATGGCTTTAGCTCCTAGCTTAGCAAACACTTAGCCCTGCACGAATGCCAAGAAAACCTCAAGTTAAGAAGAGCCCTTGGCTTTTGTAGTCATATTTTTAAACATTTGAATGAGACCCGGATGGCCTCACGCTGGGACTGACTGGACAGTAATTGGCAGTGTTGTAGTACTCAAGACCGGTCTCGGTCTCAAGTCCGGTCTCGAGACCACATCTTGAGTGTCTCGGTGTCGGATACATTTTATTTGTACTTGGTCTTGACTCGGTCTCATACAGTGAGGTCTCAATTTCTTCCTGAGACCAGTCGAGACCAGCGGAGAAAAGATAATAATTATCAGCTTCCATTAAGTCAGCGCATAAAAAAAAATGTTTTGCCTGGCCAAATATATAGCCTACATTCATTACTTCAAACATTAATATCTTAACAGCCTTATACTTATACTTATACTCAGCAAAAAAAGTAACGCCCCTTTTTCAGGACCAAATAACTTCACAGATCTTCATTGTAAAGGGTTTAAACACATATCCTATGCTTGTTCAATGAACCATAAACTATTAATGCACCTGTGGAACAGTCGTTAAGACACTACCAGCTTACAGACGGTAGGCAATTAAGGTCACAGTTATGAAAACTTAGGACACTAAAGAGGCCTTTCTACTGACTCTGAAAAACACCAAAAGAAAGATGCCCAGGGTCCCTGCTCATCTGTGTAAACGTGCCTTAGGCGTGCTGCAAGGAGGCATGAGGACTGCAGATGTGGCCAGGGCAATAAATTGCAATGTCCGTACTGTGAGATGCCTAAGACAGTGCTACAGGGAGACAGGACGGACAGCTGATCATCCTCGCAGTGGCAGACCACGTGTAACACCTGCACATAATCGGTACATCCGAACATCACACCTGCGGGACAGGTACAGGATGTTAGCAACAACTGCCAGAGTTACACCAGGAACACACAATCACTCCATCAGTGCTCAGACTTAACTCAATAGGCTGGACTGAGGGCTTGTAGGCCTGTTGTAAGGCATCACCGGCAACAACGTCGTATATGGGCACAAACCCACCGTCGCTGGACCAGACAGGACTGGCAAAAAGTGCTCTTCACTGACGAGTCGCGGTTTATCGTCGAAGGAATGAGCGTTACACTGAGGCCTGTACTCTGGAGCGGGATCGATTTGGAGGTGGAGGGTCTGTCATGGTCTGGGGCGGTGTGTCACAGCATCATCGGACTGAACTTGTTGTCATTGCAGACAATCTCAATGCTGTGCGTTACAGGGAAGACATCCTCCTCCCTCATGTGGTACCCTTCCTGCAGGCTCATCCTGACATGACCTTCCAGCATGACAATGCCACCAGTCATACTGCTCGTTCTGTGTGTGATTTCCTGCAAGACAGATATGTCAGTGTTCTGCCATGGCCAGCGAAGAGCCCGGATCTCAATCCCATTGAGCACATCTGGGACCTGTTGTATCGGAGGGTGAGGGCTAGGGCCATTCCCCCAAGAAATGTCCGGGAACTTGCAGGTGCCTTGGTGGAAGAGTGGGGTAACATCTCACAGCAAGAACTGGCAAATCTGGTGCAGTCCATGAGGAGGAGATGCACTGCAGTACTTAATGCAGCTGGTGGCCACACCAGATACTGACTGTTACTTTTGACCCCCCCCCCTTGTTCAGGGACATATTATTCCATTTATGTTAGTCACATGTCTGTGGAACTTGTTCAGTTTTTTTCTCAGTTGTTTGAATCTTATGTTCATACAAATATTTACACATGTTAAGTTTGCTGAAAATAAACGCAGTTGACAGTGAGAGGACATAACTTTTTTTGCTGAGTTTATTATAGACATGTTTGCGCAGTGTCGAACCCATAGGCCTTCAGTGCATGACTGGTTTGTTATTCTGAAAGGACAGCAACCGTAATACCAGTGCAGTCATGTATGAGAATGCACTTTTTGCAAAACACAAAAGGCCAGTGGTGTAGTGGAGGGTATACGTATACCTACTTTTTTTTGTTGTTCTTTATATTCAACCTTTATTTAACTAGGCAAGTCAGTTAAGAACACATTTTTATTACAATGACGGCCTACCAAAAGGCCTCCTGCAGGGACGGGGGCTGGGATTAAAAATAAATAAAATATAAATATAGGACAAAACACACATCACGACAAGAGAGACAACATAAAAACAGACCTAAGACAACAACATTGCAAGGCAGCAACATATGACAACACAGCATGGTAGCAACACAACATGACAACAACACAAAACCTGGTAAAACCATTATTGGGCACAGACAACAGTGTAAAGGGCAAGAAGGTAGAGACAACAAGACATCCCGCAAAGCAGCCACAACTGTCAGTAAGAGTGTCCATGATTGAGTTTTTGAATGAAGAGATGGAGATAAAACTGGAACTGAAAAGAGGAGCGACCCAGGGATGTGTGCGCTTTGGGGACCTTTAACAGAATGTGACTGGCAGAACGGGTGCTGTATGTGGAGGATGAGGGCTGCAGTAGATATCTCAGATAGGGGGGAGTGAGGCCTAAAAGGGTTTTATAAATAACCATCAACCAGTGGGTCTTGCAACAAACAACGGTCTTGCGACAAACATGGAATAAACATACAGTAAATAACACAATAGAAAAAGTCTATATACAGTGTGTGTAAATGAGGTAAGGGAGGTAAGGCAATAAAATAGGCCATAGTAGCAAAATAATTACAATTGAGCAATTAAACACTGGAGTGATAGATGTGCAGAAGATGGATGTGAAAATAGAGATTCTGGGGTGCAAAGGAGCAAAACAATTTATAAAATAAATAACAGTATGGGGATGAGGTAGTTGGATGGCCTATTTACAGATGGGCTATGTACAGGTGCAGTGATCTGTGAGCTGCTCTGACAGCTGGTGCTTAAAGCTAGTGAGAGAGATATGAGTCAGTCATCTTCAGTTATTTTTGCAATTCGTTCCAGTCATTGGCAGCAGAGAACTGGAAGGAAAGATGGCCAAAGGAGGAATTGGCTTTGAGGGTGACCAGTGAAATATACCTGTTGGAGCGCTATGGTGACCAGTGAGCTGAGATAAGGCGGAGCTTTATCTGGAGCCAGTGGGTTTGGCGACGAATATGAAGCAAGGGCCAGCCAACGAGAGCATACAGGTCGCAGTGGTGGGTAGTATATGGGGCTTTGGTGACAAAACAAATGGCACTGTGATAGACTGCATCCAATTTGTTGAGTAGAGTGTTGGAGGCTATTTTGTAAATGGCATCGCCGAAGTCAAGGATTGGCAGGATAGTCAGTTTTACGAGGGTATGTTTGGCAGCATGAGTGAAGGATGCTTCGTTGCGAAATAGGAAGCTGATTCTAGATTTAATTTTGGATTGGAGATGCTTAATGTGAGTCTGGAAGGAGAGTTTAGTCTAACCAGTCACCTAGGTATTTGTAGTTGTCCACATATTCAGAGGCAGAGACAGAGTCGAAAGCCTTGGCCAGGTTGTTTAGGACCTTGAGCGTGGCTGAGGTGCACCCATGACCAGCTCGGAAACCAGATTGCATAGCAGAGAAGGTACGGTGGGATTCGAATTGGTCGATGATCTGTTTATTAACTTGGCTTTCGAAGACCTCAGAAAGGCAGCGAAGAATAGATATAGGTCTGTAGCAGTTTGGGTCTAGAGTGTCTCCCCCTTTGAAGAGGGGGATGACCGCGGCAGTTTTCCAATCTTTGGGGATCTCAGACGATAGGAAAGAGAAGTTGAACAGGCTAGTACTAGGGGTTGCAAGAATTTCGGCGGATAATTTTAGAAAGAGAGGGTGCAGGTTGTCTAGCCCGGCTGATTTGTAGGGGTCTGGATTTTGCAGCTCTTTCAGAACATCAGCTATCTGGATTTGGGTGAAGGAGAAATGGGGGAGGCTTGGGCAAGTTGCTGTGGTGGGTGCAGGGCTGTTGACCGGGGTAGGGGTAGCCAGGTGGAAAGCATGGTCAGCCATGGAAAAACGCTTATTGAAATTCTCAATTATCGTGGATTTAATGACAGTGTTTCCTAGCCTCCGTGCAGTGGGCAGCTGGGAGGAGGTGCTCTTATTCTCCATGGACTTTACAGTGTCCCAGAACGTTGTGCTACAGGATGCAAATTTCTGTTTGAAAAAGCTAGCCTTGGCTTTCCTAACTGCCTGTGTATATTGGTTCCGAACTTCCCTGAAAAGTTGCATATCGCAGGGGCTATTTGATGCTAATGCAGTACGCCACAGGATGTTTTTGTGCTCGTCAAGGGCAGTCAGGTCTGGAGTGAACCAAGGACTATATCTGTTCCTGGTTCTACATTTTTTTAACAGGGCGTGCTTATTTAAGATGTTGAGGAAAGCACTTGTAAAGAATAACCAGGCATCCACTACTGACGAAATGAGGTCAATATCCTTCCAGGATACCAGGGCAAGTCAATTAGAAAGGCCTGCTCACTGTTTTAGGGAGCATTTCACAGTGATGAGGGGTGGTCGTTTGACCACAGACACATTACGGATGCAGGCAATGAAACAGTGATCGCTGAGATCCTGGTTGAAGACAGCAGAGGTGTATTTAGAGGGCAAATTGGTTAGGATGATATCTATGAGGGTGCCCGTGTTTACGGATTTGGGGTTGTACCTGGTAGGTTCATTGATAATTTGTGTGAGATTGAGGGCATCAAACTTAGATTGTAGGATGGCCAGGGTGTTAAACCTCTTACATCTAGACGTTCCGCTAGCGGAACACCTGCTCCAATATCCAATGATGGGCGTGGCGCGAAATACAAACTCCTCTAAAATCCGAAAACTTCCATTTTTCAAACATATGACTATTTTACAGCATTTTAAAGACAAGACTCTCGTTAATCTAACCACTGTCCAATTTCAAAAAGGCTTTACAGCGAAAGCAAAACATTAGATTATGTCAGCAGAGTACCCAGCCAGAAATAATCAGACACCCATTTTTCAAGCTAGCATATAATGTCACAAAAAACAAAAGCACAGCTAAATGCAGCACTAACCTTTGATGATCTTCATCAGATGACAACCCTAGGACATTATGTTATACAATGCATGCATGTTTTGTTCAATCAAGTTCATATTTATATCAAAAACCAGCTTTTTTACATTAGCATGTGACGTTCAGAACTAGCATACCCCCCGCAAACCTCCGGTGAATTTACTAAATTACTCACGATAAACGTTCACAAAAAACATAACAATTATTTTAAAAATTATTTGTAATCTGAATATTTTCCTTGGTGCCCCGACTTCGTAGTTAATTACATTTACATGATTAAGTTAGTTTAATGAGGTAATAATAATTACGGAGAATTTATTTGATAAAAATAAGTCTTCAGTTTAATGATGCCAAAGACACGACAATTCCATACGTGTTATTTCATAGTTTTGATGTCTTCACTATTATGTAGAACAGGGGTTCTTAAACCTTTTAGCCTGGGACCCAAATGAGAAATTCTGTGTTTCCTGGGACCAAAGCTTAGGAACATATGCAACTATACATAAATATTGGTACAATTCATTGCACTTATGCCTAAAACAAATGCAATATATACAAAAACAAATAACAATTAAATGAAATAGCCATATAAATAGCTAGTCATGTTTATTTCCCCCATTAAAAACTATTTTATATCTATCTGTCTAGGTTTGAACTGTTGCAGTTAAAATTCAATAATTAATTTCATTCTGAACTGGAACAAACTGATTGATCACATCACACAGATGCAGAACAGACGCACAGGCTTTTTGATAGTGCAACCCTAAGTAACAGTACAGATGATGATGAAAAATGATCAGGTCTACAGTACATCTTACTGTAGAAATTATTGTCGAAAGGAAAACTCTTAGAGACATTTTTTTCTGAACTGGAATAAACTGATTGATCCAGGCTCTATCACATCCGGCCGTGATTGGGAGTCCCATAGGGAGGCGCACAATTATCCCAGTGTCGTCCAGGATTGGCTGGGGTAGGCGTCATTGTAAATAATGATTTGTTCTTAACTGACTTGCCTAGTTTATAAAAGGGAAGATGCTATGGGTGTAAAATGGCACAGTGATGCCATCTGTTGGTAAATGTTAATTACTGCAACTCCAGTGTTTTACCGGTGTGCTTGAGATACCCGGATGTATTGCAATGTACTGAACAAGACTGGTTACTCGCATCAATGCCTCTGTCTCGTCATTTAACATTCGAACCGTTGCTGTTAAGATACAAGTCATTTTTATTCTGAACTGGAATAAACTGATTGAAGCAATATACTTTTTGAGGCAAACACACAGTTCTGGGTTGCTCATCTACAGCAGGAAGCGGTCTCCTGCCTGACTGAGAAAGCAGTAGATGTTCTGGTCCTGTTTTGCACCACGTACCTATGTCAGTCAGGGTTCTCAACTCTGGATTCCTTAACAAACAAGTACAGAATGCTGAGCATGACTTCAATATTGCACTGTCAAAAACTGACAGTGCAACATTCATTAGGACTGTGTGTGTGTTTTCTGGTCTACATCCGTGTGATTCAATTTTTTTTAAATCCTTTTTTTATTTAAAAATGTTTTATTTTATTTTTTAAATAGGACAGGAGCTTTCAATTCACTAACAAAACAAACCTAGTAATAATTTCCAACATGAAGTTTTTTTTCTTCCTTTCTTCAGGTAACAACTTAACACATTTTGATAGTGATAAAACTGAAGAGAGTGTCTATCAACAATCCCGAATGGAAAACTTACAAATTAAGTATTTTAGGTGGCTGGACAGATGTGCCGCAGCATGAAAAGACAGGGGGCTTGTCTGCGGGTTCCCGCACAGGTGTGTCACCTGACTGTCTAAGGGGAGTATTGATGGGCGAGGGAGCGGCCGACCTGTGATCACCAGGCTCTTTGACCAGTGCCTCAGCCCCCATGTGACTTGCTGGGTTTCCGTCTTTTGTCATGCGACCCCTATGACCATCAGGGTTCTGAGTAGGTGCTGGCTCAGCAATCCGAAGGTCAATCCTGTTACGACGGTACAGTGATCCATTCACTTC
Organism: Salmo trutta; assembly: GCF_901001165.1. Lineage (NCBI taxonomy): Eukaryota > Metazoa > Chordata > Actinopteri > Salmoniformes > Salmonidae > Salmo > Salmo trutta. Next base: position 24,941,734 of record NC_042981.1, read on the forward strand.
GACCAAGTAAGAGCGTGGTGCCACTTCCTGTACACAGGATCCGAGTCTCCAGAGGCCCGTTCGGTCCCCTGGTCGTGGCTTCATTCACACCGTTTCACCCACCCTGAGCTCAGGTAAGTCTTTTGCTGATTTGTCGTAGATGAACTTGGAGACCTGTATTCTGTGACGTAGCATCACCAGCATGTCTGTCAACTTACATTGCTCCAGGAGAGTGCTGGCTACAGGCAGAGCTGCTTTTAAGCACCGTGCCATGAGGCCGGGCTGCTATCCATGCCTTCTGTCGTGGTATTGCGCCACTGCAGGATTGCTTTCCAGGAATCTTTGCCCTCTTGCAGAGCTTTTTTTGCATAGGTTCTTTGCGATTTTGACTGCCGACTCCGCCTTCACATTAGCTTTTGGGTGTCGTGGTGATGAGGTGACATGCTCGAATTCCCATTCTGCAGCAAATTTTCGGAAGTCAAATCCAGAGATTTAGGGTGCAGTTTCTGAAATTACCCTATCTGGCTGGCCATAGTGGGCAAACGGAGCCACGGACACCCCAAACGGGAGCTTCAACCACCTCTTCCTGCCCCAGGGCGTCCAAAAGATGGTCATGTAGCTGCTGGGCTCGTCGAGCATGCACTGCAGGAAGGCATCTCTGGCGTCCATGAGCGTGAAGAAGCTTGTAAAGAACATTCTCCAACGTGGGCATAATGTAATGTGAACGTCGCAGAGCCCGGTTGAGGTGTTTAGGATCAATGCAAATCCGTAGCTTGTCTGGTTTCTTGACGATAACCATATTACTTAACCAGTCTGTAGGCTCGGTGACAGATAGGATGTGGCCATCTGCTTCATATTTGTCAAGCTGAGCCTTCGTAGCTGCTTTCATGGCCACTGGTACTTTACGGGGTGCACACTGGACAGGCTGGATTGCTGCATCCCACTCAAAGTGGACTTCGCCGGGAACTGACTCGACCGGTGCATTGAAGACATCATGGCATTTGCTTAGGAGTGTCTCCTTGATCAGGGGCCCAGCCTGGACTTTGTCTATATTGTTACAGTCAACAACTACAGACCAGTATCCCTTCTTTCTTTTCTCTCCAAAACTCTTGAACGTGCCGTCCTTGGCCAGCTCTCCTGCCATCTCTCTCAGAATGACCTTCTTGATCCTAATCAGTCAGGTTTCAAGACTAAGCATTCAACTGAGACTGCTCTTCTGTGTGTCACGGAGGCTCTCCGCACTGCTAAAGCTAACTCTCTCTCCTCTGCTCTCATCCTTCTAGACCTATCTGCTGCCTTTGATACTGTGAACCATCAGATCCTCCTCTCCACCCTCTCCGAGTTGGGCATCTCCGGCGCGGCCCACACTTGGATTGCGTCCTACCTGACAGGTCGCTCCTACCAGGTGGCGTGGCGAGAATCTGTCTCCGCACCACGCGCTCTCACCACTGGTGTCCCCCAGGGCTCTGTTCTAGGCCCTCTCCTATTCTCGCTATACACCAAGTCACTTGGCTCTGTCATATCCTCACATGGTCTCTCCTATCATTGCTATGCAGACGACACACAATTAATCTTCTCCTTTCCCCCTTCTGATAACCAGGCGGCGAATCGCATCTCTGCATGTCTGGCAGACATATCAGTGTGGATGACGGATCACCACCTCAAGCTGAACCTCGGCAAGACGGAGCTGCTCTTCCTCCCGGGGAAGGACTGCCCGTTCCATGATCTCACCATCACGGTTGACAACTCCCTTGTGTCCTCCTCCCAGAGTTCTAAGAACCTTGGCGTGACCCTGGACAACACCCTGTCGTTCTCCACTAACATCAAGGCGGTGACCCGATCCTGTAGGTTCATGCTCTACAACATTCGCAGAGTACGACCCTGCCTCACACAGGAAGCGGCGCAGGTCCTAGTCCAGGCACTTGTCATCTCCCGTCTGGATTACTGCAACTCGCTGTTGGCTGGGCTCCCTGCCTGTGCCATTAAACCCCTACAACTCATCCAGAACGCTGCAGCCCGTCTGGTGTTCAACCTTCCCAAGTTCTCTCACGTCACCCCGCTCCTCCGCTCTCTCCACTGGCTTCCAGTTGAAGCTCGCATCCGCTACAAGTCCATGGTGCTTGCCTACGGAGCTGTGAGGGGAACGGCACCTCCGTACCTTCAGGCTCTGATCAGGCCCTACACCCAAACAAGCGCACTGCGTTCATCCACCTCTGGCCTGCTCGCCTCCCTACCTCTGAGGAAGCACAGTTCCCGCTCAGCCGAGTCAAAACTGTTCGCTGCTCTGGCACCCCAATGGTGGAACAAGCTCCCTCACGACGCCAGGACAGCGGAGTCAATCACCACCTTCCAGAGACACCTGAAACCCCACCTCTTTAAGGAATACCTGGGATAGGATAAAGTAATCCTTCTAACCCCCCCCCCCCCCAAAAGATTTAAATGCACTATTGTAAAGTGGTTGTTCCACTGGATATCATAAGGTGAATGCACCAATTTGTAAGTCGCTCTGGATAAGAGCGTCTGCTAAATGACTTAAATGTAAATGTAGAAGGAGGGTAGGGGGAGAATTCTATCGTCAAATGTATTTCTTAGTTAGGTTGGCTGTATTACAACCGGTCGTGATTGGATGCAATTTCAATTTAATCCACCAGAAAATACAAAATAAATAATACCACAAAAAGTATTATGTATCACATCCAACCGTGATTGGGAGTCCCATAGCGCACAATTGGCCCAGCCTTTCTCTCCCTCTAAAAACAAAAAAACATGTTTTGACCTTGATGGCCCGGTCATATAGACTGCACCTACAGTGCATAAAGCTGAAGGACTCACTCATTCATGGCTTTGGATCAAAATAAATAAGTAGCAACATTCATTATGGGCTTATAGCAGGACAATATACCTTTACCAACACCTCTCTGTATTTTGAAACTTTTTGGATGGGGGATCCAGAGTGGATGGCGGCTCCCGCAGAGCAAACCGATGAAGGTTCACAGATGCAGGTTCGATACCCGTGCCGGCTTCCACTGGGAGACCCATGAGGCGGCTTCTGGTTTTCATTTAGAATCCTCTATATGTAATTATTTGCAAGGAGTCACGTCATATTTTTCGATATACTGTAGGCCTACCGTAGACGACATGAGTCTCACTAGTGTTGAGTAATGTGCTGTTAAAAGTGGTGTAGGTCTTGTTTATTTTAGAGCATATTGAAGTACGAAGCAATAGGATTTGAAGCAATAGCCTACAACTATTTTAGCACCGTTTCGCACTGCTCTGAGACAAGCATGTCAGTTAAGAACAAATTCTTATTTACAAGACAGTCTACTCCATCCTCCCCATCCGTGAATTTAACCCCTGTCACGCGCAATGGCGCAGGCATGCGGGGGACCGGGGCTCAATTCCTGAGGGGGAGGAAGGAGTAGGCTGTCCTTGTAAATAGGAATTTGTTCATAACTTATTCCATATGTGTTATTTCATAGTTGTGATGTCTTCGCTATTATTCTACAATGTAGAAAATAGTAAAAATTAAGAAAAACCCTGGAATGAGTAGGTGTGTCCAAACTTTTGACTGGTACTTGCCTCATTAATTTGATTAATATTATGGTGTTTCTATTCCAAGAAAAACTAAGAAGCCTGTTGTCATTTATTGGTTGTTTCTTTGGAGCTAGCTAAGCTATCATTAGCTAGCTAGGTGGATAATAATGTGATGTATAGTAGGCTACAGTAACGTTACAGTATTACTGAATGACAACAATATAACCTTGTCACTACTAGTTGGTTGATATGGGGTGCAGTAGGCTAGTGTCGTTGTTATTCGTTGGGTCCCATGACAAAATGGTTATTTTTGACTTGGTAAAATAAGCTAATGGTTGTGTGCACTCTCACTAGATAGAATTGTGTGGTTTGGTGACAGATTTTCAAAAGAAAATGGACATATATAATATATCATCAGCAATTCTCAATCAGATGAGATACACAGCGAACCCATATTGAATTTCATTCATTCATAAATGTGGACACTAATTATTAATATTCCAATTCTCTAGGCACTCCATTCCCAAACCTGAAGCCCCTTGTCCCGAGCAGGAAAGACCAGGAAAAAGTTTTGGCTTAAGGTACAACTTCCTATTGAGGAAATGTAAGACAACTCAATGTTATATTTAGATTTAGAGTTATTGACATTAATAGACGCATATACAAGCCATCTATCAAATGTATTTTATAAAGCTCCTGTTACATCAGCAGTTGTCACAATGTGCTTATACAGATACCCAGCCTAAAACCCCAAAGAGCAAGCAATGCACAAGTAGAAGCACAGTGGCTAGGAAAAACTCCACAGAAAGGCAGGAACCTAGGAAGAAACTGGTGGAGATTATAAAAGAGTACAGCCATTTAGCCAGATTATTCGTCAAGACGTTTAAACGTTCATAGATGACCAGCAGTGTCAAATAATAGAGGTTTATAGAGGGTGCAATAGTTCAGCACCTCAGGAGTATATGCCAGTTGGCTCTTCATAGCTGAGCATTTAGAGCTTGAGACAGTAGGTCTGGTAGAGAAAGGCAGGATCAAACAGTGGGTCTGGGACAAGTTTGTACCTCTGGTGAGCCTTGAGCAGGTCAGGGTTCCATAGCTGCAGACAGAAACAGCAGAGACTGGATCAGCAGCATGACTAGGTGGACTGGAGACGGGGACAGCCAGGAGTCGTCAGGCCAGGTAGTCCTTAGGTATGGTCCTAGAGCTCATGTCCTGCATCCTTTATTTAACTTGAGTGTAGACTAAGCCCTAGAGGTTTGTAACTTTACATGATTTAGCCTTCTTGTCAAGCCAGATCTGAATATTTGATATCCTTTTTGCTGTACACTGTTGATAGTAATTTTTCCTAAGCTAATCACTGAATGGCCTACTACAAGGATGTGGTCAGGTTGAGACTTCTAAGTCATAATAACACAGAACACACACACATCAGATTGCAAGGGCAAGTATAATGAGCAGTTGGGAAAATGAAGTCTGCTGCGTGGGTTGCCAGTTATACACACACACACACAAACGTAATTCATTTGTTGTATTGTATTTATTATGGATCCCCATTAGCTGCTGCCAAGACAGCAGTTACTCTTCTTCAGGTCCAGCAAAATTAAGGCAGTTATACAATTTTAAAAACATTACAATACATTCACAACACATTAAGTGTGTGCCCTCAGGCCACTACTCTACTACCACACAAAATCCTTGTGTACGTGTGTGTACAAAGCGTATGTTATTGTGTGTATGCATGTGTCTCTTCACAGTCCCCGCTGTTCCATAATGTGCATTTTTATCTGTTTTTAAATAAAATTTTACTGCTTGCGTGATTTAATTGATGTGGAATAGAGTTCCATGTACTCATGGCTCTATGTACTACTGTGCACCTCCCATAAGTCTGTTCGGTTTAGGTTAGTGTGTAATCAAGGCTTTGTCATTAAAATTATATTATGGCCATTTTTCAGATCTGCCATCTGGGTGACAGGTAACGGTCTTTCCACCAAGCTGTTCCAGGCCTGGAGTGCCACGCTGGAACTTCCAGAGGCGTGTAAACCTGAAACAGTGTGATGTGGTCCAGGTAATTATCAAACACACGTTTACACACTCACTGAATCACTCACTCTGTTTTGTTGTATAATTATTTTAACTTAAGAAAATTGTTCCTCTCTCTTTTAGATCTGACACCCTTAATAGCTCAACCACAGTCTTCACAGCTGCAGTCGTCTGCCCATGCATCTGCTACACTGACCACGAGAGGTGATACAGGTCATTATCACATGCACGTAAACACACATGCACACTCTCCCTTGCTTGGGGCTCTATTCAATCACGTCCGCGTTAGCCGTCATCCACATAGCGGTTGTTTTGGCGGTGTCTGAGGTGGAACTGTGTTAGAGTTGTCAAATTCACAAGCGACTCCTGGCATTATACCTAAAGTGGACATTGCCATTGGCTGCACGGAGTCGCATTAACAGAAATCTCATGCAGCCCTGCTTACAAGTTAGAACACTGGAATTTGAGATGTAATCTACACCTCGATTAGGCTGATAGAAATCCTCAATATTTAGTTGAATAATTTGAGCGTGATTATTTATTTTTAACCTACACTTTCTCATTCTGAACTTGTAACGCGAGTAGGACAGTGTGGTTTTGTGACAATGATCAAGAGCTGCTGCTTACCTATTTTGACAGATCCAACGCAGTTACACCTCATACACCGCCAAAACATCAGCTATGCGGGTGTCGGCTATCGCCGGTTAACATCTTACAACTAAAAAGACTGAATGAGTGTATGATTATTGTCAGTTGAGAAAATTGTAGATCTGCCACCCCCAGCAGTTCAGCTGCAGTCACAGCAGTCCTCTGCTGTGGTATTTAATTTACCGGCTGCACCAGTTCCTACTACACTGGCTGTGGAGGGAGAAACTTTTGAGGATTCCCACCAACAGATGTAAACACAAACATGTTGTTGAGTTGTATACTTACTGCCACTTTGTGCATCTCTCTTTCAGAGCTGCCATGCACTCCATCACTGCCTGACAGCCTCGCCCAGAAGTGCACACACTGGGCCTATCAAGACTGACAAAGCAGAGATGGGTGGCTGACAAGGGAAAAAAAAACATGCACACACACACTCATTATCCACAATGTAAATAAGTTGTAATTACTTGTTTGTCTCCTTCATATCCATTCTCAATATCTACATAATTACTCAAAATATCTATCAAATCGAAGTGTGATTGATAATATCGTAAAAGACTATTGCTTAATGTGTACAGCTTTAGGAAGTTTTGTGTGCTTTTTTCTGAAGTGAAAAACATGCCTCCCTCTCTCACACACACATTAGACCCAATGTAAATAAATTGTAATAAATTGTTTATTTTATGTATGCTCCATGTTATTTGAGGAAAATATCTGCAATAAAGTACATTCACAGTTTTAAAAAAAAGACATTGCTTTAAGGGGTGGATTAGGTTAATATTGCATCATTTCCAATCAAATCAAATGTATTTCTATAGCCCTTCTTACATCAGCTGATATCTCAAAGTGCTGTACAGAAACCCAGCCTAAAACCCCAAACAGCAAGCAATGCAGGTGTAGAAGCTCGGTGGCTAGGAAAAACTCCATAGAAAGGCCAAAACCTAGGAAGAAACCTAGAGAGGAACCAGGCTGTGAGGGGTGGCCAGTCCTCTTCTGGCTGTGCCGGGTGGAGATTATAACAGCACATGGCCTAGATGTTCAAATGTTCATAAATGACCAGCATTGTGAAATAATAATAATCATAGTAGTTGTCGAGGGTGCAACAAGTCAGTAACACAAGAGTAAGTGTCAGTTGGCTTTTTCATAGCCGATCTTTGAGAGTATCTCTACCGCTCCTGCTGTCTCTAGAGAGTTGAAAACAGCAAGTCTGGGACAGGTAGCACGTCCAGTGAATAGGTCAGGGTTCCAGCAGGTCTGGGACAACAGGTCTGGGACAGGTAGCACGTCCGGTGAACAGGTCAGGGTTCCATAGCTGCAGGCAGAACAGTTGGAAGTGGAGCAGCAGCACGGCCAGGTGAACTGGGGACAGCAAGGAGTCATCAAGCCAGGTAGTCCTGAGGCATGGTCCTAGGGCTCAGGTCCTCCGAGAGAGAGAAAGAAAGAGAAAGAGAGAATTAGAGAGAGCATATTTAAATTCACACAGGACACCGGAAAAGACAAGAGAAATACTCCAGATGTAACAGACTGACCCTAGCCCCCCGACACATAAACTACTGCAGCATAAATACTGGAGGCTGAGACAGGAGGGGTCAGGAGACACTGTGGCCCCATCCGATGATGGAGACACCCCTCAGAGAAGAGCTATGGTTTCCCTCCATAGACCGACAGGCAGAAACCACTGTTAGAAACTGCTTAGCATGTCAGGCCAATACCGCAGTCACTCACCAAATGTCTGAGTTACTGGAAGTCCCCTGGCATAGTGTACCTGGTGTTTCTTCCTGTAAGTCTTCAAGAGTCCAGATATGGCCTCCACTGGTTCCTTCAGGATCTGAGTGGCCTATCTGAACAGTGCCTGGAAGTCTTGGGGTCTGGTTGCGTCTCCTCTGGGCTCAGCTATGACAGTCTGGGGGGAAAAAACTACATTTTTTTACTGAAATGTAACAAGAGTGCATAACAGCACTGCATTTCTAATTTTGTCATGGAAGCGTTATCTCTGACTTACAAATTGTGTTATCTTGACGAAGTCAGCCCAGTCATGGGGTCAGTCAGCCAGACAAGGAAGTTCACCACCTCATTCAGATGGGCCTGGCAGGAACTCCACTCTGACATACTCAGATGTCACCTGAGCAACAAACAAACACCTCATCATTAATACTGAAAAATAATACATTTGAAGAACAGATGGGGGGAAGTGATGGCTATATGTTTGTTAAGAGCGGGCATGGTATACCCCTGTATTTTCGACAAGGGTGCAGGTTAGTGTAGTGTTTCTGTCTGTACCTCTGGTCTCTGTGCGAAGGCAATGGGAGGCTGAGCCATGCTCCATCTCCTTCATCTGGTACATTATGTATTTAGAGTCTGCAGCTGGGTGAACAGCCAGGATAACCTCGCTTAGGTCAAACAATCAATTAACCATCAATAAATAAGTTTGCTAAGAACTTGAGAAAGACTGGTATGCACAATAATTTCTTTGGCAAAACATTTTGAATCAGAACGCATTGAGTCTGAATACATTACTACACATTCGGAAAGTATTCAGTGTCACGTCCTGGCCAGTATAAGGGTTAATTGTTATTGTAGTTTGGTCAGGACGTGGCAGAGGGTATTTGTTTTATGTGGTTCGGGGTGGTGTGTTTTGTTGAAGGGCGTTTGATTTATTATTTCCGGGTTTTGGTTTATGTTCTATGTTTAGGTATTTCTATGTTCAGTCGAGTGAGTGTATTTCTATGTTAGGTTAATGGGGGGGTTGGGACTCTCAATTAGAGGCAGGGGCTTCCTCGTTGCCTCTGATTGAGAGTCCTATATATGGGTAATTGTTTGGTGTAGGTTTTGTGGGAGATTGTTTCTTGTCTAGCGTGTGTGAGCCTGAGAAGACTGTTTCGTTGATCGTGAGTTCGTTTTTGTTATTTTGGTGTTCATTTTGAGTTAATAAAAGTTCAAGATGAGCAACCACATACCTGCTGCATTTTGGTCCTCCTTTCCCAACGACGACCGTGACAGAATCTCCCACCACAAATGGACCAAGCAGCAGAGTAAGGAGCAAGGGGATTTCGAGATGGACTGGTGGAAAAAATGGACGGGGCTGGACATTGGCACCAGGCTGGGGAATACCGTCGTCCACGGGAGGAAATCGAGGCAGCCAAGGCAGAGAGACAGAGGTACGAGGCCTTGTACGCGCCGATAAAGCACGAGAGGCAGCCCCAATAAAATGTTTTGGGGGGGGCACACGGGTAGTTTGGCTAGGCCAAGGAAGAGCCAGAAGCCAGCTACCCGTGATTATATGGAGGAGCGTATGGAGTGGAGGGCGCCGTGTTTCGCGGAAGAGCGCACAATCTCGCCCATACGCATGTACAGTCCGGTGCGAGTTATTCCAGCCCCTCGCAGGTGCCGTGCTAGAGTGGGCATCCAGCCTGGTAGGAGGATGCCTGCGCAGCGCATCTGGTCGCCGGTACGCCTCCTAGGACCAGGCTACCCAACTCCCGCTCTACGCACGGCAACCATCAGGCCCCTGCACGGCCCAGTCCGCCCTGTACGAGCACCCCGCTCGTACAGGGCTACTAGTTCCATCCAGCCAGGACGGGTTGTGCAGGAGGTAAGATCAAGACCGCCTGTGCGCCTCCATAGCCCGGTGTTTCCAGTTCCTGTCTCTCGTGCGGACCCGGAAGTGCGTCAGCCCAGTCCGACTCGTCCTGTTCCCGCTCCCCGCACTAGCCTGGAGGTGCGTGTTCCCAGTCTGGCACGTCTAGCACCATGCACCAGGCTTCCAGTGCATCAGCCCAGTCCGACTCGTCCTGTTCCCGCTCCCCGCACTAGCCTGGAGGTGCGTGTTCCCAGTCTGGCACGTCTAGTACCAGCACCACGCACCAGGCTTCCAGTGTGTCAGCCCAGTCTGACTCGTCCTGTTCCCGCTCCCCGCACTAGCCTGGAGGTGCGTGTTCCCAGTCTGGCACGTCCAGTACCAGCACCACGCACCAAGCTTCACGTGCGTCAGCCCAGTCCGACTCGTCCTGTTCCCGCTCCCCGCACTAGCCTGGAGGTGCGTCTTCCCAGGCTAATGACCCCAGTACCAGCACCACGCACCAGGCTTCCAGTTCGTCGGCTCAGTCAGGAGTCGCCAGAGCCGCCCGCCAGTCAGGATCAGCCAGAGCGGCCCATCTGCCAGGATCAGCCAGAGCGGCCCGTCTGCCAGGATCAGCCAGAGCGGCCCGTCTGCCAGGATCAGCCAGAGCGGCCCGTCTGCCAGGATCAGCCAGAGCGGCCCGTCGGCCAGGATCAGCCAGAGCGGCCCATCTGCCCAGAGTCTGCCGATGACCAAAAACCAAGGGAGTCTAGCAGTAACCCTGAACTGAGTAAGCCTGACAATTCAGAACTTAAAGTGATTAACTGTTTAATTAATGAGTCTGCCTACAGGATGGAGAGGAAGAGGTCTGCCCATGATCCGGAACGAGGGATGTCTGCCTACGGCCCCAGGCTGATCGGGTCGGTGTGCATTTTTGAGGACAGTAGGCCGGAGCCTGAACCACCACCTGCTTAGGTGGGTTGGGGAGGGGGGGGGTGTAGCACAAGTGCCGTCGGTGACAACAGCCACCCTCCCTTCCCTCCCTTTAATTTAGGGGGATTTTTAAAAAATGTATTATTTTTGGGGGGGTTTGGGGTTTTCATTATTCTTGAGGTGCTTCCGGTTTAGCACCTTTGGGGGGGGGGGGGGGGGGGGTACTGTCACGTCCTGGCCAGTATAAGGGTTAATTGTTATTGTAGTTATTGTGAGCCTGAGAAGACTGTTTCGTTGATCTTGAGCTCGTTTTTGTTATTTTGGTGTTCATTTTGAGTTAATAAAAGTTCAAGAAGAGCAACCACATACCTGCTGCATTTTGGTCCTCCTTTCCCAATGACAACCGTGACATTCAGAAGCATTCGGAAAGTATTCAGACCCCTTGACTTTTTACACATTTTGTTAAGTTACAGCCTTAATCTAAAATGGATTAAATAAAAATGTTTCCTCAATCTACACACAATACCCCATAATGACAAAGTGAAAATTTTTGCAAATTTATAAAAAATAAAAATGTACATAAGTATTCAGACCCTTTGCTATGAGACTCGAAATTGAGCTCAGGTGCAACCTGTTTCCAGTGATCATCCTTGAGATGTTTGTACAACTTGATTGGAGTCTACCTGTGGTATATTCAATTGATTGGACATGAATTGGAAAGGCACGCACCTGTCTATATAAGGTTCCACAGTTGACAGTTCATGTCAGAGCAACAACCAAGCCATGAGGTCGAAGGAATTGTCCATAGAGCTCCGAGACAGGATTGTGTCGAGGTATCTCTAGGGCGGTCTCTGCTGTCTTCTGGTGCCCGGAGGAACCATGACACCTTCATACTGGATGCAGAGACATCAAAATGGTATCCATGAGTTCATCTGACTCTGGGGAATTGGATAAAGGGCTTCATTGCCAACATCCCGAAGTATGCCTTTAACGTCACTGTCTGGCAAGTCATGATGGACTTTATATAGAAAAACCCCCAAGATTTTTAGTTTACTTGTCCCGATGCGATACCATATAACTACGCTGTATGATCTATGAATGGCAAGGATATATAAGATCAACTTTATTCAGTCAGTTCGACACCTTTTAGTAAAGCTTGCTGTTCGTCAATCAAAGCACAGTAAATAGCCTATGCGCACCACTCCGTGGCTGCATATGAAACATGCCAGAGTCCAACATTAACTTTTTTCTCACTGGCCCGTTTGGGCCAGTTGGCCAAAAATCTACTGGCTCGAACAGAATTTCTACTAGCCCGGACATGGTGTAGTTTTTTAAATGCATTGGGGTCATGAAGGGCTAATAGGTTGGCATGCTTTCTTTCTATATTCAGCTATTAATAGGCTACATTTGGTTATTATGATATGTATTAAAGAGTGGTGTAATATAATTTAGCAATACAAGTCATTACTCTATTCTTTAGAATTGCATTGTATTAATTGCATTCATTTTAGTTTCTGAAATATGTCATTTTGAAAAGATTTGAAAATAGGACGCTGCCCCTTTAAGACAAACATTCCAAAAGGTTTGTGCAGTAGGCCTAATACATTATCACAGCATACTGGCTATGATTGGCCTGCCAATATTGTTCTTCTCATACCATATTATATTCAAAACTCGAGCTTTGATAATAAAATAGATCAGTTGTTATATCACTTGCGAGGCATAGCGGAGCATAATTTGAAAAAATGTGCTTTTATATTTTACTGGACTGATGGTACATGTATCTGATGGTGATCGACTAGGAATGCCTTTACAGTCGACTAGAGTTCACAGTAGACTTTTGTCTGACTAGTGAATTTAAAAGTAGCCCAGTTAATTCAGGTGGAAAAAGTAGCCGACTGAAAATGTCTTTGTGATCAGCTGTAGGCTATAGCCGGCGCTAGTGGAAAACACTGCATAATGTATTACATGATGGGGGTCCTATTTCCAGTCATGTATCCATCTGAAATTAATTTCCAATCAGCACCTCTTTGTCCACAACTACGGCCTTCTACTTTGGTTTTAAGTTACATAATCAGTCACTAATGTCGTGTCTTTGATTAAACTGATTAATCGTTTAATTGTAATTAACTAGGAGATCGGGGCACCAAGGAAAATATTCAGATTACAAAGTTATAATTTTCCTAATATAACTTTCCTATATTATAACATTATATATTATATTCTATTATAGTATTGGCCGATTATCTTCTGGTTTAAATGGTGTATTTTACCTCGCGTCTAGTCTCATTCCAAACGTCGTAAATTGTTGTATCTGCACGAATCCAGCCTTTACTAAAGTCATCCATACATCAATTGTCTTAAAATAATTTATTTACTAAACTAAGTAATTCACAGAAAGCATACAAAACAGTAGGTATCGTTACAAAGCAATGGTAGAGGAATGTGCCCTAGTGGGCTAAACGGGCCTGGCGGCCTGTTAAACAAAGGGTCGTAAAGGGCAGCTGAGGAGGCACACAGAGTTCATTAATATTAACAATTGATATGCTAATCCTTTGCACATGAACGCTCACTCATTCGGGAACAATTGCAATCAATATATATTTACGCTCAGTGTGTCGTCGGGATCCTTGTTGGAGAGTCGTTCTGTTGGAGAGTTCTCTCTCTCTCTCTCTCTCTCTCTCTCTCTCTCTCTCTGAATGGATCTTTCAAAGCGACATTCATTAATGTCGTTATAGAATGGATGTTTTGTTGGTCTTCGCGTTCAATGATATAATTTACTTAGCTGCAGACTAATAATTAATATCAAAGACTTGTTCTTATTCTGTCGGTCTCGATAGTCTAAAAGTTTAAACACGTGGTATAGGTAACTTTCAGTAGAGGAATTGGGTGGTCAAACCTTGGCTCTCTCTTCTGAGGTAAGCTGGTCTGAAGAAAGTAAATCAGGGTGGGGTTTTATACTTGAACATAGAACAGGCTTGTCACATGACGCCTGGTCCTGTCTGTGTCCCTGGGGGCGTGCCGATGACTGATTTAATCTTTGAACATAAATACATTCTATCACATTAACATCAGTACATAGCATCTCAATGTATTACAAATAGCTTTATCCTTATTAATACATTTTATACAACCATTTAGATGCAAGTCCCATAGCTGAGGCTATTATATAAACAGTATTATGGTAATATGGCTATATTGTCTCTTCTGAGTATCACAAAATTGTACCAAGCGGACCAGTTCGTAGCTGGATTCTTCACCAATCTTTTATACCTTCTCCAGAACATAAATGTCATTTGGTTCCCCAATTCTGTGAGTTGGAAGAATTTCCTGTGTCTCTCTATGAAACCCCTCTGTCTCAACTGGGCCATGTGGTAGGAGATTCTCCTCTAGAATTTTACCACCCCTTCACACAGGGCCTGGGTGGGGGGAGGTAGGTTGGGGGATGGTGCAAGGGGGAGGGGGTCAACTGTCCTCCCTGTACTCAAAGAGAGCAGCGTCATGACACTAGTATGTTTTGAAGCAGAAATAATAATGTCTCGTTCTACATTTTTGTAATCTAATCGGCCATAGGTTTGTAGTACTACAGGACAACTGTACAACTATACTATACAACACAGGAGGCTACTGAAGGAAGAACGGCTCATAATAATGGCTGGAATGGAGTAAATGGAATGGTATCAAACACATGGAAAACATGTGTTTGATGTGTTCAATACCATTCCATTGGAGCCATTACTAAGAGCCTTCATCCCCAATTAAGGTGCCACCTGTTCTATACCACGAACAACTGACACCATATCCAGTTAATGTTACATATGGTGCATTAGGAAAGTATTCAGACCCCTTGACTTTTTCCACATTTTGTTAAGCTACAGCCTTGTTCTAAAATGTATTCCCCCCCCTTTTCAATCTACACATAAATACCCCATAATGACAAAGCAAAAAACAGGTTTTTAGATTTTTTTTCAACCAAAAAAAGAACATGTAATATCACATTTACATAAGTATTAAGACCCTTAACTTGAGACCCTTTACTGAAGCACCTTTGGCAGTGCTTACAGCATCGAGTCTTCTTGGGTGTGACGCTACAAGCTTGGCACACCTGTATTTGGGGAGTTTCTCCCATTCTTCTCTTATCTGCAGATACTCTCAAGCTCGGTCAGGTTGGATGGGGAGCGTCGCTGCACAACTATTTTCAGATCTCTCTAGAGATGTTAGATCGGGTTCAAGTCTGGGCTCTGGCTGGGCAACTCAAGGACATTCAGAGTCTTGTCCCGAAGCCACTCCTGCGTTGTCTTGGCTGTGTGATTAGGGTCATTGTCCTGTTGGAAGGTGAACCTTCACCTCATTCTGACGTCCTGAGCGCTCTGGAGCAGGTTTTCATCAAGGATCTCTCTATACTTTGCTCTGTTCATCTTTCCCTCGATCCTGACTAGTCTCCCAGTCCCTGCAGCTGAAAACCATCCCCACAGTATGATGCTGCCACCACCTTGCTTCACTGCAGGAATGGTGCCAGGTTTCCTCATAGCCACTTACATTCATTCACATTTATATGCAGGTCCGGCAATAACAATAAGCATTAATTGGGATATGGCAAAATAGAGTGCGCTATTCAGTACAAGTTGTGAAACACCAGCGCCGTTACACCCCTACCACAGCACACACATTTGGAGATGTCTAAATCTCAGAGAGTAAAGCGAGCGTCTGTCGCTGGAGGACTGGGTTTCAGACCCAGGCCCGGCTGTCCCTGCAAAACATATCAACCAGTCAGGTCGGACATACTGCCCATTTTGGTCCACCTGTAATGGTTGGGGGCTAGCCTACAGAAGTGAATCCCACTGTACCATATGGAACAACAACACATTTCATGAACAATGATAGTCCCTGCATGACTTGTTTTTCTAATCACATCTCCTCAGAATTCATTATTATATTGATGTAAAACCCATCCACCACCAAACTCAGATCTTATAGGGATAGGGGGCAGTATTTACACGGCCGGATAAAAAAACGTACCCAATTTAATCTGGTTATTACCACTGCCCAGAAACTAGAATATGCATATAATTATTGGCTTTGGATAGAAAACACCCTAAAGTTTCTAAAACTGTTTGAATGGTGTCTGTGAGTATAACAGAACTCATATGGCAGGCAAAAACCTGAGACGATTCCTTACAGGAAGTGGCCTGTCTGACAATTTCTTGGGCTTCTTGACTCTCTTTATTGAAAACTGAGGATCTTTGCTGTAACGTGACACTTCCTACGGCTCCCATAGGCTCTCAGAAGGCGGGAAAAAGCTGAATGATGTCTTTGGAGCCCCTGGCTGAAAAACATTAGCGCCTTTGGTAAGTGGTCTATCAGAGTACAATGAGACTGAGGCGCGTGCACGAGGCGACCCCATGTTTTTATTTTCTCTGTCTTTGAACTAAAACAGGGTTTCCCGGTCGGAATATTATCGCTTTTTTACGAGAAAAATGGCATAAAAATTGATTTTAAACAGCGGTTGACATGCTTCGAAGTACGGTAATGGAATATTTCGAAATTTTTTGTCACGAAACACGTCGGGCGCGTCACCCTTCTTTACCCTTTCGGATAGTGTCTTGAACGCACAAACAAAACAGAGGATATTTGAACATAACTATGGATTATTTTGAACCAAACCAACATTTGTTATTGAAGTAGAAGTCCTGAGAGTGCATTCTGACGAAGAACAGCAAAGGTAATAACATTTTTCTTATAGTAAATCTGACTTTGGTGAGGGCTAAATTTGGTGGGTGTCTAAATAGCTAGCCCGTGATGGCTGGGCTATCTACTCAGAATATTGCAAAATGTGCTTTCACCGAAAAGCTATTTTAAAATCGGACATAGCGATTGCATAAAGGAGTTCTGTATCTATAGTTCTTAAAATAATTGTTATGTTTTTTGTGAACGTTTATCGTGAGTAATTTAGTAAATTCACCGGAAGTTTGCGGTGGGTATGCTAGTTCTGAACGTCACATGCTAATGTAAAAAGCTGGTTTTTGATATAAATATGAACTTGATTGAACAAAACATGCATGTATTGTATAACATAATGTCCTAGGATTGCCATCTGATGAAGATCATCAAATGTTAGTGCTGCATTTAGCTGTGGTTTGGGTTTATGTGACATTATATGCTAGCTTGAAAAATGGGTGTCTGATTATTTCTGGCTGGGTACTCTGCTGACATAATCTAATGTTTTGCTTTCGTTGTAAAGCCTTTTTTAAATCGGACAGTGTGGTTAGATTAACGAGAGTCTTGTCTTTAAAATGGTGTAAAATAGTCATATGTTTGAGAAATTTAAGTAATAGCATTTCTAAGGTTTTTGAATAACGCGCCACGGGATTCCACTGGCTGTTGAGTAGGTGGGACGATTTCGTCCCACCTACCCTAGAGAGGTTATAGATCTTATGTCCTTTTTAGATCTGGCATGTACTTTAGCAACACTATTGCCAGCCAGAATGGTGGCTTTGATGGAATGAAAATAATGTCACATTAGCAAGTAAACACTCCACTCCCTCTGTCAGGTCTCTATAGCTAACTAGACTCAGTAATTTCTCAACAGTTTAAGGTCTGCTGTCCGAAAACCATGTAATAAGATTTATAGATTAGTATTTTGAAAATAAATACATGAAATATACCGTTTTGAACACTTATTAACAGCAGTAGTCTTAAGGCAGCCAGTCCACCATCAATGTATTTCCTTTGAGAATTGTCCGTTTTTATTCAACAACTACAGAGTGTCATGAACCTAACGTCCATGGTTGGATGATGTCCTTTGCTTTATGGGAATCTTCGGTACTGCCAGCAGGCAGAAGAGGTCACTGTATCATCATCCTAAACAGAGCCAGAGATGCGCAGAGTTTAGAAAATCTGATTTGAGCTTAGAAAACCTGACGTGAGCTTTATAATTCTTTTGGAGTGTGATATCAAGGAAGGGAGGAGGGTGCTTAGATGACTGAGATCATGTGGAGACCTACACTCTTAGGGAAAAAGGTGGCATCTAGAACCTAAAAGTGTTCTTTTGTAACGGCTGTCGTCGGGAATAGAGGACCAAAACGCAGCAGGAATGTGGATGCTCATCTTGTTATTTATTTTAAATGAAGAGAACACCAAAATAACAAAACGAAGAACTCACGAACAACAAAATTGTCTTGTCATGCTCACACAGGCAAAACAAGAAACAATCACCCACAAACACTTAACCAAACACATACCCATATATAGGACTCTCAATCAGAGGCAACTAGAAAACACCTGCCTCCAATTGAGAGTCCAACCCCAATAAACTAGACATAGAAATACAAAAGACTAGAGACCACATAGAAATACAAACCTAGAACATAACCCCAAAAACCCAGAACTAACTAAACCAACACCCTACTAAATAAATCACCACCCCGAACCACATAAACAAAATACCCTCTGCCACGTCCTGATCAAACTACAATAACAAATAACCCTTATACTGGTCAGGACGTGAGAATAATCTTTTGAATAACCCTTTTTTGTTTTAGGTAGAACCCTTTTGGTTCCAGGTAGAACTCTTGAATTCCATGTAGAACCCTTTCCACAGAGGGTGGAACTACATGGAACCCAAAAGAGTTCTACCTGGAACCAAAAAGGGTTCTCCTATGGGGACAGCCGAATAACCCTTTTGAAGCCCTTTTTTCTAAGAGTGTATCCCAGACTCATCCTCCCTTCCTGCTATTCTAATCTAACTCTAATTGGTTGGAGGTTGAGGTTAATCTCCTAAAGTACTTGAGTTATTCTGCTCCAATCCCCAGTATCCTGAGGGCTTTGGGAAATGGTGATTTAATGATGATCGAAGTGCTTACTCACCCAAATAAACTCAGCCCTCTTCTCGCTCTCATCTCCCCTACTGCGGCCTCCATACATCAGACCAGACCGTGAATTATTCCTCTGTCTCCATGGGATCCACACAACAAACACGTTAGAACTACAGTAAATGCTCTGTGAAAATGTCATAGCAGAAAAAAAACATCTAAATTATAACAGACTTGCACTGAACTGGATAGTAAAAGTTAGCGCTCCAGGGCAAGGTTCTCACCTGTAAGAACAGTTCCTGAGGTCAATCAGCTAAATGAGTCTAATCTACAGGTATGAGTGTTTTCTCCCCTCTTCCATGTGGATGGCTATGAACAAAGGACCAGTCTCAATCCCTAATCAGGCTAATGGTCTGTAGTTGATTGGTGACTGGGCTGATGGGTGAGACAGAGTAGACAGGCCTAAGGGGGATCAGACAGGAGCCTGACTCTCTGGCAGGAGCTAGAGACATGGTGGTTACTAAGGCCTTAAATGGCTCCTGATTGACATGAGATGCTGGGATAAATAGCTGGGAGTTCCTCCCTGGGATCCATTATCGGGTGATTCTGCTGTCAGAGACATCACAGCTACTGGAGTTACTGTAGCTCCTGATTCAGAGGTTCAGTAGTGGCAGTTTTCTCCAGTGGAGAACCACTGCAGTGAGACCAGTTGTGAGCCTAGATGACCCAGAGGAGAGGTACTCAGTGGTGAGTTATAACACTTTAGTTAGATCAGTCACACTTACTCTGTATGAAGTTAGGGTCAGGAATCACTGAGATCTCTGGAATATTTCATGTTTTAGTTGTTGTTTTTAGTTTCGTCAACAATCTATGTTTTTTTTATTTGATTGTTTTCATTAAAATGCCAACAATATAGTCTAAAAATACTATTGACATTAACTTGCCATACTCTAACTATTTGAAGACTTTGCTAAAAGTGAGATAGAGAAAGAGCGAAATATGTTAGGCATTAGAGATAACCATGTGATGTGTGTGGTGTCTGTGTGGAGGTGGTGTGCTGTGCTGCTGTGCTGTACAGGGCTGTGGTCATGGCTTCACCCAGAGACACTGAGTCAGGCTTCAGCCGTCAACCTGCGCCGCTTCATTGGCTGTGCCGTCCGGGAGTTCACCTTCCTGGCCAGGAAACCAGGCTGTGGAGGGCTTCACATCACCACCGACGCCTGCTGGGGGCGTTGTGAGACCTGGGAGGTGAGGGCAGAGAGAGGGAGAGAGTCCTACGCAGTCAGACTGGAGAGAAGTGTTAGAAATCAGTAGATGTTAACAAAATCAATCAAATGGAAAATATAACAGTAACTAAACTATGATGATTATTGAAGAAAAATGCATCACTGTACCATGGCTAAAGGCTAAATCCACCCCTGACATAATAACGTAATAAGTCAGTAATAAAGTACTTTATTATAAAGTCATAATTGTGGAGCTTGTTGAAATAAATGAACAGATGTTAATGTAAATGAACCCTGGTTCTGTGTGTCTTTTCAGAAGCCTGTCCTTGACCCTCCCTACATAGAGTCATACCAGCGTGTGTGTACCTACAACGAGACCCGCCTGGTGACGGTGCGGCTGCCTAACTGCTCAGCCAACGTGGACCCCATGTACACCTACCCTGTAGCCCTGAGGTGTGACTGTGGAGTGTGCCTGACCAGTACCACTGAGTGTATCACCTCTGTCTGACTGCAGCACCATCACTGGCACTGGACAGGGAGAGCAGCAGCGCTGGATGTTTACTCTATGGAGAGAATGGAAATCACCTTTCTATTTCAAGTCATTATACAACTTGGAAAAACTTGAAACATGTTAATAAATAATGTCATCTGAATCTGAATACTTTATTTAAATTAGATATAGATCACTCAGCTCTCTTCACTAAAAAAGCAGATGAGAACAAAGAATAGTCAAGACATTCAGAGCATAGTGGTTCATAACGAACTTAAAATCATTCATAAAGAGCATATAAACGTGTTTTTCTAAGCGTTATGAATATGCATTATATAATATCTGCCTACTCAACTGTCACTAAGGTGCTTCAGGGCTGTTTGAGCTCCCATGCTTCAGGCATCTTCACTGTGCAGGTGGGATTAGGGAGACTGTGGAGCACTCCCTAGACAGTGTCACACACACTTGCTCACTCTGTCACCCGCATGCAAAGACGCACGCACACAAACACGCACACAGACACATACACACACACACACACACACACACACACACACACACACACACACACACACACACACACACACACACACACACACACACACACACACACACACACACACACACACACACACACACACGGGCACACACACGGGCACACACACGGGCACACACACGGGCACACACACACAGACACACACATACTCCCTATGGTGTCAGTGGTGTCATACTCCCTTATGGTTCCTCACAAAATATTCAAGACTGGGAACATAAACACTCATCACCCCCTCCCCCCAGATATTAATCGTACAATATCCCTGTGATTCATGCTTTTGGGGTTTTCATGTTGTGACAGCAGGATCATTCAAAATGTCACATTCAGGGGTCAACGGAGTTCCACCATCTTAGGAAGGGAGACATTACGGAGAGGGAATGAAGAGATATCTGTTAAACATGTTCATGGAAAAGCAACCAACTGTTCTTCCATCTTCAGTTCCTGTTTGACAACTCCTGACATCAGTAAAACCGGCCAAAGCTGCCTTACTTAAAAAAATACACAGTGCAAACACGTTCGACCCAGTACACCTAACTTGGAGCAGTGACCAGACCTGGGCCTCTGTGCACTGTCAGCTGGCCCTGTCTCCTGAGTCTCCCTCTCAAACACATTGACCATCTACAGCGCTGCCACTGTCAAAGGAAGAGGCGAGGTAAGAAGACTTACAATAGTTGTGTCTCAAGAGAGCACAGTTTTATGGCCCTGTCGAGAGCTGCTGTAACAACCCCTGTTGTTGTACTCGTGTGACATTTCCGCCGCTTCCTCCTCGGGCTGGAGGAGGAGGGGAGGAGGGGGGGCTGCAATAGCTCCTGGCAGGAGGACTGAGGGGGAGGCGCCCCTGGTGCCACACTGCAACATCCTAATGGAAAAAGAGGTGGCAGGCTCTGAGAGGAAGGTACAGATGATGATGATGATGATAAGGATGATGAAGATGATGATAACCCGGTCCTTCAGACCTCAGTCACAACAGTGAACCCCTCCTCTGTCATACCTGCTGAGAGCCTCCATTATGAAACACACAAGTTGTACGATTTTCACTCAAAAGGAAAAATCTAAACAAAAACATAAACATTGTTACCCTAAGCAGAGAACATGCTGAACCCAAATCCACCTCTAACTGACTGCTGTGAAAGAATGACCACATAATGAAGCTGGTGGTTTTACTGGAAAATCTATAGCGGTCTATATTGAGTGTAAGGGGATCCTGGTGTCTTGGTTTGTCGATCTTAGAAGTCTGATAATCAATGTCCTTATACGAGAATATGCCAAAGACAAGAAACCAGGCTCAGTTTTTAAGAGCACTTAACCAAGGGTATTAGGTTTGAATTCTGTGGCCAAAAACGATTAAGAAAAATAGGAATAGTCATAACGTCTTACATTTTCACACTCCCAGGAGTGATCAAGTCATAGAGTTTATAAAGCTTTATTTTTAGTAGCTCTTGACAAGTTAATATCTCTCAACTGTTCTCTTTGGCTTGGTGTCAATATACACAAATGATGGTAAATGAACTATAATAATTTTTCTGTCAACCTGCTCAGTCTTAATTGGCGGTTCATATTCAAACCCTACTGCATTCTCCCTGAACACAGACTGTAACTCCAGTGTTAATGAGCCTACTGGAGTCAGCACAACACAGGAGATGAGTGGACAGATTATTGCTGCCAAATCCAGCCCAACCAAGTACACTCAATGACCAAAAGTATGTGGACACCTGCTCGTCCAACATCTGATTCCAAAATCATGGGCATTGATAAGGACTTGGTCCCCCATGTGCTACTATAACAGCCTCCACTCTTCTGGGAAGGCTTTTCACTAAATGTTGGAACATTGCTACGGGGACTTGCTTCCATTCAGCCACAAGCGCATTAGTGAGGTCGGGCACTGATGTTGGGTGATTAGGCCTGGCTCGCAGTCAGCGTTTCAACTGATCCCAAAGGTGTTCGATGGGGTTGAGGTCAGGATCTGTGCAAGCCAGTCAAGTTATTCCACACCGATCTCGACAAACCATTTCTGTATGGATTTTGCATTGTGTCATGCTGAAACAGGAAAGGCCTTCCCCAAACTGTTGCCACAAAGTTGGAAGCATAGAATCGTCTAGAATGTCATTGTGTGCTGTCGTGTTAAGATTTCCCTTCACTGGAACTGAAAGGGGCCTAGCCCGAACCATGAAAAACAGTCCCAGACAATTATTCCTCCACCAGTCCTTACAGTTGGCACTATGCATTCGGGTAGGTAGCGTTCTCCTGGCATCCTCCAAACCCAGATTCGGCTGTCGGACTACCAGATGGTGAAGCGTGATTCATCACTCCAGAGAACGCGTTTAAACTGCTCCAGAAACCAATGGCGGTGAACTTTACACCACTCCAGCCGATGCTTGGCATTGCGCATGGTGATCTTAGGCTTGTGTGTGGCTGCTCGGCCATGGAAACCCATTTAATGAAGCTCACAACGAACAGTTCTTATGCTGACATTGCTTCCAGAAGCAGTTTGGAACTCGGTACTGAGTGTTTCAACCCGAGGACAGATCATTTTTAGGTGCTACTCTCATCAGCACTCGGCGGTCTGTGAGCTTGTGTGGCCTACCTCTTTGCGGCTGAGCCGTTGTTGCTCCTAGACATTTCCACTTCACAATAACAGCACTTACAGTTGACCGGGCAGCTCAAGCAGGGCAAAAATTCTACGAACTGACTTGTTGT
Source organism: Salmo trutta (assembly GCF_901001165.1). Classification (NCBI taxonomy): domain Eukaryota; kingdom Metazoa; phylum Chordata; class Actinopteri; order Salmoniformes; family Salmonidae; genus Salmo; species Salmo trutta. The sequence continues at coordinate 24,965,207 of NC_042981.1, forward strand.
AAAGGTGGCATCCTATGACAGTGCCACATTGAAAGTCACTGAGCTCTTCAGTAAGGCCATTCTACTGCCAATGTTTGTCTATGGCGATTGCATGGCTGTGTGCTAGATTTTATACACGTCAGGAAACCCATTAAATGGGTTTCCATATTAAATGGGTTTCCATATATATATATATACATACACTGCTCAAAAAAATAAAGGGAACACTAAAATAACACATCCTAGATCTGAATGAATGAAATAATCTTATTAAATACTTTTTTCTTTACATAGTTGAATGTGCTGACAACAAAATCACACAGAAATAATCAATGGAAATCCAATTTATCAACCCATGGAGGTCTGGATTTGGAGTCACACTCAAAATTAAAGTGGAAAACCACACTACAGGCTGATCCAACTTTGCAGGAACTTTACGGGCGGGCCAGTCCATAGCATCAATGCCTTCCTCTTGCAGGAACTGCTGACACACTCCAGCCGCATGAGGTCTAGCATTGTCTTGCATTAAGAGGAACCCAGGGCCAACCACACCAGCATATGGTCTCACAAGGGGTCTGAGGATCTCATCTCGGTAACTAATGGCAGTCAGGCTACCTCTGGCGAGCACATGGAGGGCTGTGCGGCCCCCCAAAGAAATGCCATCCCACACCATGACTGACCCACCGCCAAACCGGTCATGCTGGAGGATGTTGCAGGCAGCAGAACGTTCTCCACAGCGTCTCCAGACTCTGTCACGTCTGTCACATGTGCTCAGTGTGAACATGCTTTCATCTGTGAAGAGCACAGGGCGCCAGTGGCGAATTTGCCAATCTTGGTGTTCTCTCAAATGCCAAACGTCCTGCACGGTGTTGGGCTGTAAGCACAACCCCCACCTGTGGACGTTGGGCCCTCATGGAATCTGTTTCTGACCGTTTGAGCAGACACATGCACATTTGTGGCCTGCTGGAGGTCATTTTGCAGGGCTCTGGCAGTGCTCCTCCTGCTCCTCCTTGCACAAAGGCGGAGGTAGTGGTCCTGCTGCTGGGTTCTTGCCCTCCTACGGCCTCCTCCACGTCTCCTGATGTACTGGCCTGTCTCCTGGTAGGAACTGAGAAGTGGTCTGTGGTCACCACCTGCCGAACCACTCCTTTATTGGGGGTGTCTTGCTAATTGCCTATAATTTCCACCTGTGTCAGCAGTTCCTGCAAGAGGAAGGCATTGATGCTATGGACTGGCCCGCCCGTTCCCCAGACCTGAATCCAATTGAGCACATCTGGGACATCATGTCTCGCTCCATCCACCAACGCCACGTTGCACCACAGACTGTCCAGGAGTTGGCGGATGCTTTAGTCCAGGTCTGAGAGGAGATCCCTCAGGAGACCATCCGCCACCTCATCAGGAGCATGCCCAGGCGTTGTAGGGAGGTCATACAGGCACGTGGAGGCCACACACACTACTGAGCCTCATTTTGACTTGTTTTAAGGACATTACATCAAAGTTGGATCAGCCTGTAGTGTGGTTTTCCACTTTAATTTTGAGTGTGACTCCAAATCCAGACCTCCATGGGTTGATAAATTGGATTTCCATTGATTATTTTTGTGTGATTTTGTTGTCAGCACATTCAACTATGTAAAGAAAAAAGAATTTAATAAGATTATTTCATTCATTCAGATCTAGGATGTGTTATTTTAGTGTTCCTTTTATTTTTTTCAGCAGTGTATATAGACTATATATATAGTCTATCTCAATTTATAAATACAACGTAAAAACAAAATCAAATTTCTGGGAGTTCCGATTTAACTACTATAAGGTATCACAAATTGAACTTTGCGGTGAAACTTTAGCTTCTTAGTCATTTCAAAGTATAAAGAGAGAATACATTGAATGAGTGATTCTGATATCCTGCAGGTATCCCAGTAATAATACATTCCCATTCCTGTAGAGAAGCACATATTCAAGATGACAATTACACTAGAACCCAGACAGAGATGTTCCAGACAGTAGTTTATTTAGCTGACGCTACAATCAAGGTGTGCAACTGTAAAACAATACATGAACCATAGTGGGAATGATCAGTGCTACGTATTAATGCCATTGCTTTACCAAACATTTGAAAGCAATATTCCAGCAGAAAAGGATTGGACCTTATAGTCCAGGTTTAAAGAAATGCTTCCCAATCCTGTCTGTCCTGTCCCTATAGGAAGATGTATCCAGCTAGCACACCAACAGAGAGAAAGAGGCTAGATATTAGTATGCCCAGGACACAATCAGTGAGTTTCAATAGAAGTTATTTACAGAGAGGAGAGAGAGAAGGGGGGGGTAGAGAGAGAGAGTATGCGAGAGAGAAGAAATATGAGGGATTGAGAGAAAGCGAGAGACCAGTGTGAGGTGTGAGAGAGAGATAGAAGAGAGGAGAGCAGTGTCAGGTGAGAGAGGGATGGAGGATGCAGCAATACATTCAGGTGACTGAGACTGAGCTGAGACGTGATTAGTTCTCTCCCTGTAATGAAGGGAAGGCTGGACATGCTCTCTCTTTCTCTCTCCTGCTGTGGACCACACTCAGACCACAGGACTCTCTTAGTCGATTGTCAAATAAAGACACTGCTCCTAGTCGCTCTATCCCTTTATGAACTTCAGAAGTAAGTTTGAGAGACACTTTCAAGAAATGGGTTACTGCATATGGTACAGCATAGATTACTTATATGTACACAGATCCCTCGACTGAATGCTACCACTGCATCCTAATGTATTATTACGTTGTAGTAAGACAGGCTCCCTGTGTAGCAGACAGGTATTCATCAGTGGACTAAGACCCAGAGCCATACACATACATACTGTATATATGACTCTGCTGTGAGTTTACAAGTGCCAGTAAGAATAAATATGTAGAAAATCACAGGTTGTATAGCTTGCAATATTCAAAACAAATTCATAACCATAAACATGGCCGTAAAATGGACAGAAGACATCCACATTGGTACTTCACAAACCAGGCATGTATCTCTATTGGAATAGCTGTGCCACAGAGGGAGCACTTTGCAGCAGGCTAGCTGATCAAAGATGGGTTTTAAACAGAAGCCAGCCCAACCCAGTCGTTCAGTGCAGTTGAGTTGAATTGGGGAGAGGCTAAGTGGCAGGCAGGCAACCTCAGCACCCACAACATAAGAAATGAGAGATAAGCTGGTGAAGGTGCTCTCAACAAATGAATCTTCAATAATAGAAGTCGGAGCAGGCTTTGTGATATACCATGCAACTGTGTGGCTCGTGTCATGTGTAGGGACAGTGGGACTGTGTGTCACTGGATGGGACTCTATTTCCCAGAAGCCATGCTGTCAGTCTGTTTCAGACTTCCCTACTTTATTTACCATAGTGCAGTCAGTCTGCACATCTAGTTCATGCTGCAGGGTGAACATAAAGCCTTCTTTAGACATCATGTCAACATAAAGTCCATACACAATATGTATCTAAATTATGCATAGACATGAGGAAAATCAACTGTTACGCTATTAACACTAAAATACCCCTGGAAATAATATTTTTCTCTACAGGAAATCAGACAGTGATAGGAGATATATAGAGTGATTATAAAAAATATAAATCAATGTAAGTAGCAACAACTAACTGGAACAGACCAAGGCTTGGGAGAAAAAAAAGGACTAATGCCTTCAAATCATGACGTTGCTCAATAATTCATATCAGTTATCACTTACTTGCATGGGCACTCATATCATCAAGAAAGGGCCAGATAACAGCTTCTGGACTTTCTTTCTGTGGGAAAAACTTTCACCTCATGGATTTCCCAATACACCAAGTATCAATGCAGTTTCAGGACCCATTGGTAACTCATGGTTAATAGCGCTACCTCTATGCATACCCTCAATGTCAACATTGGAAATTGTCAATACTTAAAACATATTTATATACAGAGTAGATCAATAAAATATTGGTTCTTTTTAAAGACATTTGCATGCAGTCAAATGCATCATACACAGGCAAGAAGTAAATAGTTATAGTTTCTTTGACAAGCCAGAATCCAGCTAGACATGAATAGAGAAGTATTTACAATCAAGAAAGGAATAATGATTGACATTAGTTAAAAGTTTGTTTGCAAATATTAAGGTATGTGGAACAGTGGTGTTATATCCTCTTCAGATGTGTCCATCGTCGTCCACTGAGTCAGGAGAAACGGGTCTGGAGACAGCGGAGACGTCCTGACGTTTGGTTTTGGGGGTGGCGGCCAGAGGTAGAGACATCCTCCTCTTTGTAGAGGTCAGCAGTTTGAGGATCTGAGCCACCTGTGTCTCCAGGGCCCTTAGCTGGCCCCCCAGAGTCTGGAGGTCCCCCCGGAGCTCTAACTGGGTCTCCTGCAGCACAGCCTGTAGGGCTTGCTCTGGGATGGGGCCGAACGGGTGTGGCAGGGGTCTCTGCTGGAGGTGAACCCGAACCTCCCCGGCCCCGTCTATACGCAGCTCACTCTTAGTGGTGCTGCTGTCGCAGGAGTCTGTCTTACGGAGGTGGTTGTCCTCCTCCTCTCCTCCTCTAAGCCCAGCCTCCTGACCCCTGCCCTCCTGAAAGAGCATCTCCTCGGAGACGGCTTTAGCTACATTGTTCAGTCCCACCTTCCTGACCTCTGAAGGTGGGGGAGTCAAGCTTTTGATGCGCCCCCAGCCCCTGGCAGCAGGAGGCTTCACCAGAGCAGGGCTGCTGCTCACCTTGAGGTGGACCAGAGGTGGCTCCCCCACGACAGAGCTGGGCTGAAGCTCCAGGACTTCTCTGTTGTTCTGTTTAGGGCCCGCACCAGCGTAGACCTCTGGAGGTGGGGCAGTCAAGTTTTTGATGCACCCCCAGCCCCTGGCAGCAGGAGGGCATGACCTGGGCGTGACCTGGGACACAGTGAGCACACTGCTGCTGCAACCCAGAAGGGGAGCCCCATTCTGGAGCCCCTGTAGGGAGGAATGGGGCCCAGGTAGCTGGATGTTGAGGGGCAGGGAGTGCTGCAGGCTGGAGTGGGAAAGCTGCAGGCTGTGGTGGATGGGGTGCAGGTGGTGTTCCACTTGGACCTGGTTCTTCTCCAGGCCAAGCTGAGAGGACGCACCCTGGTTCCGCTGCAGCTCCTTCTGCTGCTTGAACTTCTGGAAGAGCCTCCTGACCGGGTGGTCCTGGGGGATGGTCAGCTGCACCTTGTTCTTCTGACGCTGGCGCTCCTCCTCCTCCTTTATGTCACTGATCTTACGGAAAATCACCTACAGGGACACACAACGGTACCAAATTAATCATTTCATACAAACATTTATTCTTTATCATTTTAATACAATACACACTGAGTGTACAAAACATTAAGAACACCTGCTCTTTCCATGACTCAGACTGAACAGGTGAATGTTATGACTTGTTAAATCCACTTCAATCAGTGTAGATGAAGGGGAGGAGACAGGTCAAAAAACGATTTTGAAGCCTTCAAATTAAATAAAATCGTATTTGTCACATGCGCCGAATACAACAGGTGAATACAACCTTACAGTGAAATGCTTACTGAGCCATTCAACAACAGTGCAGTTTTAAGAAAAATATAACAAAATAATAATAATAAAAGTAACAAATAATTACAGAGCAGCAGTAAAAATAACAATAGCGAGGCTATATACAGGGGGTACTGGTACAGAGTCAATGTGCAGGGGAATCGGATAGTCGAGGTAATTTAGGTAATATGTACATGTAGGTATGGTTATTAAGGATCAGACCCTTTTGGGTCGAGAACAGCTCCGTTCTCCAGGGAAGGCGGAGACGCCTTCGGGGTTGGAAACCTGCTGAGAACCGGCCAGTCGGAGAGCCGACACGGCGGCGACACTTCCACCAGACCAGAGCGGCGTCCGGCTACTGGGGTGGAAGAAAAATTAAAAGTAGGTGAGTGTGGATTGACAAGTAGCTAGTGTAGGTTTGCTACTTGCTTGCTAAGAGTAGCCACTTCGCCCATGTAGTCCTCCGCAAGCAAGTAGTTGCTATATTGAAAGTCAACGTGGTCCACATGGTCTTGGAACAAAGCAAAGTAAACACAGCTCCTGCAGCGCTGGAAACGTTCAATAGCGACCTCCATTTGAGACCGCCGAGCCAGCTAGGCTAGCTGGACTTCCATGTCTCTCCCCCTCTGCAGAATCTGGAGGGATCCCGGGACAGACAGCAGCGCTTACAGCAACTAAGCCCAACAGAGCCGCAGGATCTCTCATTCATCGCTCAACAACAAACATACGTCGCTTTCAGATGACGTTGGACATGCCAGGTATTAGTTGAGGCTCGTCACTGTTGGGACGACTTCATTGATGCACTTATTGATGAAGCCAGTGACTGATGTGCAGTGTTGCCAATTTAGCGGCTCTGTCGCTGTATTAAGCGAGTATTCAGACCCCTCTAGCGACACATTTTAAAAAAATCAACTAGCGACAAATCTAGCGACTTGTTCCGGTGTTATTGGAGACTCTGGCGTGAAAGCACGTATCATTCTTACTCTTCTCAACGAGCAGCGGGTGCTGCCGTGGGTCCCACCCCCATCCCAAAGCACTCACAGGCGGTGCAGTCAGAGCAGAAGATGTTCACCCCTCCGCGTCCAGAATGCAAATGAATCGCGAATGTGGGAAGCCGCCGCTGGCTGATCCCGCCCTGGTTTACATTCAGGGCGGGATGTAAATGTAAAGGTTTGGTCTAAAATAAATCAAGGCACAGAAATAAATCACTGCATTTGACTCACACAGCCTCAGTCACTTACTCACCTTGTCCACTGTGTGTGTGTGCCTCTCTGTGACATAAGCTAAACATATAGCTGTCTAGCTCATCATGTCTCAGTCTAAACTGTACACTCAAAAATACAGAAAGGAGTGGGAATCAAACCCTGAATTCAAAGGCTGGTTGAAGCCGTTTATTGGAGATGATACACGGGCATACTGCCTGTATTGTACGGCTGATTTCTACGCCAAACTTAGTGATGTAAAAAAACACATGACAACTCAAAAACATACTCAAAAGGCAAAGCCTTATAACAGTTCCACCCTAAACAAGCTGCCATTTATGGTTAAAAATATGAACTGCAAAAAAGGCTGAGGTTACCATGGCATTCGCTATCGCTAAACACTGTTCCATGCTGGCATGTAATCACAACGGAAAAGCATGTAGAGCTGCTTTCTCAGACTCTACTGCTGCTACCCACTTCAAAACGCACAGGACAAAGTGCACAGAAATTATTAATGGTGTTCTAGTACCATACTTTCTGAAGTTGGTCGCAGATGTGGGTGACCAGCGTTTCAGCCTCCTCCTCGATGAGGAGTACCTGGGGGTTGTGATAAGGTTAGGTTGACCATATTTTAGTTTTCAAAAAAGAACACAGTGGGAGCGGGAGGCAGACGGACACAGTTGGCGGTAAATACAAATGCGTTCACAACCATGCAACTATGTTATTGAACTTTAATACATAAAGTAATACATCCTTTCCATTCAACTGTTGGCCCTCAACAATAGAATAATAACAAAAAAAAACAAAAAAAATTGTTTAGCCATAGGTTAAAATAAATGGCCATAGGTTAAAATAAAATGTAAAAAACAGTTATAAAAAAATCTACTATTTCAGTCAAAAATAATGTCAGTCCTCCTGATACTTTCCCGAAGATCGAATCTTTCCCAACAGTCCTTTATTACCAATCAAGTAGGCATGAAAGTCTTTGCAAGACATGTTTTTAAAGTTGTATTGTGTACACAGAAGCCCCTTCAGTGACTCAACAGACAAGTGATTCCTTTCCTTTATCCACTGGCTTTGCATCAGTGAAAAAACTCTCTACATTTGCATTGTGAGAAGGAATAGCAAAGAAAAACTGCAATCTTCAATAGCTCTGAATGAAAATCTATGCTTTTGGACCTTTCAAAATATTTGGTCCACTTGTGTGCTTGCAGATTACTGAACTCTTCATCCCTGTTATACCTTTCTGTGAATTTCTTCAGGCTGGTGACCTGATCAAAGCACTTTGCATGATCAATTGGCACCCCCTTTTCTCCCAGGTGTTTTATACAGGCTTCTATGTCATTTCAGTCAGGTGTCTCACTCAGATCCATCCACATGAAAAAGGAGAACTCCTCCATGGGTGCCATCCATTTCTCCAGATACTCCAGGCATGAACTGTACAGAACCTGTACTTGAGCACTGAAATGGTCACAATTCTTACCAAGTCCATCCTTGTGCTTTTGTGCCAATAGTCCCTTAACTTTAAGGGACATGAAGTTATTGGTCTTGCGTTCAAGAAGCATGGTGTGGACTTTGTTCAAAAGGTTCTTCACTTCCACAATTGAATTACTCTCCCTTTCCATCTCCTGAATGTGTGAATGAAACACACACATGAGTGAGTGCATGTGCCAGAGGTAAATTTCACTGAACTCATCTTCAAAAAACTTCTTGATCAAGGAGGGTGTTTTTTCCTGTGACAAAAAGAATGCTTTCAAGGCTGGAAACATCTGTAGCAGCCTCTCAATACCTGGGAATAATGACAGCCATCACGTCTTGCTGTGAGAAAGGAGACTTCTGTATTCAACATAAAAAAATTCACAGTACTCCTTCAGATTCTCTGTGCGCACAGTGTAGATGTTAAAGTATTGACATATTTTGAAGATTATGTTCTCAATATCGACATCTAGTGTGTCTGCCCCGTAATGAACACAATTGTTCAAGACGTGTGCTGGGCAGCCCACACCGATTAAATACTTGTTCTGCAATGACTTCTTTAAGTTTGCAAAAACATTCTTTCCTTCTTCATCACGCCGGATTCCCCCAAACATTGTATTGCAGTTGTCACCTGTAAATGCAATACATTTGGAAAAAATCCCATTATTTTCCAGTGTTTCTTTGATGTATTGCGCGATCGTATCAGCTGTCTCATTTGGAGTGTTTTTAACTTCGACTAATTTACTTTGCACGCCACCATTCTAACAATCAAAATACTGAATAAGCAGAGGGAATATTTTCACAGCACCGTGATTGCTCCCATCAGTAGAAACACCACAGTGAGGTATGTCTTCTAGTGCTTTCTGAGCTATGTCGACAGAATGTGGTGCTATCACAGCGTTAACAATTTCTTCGGTCTTAGTACGAGCATTGAAAATGTTTGCGCAGTCTCGGAATCAGGGAATGCCTTTTTTAACAAGGCAGACGTGCAGTCCATTGATCTGTAGCTATTGTGATGCTTCGTGTTGTGGAATGCAAAAACTCCCTCCGCAGCAGTAACAGCATCTTCTGTTTTACCTGCTCTCACAAAATAGTCAGTTAATTTACCTGACGAACTCTCTCCTTTAGCTGCAATTTTGTGTTTTGCAGAGCTTATGTGGGCTTCTAGGTCGCTAGCACCTTTATTTGACACTGACACATACGTGCCAGCTTTGCAGGTCATGCATTCTGCTTCACACGGATCACGACCAAGACGAAAACACGGGAATTTTCTCTGTAAATCGTCTGAATTTACATTTGCGTTTGGGCATTTTTACGCTGTTCTGGAGCCATGTGCCACTGTTGACAAGCAAGCTGCTGCTCTGTCTCTTCGCTGTTGCCATGGTGAGGGTAATGATTGAAATGCAGTTTGACCAATGTTTGCGTAGGCCTACATGACCCACCAATGATGGCGTGTGAGAAGGCGGGATCTAAAGAGAAAGGTCAAAGCAATGCAAAGCCCCAAAAACGCACACAATGAATGGCGACTGTAGAAAGCAAAAGCCGGGCATTTTGGGCGATTTAGAAATCCCGGCCGGACGCATTTATTTAGGTCCAAAAAGAGGACATGTCCGGGAAAAAGAGGATGTATGGTCACCCTAGATAAGGTACTTTAGTGACGCCAAGCAGACAATTGTATCAACATTTCTGGGGCTTGTTGAGTTGGAGGGAGGAGATGCCAAATCTATAGCCCGTGCTCTTTCCTCGAAGTGTTGTCTTAAAAAAGAGAAACTCCTGGGGATAGGGACTGATAATGCCTCTGTTATGATGGGGATTAACAATGGGGTCCATAAAGTGCTGAAGGAGGAGTATGGCCTCAAATATCTGGTTCTTATTCGCTGTGGGTGCCACTCTCTGCAGCTTGCTCATTTGTAGTTCTAAACATATTTAGGGTGTTTTTTACTCACTTTTTGTCTCTCCCACGACATTATTCCTCTCTCCTACAGCGTCCATCACAATTACATGCACATGGCCAATTATGCAAATTAGGTGATGACATCATTTAGCGACTTCTAGCGACTTTTAGGACAGCCAATAGCTACTTTCCTTACTGAGGAGTTGGCAACAGTGCTGATATGGTGTACTCCTCAATGCCATCGGAATAATCCCGGAACATATTCCAGTCGGTGCTAACAAAACAGTCCTGTAGCTTAGCATCTGCTTCATATAAAACCATTTTTTTATTGACGAGTCACTGGTGCGTCCTGCTTTAATTTTTGCTGGTAAAAAGGAATCAGGAGGATAGAATTATTGTCAGATTTTACAAATGGAGGGTGAGGGAGAGCTTTGTATGTGTCTTTGTGTGTAAGGGGTGCGTAACCGGTGGCAGGGAAGTCAGACGCAGGAGAGCAGAACTTGGTAATAGCCGGAGCAGTTTAATAGCAAAACCAACGACATAAAAATAACAAGATATGGGTACAAAAACACTTTGCGCACCAATCAACACGTGCACAAGCACTTACAATAAACAATTCCACACAAAGACATGGGGGTTAAATACACAACAAGTGATTGAGGGAATTGAAACCAGGTGTGAGGAAAAACAAGACAAAACACATGGAAAATGAAAAGTGGATCGATGATGGCTAGAAGACCGGCGACGCCGAGCACTGCCCGAACAAGGAGAGGACCCGACTTCGGCGGAAGTCGTGACAGCCGACGCCGGCCTCATGGACGACCCGGAGGGCGAGGCGCAGGGCGATCCGGACGGAGACGGTGGAACTCCCGCAGCATTGAAGGGTCCAACACGCCCTCTACCGGAACCCAGCCCCTCTCCTCCGGACCATACCCCTCCCACTCCACGAGGTACTGAAGGCCCCTCGCCCGACGCCTCGAATCCAGGATAGAGTGAACGGAGTATGCTGGGGCCCCCTCGATGTCCAGAGGGGGCGGAGGAACCTCCCGTACCTCAAACTCCTGGAGCGGGCCAACCACCAACGGCCTGAGGAGAGACACATGGAACGAGCGGTTAATACAGTAATCGGGGGAAGCTGTAACCTATAACAAACCTCGTTCACTCTCCTCAGGACGTTAAATGGCCCCACAAACCACAGACCCAGCTTCTGGCAGGGCAGGTGGAGGGGCAGGTTCCGGGTTGAAAGCCAGACCCGGTCCCCCGGTGCGAACACAGGGGCCTCACTGCGGTGACGGTCTGCGCTGGCTTTCTGGCGCAGCACGGCCCGCTGGAGGTGAACATGGGCGGCGTCCCATGTTTCCTCTGCACGCCTGAACCAGTCGTCCACCGCAGGAGCCTCGGTCTGACTCTGATGCCAAGGTGCCAGAACCGGCTGGTACCCCAGTACGCACTGGAAGGGGGAGAGGTTCGTGGAGGAGTGGCGGAGTGAGTTCTGAGCCATCTTGGCCCAGGGCAGGAACGCTGCCCACTCCCCTGGCCGATCCTGGCAATACGACCACAGAAATCTGCCCACATCCTGGTTCACTCTCTCCACCTGCCCACTACTCTTGGGATGGAACCCTGAGGTAAGGCTGATCGAGACCCCCAGATGTTCCATGAACGCCTTCCAGACCCTCGAAGTGAACTGGGGACCTCGATCAGACACTATATCCTCAGGCACCCCGTAGTGCCGGAAGACGTGCATAAACAAGGCCTCCTCAGTCTGTAGGGCCGTAGGGAGACCGGGCAGAGGGAACCTCTCCCCCTTCCAGTGCGTACCCCAGTACGCACTGGAAGGGGGAGAGGTTCGTGGAGGAGTGGCGGAGTGAGTTCTGAGCCATCTCGGCCCAGGGCACGAACGCTGCCCACTCCCCTGGCCGATCCTGGCAATACGACCGCAGAAATCTGCCCACATCCTGGTTCACTCTCTCCACCTGCCCACTACTCTTGGGATGGAACCCTGAGGTAAGGCTGATCGAGACCCCCAGATGTTCCATGAACGCCTTCCAGACCCTCGAAGTGAACTGGGGACCTCGATCAGACACTATATCCTCAGGCACCCCGTAGTGCCGGAAGACGTGCATAAACAAGGCCTCCTCAGTCTGTAGGGCCGTAGGGAGACCGGGCAGAGGGAGGAGACGGCAGGACTTAGAGAACCGATCCACAACGACCAGGATCGTGGTGTTTCCCTGTGAGGGGGGGAGGTCGGTAAGAAAATCCACCGACAGGTGCGATCAAGGCTGCTGTGGAATGGGTAAGGGGTGTAGCTTCCCTCTGGGCAGGTGCCTAGGAGCCTTACACTGGGCGCACACCGAGCAGGAGGAAACATAAACCCTCACGTCCTTGGCCAAGGTAGGCCACCAATCCTGCCCAACCAAACAGCGCACTGTCCGACCGATCCCAGGATGACCAGAGGAGGGTGACGTGTGGGCCCAATAGATCAACCGGTCACGGACAGCAAACGGAACGTACAGACGCCCAGCGGGACACTGAAGGGGAGTGGGCTCTGCACGCAACGCCCGCTCAATGTCTACGCCCAGCTCCCACACCACCGGCGCCACCAGGCAGGATGCCGGGAGTATGGGAGTTGGATCCATGGGCCGCTCCTCTGTGTCATACAGTCGGTACAGTGCGTTTGCTTTCACGTTTTGGGAACCTGGTCTGTTGGAAAGGGAAAAAACAAAAAACGGGTGAAAAACATGGCCCACCTTGCCTGGCGAGGGTTCAGTCGCCTCGCTGCCCGGATGTACTCCAGATTGCGGTGGTCAGTCCAGATGAGAAAAGGGTGTTTAGCCCCCTCAAGCCAATGTCTCCACGCCTTCAGAGCCTTGACGACAGCCAATAGCTCCCAGTCCCCCACGTCATAGTTTCGCTCCGCTGAGCTGAGCTTCTTCGAAAAGAAGGCACAAGGGCGGAGCTTCGGTGGAGTACCCGAGCGCTGAGAGAGCACGGCTCCTATCCCAGCCTCGGACGCGTCCACCTCCACTATGAACGCCAAAGAGGGATCCGGATTGGCCAGCACGGGAGCCGAGGTAAACAGAGCCCTCAGGTGACCAAAAGCCCTGTCCGCCTCAGCCGACCACTGCAAACGTACCGGGCCCCCCTTCAGCAGTAAGGTAATGGGAGCCGCTACCTGACCAAAACCCCGGATAAACCTCCGATAGTAATTGGCAAACCCTAGGAACCGCTGCACTTCCTTTACCGTGGTGGGAGTCGGCTGAAATGCGGTCACTCTCCATCTCCACCCCCTAGGTGGAAATGCGGTACCCTAGGAAGGAGACAGACTGCTGGAAGAACAGGCATTTCTCAGCCTTGACGTACAGGTCATGCTCCAACAGTCGACCTAGCACCCTGCGCACCAGGGACACATGCTCGGCAAGTGTAGCGGAGTATATCAGAATTTCATCAATATACACCACTACACCCTGCCCGTGCAGGTCCCTGAAAATCTCGTCTACAAAGGCTTGGAAGACTGATGGAGCATTCATCAATACATACGGCATGACGAGGTACTCATGCCCTGAGGTCGTACTGAACGCCATCTTCCACTCGTCTCCCTACCGGATACGCACCAGGTTGTAAGCACTCCTGAGATCTACTTTGGTGAAGAAGCGTGCCCCGTGGATTGACTCAATTGCTGTGGCGATAAGAGGTAGCGGGTAACTGTACCTCACCGTGATCTGATTTAGGCCTCGGTAGTCAATACACGGGCGCAGACCTCTCCTTCTTCTTCTTCACAAAAAAGAAACTCGAGGAGGCGGGTGAAGTGGAGGACCGAATGTACCCCTGACGCAGGGATTCGGAGACATATATTTCCATAGCCGCCGTCCCCGCCTGTGAGAGGGGATACACGTGACTCCTGGGAAGTGCAGTGTCTACCAGGAGATTTATCGCACAATTGCCCCGTCGATGGGGTGGTAATTGAGTCGCCTTCTTTTTGGAGAAGGCGAGAGCCAAATCGGCATATTCAGGGGGAATGCGCACGGTGGAGACCTGGTCTGGACTTTCCACCATAGTAGCACCCACGGAAACCCCTAAACACCTCCGCGAGCACTCCCGCGACCACCCCGTGAGAGCCCTCCGTTTGCAAGAATCAGTGGGGTCATGACAAGCTAACCAGGGTAGGCCTAGCACCATGGGAAACGTAGGAGAGTCAATGAGGAAGAGACTAATTCTCTCCTTATGACCCCCCCTGTGTCACCATACCCAGAGCGGTGGCCTCCCTAATCAACCCTAACCCTAATGGTCGACTGTCTAAGGCGTGAACGGGGAAGGGCACAGCCACGGGAACAATGGGGATCCCTAAACTAAGGGCGAACGATCTGTCTATAAAATTCCCAGCCGTGCCTGAATCGACGAGCGCCTTATGCTGGGAATGCGGGGAAAACTCAGGGAAAGAAACATACAAAAAAACGTGTGCAACAGAGGGCTCTGGTTGAGAAGGGTGCATGCTCACCTATGATGACGCCAGAGTGCCCTACCTGCTGCCTCTCCCCAGAGGAACCAACCCAGCACAGACCGGCAGCGTGACCTCTGCGGCCACAGATGGTGCACGAGCCGTAACCTCCTCCAGTCTCCCTACGCACAGCACCTCCCAGCTCCATGGGTACCGGAGCGGCGGTGCTGGGGGATGGAACCGATATAACCCGATCTGGACGTCCGCGGGTGGCCAGCAGGTTATCCAGCCGAATGGACAGGTCCGCCAGCTGGTCGAAAGTGAGGGCGGTGTCCCTGCAGGCCAACTCCCGACGGACGTCCTCACGCAAACTGCAGCGATAGTGGTCGATCAGGGCCCTATCTTTCCATCCCGTGCCGGCGGCCAGGGTCCGAAAATCCATGGCGAATTCCTGGGCGCTCCTCGTCCCCTGCCTCAGATGGAAGAGACGTTCACCCGCCACTCTACCCTCGGGTGGATGGTCGAAGAATGCCCGGAAGTGGCGGGTGAAATCCTCAAAATGGTCCAGCGCCGCATCCACTTCTCCCCACACGGCGTTGGCCTACTCCAATGATTTCCCAGAGAGGCACGATACGAGGGTGGAGACCTTCTCACGACCTGAAGGAGCCGGGTGGACGGTTGCCAGGTAGAGGTTGAGCTGTAACAGGAAACCCTGGCAGCGTGCAGCCGTCCCGTCATACTCCTGGGGAAGGGCGAGACGAATCCCACTGAGACTGGGTGAAAGGGGGGCGAGTAGTGGAGACCCTGGTTGTGCTGGTGGAGGAACTCCCTGTCTCTCCCAGCGGTCCATAGTTTGGATACGCGGTCCATGGCGGCGCCGAGATGGTGGAGCATCGCTGCATACTCCCGGACGCGCTCCTCCACCTCTATTCCAGGGGCACCTGCTCCTGCTGACTCCATATAGTTGGTGTGGGATTCTGTAAGGGATGCGTAACCGGTGGCAGGGAAGTCAGACGCAGGAGAGCAGAACTTGGTAATAGCCTGAGCAGTTTAGTAGCAAAACCAACGCCATAAAAATAACAAGATATGGGTACAAAAACCTGTCGCACACCAATCAACACATGCACAAGCACTTACAATAAACAATCCCACACAAAGACATGGGGGGAACAAGTGATTGAGGGAATTGAAACCAGGTGTGAGGAAAAACAAGACGAAACACATGGAAAATGAAAAGTGGATCAATGATGGCTAGAAGACCGGCGACGCCGAGCGCCGCCCGAACAAGGAGAGGACCCGACTTCGGCGGAAGTCGTGACACTGTGTGTGGAGTAAAGGTGGTCTAGAGTTTTTTTCCCTCTGGTAGCACATTTAACATGCTGGTAGAAATGATGTAAAACGGATTTAAGTTTCCCTGCATTAAAGTTCCCGACCACTACGAGCACCGCCTCTGAATAAGTGCTTTCCTGTTTGCTTATGGCCATATGCAGCTCATTAGGTGCGGTCTTAGTGCCAGCATCGGTTTGTGGTCGTAAATAGACAGCTACGAAGAATATAGATAAACTCTCTAGATAGATAGTGTGGTCTACAGCTTATCATGAGATACTCTTCCTCAGGCGAGCAAAACCTTGAGACTTTAAATATCGTGCACCAGCTGATGTTTACAAATATACATAGACCGTCACCCCTTATCTTACCAGAGGCTGCTGTTCTATCTTACCGGTACAGTGTATAACCCGCCAGCTGTATGTTTTTCATGTCGTCGTTCAGCCATGAGACATGGATTGTGTATGTGTGTCATTCAGAGGGTGAATGGGCAATATAAAATATTTACAGTGCACTCCAAAAGTATTGGGACAGTGACAAATGTTTTGTTGTTTTGGCCCTGTACTCCAGCACTTTGGATTTTAAATGACACAATGCCTAAGTGCAGACTGTCAGCTTTAATTTGAGGGTATTTTCATCCATATTGGGTGAACTGTTTAGAAATTACAGCAATTCTCCCATTTTAGGTATTGGCACAAATACACTTATGTGTATTAAAGTGTCATTAAAGTATTTTGTCCCATAGTCATAGCACACAATTACTATATCAAGCCTGTCACTCTACACTTTTATTGTAAGTAAGAATAGAATATGTTTCTAAACACTTCTACAACTTCTTAGGGCTAGGCCCCTTTTTGCTCTACTTCCTGTCTGAATGACATGCCCAAAGTAAACTGCCTGTAGCTCAGGCCCTGAAGCCTGGATATGCGTACCATTGGAAAGAAAACAGTTTGAAGTTTGTATAAATTTTAAAATAATGTAGGAGAATATAACACAATAGATATGGTAGGAGGCGATCCAAATTAAAACCAACCAGAAGTTTTATTTTTTGAGAAACCATCCTCTTATAAATGCAAGAGTAAGGTCATATTGAAAATTAGCTCCCTGGATGAAATTCCTATGGCTTCCACAGGGTGTCAGCAGTCTGTGTTCAAGGTTTCAGGCTTGTAACTTAAAAAAATAATAAGAAATATCAGTTTTAATAGTGGGACACAGTCTTGTAATTTTGTGTTTGCGCGCGCCATGAAGACCAAAAAAAATATTTTGATGTGGGGCGCCGTCCTCAAACAATCGCATGGCATGTTTTCGCTATAATAGTTACTGTAAATCAGACAGTGCAGTTAGGTTAACAAGAATTTAACCTTTCAGCCGATATAAGACACTTCTATGTACATAAATGTTTAAAATCCATAATATTTATGATCATTTATTGGAATTGCGCGCCCTCCAGTTTCACCAGAAGTTAGCTAGCGGGACTCCTATCCGTATTAATGTGGCTGCTACCATGATTAAGTTAATCCTGAATGAATCGTGAATAACGATGAGTGAGAAAGTTACAGACGCCCAAATATCATACCCCCAAGACATGCTAACCTCTCACCATTACAATACAGGGGAGGTTAGCATTTTTGGGGGGGGTATGATATTTGTGCGTCTAACTTTCTCACTCGTCATTATTCATGATTCATTCAGGATTATCCGTAATCATGGTAGCATCCACATGAATGTAGAATTGTTTAGAAACTTTATATTCTTACTTTAAAAAAAAATCACCTGTCTGCCTGTGTATCTGTCGATCCACTTGTCATGTGTCCCATTAACACTGCAGTGCTGCCAGTCAGGCCCTCTACTGCAGCTGGCTTTAGGGAGGATCTCTGTTAAATGATCTATCAGTGCTCCTGACTCTGTCTCCCTCTATTATCCAACCTGTGTTGCCTGGCGCCGCCAGCCTGGTCTCCTCTCCTGGCACTCCTTAGACACTAATTACATAAGTAATGACAAGGATCTCAGCCAGAAGACCAAAGTGTTATTCTTAGTTAAAATAATAATGGTACCTCTGTAGCTGACAGTCTAGGCATGTGGCTCTTTAGCATGGTGGAAATACAGTATATTATTATATTATTCCCTCACATTCTTTCTGTCAGCCCTGTCAGGACATGCCCCCTTCTTCTCTGTACCCGGCACCTCTGTTGGAAGAGGCTGCATAACGTCACTTAATGTCATTGTATCAAGTCCCCTGCTGGGTCAGCGGGCTAGTGTGGGGACAAGGAAAATTGATTAAATAAAAACCTTTCCTCAGTAATCTACAAACAATACAGCATACTGACAAAGCAAAAAAATTTTTTTTTTAACTTATAGCAAATGTTAAAAAAAATAAAAACAAATACCTTATTTGCATAAGTATTCAGACCCTTTATGAGACTCGAAATTGAGCACAGGTGCATCCATTTCCATTGATCATCCTTGATGTTTCTACAACTTGATTGGAGTCCACCTGTGGTAAATTCAATTGATTGGACATGATTTGGAAAGGCACACACCTGTATACATAAGGTCCCACAGTTGACAGTGCATGACAGTGCATGTCAGAGCAAAAACCAAGGCATGAGGTCGAAAGAATTGTGACAGGATTGTGGATTGTGTTGAGGCACAGATCTGGGAAAGGGTACCAAAAAAATGTCTGCAGCATTGAAGGTCCCCAAGAACACAGTGGCCTCCATCATTCAAAAATGGAAGAAGTTTGGAACCACCAGGGCTCTTCCTAGACCTGGCCGCCCGGCCAAACAGAGCCTACGGGGTAGAAGGGCTTTGGTCAGAGCGGTGACCAACATCCAAATGGTCACTCTGATAGAGCTCTAGAGTTCCTCTTTGGAGATGTGAGAAACTTCCAGAAGGACAACCATCTCTGCACTCTGGTCTGGTGAAACAAAGATGAACTATTTGGCTTGAATTACAAGCGTCATGTCTGGAGGAAACCTGGCACCATCCCTACATTGAAGCATGGTTGTGGCAGCATCATACTGTGAGGATATTTTTCAGCAGTGCTGGAAACTGGGAGACTAGTCAGGATTCAGGCAAAGATGAACAGAGCAAAGTACATGGACATGTTTCTGAATGTCCTTGAGTGGCACAGCCAGATCCCGGACTCGAACCCAATCAAACAGCTCTGGAGAGACCTGAAAATAAATGTGCAGCAACGCTTCCCATCCAACTTGACAGAGCTTGAGAGGATCTGCAGAGAAGAATGGGAGAAACTCCCCACATGTGTGCCAAGCTTGTAGCGTCATACCGAAGAAGACTCAGTGCTGTAATCGCTGTGAGAGGTGCTTCAACAAAGTACTGAGTAAAGGGTCTGAATACTTATGTAAACATGATATTTCAGTTTTTTTATTTGTATTACATTTGCAAAAATGTCTAAAAACCTGATTTTGCTTTGTCATTATGGGGTATTTGGTATTTTATTATAATCCCCATTAGCTGTTGCGGAAGTAGCAGCTACTCTTCCTGGGGTACACACAAAACATGAAACATAATAGAGAATGACAATACAGAACATCAATAGACAATAACAGCTCAAGGACAGAACGACATCCATTTTTTTTAAAAAGGCACACATACATATAATTGCATACACACAAACTATCTCGGTCAAATAGGGGAGAGGCGTTGTGGCTTGATGTGTTGCTATGTGTTTTTTTTAAACCAGGTTTGCTGTTTATTTGAGCAATATGAGATGGAAGGAAGTTCCATGCAATAAGTTCCATATTATACTGTACGCTTTCTTTCATTTGTTCTGGATTTGGGGACTGTGAAAAGACCCATGGTGGCATGTCTGGTGGGATAAGTGTGTGTGTCAGAGCTGTGTGTAAGTTGACTATGCAAACAATTTGGGATTTTCAACACATTAATGTTTCTTATAAAAAGAAGTGATGCAGTCAGTCTTTCCTCAAATCTTAGCCAAGAGAGAAATGCATGCATTGTATTTATATCAGCCCTCTGATTACAATGAAGAGCAAAACATGCCGCTCTGTTCTGGGCCAGCTGCAGCTGGGTCTTTCCTTGCAGCACTGGACCACACGACTGAACAATAATCAAGATTAGACAAAACTAGAACCTGCAGATCTTGCTTCTTGGAGTGTGGTGTCAAAATTGTCCCCTGGAATAACAGACATTATGGTGTAATAAATACACAACCAACATTCTCTAGTAATACTAGTCCCGTGCGAATAGGGCTATAGCCTTAATAACGCCTGCAGAATTAATCATTTCTTGCAGTAAAATTATACACCAAATGTAGGCAAAATTTGGACTTGGGAACAGAAGTGGAGAAATATGATTTCTTTCTTTCTTCATCTTGAGAGAATGCAATGCTCAGTTAGATATGATCTGTAGAGGTGCTGTCTTCAACATAAAAGCATCATAAAAGCTGATAGTATTTCAACCACATAAAATATGCATCAAAGCTGAACTGAAATCTTATCAGAAAAACGATGGATGGTTTTCACAGCTTTCTTTTTCCTTACAACCTGTCAAAGTGATGTCATTTGGACATTTTGCACAGAAAACCTTTCCCGTTTGTATTTTCTCCCCAGTCCCTAAACGTCTTTGCTCCGCAAAAGATGACAGAGAACTTTGCCGATGTCAACTAGATTAAAGCATTCATTCTATCAATCTATTACATTATTCTAATGACAAAAGAGAAGCTACATGTATCTAATTATAGACAAGTTGACAAATAGCCTACCAAAATGTCTGAAATTATAAGCAGAAACATATCTAAATCATGCAAAACAAAATCCTGCACCCCTTGTCGAATGTTTTTGACTGTAGCCTATAGCACATTTTCGATATTTGCGAGTTAGGGTTGGGTGTGGGCAGGTTCACTACGCTGTGGTAGTTGAAGTGTATAATGTTGAGTCATCAGCATACATAGACACACAGGCTTTATTCAGAGCCAGTGGCAGGTCAAGCCTAGACAGCTTCCCTGGGGAATGCCCGACTCTACCTGGATTATGTTGGAGAGGCTTCCATTAAAAAACACCCTCTGTGTTCTGTTAGACACACAGCTTTCGAGCCATGATATAGCAGAGGATGTAAAGCCATAAAACATGAGTTTTTCCAGCAGCAGATTATGATTGGTAATGTCAAAAGCTGCACTGAAGTCTAACAAACCAACTCCAACAATCTTCTTATTATACATTCATTTTCAGCCAATCATCAGTCATTTGTGTAAGTGCCGTAAATGTTGAGTGCTCTTTCTTATAAGCGTGCTGAAAGTCAGTTCTTAATTTGTTTACTGTGAAACACCATTTTTTGTTTACTGGTGAAACACCATTTTTTTCAAAAGTTTACTAAGGGTTGGTAACAGTCTGATTGGTCTGCTGTTTGCGCCAGTAAAGGGTGATTTGCTATTCTTGGGCAGCGGAATTAATTTTGCTTTGCTCCAGGCCTGAGGGCACACAATTTCCTGTAGGTTTAGATTGAAAAGATGGCAAATAGGAGTGGCAATATAATCCCCTATCATCCTCAGTAATTTCCAACCAAGTTTTCAGACCCAGGTGGCTTATCATTGTTAATAGATAAAAACATTTTTTTACCTCTCCCACACTCACTTTACGGAATTCAGTTATGCATGGATATGTAAATTCAGAATTTCAGAACATGCCTAAGTTTGCTAATCTTGCCCATGAATAACAAATTAAAGTAGTTCGCAGTATCAGTGGGTTTTGTGATGAATGAGCCATGTGTCACGTCCTGACCATAGAAAGCTGTTATTTTCTATGGTAGAGTAGGTCAGGGCGTGACGGGGTTTTCCTAGTTTAGATTTTCTATGTTGTTATGTTCTAGTTTTTGTATTTCTATGTTTTTTTGGGGGGATGATCTCCAATTAGAGGCAGCTGGTCATCGTTGTCTCTAATTGGAGATCATACTTTAGTTGTTTTTCCCACCTGGGTTTGTGGGAGATTGCATTTTGAGTTAGTGTATGTTGCACCTCTTCGTCACGGTTTGATGTTTTGTTTAGTAGTTTATTTGTATGTATTGCATAGTTTCACAGTTAAATAAAGAAAATGTGGAATGATACACACGCTTCGCTTTGGTCCGCTCCTTCATCCTACGACAACCGTAACAGAATCTCCCACCACCAAAGGACCAAGCTGCGTGCCCAGGAGGAGCACGGATTCTGGGCCCGGGAGAGAAAAGAGTGGAGGACATCCTGGACCTGGGAGGAGGTAATGGCAGGGGACAAGACCCTGCCATGGAAGCAGGCGGAGATAGCGAGAGGAACGGAGACAATACGAGGAACTAGCACGGCAACGACGGAAGCATGAGAGGCAGCCCCAATAATTTTTTTGGGGGGGAGCACACAGGGGGCCATTACCTCCTCCCATTTGACAACAGCCAGTGAAAGTGCAGGGTGCCAAATTCAAACAACAGAAATCTCCTAATTAAAATTCCTCAAAACATACAAGTATTATACACCATTTTAAAGATAAGGTTCTCGTTAATCCAACCACAGTGTCCGATTTCAAAAAGGCCATTCCAGAACGTGCGAAAGCACACCAAACGATTATGTTAGGTTAGCACCTAGTCACAAAAAAACATACAGCCATTTTCCAGCCAAAGAGAGGAGTCACAAAAAGCAAAAATAGAGATGAAAATGAATCACTGACCTTTGATGATCTTCATCAGATGGCACTCATAGGACTTCATGTTACACAATACATGTATGTTTTGTTCGATAAAGTTCATATTTATATCCAAAAATCTCAGTTTACATTGGCGCGTTACGTTCAGTAATGTTTTGCCTCCAAAACCCCCGGTGATTTTGCAGAGAGCCACATCAATTTACAGAAATACTTATCATAAACTTTGATAAAATATACAAGTGTTATGCACAGAATTAAAGATACACTTCTCCTTAACCTGTTAGGGCTAGGGGGCAGTATTTACACGGCCGGATAAAAAACGTACCCGATTTAATCTGGTTACTACTCCTGCCCAGTAACTAGAATATGCATATAATTATTGGCTTTGGATGGAAAACACCCTAAAGTTTCTAAAACTGTTTGAATGGTGTCTGTGAGTATAACAGAACTCATATGGCAGGCAAAAACCTGAGAAGATTTCATGCAGGAAGTGGCCTGTCTGACAAGGTGTCGTTCTTCTTGTCTCTGTTTATTGAAGACTCAGGATCTTAGCTGTAACGTGACCTTCCTACGGCTCCCATAGGCTCTCAGAGCCCGGGAAAAAGCTGAACGATATCGAGGCAGCCCCTGGCTGAAACACATTATCGCCTTTGACAAGTGGCCGATCAGAGGACAAAGGGCTTAGGCGCGTGCCCGAGTCGACCCCATGCTTTATTTTCTTTCGTCTGTTTACCTAATTGCAGATTTTGGTCGGAATATTATCGCTTTTTTACGAGAAAAATGGCATAAAAATTGATTTTAAACAGCGGTTGACATGCTTCGAAGTACGGTAATGAAATATTTAGAAATCTTTTGTCACGAAATGCGCGTGACCCTTATTTACCATTCGGATAGTGTCTTGAACGCACAAACAAAACGCCGCTGTTGGAACATAACTATGGATTATTTTGGACCAAACCAACATTTGTTATTGAAGTAGAAGTCCTGGGAGTGCATTCTGACGAAGAACAGGAAAGGTAATCAAACTTTTCTAATAGTAAATCGGAGTTTGGTGAAGGCTAAACTTGCTGGGTGTCTAAATAGCTAGCCCTGTGATGCCGGGCTATCTACTTAGAATATTGCGAAATGTGCTTTCACCGAAAAGCTATTTTAAAATCGGACATATCGAGTGCATAGAGGAGTTCTGTATCTATAATTCTTAAAATAATTGTTATGCTTTTTGTGAACGTTTATCGTGAGTAATTTAGTAAATTGTTAGTAAATTTGCCAGAAGTTTGCGGGGGGTATGCTAGTTCTGAACGTCACATGCTAATGTAAAAAGCTGTTTTTTGATATAAATATGAACTTGATTGAACAAAACATGCATGTATTGTATAACATAATGTTCTAGGATTGTCATCTGATGAAGATCATCAAAGGTTAGTGCTGCATTTAGCTGTGGTTTGGGTTTATGTGACATTATATGCTAGCTTGAAAAATGGGTGTCTGATTATTTCTGGCTGGGTACTCTGCTGACATAATCTAATGTTTTGCTTTCGTTGTAAAGCCTTTTTGAAATCAGACAGTATGGTTAGATTAACGAGAGTCTTGTCTTTAAAATGCTGTAAAATAGTCATATGTTTGAGAAATTGAAGTAATAGCATTTGTAAGGTATTTGAATATCACGCCACAGGATTCAACTGGCTGTTACGTAGGTGGGACGATTTGGTGCCACCTGCCCTAGAGAGGTTGATGCAACTGCTGTATCAGATTTCAAAAAAGCTTCACGGCAAAAGCACACCTTGGAATAATCTGAGTACAGCGCTCAGACACCAAAACAAGCCATACAGATACCCGCCATGTTGTGGAGTCAACAAAAGTCAGAAATAGCGTTATAAATATACACTTACCTTTGATGATATTCATCGGAATGCACTCCCAGGAATCCCAGTTCCACAATAAATGTTTGTTTTGTTCGATAAAGTTCATCTTTATGTGCAAATACCTCCATTTTGTTCGCGCGTTAGGTTCACTATTCCAAATGCACAAGGCACGCGCTTACTAAGTCCAGACGAAAAGTCAAAAAAGTTATACTACAGTTTGTAGAAACATGTCAAACGATGTATAGAATCAATCTTTAGGATGTTTTTATCATAAATCTTCAATAAAATTCCAACCGGACAATTCCTTTGTCTTTTAGGAATGAAGAGGAACTCAGCTCGCTCCCAAGGCCACGCGCATGACTGAGCTCATGCCTTTTTTCCAGACACCTGAATCCAACAGCTCTTATTCTCTCCCCATTCACAGTAGAAGCAACGTTGTAAAGACTGTTGACATCTAGTGGAAGCCTTTGGAAGTGCAATATGACCCCATTTACACTGTATATTGGATAGGCAATCACTTGAAAAACTACAAGCCTCAGATTTCCCACTTCCTGGTTGGATTTTTCTCAGGTTTTCCCTGCAATATGAGTTCTGTTATACTCACAGACATCGTTCAAACAGTTTTAGAAACTTCAGAGTGTTTTCTATCCAAATCTACTAATAATATGCATATCCTACCTTCTGAGCCTGAGTAGCAAGCAGTTTACTACGGACACGCCTTTCATCCGGACGTCAAAATACTGCCTGGTTGGACCAAACCACATTACGCAGGCATCCTAATCACAGCATTTTATCAGCAGTGGATAAAACTAGAAAAAGAAAAAAATAGAGATCTGCGAGGTAAAATGGAGCAGGCAGTAGACAGGAATGAGGCGCCAAATACAAAACTAGGAATATCCGAAGGGCATGCGCATAGATTAGATAAACAGAAACAGGAATTGGCAAATGCGCTAGAAAAGAGTCAAAACCTAAATCAAAATTTAGATAAAGACAACTCAGGGTTACGCTTCAACAGTATCAGAATACGTGTAGAGGAGTATATGCAATTGCAAATCCTCCACTGTTTGCCCCATGCTATAAGGTGAAACAGGTCACAACTGGTGGGTCACCATTATACCCCTCTCTTAAAGAGGAAAAATAGCGATATGAGTTGCGAGAGGCAGGGTACAGGCACATTACGAGTCCGGACATAGTAGTTCCGGACTGGATAGTTGATCAGCATGATCCAGGAAATCATAGAGAGGTGCGACCAGTACGAACACACGCAACCCAGGTTACATATTATCCGGGACAAATAGTACCAGGGGAGAACGACCCTATTCCAGATGACGCGCAACCTCAAGTATGAATACAAATACAGCATCACCATCAGCCGTTGAGAGTGAGCGAAATGCGTAGTATTATGAAAGAGGCACCAGATCCAGTAAGGGACGGACAGGAATTTATCAGTTTCTTGAGGAGACAGGGTAGAATTTTTGGGTTCCATGCTGGTGATTGTGATCATATTGTACTCTCTCTTTTGCCAAGGGCCATGTTGCCAACACTCGCAACGGGATATAGAACTTCGGCTTGGTCCTCAGGACGAGAAGATTGTGACCCAGCGACAGCAAATGATAAAATTGAAGGATTCTTAACTACGGTTGGGAATGTATTGTTTGAACCAGATGCTAGCAAAATGAATAACTGTACTCAGGGTGCGAAAGAAGGAGTACGCGCTTATGTGGATCGAATGGATGATGCGTTGCGTACTAACCTGACAATGGGGGATAGATATGATCAAAATGCAGGAATTTCTACGTCAGCTTTGATGACAGGTTTGAAACCTGTTATCAAAACGGCTATTGCAGTGGTGGTTGATCAGCATTCTCGCTGGGATGAAATAGTGCAAGCAGCGTTGAGAGTAGAATCTAATTCTGTTTACTCCGCAGCTGTACGAGTTGTTAATGCTGCTACCGTGAAAGTCACTAACAGTGGTTACAATGGCCCAAATAAGACAAATGGACAGGGAGGGAAATGTGGTGGAAGACAGTCAACTAAGCCCTGGTTTAGGTGTGGAGCTGTGGGTAATTGGAAAAGGGATTGTAGGGTGGTACTGGAACCTGTTGCCTTTTGAGGAAATGCTGCTATACAAGCGTTTGCATCTTTGTCAAAAGAGCATCAGCAAACCCTCTTGAAGGCAGCGGGACACAAACATTTTGCATAGTGGTTCATAGAGATTACGGTTTTTATGTGAAGGGAAACGTAGGAGGTCACGTCTCACACAACCTTCTAATAGCTACAGGCGCTCAAATATCACTGATTCCTTACGATGAAAATTTGGCTAAATTTGCGACAGGAAAAAGTATCACATTTTTAGCGGGGTAACAGGGGCACAATCTAAGGCGATTGAATTATTACCTATGTCATGAAACATCGGACTAGTAACAATACCAGGATCATTTTACATGGCGACAGGAATAGAATCGATTTTAGGGTTGGATAATCTTTGCGAGATGCCGGGAGAATGGATTTTGGAAGGTAACAAATTCAAATTGGCAGTAAGAACAGCGAAAGCTGAACAATTGTTGTTTCAGGACCATCCACTATGGGCAAAAGACGGGTTAGATTGTGATCTAATTAAAGGTTGCAAGCCAAACTCGTCATCAAACTCGAGACCCTGGGTCTCGACCCC
Organism: Salmo trutta; assembly: GCF_901001165.1. NCBI lineage: Eukaryota > Metazoa > Chordata > Actinopteri > Salmoniformes > Salmonidae > Salmo > Salmo trutta. Next base: position 24,992,218 of record NC_042981.1, read on the forward strand.
GCCCTGTACAACTGGGTCCTGGACTTCCTGACGGGCCGCCCCCAGGTGGTGAGGGTAGGTAACAACACCTCCACCCCGCTGATCCTCAACACTGGGGCCCCACAAGGGTGCATTCTCAGCCCTCTCCTGTACTCCCTGTTCACCCACGACTGCGTGGCCATGCTCGCCTCCAACTCAATCATCAATTTTGCAGACGACACTACCGTGGTAGGCTTGATTACCAGCAACGATGAGACGGCCTACAGGGAGGAGGTGGGGGCCCTCGGAGTGTGGTGTCAGGAAAATAACCTCACACTCAACGTCAACAAAACAAAGGAGATGATCGTGGACTTCAGGAAACAGCAGAGGGAGCACCCCCCTATCCACATCGATGGGACAGTAGTGGAGAGGGTAGAACGTTTTAAGTTCCTCGGCGTACACATCCCGGACAAACTGAAATGGTCCAACCACACAGAAGGCGCAGCAGCGTCTCTTCAACCTCAGGAGGCTGAAGAAATTCGGCTTGTCACCAAAAACACTCAAACTTTTACAGATGCACAATCGAGAGCATCCTGTCGGGCTGTATCACCGCCTGGTATGGCAACTACTCCACCCATAACCGTAAGGCTCTCCAGAGGGTAGTGAGGTCTGCACAACGCATCACCGGGGGCAAACTACCTGCCCTCCAGGACACCTACACCACCCGATGTCACAGGAAGGCCAAAAACCACCCCACTATCATCCAGAAGGCGAGGTCAGTACAGGTGTATCAAAGCAGGGACTGAGAGACTGAAAAACAGCTTCTATCTCAAGACCATCAGACTGTTAAACAGCCATCACTAACATTGAGTGGCTGCTGCCAGCATACTGACTCAACTCCAGCCGCTCTAATAATGGAAAAATGTATGTAATAAATGTATCACTAGCCACTTTAAACAATGCCACTTCATATAATGTTTACATACCCTACATTACTCATCTCATATGTATATATGTATATACTGTACTCAATACCATCCACTGCGTCTTGCCTATGCCGTTCTATACCATCACTCATTATATACTGCTCAAAAAAATAAAGGGAACACTTAAACAACACAATGTAACTCCAAGTCAATCACACTTCTGTGAAATCAAACTGTCCACTTAGGAAGCAACACTGATTGACAATAAATTTCACATGCTGTTGTGCAAATGGAATAGACAACAGGTGGAAATTATAGGCAATTAGCAAGACACCCCCAATAAAGGAGTGGTTCTGCAGGTGGTGACCATAGACCACTTCTCAGTTCCTATGCTTCCTGGCTGATGTTTTGGTCACTTTTGAATGCTGGCGGTGCTTTCACTCTAGTGGTAGCATGAGATGGAGTCTACAACCCACACAAGTGGCTCAGGTAGTGCAGCTCATCCAGGATGGCACATCAATGCGAGCTGTGGCAAGAAGGTTTGCTGTGTCTGTCAGCGTAGTGTCCAGAGCATGGAGGCGCTACCAGGAGACAGGCCAGTACATCAGGAGACGTGGAGGAGGCCGTAGGAGGGCAACAACCCAGCAGCAGGACCGCTACCCCTGCCTTTGTGCAAGGAGGAGCAGGTGAAGCACTGCCAGAGCCCTGCAAAATGACCTCCAGCAGGCCACAAATGTGGATGTGTCTGCTCAAACGGTCAGAAACAGACTCCATGAGGGTGGTATGAGGGCCCGACGTCCACAGGTGGGGGTTGTGCTTACAGCCCAACACCGTGCAGGACGTTTGGCATTTGCCAGAGAACACCAAGATTGGCAAATTCGCCACTGTCGCCCTGTGCTCTTCACAGATGAAAGCAGGTTCACACTGAGCACATGTGAAAGACGTGACAGAGTCTGGAGACGCCGTGGAGAACGTTCTGCTGCCTGCAACATCCTCCAGCATGACCGGTTTGGCGGTGGGTCAGTCATGGTGTGGGGTGGCATTTCTTTGGGGGGCCGCACAGCCCTCCATGTGCTCGCCAGAGGTAGCCTGACTGCCATTAGGTACCGAGATGAGATCCTCAGACCCCTTGTGAGACCATATGCTGGTGCGGTTGGCCCTGGGTTCCTCCTAATGCAAGACAATGCTAGACCTCATGTGGCTGGAGTGTGTCAGCAGTTCCTGCAAGAGGAAGGCATAGATGCTATGGACTGGCCCGCCCGTTCCCCAGACCTGAATCCAATTGAGCACATCTGGGACATCATGTCTCGCTCCATCCACCAACGCCACGTTGCACCACAGACTGTCCAGCAGTTGGCGGATGCTTTAGTCCAGGTCTGGGAGGAGATCCCTCAGGAGACCATCCGCCACCTCATCAGGAGCATGCCCAGGCGTTGTAGGTAGGTCATACAGGCACGTGGAGGCCACACACACTACTAAGCCTCATTTTGACTTGTTTTAAGGACATTACATCAAAGTTGGATCAGCCTGTAGTGTGGTTTTCCACTTTAATTTTGAGTGTGACTCCAAATCCAGACCTGCATGGGTTGACAAATTGGATTTCCATTGTTTATTTTAGTGTGATTTTGTTGTCAGCATATTCAACTATATAAAGAAAAAAGTATTTAATAAGATTATTTCATTCAGATCTAGGATGTGTTATTTTAGTGTTCCCTTTTGAGCAGTATATATATATATTATATATATATACACACATACATGCACACACACACACACACACACACACACACACACACACACACACACACACACACACACACACACACACACACACACACATACATATACATACACACATATTACTTAAAAATCATACAATGTGATTTTCTGGATTTTTGTTTTAGATTCCGTCTCTCACAGTTGAAGTGTACCTATGATACAAATTACAGACCTCTACATGCTTTGTAAGTAGGAAAACCTGCAAAATCAGCAGTGTATCAAATACTTGTTCTCCCCACTGTATATATATATACACAAGTGTAAAGGAATGAATAAGAATATGTACATTAAAAAGAAAAAAAAAATATATATTTTTTTCTTCTTTTTAATGTACATATTCTTTTTCATTCCTTTACACTTGTGTGTATAAGGTAATTGTTGTGAAATTGTTAGGTTAGATTACTCTTGGATATTACTGCATTGTCGGAACGAGAAGCACAAGCATTTCACTACACTCGCATTAACATCTGCTAACCGTGTGTATGTGACAAATAAAATTTGATTTGATTTGTTGTGGTTAAGGGAGAACCAATGAAGCAATACCCTATGAAACCGGAGGCTGGGAAATCAGTGGTAAAGGACCTTCCAATATTATTTGGCATTGTGATCCACATGGCATAGTGATCCACGGACCAGCTCGATGCAACAGCCCTTTATAGACAGTGAAAAGGGGAGTAAAATGACGCATTACTGTGGATTTTCGCGGCATAAACAAACATGCAGTGAAAATCACACCATTGGTAGCAGATTTGGCAGACCTATAGGCATCTATTCCCTCAGACAGAATGGTACAGTGTGTTAGACATGAAAAACAGATTTTGGTCTGTGCCGGTACCTGAGGAGTCATGACACTGGTTTGGATTCTGTTGCCAGCGGGGCAATATACGTGGGCTAGGGCACCGATGGGATTTACAAATAGTCCCACTTGGTATCATTCTGCATTGAAACAACTGTTAAAAGGGTGTAAATTTGAAGGTTATTTTATTTTATTGTTTTTTTTTATTTCACCTTTATTTAACCAGGTAGGCTAGTTGAGAACAAGTTCTCATTTACAACTGCGACCTGGCCAAGATGAAGCAAAGCAGTGCGACACAAACAACAATACAGAGTTACACATGGAATAAACAAGCGTACATTCACTAACACAATAGAAAAAAAGAAAGTCTATATACAGTGTGTGCAAATGGCTTGAGGAGGTAAGGCAATAAATAGGCCATAGTAGCAGAGTAATTGCAATTTAGCAAATGAACACTGGAGTGATAGATGAGCAGATGATGATGTGCAAGTAGAAATACTGGTGTGCAAAAGAGCAGAAAAGTAAATAAAAACAATATGGGGATGAGGTAGGTAGATTGGGTGGGCTATTTACAGATGGGCTATGTACAGCTGCAGCGATTGGTTAGCTGCTCAGATAGCTGATGTTTAACGTTAGTGAGGGAAATATAAGTCTCCAGCTTCAGCGATTTTTGCAATTTGTTCCAGTCATTGGCAGCAGAGAACTGGAAGGGAAGGCGGCCAAAGGTGCTGTTGGCTTTGGGGATAACAAGTGAGATATACCTGCTGGAGCGCATGCTACGTGTGGGTGTTGTTATCATGACCAGTGAGCTGAGCACCTAGCATAGACTTATAGATGACCTGGAGCCAGCGGGTCTGGCGACGAATATGTAGTGAGGGCCAGCCGACTAGAGCATACAGGTCGTAGTGGTTGGTGGTATATGGGGCGTTGGTGACAAAACGGATGGCATTGGGATAGAATGCATCCAGTTTGCTGAGTAGAGTATTGGAAGCTATTTTGTAAATGACATCACCGAAGTCAAGGATCAGTAGGATAGTCAGTTTTACGAGGGTATGTTTGGCGGCGTGAGTGAAGGAGGCTTTGTTGCGAAATAGGAAGCCGATTCTAGATTTAATTTTGGATTGGACATATTTAATATGAGTCAGGAAGGATAGTTTACAGTCTAGCCAGACACCTAGGTATTTGTAGTTGTCCACATATTCTAAGTCAGAACCGTCCAAAGTAGTGATGCTAGTCGGGCGGGCAGGTGCGGGCAGCGAACGATTGAAAAGCATGCATTTGGTTTTACTAGCGTTTAAGAGCAGTTGGAGGCCACGGAAGGAGTGTTGTATGGCATTTAAGCTCGTTTGGAGGTTAGTTAACACAGTGTCCAAAGAAGGGCCAGATGTATACAGAATGGTGTCATCTGCATAGAGGTGGATCAGGGAATCACCCGCAGCAAGAGCGACATCGTTGATATATACAGTGAAAAGAGTCAGCCAGTGTTACCTAGCCTCAGTGCAGTTGGCAGCTGGGAGGAGGTGCTCTTATTCTCCATGGACTTCACAGTATCCCAAAACCTTTTGGAGTTAGAGATACAAGATGCAAATTTCTGTTTGAAAAAGCGAGTCTTTGCTTTCCTGACTGAGTGTATTGGTTCCTGACTTCCCTGAAAAGTTGCATATCGCGGGGAATATTCGATGCTAGTGCAGTCCACCACAGGATGTTTTTGTGCTGGTCGAGGGCAGTCAGGTCTGGAGTGAACCAAGGACTATATCTGTTCTTAGATCTAGAATTTTTTTAAAGTGGCATGCTTATTTAAGTTGGTGAGGAAATTACTTTAAAATAATTGCCAGGTGTCCTCGACTGACGGGATGAGGTCAATATCCTTCCAGGATACCTGGGCCAGGTCGATTAGAAAGGCCTGCTCGCAGAAGTGTTTTAGAGAGCGTTTGACAGTGATGAGGGGTGGTCGTTTGACCGCGGACCCATACCGGATGCAGGCAATGAGGCAGTGGGGCATGAAGCATTTGGAGGGCAAGTTGGTCAGGATAATATCTATGAGGGTGCCCATTTCTACGGATTTAGGGAGGTACATGGAGGGTTCCATGATAATTTGTGTGAGATTGAGGGCATCTAGCTTATCCCAGTTTAGGTCACCTAACAGAACGAACTCTGAAGATAGATGGAGGCAATAAATTCGGTGTCCAGGGCACAGCTGGGAGCTGAGGGGGGGTCTATAACAGGTGGCAACAGTGAGAGACTTATTTCTGGAGAGATTCATTTTTAAAATTAGAAGCTCGAACTGTTTGGGCATAGACCTGGAAAGTATGACAGAACTTTGCAGGCTATCTCTGGAGTAGATTGCAACTCCTCCCCCTTTGGCAGTTCTATCTTGACGGAAAATGTTTTAGTTGGGTAGTGAAATCTCAGAATTGTTGGTGGCCTGCCTAAGCCAGGATTCAGACACGGCAAGGACATCAGGGTTGACATCAGTGTGCTAAAGCAGTGAGTAAAACAAACTTAGGGAGGAGGCTTCTGATGTTAACATGCATGAAACCAAGGCTTTTTCAGTTACAGAAGACAACAAATGAGAGTGTCTGGAGACACGCATGGCCTGGGTTTACCTCCACATCACCCGAGGAACAGAGGAGGAGTAGGATGAAGGTACGGCTAAAGGCTATCAAAACTGGTTGTCTAGTGCGTTGGGGACAGAATAAAAATAGCAGATTTCTGGGCGTGGTAGAATTGATTCAGGGCATAATGTACAGATAGGGGTATGGTGGGGTGCAGGTATAGTGGAGGTAAACCCAGGCACTGAGTGATGATAAGAGAGGTTGCATCTCTGGACGCGCTAGTTATGCTGGGTGAGGTCACCGCATGTGTGGGAGGTGGGATAAAGGAGGTATCTGAGGAATGTTGAGTGTGACTAGGGGCTCCGCAGTAAAATAAAACAATGATAACTATCCTAAACAACAGTATACAAGGCATATTGACATTTGAGAGAGACATAAAGCGAGGCATAAAGCAATCACAGGTGTTGAATGGGAGAGCTAGCTAAGACAACAACGGGTAAGACAACAACAGCTAATCAGCTAAGACAACAACAACAGGTAAAATGGCGATGAATGGGCAGAGAGGGTCGGTTAACTACACACAGGGCCTGAGTTCGAGGCTGGAGCCGACAGATAAACAAAAAAATAAACAAAATGGAGTACCGTGATTGTGTTGGCGCAATACGCGGATGATTTGTTATTAGCGTCAAAAGACGAAGAAACTCATATGCGAGACCTCACCACATTGGTAGACTATTTGGCGGAGCAGGGTCATAAAGCATCATATGAGAAAGCACAATTAGCAAAGCAAGAGGTAACATATTTGGGGGTTTCAATTTCTAAAGGCACGAAACACATCACCCGGGATTGGGTAGAAACAATGCGTTCTTTGGCACGGCCAAACACTCCTCACACAGGAGGAGTTTTCAATTTTGTTAGACATTTTATTTCGTCATTCTCTGAAATTGCTGAGCCACTTACAGAGTTGACGAAAGGGGGGAAGGGTACACATGACAGGATAGAGTGGATTCAAGAGTGTGAGGAGGCGTTTGTCGAGCTGAAGAAGCAATTGTGTGAAGCACCAGCATTGGGATTACCAAACCTAAAATGACATTTAAAATGTTTTGTTCATGAACAGGAAGGACATTGTAGCGTGGTGGTTATGCCAAATCATGGGGGTAGGGAAAGACCAGTAATGTACTGGAGAAAAATCGCTAGACTCGGTGGCAAGAGGAATGCCACCGTGCCTTAGGGCGGTACAGGCGACAGAAATGCTTCGATTACAATGGGTAAAAAAGTAGATTTGTATGTTCCACACGCAGTAGCAACCATAGTGAACAGCATGAAAGCACAACATGTTACTAGTGCAATATGGACAAAATGGGAGTTAACATTAAATCAAATCATAGTTGATTTGTCACGTGCACCGAATACAACAGTGAAATGCTTACTTACAGGCTCTAACCAATAGTGCAAAAAAGGTATTAGGTGGACAATAGGTATGTAGAGAAATAAAACAACAGTAAAAAGACAGGGTATATACAGTAGCGAGGCTATAAAAGTAGCGAGGCTACATACAGACACCGGATAGTCAGGCTGATTGAGGTAGTATGTACATGTAGATATGGTTAAAGTGACTATGCATATATGATGAACAGAGAGTAGCAGTAGCGTAAAAGCCTGGTTGGCGGGTGGTGGGTGGGACACAATGCAGATAGCCCGGTTAGCCAATGTGCGGGAGCACTGGTTGGTCGGCCCAATTGAGGTAGTATGTACATGAATGTATAGTTAAAGTGACTATGCATATATGATAAACAGAGACTAGCAGCAGCGTAAAAAGAGGGTTGGGGGGGGGGGGGCACACAACGCAAATAGTCCGGGTAGCTATTTGATTACCTGTTCTGGAGTCTTATGGCTTGGGGGTAAAAACTGTTGAGAAGCCTTTTTGTCCTGGACTTGGCTAGTTGTCATTGACGTTGCGTAGGCTAAAACACTGGTATACACTGATTTACATGACCATACTGGGTAAAATGCCACTTTATCTCTGTTCTTTTTTTAATCAGGTCAGTAAATAAATATAAATTATGGTCCCACTGTGATTATTATTATCTGACCCTGCTGGTCATCTATGAACGTTTGAACCTCTTGGCCATGTTCTGTTATAATCTCCAGCCGGCACAGCCAGAAGAGGACTGGCCACCCTTCAGAGCCTGGTTTCTCTCTAGGTTTCTTCCTAGGTTCTGGCCTTTCTAGGGAGTTTTTCCCAACCACCGTGCTTCTACATCTGCATTGCTTGCTGTTTGGGCTTTTAGGCTGGGTTTCTGTACATCACTTTGTGACACCGGCTGATGTAGAAAGGGCTTTATAAATACATTTGAATTTGATTGATTGAAAAAATGTATTTCTTCCAAAATGAACAAGAAGCAAGAGAGAGGGAGAGAGAGATTTCATAATTTCTTTTCACTTTCAGATTCACTAACTTAGCTAGCAAATGCAGCTAGCTAGTTTAGCCTACTCAAACACCCTTACTCAAACAGAGGGATGCTATGTTAGCTAGCTGGCTATAACTATCCAACACAACACTGGAAATCTTCCAAGTCAAGTTAAGCTTTTGGTTTTACAAATGTATTGCCACTATGGCCTGCCGGTGTAAGTGCTAAACTGCTTACTGACTGTACACTGTAACGTTACTACATGATTGTAGCGAGTTTGCTAATGCGTTAGTTCTATTAGCTATGTTGACTATGATGTTACTTTAGCTAAAATGGTGACAACGATGTAAGCTGTGTGTAGAGGTTATAATATAGTTATCTTGGACAGGTTCTCTAGCCTGGTCACATACAGCTGATGTGTTGTGCATTGAAGTCCATAAGCTAAGGGAAAAGGTGAGAGGAGTGGAGCACATAGATGCGAGAAGGAATACAATATGGCTGCTATGAAAGTGAACTGTGTTTACGCGTGATCAGGGGTGTATTTATTCCGCCGATTCTGTTGAAAAATATTTATTTAATGGAAGCAAACGGAACAAAACAGGGATAAACACATCTGAATTTGTCCAATAGAAACTCTTGTTTGTTGGACTAATGATTACACCCTAGATCAGCTAGATGCAGCAAGAGTGTGAAAGGCAGTATTGAATGTGTCACTGTCTGTTCTCTCGACTTCTGTGCACCTACGTTGTAAACTTTAATTCATAGACTTAGTTGTAAAAACCTCATGATGGGTTTAGGGAAAATTTGAGTATAATGTAGTAGCCTAAACCTATCGCTGTTACATTGAACTGGGTGAATGGAATACTGTATGAATGACAATCATCCAATATGCTGTAATAGAAATAAGGCCATGCTCATAGAAAAAAAAAATCTAACAGCACTGACCGCCACTGTCTAACATATCTCTGAAGGCTCACTTTGATGCTTTCTCTTCTGAAAAGTTATTCTGTATTTTGGTACGGCACCAGATCCAGTCCATGGGAATACAGAAGGTACAGCTGTATCTTCTTTGTTTAGTTCACATAACTTCCGATTGTATATCTCTACAATATCTACATTTTCGACCCCTTGATCAGCTCGCTCTCTGAAAGTAAAGAAAATAGTATATTTTTTGTAGACATGAAAACAATAACTGAGATATGACTGTTCAATCTAAAGCAGCAGATGCCATTTTCAGGATACGTCAATACAGCACAGAAAGCTTAACACCAGACTAATATTGTGGTTGTTCATTAGGTGATGGGAAATATGCAATGATACCTGCACCATCTACACACTGTCATGAAATATGATTATATATCGACTATGAAACAAATATGACATGGCCTGCTTATGAGTTGCCATGAAACAAAGTTAGATTTATTCAACTGAAAATGGCGAGAACAGGCGTTCGTAGCTAAATGCTTTTGTTTAGCTTGAGAAAAATAATTGCATGATTTATCATTCTACGGTATGTATGTATGTATGTATGTATGTATGTATGTATGTATGTATGTATGTATGTATGTATGTATGTATGTATGTATGTATGTATGTAATATAGTACAATGTTATGAACCAACACTGAATCGTAGGAGCTAACTACTAGCTATGTAAAAGTTGGACAGAAGAACACCCAGTGCTGAGTACCTGAGATGCCATCATCACACAGTCCTTCTTCGTAGGTGTCCGCTATGACTTCCTTTGTGTCGGAAAAAAGTTGCTTTCAGAACAATTATTTTTGATTGAAAATAAAAAAAGTTTTGCTCTCAACAAAAAGACAGAAATCTACCTCCATAGTATATAACAATTTGCCTGTGAATAACCACACCTTCATACAAACGTGCAGCTGTATGCTGAATTCTTGACGCACAACTGAAGATGCAGCCAGATCCTGCCAGCACGCCCACAAGCGAGCCACTCGGGTGCAGAATGATGACGCGTGGAAGAGGGAAAGGAATGAGATTGGGGAGCGGGTCTAATAGCTGAACAATAGACTATTCAACCTTTACTAAAGAATAGTCTAATAGCTGAGCTAGATGTACTGGTATGTTAGCTAGCTACCTAACGTTAGTAGTTACACATCAAACTTGCCAGTATATTAACTATAGGCTATCTAACTACCCAACGTTTATTGACTTGATTATTCCCGTCATTCTTAGTATAGTCGTTGTGCATTCTCAATGGACATTCGGGTGCTTTCGTAAATTCGCTCTGGGTATCTACATGGATTTCAGAGCACTCTCGTCTGAGTGTACCAGAGCGCAGAATAATGAATTTACGAGCGCTCAACACCAGTTGAATATGGCCGGTGTCAGTAAACGTCGGCAAAAAAGCGTAATTAAATTGTTTCCAGGAGCACAGTCACCAATGCTCTGGTTAACACAAAAACTGCCTAACTAGCTCTGCTAGGGCGAGTAAAATGGTCAGAGTGGTCTCATTTGTCTCTGGAAGTAACTAGCAAGCTAGTGAACTTGAGCTTGGGTGCTTGACTGCCGTTGTAAGGCCAGAATACTCAAATCAACCCTACTCCTCGGCCTGAATGTCCAACGTGCGCTCTGAGAGCGAAACGGTCTGAATTTACAAACTGATAAAGCTCTGAATTTATGAGCATCACGTTGTACAGCGCCATATTTTCTGTTCCATCTTAACGGAAACCCAGAGAGTTTTTCATGGAATAGAAACACCAAATATTAATCTAATTAATTAAGCAAGTACCAGTCAAAAGTTTGGACACACCTACTCATTCCAGGATCACAACTATGAAATAACACCGGCCTCCTGCATGCCCTGCATTCTGTAATACAGTCATGGCCTGCTCTCCCCTATGTAAGGAATTAGGCACTTTCCCATGTTTACTACAGTATGTATTGTAGACTGCACACTTGCCTAATAAACAAATAAACATTTCGTTAATAAAATAAATGATAAAAAAACACTCTTTCAAATTGCAGATGCTGATTTAGTTATGGATCATAACGAATTACTATGGGAATAAATATCACTGATTTACAGAAATATTGGAACAAAGTTGTCCAATGAAGGCAAACAATTTAGAATCCTCCAATCCTGTAGCCTACTCCCTACCGTCACGTTGTACAACGCCATATTTTCCATTCCATACTAACGGAAATCCTGAGGGTGTTGTTTTTTGTTTTTCTCTGAATAGAAACACCATAATATTAATCAAATTTATTTAGCCAAATTTCTTAAAATCAATCCGATATAGTATGTTATTTCAAAAAAAGGTTTTAAATTCTCTGGTAATGCCAATACGGAATACTATCAAATGCTTCTCAAAGATGGTCAAACTAGCAATAACTTGCAGTAACAGAAAAAAATGGCTGACAATTTAATGACGTGCCACAGAATTCCGTGGCAGCACGCAAGGTGTGCCACAGTATGACGCAACTTTTAAAGGAGGAACCACTATAAGTATTCAGACCCTTTGCTATGAAACTCGAAATTGAGCTCAGGTGCATCTTGTTTCCATTGACCATCCTTGAGGTGTTCTATAACTTGATTGGAGTCCACCTGTGTTAAATTCAATTGATTGGACATGATTAGGAAAGCCACACACACCTGTCTATATAAGGTCCCACAGTTGACAGCGTATACCACAGCAAAATACAAGCCATGAGGTCGAAGTAATTTTCTGTAGAGCTCAGAGACAGGATTCTGGGGAAGGGTAACAAAACATTTATCCAGTATTGAAGGTCCTCAAAAACCCAGTGCCTCCATCATTCTTAAATGGAAGATGTTTGGAACCACCAAAACTCTCCCTAGAGCTGGCCGCAAGGCCAAACTGAGCAATCGGGGAGAAGGGCCTGGGTCAGGGAGGTGACCAACAACACGATGGTCACTCTGACAGAGCTCCAGAGGTCCTCTGTGGAGATGGGAGAACCTTCCAGAAGGACAACCATCTCTGCAGCACTCAACCAATCAGGCCTTTATGGTAGTGGCCAGACAGAAGCCCCTCAGTAAAAAACACATGACAGACCGCTTGGAGTTTGCCAAAAGGCACTTAAAGGACTCAGACCACGAGAAACAAGATTCTCTGGTCTGATGAAACCAAGATTTTACTTTTTGTCCTGAAATCCAAGATTCACGTCTGGAGGAAACCTGGCACCATCCCTACGGTGACGCTTGGTGGTAGCAGCATCGTGCTGTGGGGATGTTTTTCAGCGGCAGGGACTGGGAGACTAGTCAGGATCGAGGGAAAGATGAACAGAGCAAAGTACAGAGAGATCCTTGATGAAAACCTGCTCCAGAGAGCTCAGGACCTCAGACTGGGGTGAAGGTTCACCTTCCAACAGGACAACGACCCTAAGCACACAGCCAAGAAAATGCAGGAGTGGCTTCGGGACGAGTCCCTGAATGTCCTTGAGTGGCCCAGCCGAGCCCAGACTTGATCCCGATAAACAGCTCTGGAGAGACTTGAAAATAGCTGTGCAGCGTCGCTCTCCATCCAACCTGACAGCGCTTGAGAGGATCTGCAGAGAAGAATGGGAGAAACTCCCCAAATACAGGTGTGCCAAGCTTGTAGCGTTATACCCAAAAAGACTCGGCTGTAATCGCTACCAAAAGTGCTTCAACAAACAGCAACTTCCCTGTGGCTCAGTTGGTAGAGCATGGTGTTTGCAATGCCAGCATGGTGTGTGCAACGCCAGCATGGTGTGTGCAATGCCAGGGTTGTGGGTTCGATTCCCACAGGGGGCCAGTACAAAAAAAAAATGCATGAACTGTATGTATTCACTACTGTAAGTCGCTCTGGATAAGAGCGTCTGCTAAATGACTTAAATGTAATGTAAATGTACTGAATGTAAATGTGATATTTCAGTTTTCTGTTTTTAAATTTGCTAAAATTTATAAAAACCTGTTTTTGCTTTGTCATAAAATGAATAAAAATAAACAATTTAATCCAGTTTAAAATAAGGCTATATTTGGTGAGTTTCTCCCATTCTTCTCTGCCAACACACATTTGGGTGTGTATAGGATTTATAATTTCAACCTGAATATCATATATTGCAATTCCATTCTGTGGGTTGTTGTCTTACAGTTGATGTAGCTTGTGTCATTGGGGCTAATCATGATGATTGGGGTATTATTATTTCACTTTCCATTTCCTTTTGTCTTTCCACTATCATCAAGCTGTAATGATAGACATTTTAGAAAATGTAACATCTACTGTCTGCACAGCTTCCCATGCAACCACCGCAGCAGGAATGCTGTGATACAAAAACAGCTTCCCCAAGGCAAAGAAGTGGGATATACTGTAAAGCCTGTGAAGACAGACCCAACATACTGAACTGTTAATCATAGTTTTACATTTCATTTTTGCATCAATTGAACATTTCAGGTAAACAAAAATTCTAAATACAAACATTGAAAAGTTTCACAAAAAGTGCATAACCAATATTGTATATTTCAAATTACTTAAAAAAACACCAGAAAACACATTGTAGAATGAGTAGATCACTATATCAACGAATTGATAGCATCATAACTCAGAACAGCAAATACAAGGAAATTAAATTCACTACCCATTTAACAAACATTTCCCTTTTCAAAAACATTACAGGCCATGTAGACAACAAGGTCACCCTTGATCCAAAGCCGTATGTGGGGAAGCGATACAAGCTGTCCATCCCAGCTCGCATCCCCAGGATATCACATTTTGTTACATTGTATAGTTTTTTTCAAGCATTCGGACAGGAGATGAGTGTTACAAATTATACAAATCAATGGGTCCTGCACAATGTAGGGCAGCCGGGTGCCTGTATTGGGCTTATGGTTGTAATATATTTTTTTAAATGTTAAATGATGTCTCTCACCATTATTTCTCAACTTTATTTCTCGAGTGCTCGTGTTAATCAATATTTCAGCTATGCTGGCCTATTGTAAAATATCAAATAAATGTCTGATCAATACATACAATCCTGACTATACTGAAATGTTTAATGCTGATACAGAGACACCAATAAATTGTCCAGCACACTTATTGTATTCTCAATTCATGTCCATTCCCTTATGTCAACGCTTTTAAGGTAACACAGGCTTTAGTAATTATTGTGAAAAAGTGTATCAGTGAACTGTATTCTGTAATTAGTTTAAAAAAATGAGAAATACAATTGTGCATTGCTGCTGTTTGTCTGATATCAAAGAGTCAATGATCAGCTCTGTTGACCATGAGCGCATCTGCCAACGACAACAAGGGCGTTTCAATAAGCTTTCAATCAAGGCATGCTCACAAATATAAGCTCCCAGCCCACTCAGCCTGTTCTTTCAGGCTTCCTGATAGTTATGAAAAGACAAAAGCTACAATTTCTTCCTTCAATAGTGTAAAAATATAATAAGTGATGTTTTAGTCATTCAAAGGCTATTTTACTTGAAATAGGATGATTGTGTGAGACCTTTAAGACAGGTAAAAGCCTTGAGGCGCTAGACAAAATAATCACACTAAAGAATAGCCCTAATTTCTTAAATGAGAATATGATTAGGTAACTTAATGCTCAGTTTACCAAGATAGAAACAATTGTCAGAGAGAGAGGGAGAAAGAGGAAAAAGAGAAAGGTGGGTTGAAAATTCAGGATGCCATTTTTAACATTAGTGACAGCACAAGGTAAAACTCTACTCTTATTGTTCTTTTGAAAGCTTGTTGACAGTTGTTAAACTTATGTCTTTGAAATCATTTGCCATTTGTTGTTGGAAATCATTTGATCAGGTGAAAGAACAACTTAAAATACATGAATTACATGTTGTTTTTAATCAAAAGGACAATAGCTTGAGTATTTGCTTCTGCATACCCACAAAGGATGCTATTATGAGATTATTTGAGAAAGAGAAAGGGTTTGTTAAGGAAGTATACTGTATCTGCTAAAATACTAGCAATAAAAAACTTATCTCTACCAACCATAGTCACTAATGGACTGAATGGGAGACCTATAGTATGTCACAAGCTCCAGGAGCAGAATAGCAAGCAGACCTGCCTCAGTACAGATCGAGGGCTGAACCAAGTACTAGCCATCATCTGCCTGATGGCTGTGTGACATCTCTTACAGTCTGCATTGTGACTAATAAAATGATGGGTCATGGAGACGGGGTTCATACAGAGCTCCACCACACCAGCTCCTCCCCACATACACTCCCATGCACCAGTTCACTTACACATGGTACCAGATCACACACACATGTACGCCCAACCATATAGTGGCAGTTCGACACATACGTACACACATGCAGTGGTGTAAAGTACTACTTAAGCAGTTTTTGGGGGTATCTGTACTTTACAATTTATATTTTTGACAACTTTTACTTCACTACATTTCTAAAGAAAATATTGTACTTTTCACTCCATACATTTTCCCTGACAACCCAAAGTACTCGTTACATTTCGAATGCTTAGCAGGAGAGGGAAATGGTGAAATTGACGCACTTATCAAGAGAACATGTGGTCATCCCTACTGCCTATGGTCTGGCGGACTCACTAAACAGAAATGCATCTTTTGTAAATAATGTCTGAGTGTTGGAGTGTGCCCCTGGCTATCCGTACATTTTAAAAACAAGAAAATGGTGCCGTCTGCTTTGATAATATAAGGAATTTGAAATGATGTATACTTTACTTCTACTTTTGATACTTAAGTATATTTTAGCAATTACATTTAATTTTGATACTTAAGTATATTTAAAACCAAATACTTTTAGACTTTTCCTCAAGTACTATTTTACTGGGTGACTTTCACTTTTACTTGAGTAACTTTCTATTAAGGTATCTCTACTTTTACTCAAGTATGACAATGGGGTACTTTTTCCACCACTGCACACATGTACGCACGCACGCACGCACACACACACACACACACCATAGTACCAGCTAACACACACAGGTCCAGCCATAGCACAAACACACATGCCAACACACACGCAAAAAATTGGTTACAGAAGAGGGAGGAAGGAGGAGAGGCAGGTGGTTGTCAGTGTGTGTGTGTGTTTGCATGCGTGTCACTGCTTAAGTCTTACCCGTTTGCGTAGGTTGCAGGTGAGGATGAGGTTGCGTGAGAAGAAGTTAGCAAAGGATGTGTAGAAACCCAGAACCTTGAGCAGCCCCTCTCTCTTGATGATGTGCAGGTCGCAGTATGTCAGCGCCCGCACGTTAAAACACGAGTATGCAAGAGTGGTCTCATTCCAGAACATATCTCCAAGCACATCTCCTTTACCTGAGAGAGGAAAAAGAGAAATGGAGAGATTTGTGTGGGAGACAAAGTACAATATTGAGTCATTTCTCAGTGAAATCAGCAGTCACAAATTTAATGAATATTCTGAGATCCGAGGTTAAGGTGAGAATGTTTTGTCAAGGAGCAGAATTATTTTTTTGCCCGCACTACAGACGGATATATTGGTCCGCTAATATAGGACTAGTAAAGGCCCAGTGCACTACTTTTGTGGGGGGGAAAAGTGTTTCATATATAAATAAAATGATTTTTCAGGGGGTGCTGCAGCACCCTCAGCACTCCTACTTCCCGCGGTTATGGCCCCATGGCCAGTGGAGTGGATTTTTAAAAGTGTTTCTGCAGGTTGTCCAGATATAGGCTTGCTACAGTGGGAGTGTAGCAGGCAGCTCCTCTCATCTGCTACTGGGCTGCTAATGAGGAATCGAGAGCATACCCAGAGCTCAGAGTAAGCTTAGTGTTAGCCAGGGGAAATCATAGGAGTGTTTCCCGATTTATCTCTAGTAGTACTCATAACTTACCATCAACAATATTAAAGGCTCATTGTCTACCCTTCAACCCAGAAGCCTGGAAGGGATGAGAGAGCCAAGCCTATGGTTTTGTAGCTTCAACCCCGCAGCACACACACCAATTGATTAATGGACTGCTGAATGTATATTTTTTTATCATGCTTTGTTTGTATCTAAATCATATGTGTGAAATGCTTGATAGTGTATGTGATGTAAACAGAGAGGTCTACTTTCTTGGGGACCTGAATATTGACTGGTTTTCATCAAGCTCTCCGCTCAAAAGGAAGCTTCTCAGTGTAACCAGTGCCTGTAATCTGGTTGAGGTTATTAATCAAACTACCATGGTGTTTACAAACACTACAGGAAAAAGATCATCCACATGTATCGATAATCTTTTTTTCTAATACTGTAGAACGTTGTTCTAAAGCTGTATCTGTACCCACTGGATGCAGGGATCACAAAATAGTGGCTATATCCAGGAATGCCAAAGTTCCAAAATCTGGGCCAAAATAGTGTATAAGAGATCATTTATTTTGTTGCTGTGACTCTTATGTGGATAATGTTACAAATATTTGTTGGTCAGATGTGATTAATAAGGAGCATCCAGGCGCTGCACTTGATGAATTTATAAAATTGCGTCTTCCAATTAATGATAAACATGCACCTGTTAAGAAACTGGCTGCTAGAACTGTTAAGGCTCAATGGATTGATGAGAAATTGAAAAACAGCATGGTTGAAAGAGATGGGGCAAAAGGAGTGTCTAGTTGCACATCTGACTGGCTGACTTGCTGCAAATTGAGAAACTGTGTGACTAAACTTAACAAAAGGACGAAGAAACTGTATTATGAAGCCAAGATCAATGATATAACGAATGCTGGATAAAAAAACTTGAGCACTTGAAATGAAATTATGGGCAGAAAGACAAATTCTACTCCTTTTATTGAATCAGATTGCTTATTGATCACAAAACCATTTGATGTTGACAATTATTACTTCATTGGCAAAGTGGGCAAACTTAGGAAGGAAATGCCAACAACAAACTGTGAGCCATCGTATTCATACATCAAAAAATGAAATGATGAAAAGTATTGCGAGTTTGAATTCTGTAAAATTATTGTGGGAGAGGTAGAAAAATGATTGTTATCGATAAATAATGACAAAGCGTCCTTTAATGATTCTAACAGCAAACCTGTAAGCTTGCGCCAGCTCTTAGCAAACTGTTGGAAATTGTGTTGGACCAAATATAATGCTATTTGTCTGTAAACAAATTAACAACAGACTTTCAGCATGCTTATAGAGAAGGGCACTCAACATGTACTGCACTGACACAAATTACTGATGATTGGTTGAAAGAAATTGATAAGATTGTGGGAGCTGTACTGTTAGATTTCAGTGCAGCTTTTGATATTATTGACCATAAACTGTTGCTGAAAATACGTATGTGTTATGGCTTTTCAACCTCTGCCATATCGTGGATTCAGAGCTATCTATCTAATAGAACTCAAACGGTTTCCTTTAATAGAAGCTTCTATAACCTGTTATGGCTAGGGGGCAGTATTTTCACAGCCGGATAAAAAACGTACCCGATTTAATCTGATTATTACTCCTGCCCAGAAACTAGAATATGCATATAATTATTAGCTTTGGATAGAAAACACTCCAAAGTTTCTAAAACTTTTTGAATGGTGTCTGTGAGTATAACAGAACTCATTTGGCAGGCCAAAACCTGAGAAGATTCCATGCAGGAAGTGCCCTGTCTGACAATTTCTTGCCCTTCTTGATTATCTCTATCCATTACAGAGGATCTCTGCTGTTACGTGACACTTCCTACGGCTCCCATAAGCTCTCAGAAGGCGGAAAAAAGCTGAATCGTGGCTTTGCAGGCTCTGGTTGAAAAAAAGTAGCGCGTTTGGGTAGTGGCTGGTTACAGTACTGTGAGACTCAGGCTCGTGCCCGGGTCGACAGAATGCTTTGTTTTCTTTCGTCTGTTTACCTAAACGCAGATTCCCGGTCGGAATATTATCGCTTTTTTACGAGAAAAATTGCATAAAAATTGATTTTAAACAGCGGTTGACATGCTTCGAAGTACGGTAATGGAATATTTAGAAATCTTTTGTCACGAATTGCGCCATGCTCGTGGCCCTTATTTACACTTTCGGATAGTGTCTTGAACGCACGAACAAAACGCCGCTATTTGGATATAACGATGGATTATTTTGGACCAAACCAACATTTGTTATTGAAGTAGCAGTCCTGGGAGTGCATTCTGACGAAGACAACAAAGGTAATCAAACTTTTGTAATAGTAAATTGGAGTTTGGTCAGGGCTAAACTTGGTCGGTGTCTAAATGGCTAGCCGTGATGGCTGGGCTATCTACTGAGAATATTGCAAAATGTGCTTTCACCGAAAAGCTATTTTAAAATCGGACATATCGAGTGCATAGAGGAGTTCTGTATCTATAATTCTTAAAATAATTGTTATGTTTTTTGTGAACGTTTATCGTGAGTAATTTAGTAAATTCACCGGATGTTTGCGGGAGGGTATGCTAGTTCTGAACGTCACATGCTAATGTAAAAAATCTGGTTTTTGATATAAATATGAACTTGATTGAACAAAACATGCATGCATTGTATAACATAATGTCCTAGGGTTGTCATCTGATGAAGATCATCAAAGGTTAGTGCTGCATTTAGCTGTGGTTTTGTTTTTTGTGACATTATATGCTAGCTTGAAAAATGGGTGTCTGATTATTTCTGGCTGGGTACTCTGCTGACATAATCTAATGTTTTGCTTTCGCTGTAAAGCCTTTTTGAAATCGGACAGTGTGGTTAGATTAACGAGAGTCTTGTCTTTAAAATGCTGTAAAATAGTCATATGTTTGAAAAATTGAAGTTTTCGGATTTTAGAGGAGTTTGTATTTCGCGCCACGCCCATCATTGGATATTGGAGCAGGCGTTCCACTAGCGGAACGTCTAGATGTAAGAGGATAATATCAAACATGTAAAGTGTGGTGTACCGCAGAATAGCTCTTTAGGCCCTCTACTCTTTTCTATTTTTACCAATGATCTGCAACTGGCATTAAACAAAGCATGTGTGTCCATGTTCTCTCTGCTACCGCACGGCAAGTGGTACCGGAGCGCCAAGTCGAGATCCAAAAGGCTTCTTAACAGCTTCTACCCTCAAGCCATAAGACTCCTGAAAAGCTAATCAAAGGTCTACCCAGACCCCTCTTTTACACTGCTGCTACTCTGTTTATAATCTATGCATAGTCACTTTAACTCTACCTACATGTACATATTACCTCAATTACCTCACCTAACTGGTGCCCCTGCACATTGACTATTATTTTCTATTTTCTACACTTATTTTTATTTGTTTTTCTTAACTTCTTAAAGCATTGTTGGTTAAGGGCTTGTAAGTAAGCATTTCACTGTAAGGTCTACACCGTTTTTATTCAGCTCATGTGACAAATACAATTTGATTTGATTGCATGCGGATGATTCAACCATACACACATCAGCAACCACAGCTAACCCTTAATGATTTGCAGTTTGTTTTGGAATGGGTGGCCAGGAATAAACTGGTCCTAAACATCTCTAAAAACTAAGAACATTGTATTTGGTACAACTCATTCCCTAAGTTCTAGACCTCAGCTGAATCTGGTAATGAATGGTGTGGCTGTTGAACAAGTTGAGGAGATTAAATTACTTGGCGTTACCTTGGATTGTAAACTATCATGGTCAAAACATATAGATACAATGGTTGTAAAGATGGGGAGAGGTATGTCTGTAATAAAGAGATGCTCTGCTTTTTTGACATCACACTCCAAAAACCAAATCCTGCAGGCTCTAGTTTTGTCTTTTGATTATTGTCCAGTCTTGCGGTTGAGTGTTGCAAGGAAAGACCTAGTTAAGCTACAGCTGGCCCAGAACAGAGTGGCACACCTTGCTCTTCATTGTAATCAGAGGGGTGATATAAATACTATGCATGCCAGTCTCTCTTGGCTAAAAGTTGAGGAGAGACTAACTGCATAATTTCTTTTTATAAGAAACATGAATGTGTTGAAAATCCCAAATTGTTTGCATAGTCAACTTACACACAGCTCTGACACACACACTTACCCCACCAGACATGCCACCAGGGGTCTTTCCACAGTCCCCAAATCCAGAACAAATTCAAGAAAGAGTACAGTATTATATAGAGCCATTATTGCATGGAACTCCGTTCCATCTAATATTGTTCAAGTGAACAGCAAACTTGGTTTAAGAAAACAGATAAAGCAACACATCACGACACAATGCCTCTCCCCTCTTTGACTTAGATAATTTGTGAGTATGTATTGATATCTAGGCTACGTGTGCCTTGTTTATTATTATTTTTTACATTTATGTACTTCTGTTCTTGATCTGTTGTCTATTAATGTTCTGTATTATGTCATGTTTCATGTTTTGTGTGGACCCCAGGAAGAGTAGCTGTTGCTTTTGCAATAGCTAATGGCGATCCTAATAAAATACCAAATACCAAAAAGGCCCAGTGCAGTCACAATTCTGTTTTATCTGCTGATGAAACACATTGTAAAAGTGTGAAACAATATGATCATTGTTATTTCCTGATAGATACAATTAACACAGGACCTTTTAATCAGAAGTTTTTGCATGAGTGTAGTTTTGGGTTGTCTGGTGACAACACCATGCAGTTTAAGTTCATATATGAACAACAAAGAGAGTTCCAAACCTCTCTGCCAAGGTACTTATTTCCTACCCATAAATGATTTGACATTGAAATAAAAAAGCATCTGCATCGAGCCTTTAAACATGATAGCTCAAACTTACAGACTACCATTCCGCAGAGAGTTAATGCTCTGAGTGATGTTAGACTCATGTGCCTCCCTCCTCTCGTGCTGCTTTATCCTGTTTGGGATAGGGGGCAGTATTGAGAATTTTGGAAAAAATATGTGCCCTTTTTTAACTGCCTCCTACACCAACTCAGAAGCTAGAATATGCATATTATTGTTCAGGTTTGGATAGAAAACACTCTGAATTTTCTAAAACTGTTTGAATGGTGTCTGTGAGTATAACAGAACTCCTATGGCAGGCAAAAACCTGACAAGGTTTCAAGCAGGAAGTTCCCTGTCTGACAAGGAGTCGTGCGTCTTGCATCTTTTTATTGAAAAGTAAGGATCTTAGCTGTAACGTGACAATTCCCAGGGCTCCAATAGGCTCTCAGAACCCGCGAAAAACCTGAAGGTTTACGAGGGAGCCTCAGGCTGAAACACATTATCACCTTTTGTAAGTGGCTGCTCAGAGGACCTTTGAATGAGGCGCGTGCACGATTCGCTCCTGAGGATAATTTTTTTTCGGCTGTTTAGGCTCAATGCATGTTCCCGGTCGGAATATTATCACTTATCTACGAGATAAATGGCATAAAAATTGGTTTTAAACAGCTGTTGACATGCTTCGAAGTACGGTAATGGAATATTTAGACATTTTTGTCAAGCCAATGCGCCATGCGCGACACCGTGAAGAAGCATTCTGATAGTGTCTAGAACTCACAAACAAAACGTCGCTGTTTGGATATAACGATGGATTATTTGGGACCAAACCAACATTTGTTATTGAAGTAGAAGTCCTGGCAGTGTATTCTGACGAAGAACAAGCAAGGTAAGAACATTTTTCTTATAGGAAATGTGATTTTGGTGGAGGCTGACCTGGGTGGGTATCTAAATAGCTAGCCCTGTGATGCCGGGCTATGTACTTAGATTATTGCAAAATGTGCTTCATCCGAAAAGCTATTTTAAAATCGGACATATCGAGTGCATAGAGGAGTAATGTATCTATAATTCTTAAAATAATTGTTATGCTTTTTGTGAACGTTTATCGTGAGTAATTTAGCAAACTGTTAGTAAATTCCCCGGAAGTTTGCGGGGGTTATGCTTTTTCTGAACGTCACATGCTAATGTAAAAAGCTGTTTTTTGATATAAATATGAACTTGATTGAACAGACATGCATGTATTGTATAACACAATGTCCTAGGTGTGTCATCTGATGAAGATCATAAAAGGTTAGTGCTGCATTTAGCTGTGGTTTGGGTTTATGTGACATGATATGCTAGCTTGAAAAATGGGTGTCTGATTTTTTCTGGCTGGGCACTCTGCTGACATAATCTAATGTTTTGCTTTCGTTGTAAAGCCTTTTTGAAATCGGACAGTGGGGTTAGATTAACGAGATTCTTGTCTTTAAATAGCTGTAAAATAGTCATATATGTTTGAGAAATTGAAGTAATAGTATTTCTAACGATTCAAAAATCGCGCCACTGGATTTCAGTGGCTGTTACGTAGGTGGGACGAGTTCGTCCCACATGCGCCAGAGAGGTTATCTGTTCGTTTTTGAGTTGAAAAGCCAAACCACTGAAACAACATAATCCACAGACAAACTCAAGAACTAGCCAATAAGTTGGTGCGGAAACAGGTGAGGCGCCAAGATGCACTCTGCTGCTCACCTAGAATGGCGATGACCTCATTGTCCTGGATGACCTCCAGTGACCCTGACACCAAGAAGCACAGGGTGTCGACACTCTCTCCTGTGTGGAAGGTCAGGTCCCCGGGGGCACAGTGGATGGTCTGAAACTCCCCTGCTAATGAGCGCAGGCAGCGGTCACTGGCCAGGCGGAACGCTGGGTGCTCACTGAACACCTTCCGGTTGAGGTGGACACAGATGTCAGCCCGCATGTCTTTAGGACAGATGGACAGCACCTGGAGATGGGGAGACAGACACCTGGCAATCAGGCTTTGGACAATTGACATCAGGCTTTCATGTCATTTCTATTACTTTGCAAGGTATAGTATGGGTTTCCCCATCGTACTGAGCCATTAAGACATTGTGTATTCACATACATTAGAATGTAATGGGAGTCCTACAAGCATCTCTTCTCCTTCTAGGCGGAGTTCCTCTGTCCAGTGTCTGTTTTCTTTTGCCCATCTTAATCTTTTATTGGCCAGTCTGAGATATGGCATTTTTTTGCAACTCTGCCTAGAAGGCCAGCATCCCGGAGTCGCCTCTTCACTGTTGACGTTGAGACTGGTGTTTTGCGGGAACTATTTAATGAAGCCGCCAGTTGAGGACTTGTGAGGCGTCCGTTTCTCAAACTAGACACTCTAATGTACTTGTTCTCTTGCTCAGTTGTGCATCGGGACCTCCCACTCCTCTTTCTATTCTGGTTAGAGACAGTTTCTGCTGTTCTGTGAAGAGAGTAGTACACAGCGTTGTATGAGATCTTCAGTTTCTTGGCAATTTCTCGCATGGAATAGTCTTCATTTCTCAGAACAAGAATAGACTGACGAGTTTCAGAAGAAAGTTTTGTTTCTGGCCATTTTGAGCCTGTAATCAAACCCACAAATGCTGATGCTCCAGATACTCAACTAGTCTAAAGAAGGCATGTTTTATTGCTTCTTTAAATCAGAACAACAGTTTTCAGCTGTGCTAACATAATTGCAAGAGGGTTTTCAAATGATCAATTAGCTTTTTAAAATTATAAACTTGGATGAGCTAACACAACGTGACATTGGAACACAGGAGTGATGATTGCTGATAATTGGTCTCTATGTAGATATTCCATAAAAAGTCAGCCGTTTCCAGCTACAATAGTATTTTACATCATGAACAATATCTACACTGTATGTCTATTCAAATTTGATGTTATTTTAATGGACAAAAAACAAGGACATTTCTAAGAACCTCAAACTTTTGAATGGTAGTGTATTTCCTGACCAAACTTCCACAAGTTCTAGTCAGTTATAGTCACAGCTGTGTACATTCCACCTCAAGCAGACATCAAGACAGCCATCAAGAAACCATACATCCTGTGGCTGCATTTATTGTAGCTGGGGATTTTAACAAACCAAATTTGAGAACAAGTCTACCTAAATTCTTCCAGCATACCGATTGCACTACGCGCATGCGCAATACCCTCGACCACTGCTACTCTAACTTCCGCGATGCATACAAAGCCCTCCCCCACCCTCCCTTCGACAAATCCGACCACGACGCCATCTTGCTCTTTCCGTCTTATAGGCAAAAAACTCAAACAGGATGTACCAGTGACGAGAACTATTCAACGCTGGTCCGACCAATCGGAAGCCACGCTTCAAGATCGTTTTGATCACGCGGACTGGAATATCTTCCAGTCAGCCTCAGAGAACAACATCGACCTATACGCTGACTCAGTGAGTGCATTTATAAAGGAGTGCATTGGAGATGTTGTACCCACTGTGACTATTAAAACCTACCCTAACCAGAAACTGTGAATGGATGGCGGAATTTGCGCAAAACAAAGTGCGATACACCGCATTTAACCATGGAAAGAGGTCTGGGAATATGTCTTAATATAAACAGAGTAGCTATTCCCTCCGCAAGGCAATCAAACAAGCGAAATGCCAGTACAGGGACAAGGTGGAGTCGCCATTCAACGGCTCAGACACGAGACGTATGTGGCAGGGTCTTTAGAAAGTCACGGACTACAAAAAGAAATCCAGCCACGTCACAGACCTCACCATTCCAGACAAACTAAACACCTTCTTTGACTGCTTTGAGGATAATACAGTACCACCGTCACTGCCCGCTAACAAGGACTGTGCCCTCTCCTTCTCCGTGGCTAACATGAGTAAAACATTTAAACGTGTTAATCCCCGCAAGGCTGCTGGCCCAGAAGGCATCCCTAGCCGCGTCCTCAAAGCTTGTGCAGACAAGCTGGCTGGTGTGTTTACAGACATATTCAATCGCTCCCTATTCCAGTCTGTCCCCACATGCTTCAAGATGGCTACCATTGTTCCTGTACCCAAGAAGGCAAAGATGACTTAACTAAATTACAACCACCCCGTAGCACTCACTTCTGTCATCATGAAGTGCTTGAGAGACTAGTCAAGGATCATATCACCTCCACCTTAAAGACCACCCTAGACCCACTTCAGTTTGCATACCGCCCCAACAGGTCCACAGACGATGCAATCATCATCCCACTGCACACTGCCCTACCCCATCTGGACAAAAGGAATACCTATGTAAGAATGCTGTTCATTGACTACAGCTCAGCATTCAACACCATAGAACCCTACAAGCTCATCAAGTTGGAGGCCCTGGGTCTCAACCCCGCCCTGTGCAATTGGGTCCTGGACTTTGACAGGCCGCCCCCAGGTGGTGAAGGTAGGAAACAACATCTCCACTTCGCTGACTCTCAACACTGGGGCCCCATAAGGGTGTGTGCTCAGCCCCCTCATGTACTCCCTGTTCACCCACGACTGCGTGACCATGCACGCCTCCAACACAAATCATCAAGTTTGCAGACGACACAACAGTAGTGTGCTTGATTACCAACAATGACGAGACAGCCAACATGTCAGGAAGTGAAAGCTTGGTCGCAAATGGGTCTTCCAAATGGACAATGACCCCAAGCATACTTCCAAAGTTGTGGCAAAATGGCTTAAGGACAACAAAGTCAAGGTATTGGAGTGGCCATCACAAAGCCCTGACCTCAATCCCATAGATAATTTGTAGGTAGAACTGAAAAAGTGTGTGAGAGCAAGGAGGCCTAGAAACCTGACTCCGTTACACCAGCTCTGTCAGGAGGAACTGACCAAAATTCACCCAACTTATTGTGATAAGCTTGTGGAAGGCTACCCAAAACGTTTGACCCAAGTTAAACAATTTAAAGGCAATGCTACCAAATACGAATTGAGTGTATGTAAACTTCTGACCCACTGGGAATGTGATGAAAGAAATTGAAGCTGAAATAAATAATTCTCTCTACTATTATTCTGACATTTCACATTCTTAAAATAAAGTGGTGATCCTAACTGACAGAAATTGTGAAATACATTTCAACTGAGTTTTCGGCTAAGGTGTATGTAAACTTCTGACTTCAACTGTATATTTGTTAACGCTGCAATGTTTTCATTTGTTGGCTTTATGTAAGCTATTTTTACATAGTTGTCAATGACAATATAAATTACTTTTTAGGTTTGTATCATTTTTAGAATAGATTTGGATAGACTTGATTAACCACAGCAATGATTTTGAGATATGAAGACGTTATTATGAATTAAATGACTGTCACAAAAATGTACATATGAAAACCATAACTGGAACACAGATTGGTAGAAATGGTAAGATAAATTGGCATGCAACAAGAGAAAGGTTGCCAACTCCTCGTGAAGCCCATTACCTGCAATTTCAGGAGAGTAATGGCAGAATCTGCGAAAGCCAGCAAGGACGGGAGGAGAATAGTTGGTTCAGGTTAAGTTATTTTTTTTTCTCTGGTGCCTTCGAGGCATTTGTCTTATTTCATCAAACCATAAGATTTAAGCATCAGACAAGCTTAATGCATATAGTTGATTTCATTAAAACGCATAGGATGTATCTATATATGAAAAATTACACTTGAATTTATTTTGA
The DNA here is from genome assembly GCF_901001165.1 of Salmo trutta. Lineage (NCBI taxonomy): Eukaryota > Metazoa > Chordata > Actinopteri > Salmoniformes > Salmonidae > Salmo > Salmo trutta. The sequence goes on from NC_042981.1 coordinate 25,019,865, forward strand.
CCAATCGAAAGAACAGATTACTTTTGATCGACAAAGATTATTTATTTTTGTCTGGGACAGCCCTATTGTGTGTTCTGCTATACCTCTGTGTGATGTGATCAGTTTATTCCAGTTCAGAATGAAAATGATTTCTTGTATATTACCAGCAACAGTTCCAACCTAGACAGATATGTAAGACTGTTATTAATGGGGGAAAATAAACATTAATTGTTATTTCTATAGGCATTTCATTGTTATTTGTTTTAGTCTATATTGCATTTTTTTAGGCATAAGGGCATAATTAAATGTACCGATATTTACGTGTAGTTGCATGTTTTAATAAGCTTGGGTCCCAGGAAACACAGAATTTCTCATTTGGGTTCGAGGCTGAAAAAGTGTAACACCTGCTCTAACCCCATGCAGCCCTCCTGTGCTTTAACCGCACGGAGCCCTCCTGTGCTCTAACCCCAGGCAGCCCTGGTGTTAGATGTTATCACTCCGGGGTCCAAGCTCAGGGCCATGGCTCACCATCTCAGCGTCGATGCCCTTGGACATAGACCATGTGGAGACGATGGAGTCCATCAACCTCTCTCTCAGCTCATTGGGCACCTGGTAGAGCTTGAGGAAGTCCCTCACATCGGTCAGCATCTTGTGTTTGCGGTTGGTGTTGGTGTACATCTGCTGGAAGATGGTGGTCACATTTCCAAAGATGGCGGCGTACAGAAGAGCTGGAGAAGAAAGGAATACAGTTGTCATAAGATTAAATGAGCTGAAGTGAGTGGTAATGACAGGCAGGGCCGGTTCCAGGAATAAGCAACATAAGTGGTCGCTTAGGGCCCCCGGCCGCTAGGTAGCACCCGGAACTCAGTTTGGGTTTCAACATACTATTGAGAGTAAGAATATTATAATACACCAGTTGCAATATCAAAATGTGGTTATATAAACTAGTAATCCCAGCCAAATACAGACAGAGCACACAGAGAAAGTGCCCAAGGCCCTGACCTCCATGGGAACTCAATTGATTTTGTTAGTCATTCTCCCTCAGTGCTGTTTATGATGAGGGAGGAAGACATTCTTTTTTATGAGCATGGCCTTATTTCTGATTTCCTATGCCAGGTAATAGTGAAGGAGATTGATAATTCACTCTTGATAACTCATTGCTATATACCAATATACTGAATGATGGAGGCCCTCAAATTCTTCCTCTCCAACTGCTTAAGCGATGTGCCTACAAATTATATAATTGCGCTTGCACAATTAGTGCTTACTAAAAAATATAATATTTTATAAATTTTACTATCTACAGACTTTTGGAACAGAAATGGGAACTCCATTAGCTCCCAACTATGCAAGTCTATTTATGTGGAAATCGAACTGGATATTATTTACATTAATAATGCTAACAAAGATCATGTTAAATATTGGACCCGCTATATAGACGATTGCTTTATGATCTGGACGGGTTCCGAAATTAAATTAATATCTTAACTACACAATCAATTTCCTTCACTATAGAAAATAACATTAACTCTATACATTTCTTGGATGTACTTGTTACAAAGAAGGGACAATCTAAGTACGACAGTCTACAGAAAACCAACAGATAAAAGTACTATATTGACAACCCCCTAAAAAGAGGTTTACCAGCAAGCCAACTTCATAGACTGTGTTGCATCTGCGACACAGAGGAAGAATATGATAGACAATCAAATTCTTTCCTTAAGCGTTTTCGCTTGAGAGGATAACATTACCCCGATACCTGGCTTGATAAAGCTAAAAAATAAGTTAAAAGCTTGAACAGAAGTCAATTACTTAATAAATCCCAACAAAAACAGAACTGTTTTCTGTAAACTATATACTTACTTTCAATGATAGCCATAATGTCATCTAGTCTATTGTTAATAAACATTGGCACAAATTATCAGACTCCTCTTTAAATTCTGCTTTCCAGAATCCACCTATAAACGATCAAGAAATCTATCAAACATATTGGTTAAATCAGATGTGGTCAGAGAGAGAAAAGAGACGTTCATAAAAGGATGCTTCCCCTGTAGATATTGTTCCTCTTGTAGCACCATAAGGAAATGTTCTAACATTAGGACATATGAGATAAAGTCACGTACACCACCGTTCAAAAGTTCGGAGCCAATTAGAAATGTCTTTGAAAGAAGAGCACATTTTTTGTCCATTAAAATAAAATCTAATTGATCAGAAATACAGTTTACAATTACAATTACTATTGTAGCTGGAAACAGCTGATTTTTAATGGAATATCTACATAGGCGTACAGAGGCCCATTATCAGCAACCATCACTCCTGTGTTCCAATGGCATGTTGTGTTAGCTAATCCAAGTTTATCATTTTAAAAGGCTAATCGATCATTAGAAATTCCTTTTGCAATTATGTTAGCACAGCTGAAAACTGTTGTTCTAATTAAAGAAGCAATAAAACTGGCCTTCTTTAGACTAGTTGAGTATCTGGAGCATCAGCATTTGTGGGTTCGATTACAGGCTCAAAATGGCTAGAAACAAAGAACTTTCTTCTGAACCACATCAGTCTATTCTTGTTCTGGGAAATGAAGGGTATTCCATGCGAGAAATTGCCAAGAAACTGATGATCTTGTACAACGATGTGCACTACTCCTTTCACAGAACAGCGCAAACGGGCTCTAACCAGAATAGAAAGAGGAGTGGGAAGTCCCGGTGCACAACTGAGCAAGAGGACAAGTACATTGTTAATCATTGCAATCTACTGCAAAGATAGCCTGCAGAGTTCTGTATTACTATCCAAGTCTATACCCAAACAATTCGAGCTTCTACTTCTAAAAATGCACCTTTCCAGAAACAAGTCTCTCACTGTTGCCGCTTGCTATAGACCTCCCTCTGCCACCAGCTGTGCCCTCAATACCATATGTGAATTGATTGCCCCCCATCTATCTTCTGAGCTCGTGCTACTAGGTGACCTAAACTGGGACATGCTTAACACCCCGGCCATCCTACAATCTAAGCTTGATGCCCTCAATCTCACACAAATTACCAATGAACCTACCAGGTGTAACCCCAAATCCGTAAACACGGGCACCCTCATAGATGTCATCCTAACTAACTCGCCCTCCAAATACACCTCTGCTGTTTTCAATCAAGATCTCAGCGATCACTGCCTCATTGCCTGCATCCGTAATGGGTCTGCGACCAAACGACTTCTGCGAGCAGGCCTTTCTAATCGACCTGGCCGGGGTATCCTGGAATGACACTGACCTCATCCCGTCAGTAGATGATGCCTGGTTATTCTTTAAAAGTGCTTTCCTCACCATCTTAAATAAGCATGACCTACTCAAAAAATGTAGAACTAGGAATAGATATAGTCCTTGGTTCACTTCAGACCTGTCTGCCCTTGACCAGTACAAAAACATCTTGTGGCGTTCTGCATTAGCATCGAATAGCCCCCGTGATATGCAACATTTCAGGGAAGTTAGGAATGAATATACACAGGTATTTAGAAAAGCTAAGGCTAGCTTTTTCAAACAAAAATTTGCATCCTGTAGTACTAACTCAAAAAAGTTCTGGGACATTGTAAAGTCCATGGAGAATAAGAGCACCTCCTCCCAGCTGCCCACTGCTCTGAGGCTAGGAAACACTGTTACCACCGATAAATCCACTATAATTGAGAATTTCAATAAGCATTTCTCTACGGCTGGCCATGCTTTCCACCTGGCTACCCCTACCCCTGTCAACTGCCCGGCACCCTCCACAGCAACCCGCCAAAGGCCCCACCATTTCTCCTTCAGCCAAATCCAGATAGCTGATGTTCTGAAAGAGCTACAAAATCTGGACCCATACAAATCAGCCGGGCTAGACAATCTGGACCCTCTCTTTCTAAAATTATCTGCCGAAATTGTTGCAACCCCTATTACTAGCCTGTTCAACCTCTCTTTCGTATCGTCTGAGATCCCCAAAGATTGGAAAGCTGCCGCGGTCATCCCCCTCTTCAAAGGGGGTGACACTCTAGACCCAAACTGCTACAGACCTATATCTACCCTACCCTGTCTTTCTAAGGTCTTCGAAAGCCAAGTTAACAAACAGATTACCGACCATTTCGAATCCCACGCACCTTCTCCGCTATGCAATCTGGTTTCAGAGCTGGTCATGGGTGCACCTCAGCCACGCTCAAGGTCCTAAACGACATCATAACCACCATCGATAAGAGACATTACAGTGCAGCCGTATTCATCGACCTGGCCAAGGCTTTCGACTCTGTCAATCACCACATTCTTATTGGCAGACTCGACAGCCTTGGTTTCTCAAATGATTGCCTCGCCTGGTTTACCAACTACTTCTCTGATAGAGTTCAGTGTGTCAAATCGGAGGGCCTGTTGTCCGGACCTCTGGCAGTCTATGGGTGTGCCACAGGGTTCAATTCTCTTGCTGCTGGTGATTCTCTGATCCACCTCTACGCAGACGACACCATTCTGTATACTTCTGGCCCCTCTTTGGACACTGTGTTAACTAACCTCCAGACGAACTTCAACACCATACAACTCTCCTTCCGTGGCCTCCAACTGCTCTTAAACCCAAGTAAAACTAAATGCATGCTATTCAATCGATCACTGCCCGCACCTGCTCGCCTGTCCAGCATCACTACTCTGGACGGCTCTGACTTAGAATACGTGGACAACTACCTGGGTGTCTGGTTAGACTGTAAAATCTCCTTCCAGACTCACATTAAGCATCTCCAATGCAAAATGAAATCTAGAATCGGCTTCCTATATCGCAACAAAGCATCCTTCACTCATGCTGCCAAACATACCCTCGTAAAACTGACCATCCTACCGATCCTCGACTTCGGTGATGTCATCTATAAAATAGCCTCCAACGCTCTACTCAACAAACTGGATGCAGTCTATCACAGTGCCATCCGTTTTGACACCAAAGCCCCATACACTACCCACCATTGCGACCTGTGCGCTCTCGTTGGTTGGCCCTCGCTTCATACTCGTCGCCAAACCCACTGGCTACAGGTTATCTACAAGTCTCTGCTAGGTAAAGCCCCGCCTTATCTCAGCTCACTGGTCACCATAGCAGCACCCACTCGTAGCACGCGCTCCAGCAGGTATATCTCACTGGTCACCCCCAAAGCCAATTCCTCCTTTGGTCTTCTTTCCTTCCAGTTCTCTGCTGCCAATGACTGGAACGAACTGCAAAAATCACTGAAGCTGGAGACCCATATATCTCCCTCACTAGCTATAAGCACCAGCTGTCACAGCAGCTCACAGATCACTGCACCTGTACATAGCCCATCTGTAAACAGCCCATCTACCTTCCTCATCCCCATACTGTATTTATTTATTTACCTTGCTCCTTTGCACCCCAGTATCTCTACTTGCACATTCATCTTCTGCACATCTACCATTCCAGTGTTTAATTGCTATATTGTAATTACTTCGCCACCATGGCCTATTTATTGCCTTAACTTACCTCATTTGCACGCACTGTATATAGACTTTTTGTTTTCTTTTGTTCTACTGTATTATTGACCGCATGTTTAGTTTATTCCATGTGTAACTCTGTGTTGTTGTATGTGTCGAATTGCTATGCTTTAACTTGGCCAGGTCGCAGTTGCAAATGAGAACTTGTTCTCAACTAGCCTACCTGATTAAATATATATATTTTTTTCAATTAGAGTGTCTAGTTTGAGAAACAGACCCCTAACAAGTCCTCAAATGGCAGCTTCATTAAATAGTACCCACAAAAATAAAAAAATAAAAAGTCTTAACGTCAACAGTGAAGAGGCGATTCCGGGATGCTGGCCTTCTAGGCAGAGTTGCAAAGAAAAAGCCATATCTTAGACTCGCCAATAAAATTCAAAGATTAAGATGGGCAAAAGAACACAGACACTAGACAGAGGAACTCCGCCTAGAAGGCCAGCATCCCAGAGTTGCCTCTTCAATGTTGACGTTGAGACTGGTGTTTTAAGTAGAGGTCGACTGATGAATCGGAACGGCCGATTAATTAGGGCCGATTTCAAGTTTTCATAACAATCTGTAATTGGCATTTTTGGACACCGATTACATTGCACTCCAGAAGGAGACTGTGTGGCAGACTGACTACCTGTTATGCGAGTGCAGCAAGGAGCCAAGGTAAGGTGCTAGCTAGCATTAAACTTATAAAATAACAATCTTAACATAATCACTAGTTAACTACACATGGTTGATGATATTACTAGTTTATCTAGCTTGTCCTGCGTTGCATATAATCGATGCGGTGCCTGTTAATTTATCATTGAATCACAGATTACTTCGCCAAATGGGTGATTTAACATGCGCATTCGCGAAGAAAGCACTGTCGTTGCACCAATGTGTACCTAACCATAAACATCAACGCCTTTCTTAAAATCAATACACAAGTAGATATTTTAAACCTGCATATTTAGTTAATATTGCATACTAACATGAATTTTTTTTAACGAGGGAAATTGTGTCACTTCTCTTGCGTTCTGTGCAACAGAGTCAGGGTAAATGCAGCAGTTTGGGCCGCCTGGCTCGTTGCGGACTGTGTGAAGACCATTTCTTCCTAACAAAAGACAGCCAATTTAGCCAAACGGGGGATGTGTTAACAAAAGCGCATTTGTGAAAAAAAGCACAATTGTTGCACAAATGTACCTAACCATAAACATCAATGCCTTTCTTAAAATCAATACACATAAGTATATATTTTTAAACCTGCATATTTAGTTAAGAAATTCATGTTAGCAGGCAATATTAACTAGGGAAATTGTGTCTCCTCCCAGAGTGCTAAGAACCTTGGCGTGACCCTGGACAACACCCTGTCGTTCTCCACTAACATCAAGGCGGTGACCCGATCCTGTAGGTTCATGCTCTACAACATTCGCAGAGTACGACCCTGCCTCACACAGGAAGCGGCGCAGGTCCTAGTCCAGGCACTTGTCATCTCCCGTCTGGATTACTGCAACTCGCTGTTGGCTGGGCTCCCTGCCTGTGCCATTAAACCCCTACAACTCATCCAGAACGCCGCAGCCCGTCTGGTGTTCAACCTTCCCAAGTTCTCTCACGTCACCCCGCTCCTCCGCTCTCTCCACTGGCTTCCAGTTGAAGCTACAAGTCCATGGTGCTTGCCTACGGAGCTGTGAGGGGAACGGCACCTCCGTACCTTCAGGCTCTGATCAGGTCCTACACCCAAACAAGGGCACTGCGTTCATCCACCTCTGGCCTGCTCGCCTCCCTACCTCTGAGGAAGCACAGTTCCCGCTCAGCCCAGTCAAAACTGTTCGCTGCTCTGGCACCCCAATGGTGGAACAAGCTCCCTCACGACGCCAGGACAGCGGAGTCAATCACCACCTTCCGGAGACACCTGAAACCCCACCTCTTTAAGGAATACCTGGGATAGGATAAAGTAATCCTTCTACCCCCACCCCCCAAAAGATTTAGATGCACTATTGTAAAGTGGTTGTTCCACTGGATATCATAAGGTGAATGCACCAATTTGTAAGTCGCTCTGGATAAGAGCGTCTGCTAAATGACTTAAATGTAAATGTAAATGTGTCACTTCACTTGCGTTCATTGCACACAGAGTCAGGATATATGCAACAGTTTGGGCCACATGGCTCGTTGCGAACTAATTATGACATAACAATGAAGGTTGTGCAATGTAACAGCAATATTTAGACTTAGGGATGCCACCCATTAGATAAAATACGGAACGGTTCCGTATTTCACTGAAAGAATAAACGTTTTGTTTTCGAAATGATAGTTTCCGGATTTGACCATATTAATGACGTAAGGCTCGTATTTCTGTGTGTTATTATATTATAATTAAGTCTATGATTTAATAGAGCAGTCTGACTGAGTGGTGGTAGGCAGCAGCAGGCTCATAAGCATTCATTCAAACAGCACTTTTCTGCATTTGCCAGCAGCTCTTCGCTGTGCTTCAAGCATTGAGCTGTTTATGACTCAAAGCCTATCAACTCCCGAGATTAGGCTGGCAATACTAAAGTAAAGTAATGTATTATATTAAGTTAAAATAAGTGTTCATTGTTCATTCAGTATTGTTGTAATTGTCATTATTACAAATATATATACAAAAATCGTCCGATTAATCGGCATCGGATTTTTTGGTCCTCCAATAATCGGCATCGAAAAATCATAAATCTGTCAACCTCTAGTTTTAAGGGTACTAATTTAATGAAGCTGCCACCTGGGGCAACTGATTTGTGACTTGCCCTTCGTGCCCGCTATCATACTCCATTATTCTGTATCTCTTTGTGACTCATTTGTATACAGGTAGATCATAGAGGCCACATTTCTGATTGGCAGATGAGTGGCAAACCTGATTAGAAGAACCTGCTGCTCATCTGTTGTTCTTTACAAATGCTGTTTTTAATTAAAGCAAATTGTACCTACACACTGAAGAAGGCAGTAAAGCCGAAACGTCTGTGTACGCTTTCTCTGAATCAGAAAAAAAATGAACATTGAATAATGAAGTAAGCTTTATGCAATATATTTTTTAGAGCGAACCTATTACACCTCTTTGTTTGTTTGAATTCGCAGGTTTTACGCACCAGCCAACCTTCTGCGAGAGCGCGATGGTTCTCTTTTGTTTACATATTTACATTACAGCATATTGGATGACTGTCATTCATATTCCATTCACCCAGCTCAATGTAACATCGATAGGTTTAGGCTGCTACATGAAACTCTAATTTTCCCTATACCCAGGGAAACAACCTAGCCTTTGAATGAAAGTTTACAACATAGGTGCAGAGGTCGAAAGAAATTTGAATAATCAAGGTGACAGACATTGACACATTCAATACCACCTTGCACGCTCTTGCCTGAATCTAGCTGATCTAGGGTGTAATTATTAGTCCAACAGTTGCAAACGATAGTTTCTGTTGGACAAATTCAGGTATGTTTATCACTGTTTCGTTCCATTTGCTTCTGTTTAAGAAACGTTTTTCAACAGAATTGGCAGAATGAATACACCCCTGATCACACGCAAACACAGTTCACTTTCATAGAAGCCACATACAAACAGCATGGTCCCTTTGATAGTTGTATAATTCCTTCTCACATCTATGCGCTCTCCTCCTCTCACCTTTTCCCTACGCTTGTTCATTTTAGTGCACAGCACATCAGCAGTCTGTGACCAGGGGAAAAATCTTTCCAAGCCCAACCTTCAAATCATAACCGCCACACACAGCCTATATCGTAGTCACCATATAACGTCATTGTCAACATAGCTACTAGAAGTAACGTGCTAGTAAACCCGCTACAATCATGCAGTACAGTGTACAGTCAGCAGCTCAGCAGTTACACCGGCGGACCCTGGTGACAATACATTAATAAAACCAAAAGCTTACCTTAACTTGGAAGAATTCCAGTGTTGGATATCCATAGCCGGCTAACTAATATAGCATCACTCTCTCTGTTTGAGCCGGGTGTTTTAGTAGGATAAACTATCTAGCTGCATTCTCTAGCTAAGAAAATTTAAAATATATATATTATGAAATATATATCTGTTTTAGTGTCTTCTTCGCCTTCATTTTTCCAACACCATCATTAAGTTTGCTGACGACACAACAGTGGTAGGCCTGAACACCAACAACGATGAGACGGTCTATGAGGAGGAGGTCAGAGAACCGGCAGTGTGGTGCCAGGACAACATCCTCTCCCTCATTGTGAGCAAGACAAAGGAGCTGATCGTGGACTACAGGAAAAGGCGGTCCGAACAGGCCCCCATTAACATTGACGGGGCTGTTGTGGAGCGGGTTGAGAGTTTCAAGTTCCTTGGTGTCCACATCACCAACGAACTATCATGGTCCAAACATACCAAGACAGTCGTGAAGAGGGCACGACAAAACCTTTTCCCCCTCAGGAGACTGAAAAGATTTGGCATGGATCCCCAGATCTTCAAAAGGTTCTACAGCTGCACCATCGAGAGCATCCTGACCGGTTGCATCACCGTCTGGCATGGTAACTGCTCGGCATCTGACCGTAAGGCGCTACAGAGGGTAGTGTGAACGGCCCAGTACATCACTGGGGCCAAGCTTCCTGCCATCCAGGACCTATATAATAGGCAGTGTCAGAGGAAAGCACATAAAATTGTCAGAGACTCCAGTCACCCAAGTTATAGACGAGTTTCTCTGCTACCACATGGCAAGCAGTACCAGAGCTTCAAGTCTAGGACCAAAAGGCTCCTCAACAGCTTCTACCCCCAAGCCATAAGACTGCTGACCAATTAATAAAATCACCACTGGACAATTTACACTGACCCCTCCCCCCCTCCTGTACACTGCTGCTACTTGCTGTTTATTATCTATACATAGTCACTTCACCCCCACCTACATGTACAAATTACCTCAACTAACCTGTACCCCCGCATACTGACTCGGTACAGGTGCCCCCTGTATAAAGCCTCGTTATTGCTATTCTTAGTGTCTTACTTTTTATTTTAGTCTATTTGGTAAATATTTTCTTAACTCTTCTTGAACTGCACTGTTGGTTAAGGGCTTGTAAGTAAGCATTTCACGGTAAAGTCTACACTTGTTGTATTTGGCCATGTGACAAATAAAGGTTGATTTGATTTGAATATGGGCCCTTGAAGAAAGATGTTGCCCAATACCTTGCACAGTAGTCCTTTTACCACAGAACCCTAGAGCAGGGGTAGGAAACCCTGTTCCAGACGTGCTGCAGGTACTGAAGGATTTTGTGCCAACTAGGCACCACACCAGGAGTACGTTCAGTTCTCTTGAATGTTTGCTACTTTGAGGAACAGTTTGTACTGAACGTCACGTTTTCCCAAAACATTATTGTACGTTCTTGAACAGACTTTGAGATACATTTGATCTGTTCGGTGGGTGTGCGGCTTGTAGCAATAAGTGATGTAATTAAAGGGCTGCAGTGTATTTTGAACCCACAACCCAACCTTTCCCTGTTTTTCAACTAGTCGTTCAGTACAGCACCGTTTCCGTTCAATTGAAAGTTCTATTATGTTTTTATGTACTGAACGCAGCCCTGACCAACTAAACGAATTGATCAATCAAATGTATTTATAAAGCCCTTCTTACATCAGCTGATGTCAAAAAGTGCTGTACAGAAACCCAGCCTAAATCCCCAAACAGCAAGCAATGCAGGTGTAGAAGTACGGTGGCTAGAAAAAACTTCCTAGAAAGGCCAAATTGATCAGTTCAGTGCCTAAATTCAACACACCTGGTTGCCTACCCCTACCCTAGAGGTATTAGTAAATGCTTATTTTTTATTTAACCTTTATTTAACTAGGCAAGTCAGTTAAGAACAAATTCTTATTTACAATGACGGCCTTCCCCGGCCAAACCCGAACAACGCTGGGCCAATTGTGCGCCGCCCTATGGGACTCCCAATCATGGCTGGATGTGATTCAGCCTTGATTCGAACCAGGGACTGTAGTGACGCCTCTTGCACTGAGATGCAGTACCTTTGACCGCTGCGCCACTCGGGAGCTGAATATTGTATGCGAATTTCCATATATCAATGACACTAACAAAAAGGTTAAATTGTTCAGCAACATGTGCAGTAAATGCTAACATGGCTTTGGTGATGAAAGGTACATAATGCATATATTGTCATCAGGCCACTGCATGCTGTGACATGGACCTGGATAGTGACACATCCTTCTGTCATACTGAACGCCGCCCAGTCAAATGCAATCAATTAACACGTTGTGGCATTGATCAACCAATGGTGTGTTAGATACCACCCTCATACGTTTGCTTGACACCCCTCATTATCATATTGGAGGAAGAACTACAGAAATAAATCATATAAATGAATAAAATGAACGAAAGAGGGAAAGAAAGGTTATTGATGGATTCAATAAAATGTTGTTTTTATTGCTCTCGTATTCTCAGTTTGTCAGTGTCAAAGTAGCCTGTCATTTGGATCATTTGTGAGGTATAAAAAAGATTCTGCTTGAGTTTCCAGTCATCTAAAATCATGAATAATTGCATTAAATGCATTTCTTTCCCATGTGTAAACTTCTGCAATCACATTGAGGCTACTGCTCTATGCCAGTACGCAAAAGCGATGATAATGCATGCAATGCTTTATTATGAAGGCGATTCTTTTTTCATCCGTTCCGGTACCTTAGAGCCCAACCAGGTCACCTTCATCTCTGGCTCACTTTTTGTTCCGGCACCTCCAAATGTACAAATTAAGCACTGTGCATACTTCTGAAGGCAATACTTACCGGTCCTTGAATAATGGTGAGCAGGTACATCCTGTAACAGCCCTATGAACAAAGGTTGAAATGCAGCCAGAGTGCCTGACCCCCACTGTCTGCAATTATACTTAACCTCTTATTGGCACCTTTTTTTAAATGTTCGCCTAAAATGACATACCCAAATCTAACTGACTGTAGCTCAAGCCCTGAAGCAAGGATATGCATATTCTTGGTACCATTTGAAAGGAAACACTTTGAAGTTTATGTAAATGTAAAAGGAATGTAGGAGAATATAACACATTAAATCTGGTAAAAGATAATACAAAGAAAAAGCCAACCGTTTTTTTGTATTTCTTTTGTACCATCATCTTTGAAATGCAAGAGAAAGGCCATAATGTATTATTCCAGCCCAGGTGCAATTTAGATTTTGGCCACTGAATGGCAGCAGTGTATGTGCAGTTTTAGACTGATCCAATGAACCATTGCATTTCTGTTCAAACTGATGTATCAAGACTGCCCAAATTTATGGAATAATATGCCTACCCATGTGAGAGACGCAGACTCAGTCTCAACCTTTAAGTCTTTACTGAAGACACATCTCTTCAGTAGGTCCTATGATTAAGTGTAGTCTGGCCCAGGGGTGTGAAGGTGAACAGAAAGGCTGGAGCAACGAACCGCCTTTGCTGTCTCTGCCTGGCCGGTTCCCCTCCCTCCACTGGGATTCTCTGCCTCTACCCCTATTACAGGGGCTGAGTCACTGGCTTACTGGTGTTCTTCCATGCCGTCCCTAGGAGGGGTGCGTCACTTGAGTGGGTTGAGTCACTGACGTGGTCTTCCTGTCTGGGTTGGCGCCCCCCCTTGGGTTCTGCCGTGGCGGAGATCTTTGTGGGCTATACTCGGCCTTGTCTCGGGATGGTAAGTTGGTGGTTGGAGATATCCCTCCAGTGGTGTGGGGGCTGTGCTTTGGCAAAGTGGGTGGGGTTATATCCTACCTGTTTGGCCCTGTCTGGGGGTTTCATCGGATGGGGCCACAGTTTCTCCTGACCCCTCCTGTCTCAGCCTCCAGTATTTATGCTGCAGTAGTTTATGTGTCGGGGGGCTAGGGTCAGTCTGTCACATCTGGAGTATTTCTCTTGTCTTTTCCGGTGTCCTGTGTGAATTTAAATATGCTCTCTCTAATTCTCTCTTTCTCTTTCTCTCTCGGAGGACCTGAGCCCTAGGACCATGCCTCAGGACTACCTGGCTTGATGACTCCTTGCTGTCCACAGTCCACCTGGCCGTGCTGCTGCTCCAGTTCCAACTGTTCTGCCTGCGGCTATGGAACCCTGACCTGTTCACCGGACGTGCTACCTGTCCCAGACCTGCTGTCCCAGACCTGTTGGAACCCTGACCTGTTCACCGGACGTTCAACCTGTCCCAGACCTGCTGTTTTCAACTCTCTAGAGACAGCAGGAGCGGTAGAGATACTCTCAAAGATCGGCTATGAAAAAGCCAACTGACACTTACTCTTGTGTTACTGACTTGTTGCACCCTCGACAACTACTATGATTATTATTATTTGACCATGCTGGTCATTTATGAACATCTTGGCCATGTGCTGTTATAATCTCCACCCGGCACAGCCAGAAGAGGACTGGCCACCCCTCATAGCCTGGTTCCTCTCTAGGTTTTGGCCTTTCTAGGGAGTTTTTCCTAGCCACCGTGCTTCTACACCTGCATTGCTTGCTATTTGGGGTTTTAGGCTGGGTTTCTGTACAGCACTTTGAGATATCAGATGATGTAAGAAGGGCTATATAAATAAATTTGATGTGCCTAATTTATTTATTAATAACTTTTCATATTCAAAACTGTGCACTTTCCTCAAACAATAGCATGGCATTCTTTCACTGTAATAGCTACTGTAAATTGGACAGTGCAGTTAGATTAACAAGAATTTAAGCTTTCTGCCAATATCAGATATACCTATGTCCTGGGAAATGTCCTTGTTACTTACAACCTCATGCTAATCTCATTAGCCTACATTAGCTCAACCGTCCCGCAGGGGACCCACCAATCCTGAAGAAGTTTTAAGAGGTCCAATCCATCCTGCATGATTAAATTTTCCCCCACTGCGAGTCAGACTGCAGACTCTACGCTTTCAGCACCGCATAAATCACTGTGAGAAATAAAACAATTACAATAAAAAAAGTGATTGCCAGTTTGGGTCGATGGGAAATAAGAATCACAAATAAATGAGTCAGGGAGATAGCCCACAGGGATGATTTGAACAGTGATAATTATGGAAATGATGTGAGAATCAGTACATAAGCAACTTCTGGGTAATTTGAATGGAGAAAAACTGGTGATTTTGGTTAGTAACAGTAGAGGTTCAACTCTACTATGAAACACCTGCAGAATATCCTTTTACACACCCACACTTGTGCTAGGTCCCCCTGACCCGTTGCCATCGCAACATGTCCAAATATATCACCATGCCATTATTAATGTTTCCATGGGGTGCATTCAATTATAAAAGGAATTTCAGTAGGAGAATACAACGAAGAAAAACGAGGTATAAAAGAGACAGGTCTTTTCAACCTACCCTGTGATGCAAGTTACCACAGCCAACATGCTGTGCTCCAAGAGAAAGGAGAGCCTAAACTCTAAACTGCAAAATTATCGCATCAATTCATGCGATTTATAGTGATATGGATTTTTACATATCGCCCAGCCAGCTCTACTCTTTACTATCAGTTATCTCCCTGGAACAGCTGCCGACCCAACCAACCAACACCATGGAAAAGATAAAACAACAAAGCCCATTTACTTACATCCCACTATCATCATGGCCACAGAGAAGATCTTCTCTCTGTCCGTGGTGGGGGCGATGTTGCCGAACCTGATGGTGGTCAGACTGGTCATGGTGAAGTACAGAGAGGCGATGTACAGAGAGTTTTTCCCAGGGCCGCCCTCCCATTGACCTGAGCCACTGGCATTGTAGGAGTACGGCGAGCCGAGGTTGATGGCTAAGTGATAGAGCCAGCTGTCCGTCCTGATGTTGTTGGTGACCTCGTCAATGACCTCGTAGTGTCCAATGCTGTACCAGATGCAGGCCATCCAGTGGGCCACCAGGCCAAACATACACATCAGTAAGACCAGTACAGCTGCTCCATACTCCAAGTAGTGTTCCAGTTTATGGGCCACCCGGCCTAGATGCAGCAGGCGCACCGCCTTCAAATAACTGAACAGTCTGCGAATACCCTGCAAGAGACACAGAGAGGGAACATGGTAAAGGGTTAGTTAGGGTCAGGGTTGTTAGTGCTACATGTTGACATGTAGCACTAACCCCCCTCCGCCCTCAAATTAGCATGATGTAATCAACCCAACTGGACCTGGGGTACAAAAACATGGATACATTTCCATCTCAGTAAATGTCATCTAAATAAGGCTAAACAATGTTCTATGACTGGAGCTGAATAGGATAAAAGTAGTCATAATTGCAGCTTTCCCACTAGTTTATAAAACAGAATATAGTGCCTCAAAAAAAACTGAATACAGATGTAATTTAGCCTTCATATCTCACTTCACACAAAATTGATGTCTCTGAATCAAACAGCTCATCTTGCATTCAGAGTTCTCTCTTCTGATGTAAGCAACACATGTTCTCCAAAGTGCTTGTGTTCTGTCTATGTAATAACACAACTTTCCCAGAGAGGACACAAAAGCAGTTGGCTGAGAAAACAAGCAGACAACAAACAAAAGGATTCTGCTAATATGGAAAAGAGGCAAAAAAACTCTAGTAGCTTGCATCGTGTAAATTGTGCTACTGTATCTACATTATCTCTGCACAAACTGAAGCACAGGTGGAAGGCAGGTGAGTCTCCACAAGGCAACAACATCCAGAGATTGTAAACATTTCACTAACATGAATCTCCATACGCTGCTTTTATCAGATGAAGTATTGCAGCAACATGAAAGTACATAAAAGACAAACTTTCTATCCACTAATATGACATTAAAGAAGTCAGTGGAGGAGCTGTACTGTAGCTGTGGGCAGGTCTAACTAACATGCCACCTTCCCCATCATCGCCTCCCCTCTGTCCCTCTTCTCATCTCTCCTCTTATCCCCTCTTCTCTCACAGCAGCAAAGGCTTCCCCTGAGACCCCAGCTCAGCTCATGATAAATTCCCTTTATTTAACTTCATTGGGGTAGGGGGCAGTATTTTGACGTCCGGATGAAAAGCGTGCCCGAAGTAAACTGCCTGCTACTCAGGCCCAGAAGGTAGGATATGCATATTATTAGTAGATTTGGATAGAAAACACTCTGACGTTTCTAAAACTGTTTGAATGATGTCTGTGAGTATAACAGAACTCATATGGCAGGCAAAAACCTGAGAAAAAAATCCAACCAGGAAGTGTGGAAATCTGAGGTTTGTAATTTTTCAAGTGATTGCCTATCTAATACAGTGTCTGTGGGGTCCTTTTGCACTTCCTACGGCTTCCATTAGATGTCTTTAGAACATTCTTAGAACGTCTTTCGAACGTTGTTTCATGCTTCTACTGTGAATGGGGAGAGAATAAGAGCCATTGGAATCAGATGACTGATAAAATGACATGAGCTCAGACAGGCGCGCGCCCGTGAGAGTTAGGTGTGTTCCTTTTCATTTCTGAAGACAATGGAATTGTCCGGTAGGAATATTATCGAAGATTTATGATAAAAACATCCTAAAGATTGATGTTATACATCGTTTGACATGTTTCTACGAACTGTAATATAACTTTTTTCACTTTGTCTGAACTTACTGCGCTTTGGACATAAAGGATGGACTTTATCGAAACAAAACAAACATTTATTGTGGAACTGGGATTCCTGGGAGTGCATTCCGATGAAGATCATCAAAAGGTAAGTGAATATTTATAATGTTATTTGTGACTTCTGTTGACTCCAAAATGGGGGGTATCTGTATGGCTTGTTTTGATGTATCAGCGCTGTACTCAGATTATTGCAAAGTGTACTTTCGCCAGTAAAACTTTTTTGAAATCTGACACAGCGGTTGAATTAAGGAGAAGTGCATCTATAATTCTTTGAATAACAGTTGTATATTTTATCAACGTTTATGATGAGAATTTCTGTAAATTGATGTGCTCATTCACCGGAAGTTTTGGGAGGCAAAACATTTCTGAACATTACACACCAATGTAAAATGGGGTTTTTGGATATAAATATGAACTTTATCGAGCAAAACATACATGTATTGTGTAACATGAAGTCCTATGAGTGCCATCTGATGAAGATCATCAAAGGTTAATGATTCATTTTAACTGCATTTCTGGTTTTTGTGAAGCCTCTCCTTGCTTGGAAAATGGCTGTGTGGTTTTTCTTGTCTAGGCGCTGTCCTAACATAATCTAATGTTATGCTTTCGCCGTAAAGCCTTTTTGAAATCGGACACTGTGGTTGGATTAACGAGAAGTGTATCTTTAAAATGGGATATAATAGTTGTATGTTTGAGAAATTTGAATTATGAGATTTTTGTTGTTTTGAATTTGGCGCCCTGCTATTTCACTGGCTGTTGGCGAGTGTGTCCCGCAGGTGGGGCACAGAGAGGTTAACTATCAATGCAAGAGAAGCGCGCCGATGTTTTTTAACGTTTATATAACTAGGCAAGTCACTTAAGAACAAATTCTTATTTTACAATGATGGCCTACCCCGGCCAAACCGTCCCCTAACCAAGAAAAGGCTGAGTCAATTGTGCACCGCCCTATGGGACTCCCGATCACGGCCGGTTGTGATACAGCCAGGGATCGAACCAGGGTCAGTAGTGACGCCTTTAGCACTGAGATGCAGTGCCTTAGACCACTGCGCCACTCTAGAGCCTACATCATTGCTCCTGAGACATTGGCTATCGGGATGTAGTACGCTGTTTACCAGGTATCATGCTTCTTATATCATTATACCTGTGCGCTAAATTAGCCTAATGCTAACCCAAACCCCCACAGCCAGCCTTGGCGCGAGGCTAATGATTACACCAAACCCCCACAGCCAGCGTTAGCGCTAAGCTAATGCTAACCCAAACCCCGCCAGATAGCCTTAGTGCTAGGCTAATGCTAACCCCAAACTGATCAGGCCCACACTGGTAAACCCTAGAGAGGCACACAAACCTAAACTAATATACAGCAGGAGACTATTCATCTAATGTATCCTGAACAGACACCAATACAAGACATAATTCACCCCTTCACGCCAGCTTCAAGTAACAGCAGGGAACCTCCCATTCTAGCCACCTGGGCACCTCAGCCTTTAATACAGCAAACATGTATTTTATATAACATATATACACTGAGTGTAGAAAACATTAAGAACACTTGCTCTTTCCATGACAGACTGACCAGGTGAATCCAGGTGAATCCAGGCGAAAGCTATGATCCCTTATTGATGTCACTTGTTAAATCCACATGAATCAGTGAAGATGAAGGAGAGGAGACAGGTTAAAGAAGGATTTTTAAGCCTTGAGACCACTGAGAGATCAAATCAAATGTTATTTGACATGCGCCGAATACAACAGGTGAAGACCTTACACTGAAATGTTTACTTACAAGCCCTTAACCAACAACTCAGTTAAGAAAAATAAGTGTTAAGTAAAAAATAAAAACAACAAATAATTAAAGAGGAGCAGTAAAATGATGTAGTTAATGGCGCCGGAGGATACGGCTGCCGTTTTACGGTCCCCTAAACAATTGTGCTATTGTGTGTGTTTTTTCACGTTATTTGTAAATTATTTTATACATAACGTTTCTGCCAACGTCTCTTATGACCAACAAGAGCTTCTAGATATCAGGACAGCGATTACTCACCACGTACTGGAAGAGGATTTTTTCTTTAACGAGTCGGATGCAAAGGATTTACTCCAGACACTCGACAAGGCCCTCATTCCCCTCATTTGCAGAAGAATGGAGACGGAGATATTGGGGACGTAGGTCTGGGTGCATTGTAGGGCGAGTGGGTAATCTGCCTTTACCATCGGTCCTATTAACCAACGTACAATCACTGGATAATAAAATAGAGTAAATACGAGCATGTATATCCTACCAACGGGACATTAAAAACTGTAATATCTTATGTTTCACTGAGTCGTGGCTGAACGACAACATGAATAACATACAACTGCCGGGTTTTACGCTTTTTCGGCAGGATATAACAGCTGCCTCTAGTAAGACAAGGGGTGTCGGTCTATGTATATCTGTAAACGGCTGGTGCATGAAATCTAAGGAAGCCTCAAGGTTTTGCTCACGTGAGGTAGAGTATCTCATGATAAGCTGTAGACCACACTATTTACCAAGAGTTTTCATCTATATTCTTCGTAGCTGTCTATTTACTACCACAAACTGATGCTGGTACTAAGACCGCACTCAATGAGCTGTATACGAGCATAAGCAAACAGGAAAACGCTCATCCAGAGGTGGCGCTCCTAGTGGACTTTAATGCAAGGAAACTTAAATCCGTTTTACCTAATTTCTACCAGCATGATAAATGTGCAACGAGAGGGGGGAAAAAAAGAAAAAAAAACCTAGACCACCTTTACTCCACACACAGAGCTGCGTACAAATCTCTCCCTCCATTTATCCTCCTGATTCCTGCTTACGAGCAAAAACTAAAGCAAGAAGCACCAGTGACTCGGTCAACAAAAAAGTGGTCAGATGAAGGAGATGCTAAGCTACAGGACTGTTTTTCTAGCTCTGATTGGAATATGTTCTGGGATTCTTCCGATGGCATTGAGGAGTGCACCACATCAGTCACTGGCTTCATCAAAAAGTGCATTGATGACGTCGTCCCCACAGTGACTGTACGTACCCCAACCAGAAGCCATGGATTACAGGCAACATCCGCACTGAGCTAAAGGCTAGAGCTGCCGCTTTCAAGGAGCGGGACACTAACCTGGAAGCTTATAAGAAATCCCGCAATGCCCTCCGACGAACCATTAAACAGGCAAAGCGTCAATACTGAACTAAGATTGAATTGTACTACACTGGCTCCGACGTTTGTCGGATGTGGCAGGGCTTGCAAACTATTACAGACTACAAAGGGAAGCACAGCCGGGAGCTGCCCAGTGACACGAGCCTACCAGATGAGATAAATTACTTCTACGCTCGCTTCGAGGCAAGTAACACTGAAACATGTATGAGAGCATCAGCTGTTCCGGACAACTGTGTGATCACGCTCTCTGACTGTGTTATACATCCCTCCAGAAGTACCTTTAGATTATGTCCTTAAAAACATTATCTCAAAGATCCCCCCCCCCCACCCACTACCCTTTCCCTGAGCAAGCCTACCGCACCTCATCCACATTCATAAAGGCGATGATGATGCCGTAGGGCAGGCAGGAGAGCAGGTCGATGACAAACCAGATCTTTATGAAGTTCCTCCTGATCAGCTTGGGGTGTGAGATTATCTCCCTACCAGGCCCCATGAAGGTGGTGTGGAAGTCAAACACGATGTCCACCAGGAATATGACATCCACCACACTGTCCAGCACGAGCCACACAAAGTTGTTCAGCTTGGTAATGAAGGACACATTATAGGGCACCATGATTGCCGTGTAGAAGGTGAGGACGAGGATGACCCAGTCCCAGGGGGTCTTGAAGGTGCAGTAGGGGAGGATAATGTGGGAGGAGTAAATTAACGGTTCCAGCACAGTATCTACTACGCTTTGTTTTCGGGACAGACTGGGTCACTCAGAGTTACAATTTCGTCAATTCTTTGCTTGCCAAGGATTATAGGCTTGAGGTGGCTTCCTTGATCACGCAGGTCGCCAGCCTATGTAAGAAACTGGGGAAAATGCAGAGTGGAATATTTACCTTTTCTACGCCGGTGGCTGGACGGCGTTCGCGCTTGTTGAATCCATCGCCGCCTTGTCGTTTGTCGCTATCCGATTGCCCGGAGTTCGTTTGCCAGGGAGCCATCTCCTGCCTCTCCTCCCCCATCTGACAGCGGAATCGAAGGAGCACAGCAAGAGGAGCATGGCAATCAACGATGGTTGCATGTCA
The DNA here is from genome assembly GCF_901001165.1 of Salmo trutta. Classification (NCBI taxonomy): domain Eukaryota; kingdom Metazoa; phylum Chordata; class Actinopteri; order Salmoniformes; family Salmonidae; genus Salmo; species Salmo trutta. Next base: position 25,041,078 of record NC_042981.1, read on the forward strand.
CGAGCCGTGGAAAGCAGTCTACACTCCCAATGAGAGGCCCAGAGCGGATACAAACAAAGAATAGTTGCCTGAACTTCCTTCACCTTCATCGCTGAGGGTACATGTGTCTGCCCCGATTACTCTAGGAAGAGTCTTGGTGGGTCCAAACACTTAAGATTGATGGAGGCCACTGTTTTCTTGGGGACCTTCAATCCTGCAGAAATGTTTTGGTACCCTTCCTCATGTCTGTGCCTCGACACAATCCTGTATTGGAGCTCTACAGACAATTCCTTTGACCTGATTACTTGTTTTTTGCTCTGATTCTCTGGTCTGATGAAACCAAGATTGAACTCTTTGGCCTGAATGCCAAGCATCACGTCTGGAGGAAACCTGCCACCATCCTTACAGGGAAGCATGGTGGTGGCAGCAACGTGCTGTGGGGGTGTTTTTTAGCAGCAGGGACTGGGAGACTAGTCAGGATTGAGGCAAAGATGAACGGAGCAAAGTACAGAGAGATCCTTGATGAAAACCAGCTTCCAGAAATCTCAGGACCTCCTTTTGGCAACCTCCAAGCGGGCTGTCATGTGCCTTTTACTGAGGAGTGGCTTCCATCTGGCCACTCTACCATAAAGGCCTGATTGGTGGAGTGCTGCAGAGATGGTTGTCCTTCTGGAAGGTTCTCCCATTTTCACAGAGGAGCTCTGGAGCTCTGTCAGAGTGACCATCAGAAATGTTTTGGTATGCTTCCTCATGTCTGTGCCTCGACACAATCCTGTATCGGAGCTCTAGAGACAACTCCTTCGACCTGATTACTTGTTTTTTGCTCTGACATGCACTGTCAACTGTGGGACCTTATATAGACAGGTGTGTGCCTTTCCAAATTATGTCCAATCAATTGAATTTACCACAGGTGGACTCCAATCAAGTTGTAGAAACATCAAGGATGATCAATGGAAACAGGATGCACCTGAGCTCAATTTCAAATCTCATAGCAAAGGGTCTGAATATTTATCTAAATAAGCTATTTGTTTTTTAATACATTTGCAAAAATTTCTAAAAACCTGTCCGCTTTGTCATTATTGGGTATTGTGTGTAAATTTACAAGAATTAAAAAATAAAATTAGAATAAGGCTGTAACATAAAAAAAAGGGAAGGGGTCTGAATACACTGGCCATTCCCAAAGCCTGCACCTCCTATGTCGCGTTCATTCCAGTTTTCCGTCACCAACACCTGGAACGAGTTGCAAAAGACCCTTAAACTAGACAATACTATCCCACCACACTCCTTCAAAAACATTAACTGTGCTGCTATCTGATTATTAAGTCTGTTGTTTTGCCTTGTACTTTTCTGCTCTAACCCACTGTGAATATTTGTGATTGTTGTATATTTGAGGAATTTGTACCTTTAATATGGTATTGTGTGTTCTCTTGCTCACTGTTGCAATGTTATACCTCTTGGCTAGGTCGTTATTGTAAATTAAAATTGGTTCTCCTCAATTGACTTATCTGGTTAAAAACAAGTTTTAATTTAACCTTTATTTAACAGGGCAAGTCAGTTAATTAAGAACAAATTATCATTTACAATGACGGCATACCCCGGTCAAAACCTCACCCGGACGATTCTGGGTCAATTGTGCGCCGCCCTATGGGAATCCCAATCACAGCCGGTTAAGATACAGCCTGGAAACGAACCAGGGATTGTAGTGACACCTCTAGCACTGAGATGCAGTGCCTTAGACAGCTGCGCCACTCGGGAGCCCCAAAATGAAGGTGAAATAAATACCAGAGAGAGAATTAGGGCTTTGAAATAGCCCTCAGGTCTCTAAGCTCAGATCCTCTTTCACTTTGTCTCTTAGGGAGATTAATTCAGCTATTTTCCCCAAAGTACATCAAGGTAAAAGGAGACCGGTGGCAGAGACCCATACAGGCAACAGTGGCAGCCTCCTCACAATATAGCTCACCAGTTTGTAAAAAACAGAAATGAGTTACCTCTGGTTCGTTCGGCTATTCCTATGGGCCTATATTCTTATATTGCTCTCTATGACACTGCAACAGATACAATTGACCTCTCCCAGATGAAAAGAGGGTTAGGAGTTGTGTAACTCATTGTGTCACCAGGGCAGAGCAACACTCCACATGTAAAGAGCCCCCAATCTGAACTGGAACAGCACAAAAGAGCCTTGTAAAACAGGCTAATGCACATCCTGCTAGCTTTATAGAACAAAGAGAAAACGACCTGACCAGAACACTATGACAACCAAATACAATGCGACGACTCTACAAATAGCAAGAACAAGTCAAAGCATTACCCCCCAAAAAACTGTATATGATAATCAAATACTTTCTACTCAAATACAGTAAATAATGGACAATTTGGAATTCAAAGCGTGGAGGACCAAAGGGAAAAAACACACCGACTCAACCATTTACATTCACATTTTAGTCATTTAGCAGACGCTCTTATCCAGAGCGACTTACAGTAGTGAATGCATACATTTTCTTTTTTTCCCCCCGTACTGGTCCCCCGTGGGAATCGAACCCACAACCCTGGCGTTGCAAACACCATGCTCTACCAACCGAGCCACACGGGACCGCCGTGGCTTTGTGAAACACAGAGTAGGTGAACGGATGATCTCCACATGTGTGGTTCCCACCATGGATGAGGTGGTGTGATGGTGTGGGGTTGCTTTGCTGGTGACACTGTCAGTGATTTATTTAGAATTCAAGGCACACTTAACCAGCATGGCTACCACAGCATTCTGCAGCGATACGCCATACCATCTGGTTTGCGCTTAGTGGGACTATCATTTGTTCTTCAACAGGACAATAACCCAACACACCTCCAGGCTATTTGACCAAGAAGGAGAGTGATGGAGTGCTCCATCAGATGACCTGGCCTCCACAATCACCACACCTCAACCCAATTGAGATGGTTTGGGATGAGTTGGAACACAGAGTGAAGAAAAAGCAGCCAACAAGTGCTCAGCATATGTGGGAACTCCTTCAAGACTGTTGGAAAAGCATTCCAGGTGAAGCTGGTTGAGAGAATGCCAAGAGTGTGCAAAGCCGTCATCACGCCAAAGGGTGGCTACTTTGAAGAATGTAAAATATAAAATCTATTTTGATTTGTTTAACACTTTTTTAGTTACTACATTATTCCACGTGTTATTTCATAGTTTTGATGTCTTCACTATTATTCTATAATGTAGAAAATAGTAAAAAATAAATAAAGAAAAACCCTTGAATGAGTATGTGTCCAAACATTTGACTGGTATTGTGTATATATATTTTAAACAGAACAAATCTGAGGGGGCACATGCCCCTGTGCCCTCTGGCAAGAACAGAGCCCAGGGCCAAGACCAAACAACACACAGTGCCTTCAAAAAGTATTCAGACTCCTTGAATTGTTCAACATTGTTACGTTATAGCTTTGTTCTAAAATGTATTAAATAAAAAACAATCCTCAGCAATCTACACACAATACCCCATAATGACAAAGCAAAAACAGGTTGCACTCAGACCCTTTGCTATGAGACTCGAAATTGAGCTCAGGTGCATCATATTTCCATTGATCATCCTTGAGATGTTTCTACAACTTGGAGTCTACCTGTGCTAAATTCAATGAATTGGACATTATTTGGTAAGGCACACACCTGTCTATATAAGGTCCCACAGTTGATAGTGCATGTCAGAGCAAAGACCAAGAAATCAGGTGAAAGGAATTGTCCGTAGAGCTCCGAGACAAGATTGTGTCGAGGCACAGATCAGGGGAAGGGTACCAAAAAAATGTATGCAGCATTGAAGTTCTCCAAGAACGGTGGCCTCCATCATTCTTTAATGGAAGAAGTTTGGAAGAGCCAAGACTTTTCCTAGAGCTAGCCCCCCGTCCAAACTGAGCCATCGGAGGAAAAGGGCCTTGGTCAGGGAGGTGAACAAGAACCCGATGGTCACTCTGACAGAGCTCCTCTGTCGAGATGGAAGAACATTCCAGAAGGACAACCATCTCTGCAGTACTCCACCAAATCAAGCCTTTATGGTAGAGTGGGCAGACGGAAGCCACTCCTCAGTAAAAGGCACCTAACAGCCTGCTTGGAGTTTGACAAAAAGCACCTAAAAACTCAGACTATGAGTAACAAGATTCTCTGGTCTGATGAAATCAAGATTGAACTCTTTGGCCTGAATGACAAGCGTCACGTCTGGAGGAAACCTGGCACCATCCCTACGATGAAGCACGGTGGTGGCAGCATCATGCTGTGGGAAGTTTTTCAGAGGCAGGAACTGTGAGAATAGTCAGGATCGAGGCAAAGATGAACGGAGCAAAGTACAGAGAGATCGTTGATGAAAACCTGCTCCAGAGCACTCAGGACCTCAGACTGGCAATGACCCTAAGCACACAGCCAAGACAACGCAGGAGTGGCTTCAGGACAAGTCTCTGAATGTCCTTGAGCGGTCCAGCGAGAGCCCGGACTTGAACCCAATCGAACATCTCTGAAGAAACCTGAAAATAGCTGTGCAGCAACGCTCCCCATCCAACAGAGCTTGAGAGGATCTGCAGAGAAAAATGGGAGAAACTCCCCAAATACAGGTGTGCCAAGCTTGTAGAGTCATAACCAAGAAGACTCAATGCTTTAAATCGCTGCCAAAAGTGCTACAACAAAGTACTGAGTAAAGGGTAAAAATACCTATATACTGAGTAAAAATACCTATATAAATGTAATATTTCCGTTTTTAATAAATGTGCAAAACATTCTAAAAACCAGTTATTGCTTTGTCATTATGGGGTATAGTGTGTAGATTGATGAGGGGAAAAGGTTTTTATCAATTTTAGAATAAGGCTGTAACGTAACAAAATGTAGAAAAAGTCAAGGGGTCTGAATTCTTTCCGAAGGCACTCATATAGGAGGAAAGGGGAAAAACAACCACTTCTGATCACATCAGCCTCAAGACCATTCCATCTCCAGTCATTCATAGACTGGCTCTTCATAACAAGCAAATAGCCAAAGAGAGACTTACCTGGAGTGGACTCGTCCTTATCCTTAGTGGACTCGTACTCGATGGGCTGCTTGACGACAGTGAGGTCTTTGAAGGTGCACAGGAAGAGAACCACTTTGTCATTCTCATTTCTGATGGGGGCCACCTGCATGTAGAACCACACTGGTACCCCTGCAGGCAGAATAGATTCTTTACAATGTAGTATTAATAATTGCTTTTCTCATAAGGTGCACATTACATTTTGTTTATATTTTCCTTTCTATACAATAATCTACAGTACATATACAATGGCAACAATTAAATTGGAACACTCACTGTTCTTCCTGTATAGAAGGACCTCAAAGCAGTTGGACTCATAAGAAGCAAAGGTCTCTTTGACTTGTCCGTCAGCTCTCCATACATAAAACTGGAGGAAAAGTGACAAATAAAATCAAAAGGATTAGTCATCTGACATATGACCCTTAAAGGGATACTTCAGGATTTTGGCAATGAGGTAGTTTCGCGATCCAATGCTAACTAGTGTTATCGCATTGACTGGAAAACTATGGGTATCTGCTAGCATTAAGTTTTTCCATTTACCATGTGACGCTGACCACAGTGGGATTGTTTCTGAAGTTAGAGCTGCTTTGGAGAAAACCTTAAACCCAACTTTTAGAACAACATTACAATACTATAGCAACTGATTTAAGAGTTTGTAATTTGGGAATGTTTTCTTGGGGTGCTCTAAATTACTATTATATGCATATCTGGCATTGAGAAATAGGTGCTACACTGTCTTTAACCTGTCTGGGCTAGGGGGCAGTATTTTCACGGCCGGATGAAAAACGTACCCAATTTAAACAGGTTATTACTCTGGCCCAGAAACTAGAATATGCATATTATTAGTAGATTTTGATAGAAAACACTGAAGTTTCTAAAACTGTTTGAATGGTGTCTGTGAGTATAACAGAACTCATGCACGCAAAAACCTGAGAAAGTCAACCAGGAAGTGGAGGATCTGAGAATTGTAGTTCTTTCTAGTCCCTTTCGAAACTACAGTATCCGTGGGGTTACTTTGCACTTCCTAAGGCTTCCATTGGCTGTCTTAAGCCTTCAGAAAGTGGTTTGAGCATTCTCCTGTCACTGGGCAGATAATAGGAGCTCAGATTCTGAGTGGACTGCCTGGCAACAAAGGGATTGGATATGCGCAGTCATGCTGTTCCTTCTTTTTCTCCTTGAATGAATACGCTATTGTCCGGTTGCAATATTATCGCAATTTTACATTAAAAAAACCATAAAGATTGATTTTAAACAGCGTTTGACATGCTTCTAAGTACGGTAATGGAACATTTTGACTTTTCGTCTCTGGTTTGCGCTCACGCGTTATGCCTTTGGATAAGTGATCTGTACGCACGAACAAAACGGAGGTATTTGGACATAAATGTGGATTATTTGGAACAAAAACAACATTTCTTGTGGAAGTAGCAGTCCTGGGAGTGCATTCTGACAAAGATCAGCAAAGGTAAGATAATATTTCTAATACTAATTCTGAGTTTAGGTTGCCCCGAACTTGGCGGGTGTCTGTATAGCTCACCGTGATGGCTGAGCTATGTACTCAGAATATTGCTTTGTCCCGTGTGGCTCAGTTGGTAGAGCATGGTGTTTGCAACACTAGAGTTGTGGGTTCAATTCCCACGGGGGACCAGTACGAAAAAAAAAAAGAAAAAAAAATGTATGAAATGTATGCATTCACCACTGTAAGTCGCTCTGGATAAGAGCGTCTGCTAAATGACTAAAATGTAAATATTGAAAAATGTGCTTTCTCCGTAAAGCTATTTTAAAATCTGACACAGCGGTTGCATCCAGGGGTAGTCTGTCTAGAATTCTTTAAATAATTGTTATATATTTTGTCAACATTTATGATTAGTATTTTTGTAAATTGATGTGCACATTCACCGGTCGTTTTGGTGGGAATACATTTTCTGAACATCACGCGCCAATGTAAAATGCTGTTTTTGGATATAAATATGAACTTTATCGAACAAAACATACATGTATTGTGTAACATAATGTCCTAGGAGTGTCATCTGATGAAGATCGTCAAAGGTTAGTGCTTCATTTAGCTGTGTTTTGTGTTTTATTGACATGTCCTTGCTTGGAAAATGGCTGTGTGATTATTTTTGTCTATGTACTCTCCTAACATAAACTAATGTTTTGCTTTCGCTGTAAAGCCTTTTTGAAATTTGTTGTTTTTGAATTTGCCGCCCTGATATAGCCCATAGAAGTTAAGGAGCTCCTTTAGTACCTCAGACTCAGTGACTGCCTGCAGGGAGAAACTTTGTAGCGGGGCAGGGGGAAAAAAGAGGGAGAAGCATCAGGGATAGTCGCATTAGAAGGGGTGGGAGATGAAGAAATGTTGGATGGGCAAGGAGGCATGGCTGAGTCAAATAGGAATCCTGACTTAATGAAGTGGTGATTAAAGATCTCAGCTATGTGCTTCTTGTCAGTAACAACCATATCATCAACATTAAGGGACATGGGCATCTGTGATGAAATACTAAGGTGTCTAAGGTGCAGGGTTACGTAACCGGGTGGAAACCGCCTAGTGATGGCTATTTAACAGTCTGATGGCCTTGAGATAGAAGCTGTTTTTCAGTCACTCGGTCCCAGACTTGTCAACTAAAACCCTCAAACTTTTACAGATGCACAATTGAGAGCATCCTGTCGGGCTGCATCACTGCTTGGTACAGCAACTGCACCGCCCACAACCGCAAGGCTCTCCAGAGGGTGGTGCGGTCTGCACAGCGCATCACCAGGAGCAAACTACCTGCCCTCCAGGACACCTACAGCACCCAGTGTCATAGGAAGGACAAAAAGATGATCAAGAACAACAACCACCCGAGCCACAGCCTGTTTACCCCACTACCATCCAGAAGGCGAGGTCAGTACAGGTGCATCAAAGCTGGGACCGAGAGACTGAAAAACAGCTTCTATCTCAAGGCCATTAGACTGTTAAACAGCCATCACTAACACAGAGAGGCTGCTGCCTACATACAGACTTGGAATCATTGGCCACTTTAATAAATGGATCACTAGTCACTTTAATAATACCACTTTAATAATGTTGACATATCTTGCATTACTCATCTCATATGTATATACTGTCTTTTATACCATCTATTGCATCTTGCCTATGCCGCTCTGTCATTGCTCATCCATATATTTCCATGTACATATTCTTATTCCATTCCTTTACTTAGGATGTGTGTGTGTATGTTGTGGAATTGTTAGATTACATGTTAGATATTGCTGCATTGTCGGAACTAGAAGCACAAGCATTTCGCTACACTCGCAATAACATCTGCTAACCATGTGTATGTGACCAATACAGTTTGATTTGGAAATTGGTTCCAGTTGAAACAATTTCTATGCTCACCAGGCAGTACAGGCACTCATTCAGTACTAGTGGAACACCAGATACCAAGGGGTTTTCAGTGACTCCTGTACTGTGATGTTCAGAATTACTTCACTTCATGAAAGCCCTTTTGAAAGCATTCTACAGTGGTTTAGAGTTCATCTATAACAGCAGATACATTACACCTACAAAGGGGAAAATAAGATGATTACTATACAACAACCATCCTTACCTGCAAGTGCTGCTCTTCTGCATAACCTCCGTCCTGGAGAACCCTGAGAGCTTGCAGAATTCGTCATTACTGTAAACTACAGGCCACTCCACGATCTGGGCATTCCCCAGGATGAAGCTGGTCTCTGAAGAGAGAGGTCAGGGAAACAGGTGTGTGGTGAGGGCTGAAATATTCAGATGGGTTGGCACAACCCATTGGTGATGCGTGTCCAATACAGTGATGACGTATCCCTCAAATGTCTGTTTTTTGTTTCAAACAATTACGGCACTACATTCAGTAGCTTATAGCCTTCCCTGTAGCTCAGTTGGTAGAGCAGGGTTGTGGGTTCGATTCCCACGGGGGGCCAGCACAGGAAGAAAAAAAATGTATGAAATGTATGCATTCACTACTGTAAGTCGCTCTGGATAAGAGGGTCTGCTAAATGATGTAAATGTAAATGTTATTCTATATCCGCAACAACAATCATGCTTCAATGGAATTAAGATTAGAGTGATTGGTTGATACACTTGGAATCCAGTACGATTAGTAAAGAAACTTTATTGTATTGTAATTTTTTCCACCAACTACCACACACAAATGCCATCAATCAGAGAGGGAGTTTACAGCACATATAATGCATGAACTCTACTGCCAACTCCACGCCAGTCTCTGCATTAGGGATTCTATGCATCAGCTGCAGCAGTTTTACTGGTGTCAGATAAACAAGTAGTAGAGGGGTTAATTCTACTTGAAGAGAGAAATAACAAGCAATATTATCCTTACAACAGCATGAAACTTACTTCAAATTAGGTATTGATTTAAAAGGAAATTGATTCTCAATTAGTTAAAGAGCATGTTCTGCTTTACTGCAACTTTTCAAGCCTGTAGCCTAACACTTTGGCAAGAAGTAAAATAACCTAAACACTCTACAATCAGCCAAATATAAGAGAACAGTCTAATGATTGCTGAATGGATTGTAAACCCCCCCATCAGAACGGCCTCAATTCGTCGGGACATTTACTCTACAAGGTGTCGAAAGCGCTCCACAGGGATGTTGGCACATGTTGACTGCAGTGCTTCCCACAGTAGTGTCAAGTTGGCTGGATGTCCTTTCAAACCTCATGAAGCTGGTTGAGAGAATGCCAAGAGTGTGCAAAGCTGTCATCAAGGCAAAGGGTGGCTACTTTGAAGAATCTCAAATAAAATCTATTTTTATTTTTTTCGCACTTTTTTGGTTACTACATGATTCCATATGTGTTATTTCATAGTTTTGATGTCAATGTCATGACGTTGCCCTCTTTGTGTACAGCGAGCACCATCCCCCTCTCTCTGCACCATCCCCCTCTCTCTCTCTCTCTTCCCCCTACACCAGGCTCTGTTAGGCAGGTCATAAATTCCTTGAGGAGTTCTCTCCTCATGGCCAGAGTATAAGAGAGAGTGAGTTTTCATAGAGAGAACAAAGGAACTTCTTCCACCTCACAGAACTTGAGAACTGAACAATATTCATGTTCTGGAGAGAGAACAAAGGAACTTCTTCCACCTCACAGAACTGAACAATATTCATGTTCTGGAGAATGTATAAACGGTCGGTGAAGTAGCCAGCTACGAATTGGTCCGTTTTGTACAATTTTGTGAAACTCATGAGAGACAATACAGCCACATTACCATAACCCTGTTTATACAAGAGTCTCAGTTGTGAGGCTTGCATCTAATTGTTGTATAAAATGAATGAGTTCCCTTTGGAGTTTAACTAAATCATTTGCCCGCCCCATGAGCACAGACATTGATCTGGCGTCATGGGACAGCCCCTTTCTGCTCTTCCGAATATAATCCCCACCTTGGGAATTTATCTTCAGACCAGCTTACCTTGATAACCACGAGAGGGCGAAGGTTTCAGACCAGTACCTTATCACAGAGGGAGTTAAGGTTTGATTGATTGATGAATCTCTTAACCATACCACGTGGTTAAACTCTGAGACTATCGATACCGACAGAATAAGAACAAATCTGTTTCTAATTACTAGTCTGCAGCTAGGAATTATGTACCCGTGAACGCGAGGACCGACAACCGCTGAAACATCTATCCTATAACAACATTGCTGAATGTTACACTGAACTATCCATTCTAACCACGGCAGAGAGAGAGAGGGCAGACAAACTCTCCAACAGAAACAAACTTTTCAACGGAGATCACGACGACACACTGAGCGTAAATATATTGATTGATTGCAATTATTCCCGAATGAGTGAGCGTTCATGTGCAAAGGATTAGCATTTCAATTGGTATAATTATCAACTTTGTAGTGTCTTTTCTCTCAGTTGACCCCCACTTCCCTTTTGTCCACCAAGCCGCGATAGCGGAGTTTCCCTAGTGGGATAAACCGGTATCATTTCCTTGTAACTATATCTACTGTTTGTTGTTTATGCATTTCTGTGATTATTTAGTTAGTAAATAAATAATTTAAGACAATTGATGGTTCGTGCAGATAACCAACAATTTACAACGTTTGGAATGAGACTAACGTGAGGTAAAGAATAATTCATTAATTAGAAAACGAATTGATCAGATATTAAAATATCTGAAAGTTATATTAGGAAAATAACTTTGTAATCTGAATATTTTCCTTAGTGCCCCGACTTCCTAGTTAATTACATTTACATGATTAAGTTAGTTTAATCACGTAATAATAATTACGGAGAATTTATTTGATAAAAATAAGTTCAGTTTAATGATGCCAAAGACACAATTCCATATGTGTCATTTCATAGTTTTGATGTCTTCACTATTATGTAGGACAGGGGTTCTTAAACCTTTCAGCCTGGGACCCAAATAAGAAATTCTGTGTTTTCCTGGGACCCAAGCTTATTAAAACATGCAACTATACGTAAATATTGGTACAATTCATTGCCCTTATGCCTAAAAGAAATACAATATTAGACAAAAACAAATAACAATTAAATGAAATAGCCATATAAATAGCTAGTCGTGTTTATTTCCCCCATTATCCCCCCTCCTCCCTCTCTGCGGATGACTTCGTCAACCATTTTGAAAAGAAGGTTGACGATATCCGATCCTCGTTTGCTAAGTCAAACGACACCGCTGGTCCTGCTCACACTGCCCTACCCTGTGCTTTGACCTCTTTCTCCCCTCTCTCTCCAGATGAAATCTCGCGTCTTGTGACGGCCGGCCGCCCAACAACCTGCCCACTTGACCCTATCCCCTCCTCTCTTCTCCAGACCATTTCCGGAGACCTTCTCCCCTACCTCACCTCGCTCATCAACTCATCCTTGACTGCTGGCTACGTCCCTTCCGTCTTCAAGAGAGCGAGAGTTGCACCCCTTCTGAAAAAACCTACACTCGATCCCTCCGATGTCAACAACTACAGACCAGTATCCCTTCTTTCTTTTCTCTCCAAAACTCTTGAACGTGGCGTCCTTGGCCAGCTCTCCTGCTATCTCTCTCAGAATGACCTTCTTGATCCTAATCAGTCAGGTTTCAAGACTGGGCATTCAACTGAGACTGCTCTTCTCTGTGTCACGGAGGCTCTCCGCACTGCTAAAGCTAACTCTCTCTCCTCTGCTCTCATCCTTCTAGACCTATCTGCTGCCTTTGATACTGTGAACCATCAGATCCTCCTCTCCACCCTCTCCGAGCTGGGCATCTCCGGCGCGGCCCACGCTTGGATTGCGTCCTACCTGACAGGTCGCTCCTACCAGGTGGCGTGGCGAGAAACTGTCTCCGCACCACGTGCTCTCACCACTGGTGTCCCCCAGGGCTCTGTTCTAGGCCCTCTCCTATTCTCGCTATACACCAAGTCACTTGGCTCTGTCATATCCTCACATGGTCTCTCTTATCATTACTATGCAGACGACACACAATTAATCTTCTCCTTTCCCCCTTCTGATAACCAGGTGGCGAATCGCATCTCTGCATGTCTGGCAGACATATCAGTGTGGATGACGGATCACCACCTCAAGCTGAACCTCGGCAAGACGGAGCTGCTCTTCCTCCCGGGGAAGGACTGCCCGTTCCATGATCTCGCCATCACGGTTGACAACTCCCTTGTGTCCTCCTCCCAGAGTGCTAAGAACCTTGGCGTGATCCTGGACAACACCCTGTCGTTCTCCACTAACATCAAGGCGGTGACCCAATCCTGTAGGTTCATGCTCTACAACATTCGCAGAGTACGACCCTGCCTCACACAGGAAGCAACGCAGGTCCTAATACAGGCACTTGTCATCTCCCGTCTGGATTACTGCAACTCGCTGTTGGCTGGGCTCCCTGCCTGTGCCATTAAACACCTACAACTCATCCAGAACGCCGCAGCCCATCTGGTGTTCAACCTTCCCAAGTTCTCTCACGTCACCCCGCTCCTCCGCTCTCTCCACTGGCTTCCAGTTGAAGCTCGCATCCGCTACAAGACCATGGTGCTTGCCTACGGAGCTGTGAGGGGAACGGCACCTCCATACCTTCAGGCTCTGATCAGGCCCTACACCCAAACAAGGGCACTGCGTTCATCCACCTCTGGCCTGCTGGCCCCCCTACCTCTGAGGAAGCACAGTTCCCGCTCAGCCCAGTCCAAACTGTTCGCTGCTCTGGCACCCCAATGGTGGAGCAAGCGCCCTCACGACGCCAGGACAGCGGAGTCAATCACCACCTTCCAGAGACACCTGAAACCCCACCTCTAAGGAATCCTTCTAACCCCCCCCCCCTTAAAAGATTTAGATGCACTATTGTAAAGTGGTTGTTCCACTGGATATCATAAGGTGAATGCACCAATTTGTAAGTCGCTCTGGATAAGAGCGTCTGCTAAATGACTTAAATGTAAATGTAAATGTAATTAAAAACTATATTATATCTATCTGTCTAGGTTGGAACTGTTGCTGTTAAAATTCAATAAATAATTTCATTCTGACCTGGAACAAACTGATTGATCACATCACACAGATGCAGAACAGACACGCAAGCTTTTTGATAGTGCAACCCTAAGTAACAGTACAGATTAAGATGAAAAAATGTCTACAGTACATCTTACTGTAGAAATGATTGTCGAAGTCTAAGTTGGAGCTGTTGCTGTTAAAATAGAAGTCATCATTTTTTTCCTGAACTGGAATAAAATGATTGATCCAGGCTGTATCACATCCGGCCGTGATTGGGAGTCCCATAGGGTGGCGCAAAATTATCCCAGCGTCGTCCTGGTTTGGCCGTCATTGTAAGTAATGATTTGTTCTTAAGATCATCAAAGGTTTGTGCTGCATTTAGCTGTGGTTTTTGTGACATATATGTTTGCTTTGAAAATGGCTGTGTGATTATTTTTGGCAGGGTACTCTCCTGACAATCTAATGTTTTGCTTTCGCTGTAAAGCCTTTTTGAAATCGGACAATGTAGTTAGATTAACGAGAGTCTTATCTTTAAAATGGTGTAAAATAGTCATATGTTTGAGAAATTGAAGTTATAGCATTTATGGAGGTATTTGTATTATGCGCCACGCGATTCCACTGGCTGTTGACTAGCGTCCCATCTTCCCAGGGAGATTAACTGACTTGTCTAGTTTATAAAAGGGAAGATGCTATGGGTGTAAGATGGCACAGTGATACCATCTGTTGGTAAATTTTAATTACAGCAACTCCAGTGTTTTTACCGGTGGGCTTGAGATACCCGGATGTATTGCAATGTACTGAACAAGACTGATTACTCGCATCAATGCCTGTCTCGTCAATTAACATTCGAACCGTTGCAGTTAAAATACAAGTCATCATTTTTATTCTGAACTGGAATAAACTGATTGAAGGAATATACTTTTTGGAGGCAAACACACAGTTCTGGGTTGCTCATCTACAGCAGGAAGCCTTCCCTGTAGCTCAGTTGGTAGAGCATGGTGTTTGCAACGCCAGGGTTGTGGGTTCGATTCCCACGGGGAGCCAGCACAGGAAAAAAAAATTATGTATGAAATGTATGCATTCACTACTGTAAGTCGCTCTGGATAAGAGCGTCTGCTAAATGACTAAAATGTAAATGTCTCCTGCCTGACTGAGAAAGCAGTAGATGTTCTGGTCCTGTTTTGCACCACGTACCTATGTCAGTCAGGGTTCTCAACTCTGGATTACTTCAAAAACAAGTACAGAATGCTGAGCATGACTTCAATATTGCACTGTCAGAAAATGAGCCCAGAATAGACATGCTTGTTAAAAACTTCAACCACTTCAACAACCTCTCATTAGGACTGTGTGTGTGTTTTCTGGTCTACATCCGTGTGATAAAAAAAATGTTAAAAAAAGGATTTATTTAAATTGAACCTTTTTATTAATAGGACAGGAGCTTTCAATTCACTAACAAAACAAACCTAGTAATAATTTCCAACATGAACAGTTTCAGGTTTTTTTTCTTCCTTTCTTCAGGTAACAACTTAACACATTTTGATAGTGATAACAGTGAAAAGACTGTCTGTCAACAATCCCGAATGGGAAACCTACAAATTAAGTGTTTTAGGTGGCTGGGACAGACGCGCCGCAGCATGAACAGACAGGGGGCTTGTCTGCGAGGACTGCGGGTTCCCGCACAGGCATGTCACCTGACTGTCTAAGGGGAGTATTGATGGGCGAGGGAGCGGCCGACCTGTGATCACCTGGCTCTTTGCCCAGTGCCTCAGGCCCCATGTGACTTGCTGGGGTTCCGTCTTTTGTCACGCGACCCCTATGACCATCAGGGTTCTGAGTAGGTGCTGGCTCAGCAATCCGAAAGTCAACCCTGTTACGACGGTACAGTGATCCATTCACTTCGACCAAGTAGGAGCGTGGTGCCACTTCCTGTACACAGGATCCGAGTCTCCAGAGGCCCGTCCGGTCCCCTGGTAGTGGCTTCATTCGCACTGTTTCACCCACCCTGAGCTCAGGTAAGTAAGTCTTTTGCTGATTTGTCATAGATGAACTTGGAGACCTGTATTCTGTGACGTAGCATCACCAGCATGTCTGTCACCTTACATGGCTTTTAAGCACCGTGCCATGAGGCCGGGCTTCTATCCATGCCTTCTGTCAGGGTATTGCGCCACTACAGGATTGCTTTCCAGGCATCTTTGCCCTCTTGCAGAGTTTTTTTGCAGAGGTTCTTTGCGATTTTGACGGCTGACTCCGCCTTCCCCTTAGCTTTTCGGTGTCGTGGTGATGAGGTGACGTGCTCGAATTCCCATTCTGCAGCAAATTTTCGGAACTCAAATCCAGAGAATTGGGGTGCAGTATCTGAAATTACCCTATCTGGCTGGCCATAGTGGGCAAACTGAGCCTTGCAGCGTTTGATCGTTGTCTCTGCTAAAAGGTCGGGGAGGAGGTCAATCTCCAAGAAGTCTGAGTAATGATCGGCTACCAAAAGAAAGTCTTTGCAACTGTGCTGGAAGAGATCTAGACTTACTATCTGCCAGGGGCGCATCGGTAGCTCGTGGGACATCATCGTCTCTCTCTGTTGCTCAATGGCATATTCATTGCAGACTGCATTTATTGACAGTCTTTGATTTCACTCTACATTCCTGGCCAATACAGTGTGTCACATGCTTGTCTGTAACAGGCCTCACCTCCTATGTGACTTGAGTGCACGCGCGCCAACATCTCAGGGCGCAGAGACAAAGGAACAACGACTCTTACCCTTGAATATTACTCTGTTTTGAACACTGAGCTCCTCTTTGACTGGCCAATATTCTCTGACGCCTAAAGCAGTTTCTTCCTTGCAGTCGGGCCAGCCCATGAGAATCACAGACCTCAATGCCTGGAGTTGCTCGTCCCCATCTGTGTGCTGTCTGATTTGTATACGGCGCTGGTCCGTAACATTGAGGTAGTCAGCCTGGTTGATGTGTTAAACATCCACTTGCTCTGTTTGTAAGCTGTACACTGCGTGTTGTTCATGCATGGAGCATGTGTGTGTTCCTGAAGCAGTAGCCCTGCTGAGCGTGTCACTCACAGAGTTGAAGTCAGAATAATACATTTCAACTCAGTTTTTCACAATTCCTGACATTTCATCCTAGTAAAAATTCCCTGTCTTGGGCCAGTTAGTATCACTACTTTATTTGAAGAAGGTGAAATGTCAGAATAATAGTAAAGAGAATGATATATTTCAGCTTTTATTTCTTTCATCACATTCCCAGTGGGTCAGATGTTTACATACACTCAATTAGTATTTGGTAGCATTGCCTTTAAATTGTTTAACTTGGGTCAAACGTTTTGGGTAGCCATCCACAACCTTACCACAATAAGTAGGGTGAATTTTGGCCCATTCCTTATGACAGAGTCGGCGTAACTGAGTCAGGTTTCTAGGCCTCCTTGCTCGCACGCGCTTTTTCAGTTCTGCCTACAAATTTTCTATGGGATTAAGGTCAGGGCTTTGTTATGGCCACTCCAATACCTTGACTTTGTTGTCCTTAAGCCATTTTGCCACAACTTTGGAAGTATGCTTGGGGTCATTGTCCATTTGGAAGACCCATTTGCGACCAAGCTTTAACTTCCTGACTGATGTCTTGAGATGTTGCTTCAATATATCCACATAATGCCATCTATTTTGTGAAGTGCACCATTCCCTCCTGCAGCAAAGCAGGTCTTGGCTGATTTATTTTGACTATCCCATGATGTCAAGCAAAGAGGCACTGAGTTTGAAGGTAGGCCTTGAAATACATTCACAGGTACACCTCCAATTGACTCAAATGATGTCAATTCACCTATCAGAAGCTTCTAAAGCCATGATATCAATTTCTGGAATTTTCCAAGTTGTTTAAAGGCACAGTCAACTTAGTGTATGTAAACTTCTGACCCACTGGAATTGTGATACAGTGAATTATAAGTGAAATAATCTGTCTGTAAACAATTGTTGGAAAAATGACTTGTGTCATGCACAAAATAGATGTCCTAACCGACTTGCCAAAACTATTGTTTTTTTTAACAATAAATTTGTGGAGTGGTTGAAAAACAAGTTTTAATGACTCCAACCTAAGTGTATGTAAACCTCCGACTTCAGCTGTACATCTCTGGCCCTGGCTTATACACCACCTTGAGGTTGTAGTTTTGTAAGGCCTGTAGCATGCTCTGCAGTCATTTCGGGGCATTCAGGAGAGGCTTGCTGAATATACCAATAAGTGGCTTGTGATCTGTCTCTGCGGTAATGTTGTCGCGCCCGTTCAGGTAGTGGTGGAAGTGTTGGCATGCAAACACAATGCGGAGGCACTCCTTCTCTATCTGGGCATAGTTCTGCTCTGTTGGAGTGAGTGCCCTAGAGGCAAATGCCACAGGCTGGCCCTCCTGCATGAGGCAACAGCCAAGGCCATACTGGCTCGAGTCACTCTAAATCTGACTAGAGGTCGACTGATTAATCGGAACGGCCGATTAATTAGGGCCGATTTCGTAACACTCGGTAATCGGAATTTTTGGACACCGATTACCTTGCACTCCACGAGGAGACTGCGTGGCAGGCGGACTACCTGTTATGCGAGTGCAGCAAGGAGCCAAGGTAAGGTGCTAGCTAGCATTAAACGTATCTTACCAAAAAACTAGCAATCTTAACATAATCAATAGTTTATGACACATGGTTGATGATATTACTAGTTTATTTAGCTGGTCCTGCGTTGCATAAATTAACAGGCACCGCATCGATTATATCATTGAATCACAGCCTACTTAGCCAAACGGGTGATTTAACAAGCGCATTCGCGAAAAAAAGCACTGTCGTTGCACCAATGTGTACCTAACCATAAACATCAATGCCTTTCTTAAAATCAATACACAAGTATATATTTTTAAACCTGCATATTTAGTTAATATTTCCTGCTAACATGAATTTCTTTTAAACTAGGGAAATTGTGTCACTTCTCTTGCGTTCTGAGTCAGGGTACACGCAGCAGTTTGGGCTGCCTGGCTCGCTGCGAACTGTGTGAAGACCATTTCTTCCTAACAAAGACAGTAATTAAATTGCCTGAATTTTACATAATTATGACATAACATTGAAGGTTGTGCAATGTAACAGCAATATTTATACTTAGGGATGCCACACGTTAGATAAAATACGGAACGGCTCCATATTTCACTGAAAGAAAAAACATTTTGTTTTCGAAATGATAGTTTCCGGATTTGACCATATTAATGACCAAAGGCTCGTATTTCTGTGTGTCATTATATTAGAATTAAGTCTATGATTTGATAGACCAGTCGGACTGAGCGGTGGTAGGCAGCAGCAGGCTCGTAAGCTGTGCTTCAAGCATTGCGCTGTTTATGACTTCACGCCTATCAGCTCCCAAGATTAGGCTGGCAATACTAAAGTACCTATTAGAACATTTTACATTTACATTTTAGTCATTTAGCAGACACTCTTATCCAGAGCGACTTACAGTAGTGAATGCATACATTTCATACATTTTTTTTCTGTGCTGGCGGTTCCTTTTAACATGAGTCTTCAATATTCCCAGGTAAGAAGTTTTAGGTTGTAGTTATTATAGGACCCTCTCTCTACGATTTGTATTTCATATACCTTTGACTATTGGATGTTCTTATAGGCACTTTAGTATTGCCAGTGTAACAGTTTAGCTTCTTCCCTCTCCTCGCTCCTACCTGGGCTCGAACCAGGAACACATCGACAACAGCCACCCTCGAAGCAGCGTTAACCGTGCAGAGCAAGGGGAACAACTACTCCAAATCTCAGAGCGAGTGACGTTTGAAACGCTATTAGCGCACACCCCGCTAACTAGCTAGCCATTTCACATCGGTTACACCAGCCTAATCTTGGGAGTTGATAGGCTTGAAGTCATAAACAGCGCAATGCTTGAAGAAATGCGAAGGGCTGCTGGCAAAACGCACAAAAGTGCTGTTTGAATGAATGCTTACGAGCCTGCTGGTGCCTACCAGCGCTCAGTCAGACTGCTCTATCAAATAGAAAATCATAGACTTAATTATAATATAATAAAACACACAGAAATAAGAGCCTTAGGTCATTAATATGGTCGAATCCGGAAACTATCATCTCGAAAGCAAAACGTTTATTTTTTCAGTGAAATACGGAACATTTCCGTATTTTATCTAACTGGTGGCATCCCTAAGTCTAAATATTCCTGTTACATTGCACAACCTTCAATGTTATGTCATAATTACGTAAAATTCTGGCAAATTAGTTCGCAACGAGCCAGGCGGCCCAAACTGTTGCACATACCCAGACTCTGCGTGCAATGACACAATTTCACCTGGTTAATATTGCCTGCTAACCTGGTTTTATTTTAGCTAAATATGCAGGTTTAAAAATATATACTTCTGTGTATTGATTTTAAGAAAGGCATTGACGTTTATGGTTAGGTACAGTCGTGCAACAACAGTGCTTTTTTTGCAAATGCGCTTTTGTTAAATCATCCCATTTGGCGAAGTTGGCTGTCTTTGTTAGGAAGAAATAGTATTCACACAGTTCGGAACGAGCCAGGCGGCCCAAACTGCTGCATATACCCCGACTCTGTTGCAAGAGGTGACACATTTTCCCTAGTTAAAAGAAATTCATGTTAGCAGGCAATATGCAGGTTTAAAAATATATACTTGTGTATTGATTTTAAGAAAGACATTGATGTTTATGGTTAGGTACACGTTGGAGCAATGACAGTCCTTTTTCGCGAATGCGCACCGCATTGATTATATGCAACGCAGGACAGGCTAGATACACTAGTAATATCATCACCCATGTGTAGTTAACTAGTGATTATGATTGATTGTTTTTTATAAGATAAGTTTAATGCTAGCTAGCAACTTACCTTGGCTTCTTACTGCATTCGCGTAACAGACAGGCTCCTCGTGGAGGGCAATGTAAAGCAGGTGGTTAGAGCGCTGGACTAGTTAACCGTAAGGTTGCAAGATTGAATCCCCAAGCTGACAAGGTAAAAATCTGTAGTTCTGCCCCTGAACAAGGCAGTTAAACCACCGTTCCTAGGCCGTCATTGAAAATAAGAATGTGTTCTTAACTGACTTGCCTAGTTAAAAAATATTATTAAAAATAAATAAATAAATATCGGCAAATCAGTGGCCAAAAATACCGATTGTTATGAAAACTTGAAATTGGCCCTAATTAAAATCGGCCATTCCGATTAAATCGGTCTACCTCTAATACATACATGCATGCATATATAAAAAAAATTGGCCGATTAATCGGTATCAGCTTTTTTTGGTCCTCCAATAAATCTGTATCGGCGTGGAAAAATCAAATCGCTCGACTTCTAATCGTGACAGGTTGAGACACATCGTAGTATCACAGTACAGGTGTCTTTGTGACCAGTTGTTTTATTTCCCTCACCTCTGCGTTGTGTTTTGGGAACCTCACCGCCGCAGTAGGAACTTGGCCAGGTAGGTGACGAATCCGACAAAGCGCTGCAAGATGTGGGGGGGGATTTCCAAGACAGCCTTCACTTTCTCAGGATCCGCCTTCAATCCGGTGGTGGACAAGATGTGCCCATGAAAGCTGACCTCTGGCACTTTAAACTGAAGCTTTTTTATGCTTAGCCTTAGCTTGACCTGTCTGCATCTGTCCATCAGGGCCATCAGCTTGGCGTCATGGTCACAATCTGCCTCCTCATCACTGTCCCCACAGCTCACTATGAGGATGTCATCTGCTATGGGTTCCACGCCACTGATTCCCACCAACAGCTCGTGCTGTTTCCGGTGATACACCTCTGGAGCCACAGACACCCCAAACGGGAGCTTCAACCACCTCTTCCTGCCCCAGGGTGTCCAAAAGATGGTCATGTAGCTGCTGGGCTCGTCGAGCATGCACTGCAGGAAGGCATCTCTGGCGTCCATGAGCGTGAAGAAGCTTGTAAAGAACATTCTCCAACGTGGGCATGATGTAATGTGAACGTCGCAGAACCCGGTTGAGGTGTTTAGGATCAATGCATATCCGTAGCTTGTCTGGTATCTTGACGATAACCATATTACTTAACCAGTCTGTAGGCTCGGTGACAGATATGATGTGGCCATCTGCATCATATTTGTCAAGCTGAGCCTTCGTAGCTGCTTTCATGGTCACTGGTACATTGCAGGGTGCACACTGGACAGGCTGGATTGCTGCATCCAACTCAAAGTGGACTTCGCCGGGAACTGACTCGACCGGTGCATTGAAGACATCATGGCATTTGCTTAGGAGTGTCTCCTTGATCAGGGGCCCAGCCTGGACTTTGTCTATATTGTTACAGTCAACAACTACAGACCAGTATCCCTTCTTTCTTTTCTCTCCAAAACTCTTGAACGTGCCGTCCTTGGCCAGCTCTCCTGCCATCTCTCTCAGAATGACCTTCTTGATCCTAATGAGTCAGGTTTCAAGACTGGGCATTCAACAGAGACTGCTCTTCTCTGTGTCACGGAGGCTCTCCGCACTGCTAAAGCTAACTCTCTCTCCTCTGCTCTCATCCTTCTAGACCTATCTGCTGCCTTTGATACTGTGAACCATCAGATCCTCCTCTCCACCCTCTCCGAGTTGGGCATCTCCGGCGCGGCCCACGCTTGGATTGCGTCCTACCTGACAGGTCGCTCCTACCAGGTGCCGTGGCGAGAATCTGTCTCCGCACCACGCGCTCTCACCACTGGTGTCCCCCAGGGCTCTGTTCTAGGCCCTCTCCTATTCTCGCTATACACCAAGTCACTTGGCTCTGTCATATCCTCACATGGTCTCTCCTATCATTGCTATGCAGACGACACAATTAATCTTCTCCTTTCCCCCTTCTGATAACCAGGCGGCAAATCGCATCTCTGCATGTCTGGCAGACATATCAGTGTGGATGACGGATCACCACCTCAAGCTGAACCTCGGCAAGACGGATCTGCTCTTCATCCCGGGGAAGGACTGCCCGTTCCATGATCTCGCCATCACGGTTGACAACTCCCTTGTGTCCTCCTCCCAGAGTGCTAAGAACCTTGGCGTGATCCTGGACAACACCCTGTCGTTCTCCACTAACATCAAGGCGGTGACCCGATCCTGTAGGTTCATGCTCTACAACATTCGCAGAGTACGACCCTGCCTCACACAGGAAGCGACGCAGGTCCTAATCCAGGCACTTGTCATCTCCCGTCTGGATTACTGCAACTCGCTGTTGGCTGGGCTCCCTGCCTGTGCCATTAAACCCGTACAACTCATCCAGAACGCTGCAGCCCGTCTGGTGTTCAACCTTCCCAAGTTCTCTCACGTCACCCCGCTCCTCCGCTCTCTCCACTGGCTTCCAGTTGAAGCTCGCATCCGCTACAAGACCATGGTGCTTGCCTACGGAGCTGTGATGGGAACGGCACCTCCGTACCTTCAGGCTCTGATCAGGCCCTACACCCAAACAAGGGCACTGCGTTCATCCACCTCTGGCCTGCTCGCCTCCCTACCTCTGAGGAAGCACAGTTCCCGCTCAGCCCAGTCAAAACTGTTCGCTGCTCTGGCACCCCAATGGTGGAACAAGCTCCCTCACGACGCCAGGACAGCGGAGTCAATCACCACCTTCCGGAGACACCTGAAACCCCACCTCTTTAAGGAATAGGATAAAGTAATCCTTCTAACCCCCCCCCCTAAAAGATTTAGATGCACTATTGTAAAGTGGTTGTTCCACTGGATATCATAAGGTGAATGCACCAATTTGTAAGTCGCTCTGGATAAGAGCGTCTGCTAAATGACTTAAATGTAAATGGTTAAGTTAATAAGCCAAGGCGATCGCATGTAGAACCTGACAGTAATGGCTGTTGACTAGCCTCAACCATTTCAAACTCAAGGGTGTGTTTCTGGCCACGTAAAACACAGTCACAAACAGGCCTAAAGAGGTCATGAACTGTCCTGAATACAGTTTCAGCTTGGTGCTACTCTGTGTGAGTTTGTCTCTGGGCACCAGCCTCCTTTTGTCTTTAAGGCTCATAACGTTACATGTGGCCCCTGAATCTAGCTGGCATTGTTGTGGTTTATTATTAAGTAGTAGAGTGACAAACCATTTTTTTCCTTTTGCCCTCACTGCCCCTAAGCACTCGCTAACATATACATCATCAGTGCTGTTGTTCCCTTCATCTGTGTTTGTTTCAATGGAGTGCACTTCACCCTCCTTTCTCTTGCTTTTCATGCAGACCCTTGCGAAGTGATTAGCTGTACCACATGATTTGCATATTGCTGGGCAGTGTTCTTTTCCCTACTGCAGAGTTGGCTGTAGTATTTGCATTAGCTGTGGCAAAGGGGAATTCCTTTAATGGCTGCCTGAATGTAGCATTGACATTGTCCATATTGTAGCGACCCGCACAGACAGCTGTGGGTTCTGTGTTAGGCTATTAGTGGGTTGTGTTGTACTTACCAGTGTTCGCGGGGTCATGCCAATCAACCTGCTATCTGCCAATGACGGGAATATTCTGATACCGTGGTTGGCGAAGTGGCGTGGAGCATTGGAAGTTAAGACCGGGTTTAGCCATTGTTCTCTCTACTTCTGGACTTCACAAGAGAACGTCACGGTTGGTTTGTAGGGTACTTTTCATTCATTTGGCGTGGGCTACGGCCAAACAGTAGCCTGTGTTAAGTTGGGTTAATAAACCGTCAATTCGTTAACTCCATCCTCTGTCTGGACAATTGTTCCTTTATGATCTAGTCAGGTTATTACAATATGTTGCCTTTCTAGCTCCATGGACCTTATCCTTATTTATATCAGTAAGCTCTGCTGCACGGCATGTCTCCACTGCCAAGACCAGCATCAGGTCACATTCACTCAGCAAACATCTGCGCGTGTCCTCATCAGTTATACTGTTTGCAACAACCGAAAATATAACGCTCGTAGATAACGTTCTTTACTGGCTTAAAGTAATTTTAACGAGCATCAATAATAGCTGTTGCGTTACCTTGCTGAGCTGCTGTTAGGTTCAAGTTGTTTGTATACGTGTCGGCAATCAGTTCCCATTATGGTCCTCAAAGTGGCAGCCACTACCTCATCGTCCTTTTCAGAAGTCCCGTGGCTAGTGCATAGCCCTCCCATTCACCTCTAAACGTATCCCAGTTCGTGCTCCAATCTCCGGTGAGCTTCATAACGTTGAGAGGGGGAAATGTTCGCTGCCATGTCTAACCGGTGCTAACAACACTGAAGCTAACTAGCAAACTCACTCTAGCTAAGGTCAATTCCGGCGAAATTTTACTCAAATAAGCGTTTTTTTTTTGTAAACCAGAACAGGCGTCTCTAATTTGCGGAAATCATGGTTAGTTATTCGACTGACACCATGATTGAATGTTAAATGACAGAGACATTGATGCGAGTAACCGGTCTTGTTCAGTACATTGCAATACATCCGGGTATCACACCGGAGAGCGCTCTGAACAGAGACCGCAGTTGCACTTGGCCAAATCAATGAATTCAATAATTATACATTTACTCTGACAGGTCGCGGGCCTGTTAGTGGTGGGTCGCGACATGTCAAGAGTATATGTATAATTATTTTACTCATTGATTTGGCCAAGTGCAACTGCGGTCTCTGTTCAGTGCGCTCTCTGCTTAGCAGCGTCCTCTGCTGTTTGGCAGCTACACTTTGGGACGCGCGCTATACTTTAAGAAAGGCTGATGTAGAAAATAGAAAAACCCTGGAATAGTAGGTGTCCAAACGTTTGACTGGTACTGTATGTATAAACTGTAAAATGTTATCACTAAAACAATATATACACATTGTGGAATAAACTTTGAAAAAAAACTATATAATTTGTACAAACTTTATACAAGTCGTATAAAAGAAAATGAAAAAAATAGAAATATTTTTTTACCTAAAAAAGGAACACAATCATCAAAACTAGCTTTCTCTTTTGGTTTCATTGCTTACCATTTGTACACTGGACAAGGTTTCCCAAGAAAGTATTTTTTGGTTCCACTTGCTCTCTCTCTCCCCCGGGCATCCTGGGGCCAGGTGATGGTCAGGGTGGTGGAAATCTTTCAGGCTTCTTATAGGACCACCGTGTGGCGGCAGGGCAGCCTAGTGGTTAGAGCGTTGGACTAGTAACCGAAAGGTTGCAAGGTAAAAATCTGTCGTTCTGCACTTAACCCAGTGTTCATTGAAAATAAGAATGTGTTCTTAACTGACTTGCCTAATAAAATAAAAATGTATTTAACAGCCGGTGAGATAGAAGCTTATTGTAAAAATTAGCTTCAACTGCTCAGAGCACACTGTGGCAGAGACTCGCTCCTCCCGAGATGCGCTGCCTTCTGTTTATCGCCACACACAACACGCTCCTAGAGACAGGTCTCTAGATTTCCTACCTCTTTTTAGGGGAAACGTTTACGCACTCGCTTTTTGTGTAAAGGTTTTCACTGACACTTTTTAAAACATTTACTGGAGCCTATCCACAAAACAATGTGCCTGCGCATAAGAGAACGTTAGATAACATAGGTAAATTACTAGACATGTATAATCAGCAACATTTAATTAGGTTCATAAAGATGATCTCAAAAGAAATTGGATTGTATTGACTGTGCAGACCGTCATCTCTGGTGAATGCAGAAAACACAAAGTTTAAATTTGAGTCCACAAAGCAGATGATAATAGGCCCAACTCCCGGTGTCATTGAAAAATCAAATCAAATGTATTTATATAGCCCTTCTTACATCAGCTGATATCTCACAGTGCTGTACAGAAACCCAGCCTAAAACCCCAAACAGCTAGAAATGCAGGTGTAAATGAACCTCCCTCCCAAATGTAAAACATATTTTCACATTACCCTCCCCTTGTACTGCAATTTTTTTTTAATAATGATTAACACCAAATAACCCTGTGTTTATACACGGAGTATACCAAACATTAGGAAAACCTCCCTAATATTGAGTTGCACCACCATGAGAACAGCCTCAATTCTTCAAGGCATGGACTTTACAAGGTGTCGAAAGTGTTCCACAGGGATGCTGGCCCAGGTTGACTCCAATGCTTCCCACAGTTGTGTCAAGTTGGCTGGATCATTCTTGATGCACACGGGAAACTGTTGAGAGTGAAAGACCCAGCAGCGTTGCAGTTCTTGATACAAACCGATGTGCCTGGCACCTATACCCTGTTCAAAGGCAGTTAAATATTTTGTCTTGCCTAATTCACCCTCTGAATGGTACACATACACAATCCATGTCTCAATTGTCTCAAGGCTTAAAAATCATTCATTAACGTCTCCTCCCCTTCATCTACACTGATTGAAGTGTATTTAACAAGTGACATCAATAAGGGATCATATCTTTCACCTGGTCAGTCTGTTTTGTATACTCAGTGTAAATGTGGATATCGACTTGGCTACTTCAGCCTGGTTTTCCACCTACAGGTTTCTGTGCCAATGCACCACACACAACCAATAAGTAACGCTTTACCAACTACGAGCGCTTCATCATGGTTTGAGTTAACATTACAATCATGACACAGACGATACATACCTCCCTATTCAGTATCGAAGGGTTGGCTTGACAATGTCAGTAAACATGTGTTTTGTAACAGTCTCATTCCATTCATGGAATGGCCGGTGCGCTGATTGGATGTTGGAGTGGATGAATGTGCGCAGGTCGCCTACAGGGGACGTTTGAAGTAGACTGATCAGATTAAAACATGGTGACTGGCTGTGTTTATGCTCCACATAAAAGCACATACGTTTTAAAAGTAAAATTAGAAATATTCAGGGTAAATTGAAGCGTAATGTTCGAGGAATAGCCGCATGGATCAGAAAGGAGGCAGAACGACAGTTAAGCTTTCCTGAATAACTGGGCCTGCTAGGAACATAGGCCTACGTGGCCACACTATATAGAATGACTTGAGAATGATTCATTTTATTTCACCTTTAACCAGGTAGGCCAGTTGAGAACATGTTCTCATTTACAACTGCGACCTGGCCAAGATAAAGCAAAGCGACAAACACAGTTACACGTGGAATAAACAAACGTACAGTCAATACAATAGAAATAAATATATATACAGTGTGTGCAAATGAGGTAAGATTAGGGAGGTAAGGCAATAGGCTGTAGTGGCGAAGTAATTACAATTTAGCAATTAAAACACTGGAGTGAGACGTGCAAAAAAAAACAATATGGGGATGAGGTAGTTGGATGATCGGCAGACAGAACATTACTATCAGAAGTTAGAAAAAAGAAAAAGCCAGACAGTCCCGTGCCTTTCAATCTGTTGAGAGTAGACCCACAACTGATCCAAATGGAATGAATGGAACAAAATATCAAATTAGTGACATTTTCACTGCCGTTTACAGCCTAGAGTAGAATTGTACTTACTTGAAAACAATAATGCAAATATTCATTGCGTTGTTGTAACGTGTATGCTAGGAGTCGCCAAGTAAATACAGGGAGTGAATTTAATAAATAAACATGGCACAAAACACGAGTAGCTACAGACATAAAACACAGGAAGAGAAACAATAACGCCTAGGGAAAGAACCAAAGGGAGTGACTGATATAGGGGAGGTAATCAGGAAGGTGATGGAGTCCAGGTGTCTCATGAAGCTCAGGTGCGTGTAATGATGGCGGCATGACATAGACTGACCAGATGAATCCATGTGAAAGCTATGAACCGTTATTGACGTCACTTGTTAAATCCACTTTATGCAGTGTGGATCAAGGGGATGAGACAGGTTAAACAAATATTTTTAAACCTTGAGACATGGATTGTGTACAGTGTTTGCTGCGGGATTTAGAGGTCATTTGTGGTTTAGTATGGTACTCTGCGTTACACTTCATTGCTCCAAACCAGCGCAAGGGGAAGTTAGAGCACTGCTTATGCTTTTGGGTCCTACTGTGTCTCCAACTGACAATGAATGGCGACGTAAACCTAAATAGAAACTGATAATTGTGCACGACTTCACTATTACTTACTAAAACTGTTATTACGCTAAGGTTTTTATTATTTTATTTTGTTAGGATTATTTTGCACTTACTGTAGTACTGTATCCCACTCCTGACCGGTTATATTGTACAGTGCCTGAGTGGCGCAATGGTCTAAGACACTGCAGATGCTGGTTCAATACACATGCTGGCCTTGACTAGGAGACTCATGAGATGACTGTAGGTTTTTGGTTTCTCTCCCTCTAAAAACATAAATAAATAATTCTAAATAACAAACTGGCTTTATTTCCATATTAGTAAAAATGTCTCACCTCATGTTCAAGAATGGCCTATTTCTCGCCCATTTTACGTGATTTGAAAACAACATAAACTCCAAAATATTGTTATTTTTTTAACAAAGCGATTATTATTATTTTAGAATGATATAAAAGCCCCTTGGATATTCTTACATTTACATTATAGTCATTTAACAGACGCTATTACCCAGAGCGACTTACACTGGTGAATGCATACATTTCATTAAAAAAATAAATCTTCTTGTGCTGGCCCCCTATGGGAATCGAACCCACAACCCTGGCGTTGCAAACACCATGCTCTACCCACTGAGCTACAGGGAAGGCCTATTCTCAGAAATATATTATCAACCCTCTTATTAGCAGGACAATATATACTGGTCATGGCTCCCAAGTGGGGCACAATGAGATTGCCTTTGCAGTTCTCCAGCTGTATCCACTGAAAGCGTGCAAGGCACAAGGGCAGAGGGCACGCGATGGGCCGCAGAGCCGCGCACAATTAGACAGACCTAGCACCATGGGGGAGGGGGGGTGGACCCCCACAGCGCCGCACTGGCTAGCACAGAGCAACACTTTAAGGGGCATTACACTAATAATGGCGCTGACTAGGGAAACGTTCCCACTGTTCTTAGTGCCAGTCTGCACGTTCAAACTAAAACAATGTAACTAATAATGGCATCTTTATGCTTTCGTTAATAAAATAATGATGAAAATACTCTTTCAAAATACCGATGTTTATTTAGTTATTAATCCATAACGAATTACTATTGGAATAAATATCACTGAATTACAGAAATATTGGAACAAAGTTGTCTAATGAAGGTAAACAAATGGTTGCTTACTGGAAAATACTCTTTCAAACATACACGGTCAAGTTGTACAGCGCCATTATGGCTATTAGCAGGTAGCTGGACAATATATTTGCCTAGAAGGAGGGTAGGGGGAGAATTCTATCATCGAATGTAGTATTTCTAAGTTAGGTTGGCTGTATTACAACCGGCCGTGATTGGATGCAATTTCAATTTAATCCACCAGAAAATACAAAATAAATAATACCACAAAAAGTATTATGTATCACATCCAACCGTGATTGGGAGTCCCATAGCGCACAATTGGCCCAGCCTTTCTCTCCCACTAAAAACAAAAATACATGTTTTGACCTTTACAAATATTATTTTGGCCTTTATTCAGAGTACAATCGCTCACTTACGTTTTTTTGAAAACGAAATAACCTCCAAAATATCGTTATATATTATCAAGTTGACGGCACAGTCATATAGACGGCACCTACAGTGCATAAAGCTGAGCGACTCACTCACTCATTCATGGCTTTGGATCAAAATAAATAAGTATCAACATTCATTATGGGCTATTAGCAGGACAATATACCTTTACCAACACCTCTCTGTATTTTGAAACTTTTTGGATTGGGTATCCGGAGTGGATGGTGGCTCACGCAGAACAAACAGATGAAGGTTCACAGATGCAGGTTCGATACCCGTGCCGGCTTCCACCGGGAGACCCATGAGGTGGCTTCTGGTTTTAATTTAGAATCCTCCAATCCTATATATGTAATTATTTGCAAGGAGTCACGTCATATTTTTCGATATACTGTAGGCCTACCTTAGACGACATGAGTCTCACTAGTATTGAGTAATGTGCTGTTAAAAGTGGTGTAGGTCTTGTTTATTTTAGAGCATATTGAAGTTAGAAGCAATAGGATTTGAAGCAACAGCCTACAACTATTTTAGCACCGTTTCGCACTGCTCTGAGACAAGCATGTCAGTTAAGAACAAATTCTTATTTACAAGACAGTCTACTCCATCCTCCCCATCCGTGAATTTAACCCCTGTCGCGCGCAATGACGCGGGCACGCGGTTCAATTCCTGAGGGGGAGGAAGGAGTAGGCTGTCCTTTTAAATAAGAATTTGTTATTAACTGAGTCCATATGTGTTATTTATAGAGCGTTGGACTAGTAACCGAAAGGTTGCAAGATCGAATCCCCGAGTTGACATGGTAAAAATTTGTCGTTCTGCCCCTGAACAAGGCAGTTAACCCACTGTTCCTAGGCCGTCATTGAAAATAAGAATTTGTTCTTAACTGACTTGCCTAGTTAAATAAAGGTAAAAAAAAAAAAAAAAAAAAAAATGTCATAGTTGTGATGTCTTCGCTATTATTCTACAATGTAGAAAATAGTAAAAATTAAGAAAAACCCTGGAATGAGTAGGTGTGTCCAAACTTTTGACTGGTACTTGCCTCATTAATTTGATTAATATTATGGTGTTTCTATTCCAAGAAAAACTAAGAAGCCTGTTGTCATTCATTGGTTGTTTCTTTGGAGCTAGCTAAGCTATCATTAGCTAGCTAGGTGGATAATAATGTGATGTACAGTAGGCTACAGTAACGTTACAGTATTACTGAATGACAACAATATAGCCTTGTCACTACTAGTTGGTTGATATGGGGTGCAGTAGGCTAGTGTCGTTGTTATTCGTTGGGTCCCTTGACAAAATGATGTTATTTTTGACTTGGTAAAATAAGCTAATGGTTGTGTGCACTCTAACTAGATAGAATTGTGTGGTTTGGTGACAGATTTTCAAAAGAAAATGGACATATATAATATATCATCAGCAATTCTCAATCAGATGAGATACACAGCGAACCCATATTGAATTTCATTCATTCATAAATGTGGACACTAATTATTAATATTCCAATTCTCTAGGCACTCCATTCCCAAACCTGAAGCCCCTTGTCCCGAGCAGGAAAGACCAGGAAAAAGTTTTGGCTTAAGGTACAACTTCCTATTGAGGAAATGTAAGACAACTCAATGTTATATTTAGATTTAGTTATTGACATGAATAGAAGCATATACAAGCCATCTATGAAATGTATTTTATAAAGCTCCTGTTACATCAGCAGTTGTCACAATGTGCTTATACAGATACCCAGCCTAAAACCCCAAAGAGCAAGCAATGCACAAGTAGAAGCACAGTGGCTAGGAAAAACTCCCCAGAAAGGCAGGAACCTAGGAAGAAACCTAGAGAGGAACCAGGCTCTGAGGTGTGGCCAGTCCTCTTCTGGCTGTGCTGGTGGAGACTTTAAAAGATTACAGCCATTTAGCCAGATTATTCGTCAAGACGTTTAAATGTTCATAGATGACCAGCAGTGTCAAATTTTTAATTTTTTATTTTTTATTTCACCTTTATTTAACCAGGTAGGCAAGTTGAGAACAAGTTCTCATTTACAATTGCGACCTGGCCAAGATAAAGCAAAGCAGTTCGACAACATACAACAACACAGAGTTACACATGGAGTAAACAACATACAGTCAATAATACAGTAGAAAAAAAATAAGACTATATACAATGTGAGCAAATGATGTGAGATAAGGGAGGTAAAGGCAAAAAAATGCCATGGTTGCAAAGTAAATAAAGTATAGCAAGAAAAACACTGGAATGGTAGATTTGTAGTTTGAAGAAAGTTCAAAGTTCAAATCTAAATAATATGGTGCAAAGGAGCAAAATAAATAAAATAAATAAATACAGTAGGGGAAGAGGTAGTAGTTTGGGCTAAATTATAGATGGGCTATGTACAGGTGCAGTGATCTGTGAGCTGCTCTGACAGCTGGTGCTTAAAGCTAGTGAGGGAGATAAGTGTTTCCAGTTTCAGAGATTTTTGTAGTTCGTTCCAGTCATTGGCAGCAGAGAACTGGAAGGAGAGACGACCAAAGGAGGAGTTGGCTTTAGGGGTGACCAGAGAGATATACCTGCTGGAGCGCGTGCTACAGGTGGGTGCTGCTATGGTGACCAGTGAGCGGAGATAAGGGGGGACTTTACTTAGCAGGGTCTTGTAGATGACCTGGTGCAAAGGATATGGTGCAAAGGAGCAAAATAAATAAAATAAATAAATACAGTAGGGGAAGAGGTAGTAGTTTGGGCTAAATTATAGATGGGCTATGTACAGGTGCAGTGATCTGTGAGCTGCTCTGACAGCTGGTGCTTAAAGCTAGTGAGGGAGATAAGTGTTTCCAGTTTCAGAGATTTTTGTAGTTCGTTCCAGTCATTGGCAGCAGAGAACTGGAAGGAGAGACGACCAAAGGAGGAGTTGGCTTTAGGGGTGACCAGAGAGATATACCTGCTGGAGCGCGTGCTGCAGGTGGGTGCTGCTATGGTGACCAGTGAGCGGAGATAAGGGGGGACTTTACCTAGCAGGGTCTTGTAGATGACCTGGAGCCAATGTGTTTGGCGACGATTATGAAGTGAAGGCCAGCCAACGAGAGCATACAGGTCGCAGTGGTGGGTTGTATATGGGGCTTTGGTGACAAAATGGATGGCACTGTGATAGACTGCATCCAGCTTGTTGAGTAGGGTATTGGAGGCTATTTTGTAAATGACATCGCCGAAGTCGAGGATTGGTAGGATGGTCAGTTTTACGAGGGTATGTTTGGCAGCATGAGTGAAGGATGCTTTGTTGCGAAATAGGAAGCCAATTCTAGATTTCACTTTGGATTGGAGATGATTGATGTGAGTCTGGAAGGAGAGTTTACAGTCTAACCAGACACCTAGGTATTTGTAGTTGTCCACAAATTCTAAGTTAGAACCGTCCAGAGAGGTTTATAGAGGGTGCAATAGTTCAGCACCTCAGGAGTATATGCCAGTTGGCTCTTCATAGCTGAGCATTTAGAGGTTGAGACAGTAGGTCTGGTAGAGAAAGACAGGATTAAACAGCGGGTCTGGGACAAGTTTGTACCTCTGGTGAGCCTTGAGCAGGTCAGGGTTCCATAGCTGCAGACAGAAAGAGCAGAGACTGGATCAGCAGCATGACTAGGTGGACTGGAGACGGGGACAGCCAGGAGTCGTCGGGCCAGGTAGTCCTGAGGTATGGTCCTAGAGCTCATGTCCTGCATCCTTTATTTAACTTGAGTGTAGACTAAGCCCTAGAGGTTTGTAACTTTACATGATTTAGCCTTCTTGTCAATCCAGATCTGAATATTTGATATCCTTTTTACTGTACACTGTTCATAGTAATTTTTCCTAAGCTAATCACTGAATGGCCTACTACAAGGATGTGGTCAGGTTGAGACTTCTAAGTCATAATAACACAGAACACACACACATCAGATTGCAAGGGCAAGTATAATGAGCAGTTGGGAAAATGAAGTCTGCTGCGTGGGTTGCCAGTTATACACACACACACAAACGTAATTCACTTGTTGTATTGTATTTATTATGGATCCCCATTAGCTGCTGCCAAGACAGCAGTTACTCTTCTTCAGGTCCAGCAAAATTAAGGTAGTTATACAATTTTAAAAACATTACAATACATTCACAACACGTTAAGTGTGTGCCCTCAGGCCACTACTCTACTACCACGTATCTACAACACAAAATCCTTGTGTACGTGTGTGTACAGTGCGTATGTTATCGTGTGTATGCATGTGTCTCTTCACAGTCCCCGCTGTTCCATAAGGTGCATTTTTATCTGTTTTTAAATCTAATTTTACTGCTTGCGTGATTTAATTGATGTGGAACAGAGTTCCATGTACTCATGGCTCTATGTACTACTGTGCACCTCGCATAAGTCTGTTCGGTTTAGGTTAGTGTGTAATCAAGGCTTTGTCATTAAAATTATATTATGCCCATTTTTCAGATCTGCCAACCTGCTCGGTGGGTGACAGGTAACAGTCTTTCCACCAAGCTGTTCCAGGCCTGGAGTGCCACGCTGGAACTTCCAGAGGCGTGTAGACCTGAAGCAGTGTGATGTGGTCCAGGTAATTATTAAACACATGTTTACACACTCACTGAATCACTCACTCTGTTTTGTTGTATAATTAATTTAACTTAAGAAAATTGTTCCTCTCTCTTTTAGATCTGACACCCTTATTAGCTCAACCACAGTCTTCACAGCTGCAGTCGTCTGCCCCTGCATCTGCTACACTGACCACGAGAGGTGATACAGGTCATTATCACATGCACGTAAACACACATGCACACTCTCCCTCACTTGGGGCTCTATTCAATCACGTCCGCTTTAGCCAACATCCATATTGCGGTTGTTTTGGCGGTGTCTGAGGTGGAACTGTGTTAGAGCTGTCAAATTCACAAGCGACTCCTGGCATTATACCTAAAGTGGACATTGCCATTGGCTGCACGGAGTCGCATTAACAGAAATCTCATGCAGCCCTGCTTACAAGTTAGAACACTGGAATTTGAGATGTAATCTACACCTCGATTAGGCTGATAGAAATCCTCATTATTTAGTTGAATAATTTGAATTTGAGCATGATTATTTATTTTTAACCTACACTTTCTCGTTCTGAACTTGTAACGCGAGTAGGACGGTGTGGTTTTGTGACAATGGTCAAGAGCTGTGCTTAACAATTTTGACAGATCCAACGCAGTTACACCTCAGACACCGCCAAAACATCAGCTATGCGGGTGTCGGCTATCGCCGGTTAACATCTTACAACTAAAAAGACTGAATGAGTGTATGATTATTGTCAGTTGAGAAAATTGTCCCTCTCTCTTTTAGATCTGCCACCCCCAGCAGTTCAGCTGCAGTCACAGCAGTCCTCTGCTGTGGTATTTAATTTACCGGCTGCACCAGTTCCTACTACACTGGCTGTGGAGGGAGAAACTTTTCAGGATTCCCACCAACAGATGTACACACAAACATGTTGTTGAGTTGTATACTTACTGCCACTTTGTGCATCTCTCTTTCAGAGCTGCCATGCACTCCAGGAGATTTGGTTGAAAGGTTACAGCCATTCTCATAAAAACGTGGCCGCTGACAACTCGTACATAGGGTCCGACCTTTTCGTTTGCGCCTCGGACACCAACACCACCCGCTGGTGGGGGGGTGGTCCCGAGACACAAAGGGGGGGGAATAGTAGCCCAGACCCATGATGAGCCTCATCGAGGCTGGTGGGCGGGTCGAGACTTCAGACAAATCAAAATCAAATCTAGTTGTAAAATCTAGTTGTAAGCAGACAGGCCCCTAGACGGGGATTATCTTAGAACACATCTAAGATAGTACTGAGGTGTACCACACTGGTCGTAAAGGAAGTCCAGTGGACTTGTCCACCTCCAAAACAAATGGCAACAATAATCATTCCTTGCCATATGTAGGTTCAACTACAATACAACTAGTAAAATGCTCCAATCATGTGTTCCGGTAGTATAATATTTCAGAATAAATCGGTAGGATAACTGGTCCCCTTGAGTACCAGTACCAATACCAGCAACAGTCAGTCCAGCTACAATCAGTAAGAAGGTTAGAGACCTAACCAATCAAATTACCCTTGACAACAGTGACATAGGAGTCACTCAGAGTGCAACACGTGGAAGGGAATCTCCAGTGCACTTTTCCAATGGTTAACACACGTCACTAATAAATAGGACCCTCCATTCAGGAGGAAAATTATTAGAAGTCATGAACCATGATCACACCACGTACAACTGGTCCAATACTTAAAGAGTACTTCCGTCGTGAGGTTAGCTCCTCCGTGGATAACATAGCTATGAAATAGACTTCATACCTATCGCCACTACAATAGTGCAAGACACAGTGACTTGTAGGAAAAACTACTACAGAATCCCTTTACACCAATTCTGACTGACCTCCAGGCATTGACCTGAAAATTACCCGACTACGTCAGACTCATTCTGAACAAGTTGTAATCTGCCAGGATATTTGGTTTTCTTCCCTTGACATGCGTGCTTGTGTAAGCATAAACGCACATGCACAACGGAACATCCAATTAGGATTTATGCTAGGATCACTTAAGGGTCCAAGCAAAATACCAGCCTTAGTAAAGTTGAACATTTACTTCTAGGACTTTGACTCTACAGCACTCACCAGTTTTCTTCCCAGAAGTCAATAGGTCATCCCTGTAGACTGCCCAAAACTAGTGCCTTACAACTGTAGATTTATCATATAGTTATCAACTTAGGATAGTGCCTAAGCAACACACCAAGTAGGAAAACCCTAGATGTGGCATTAGAGACAATGCCATGATAATCATTTTGCCAGAAGATTGGACGTATATAGAATACAGTCCAATTAGATGATTTTTGTGTGAGAACTATGTTATGTATATCTTTTGTTTATGCTTTCATTCCTTTTTGGTTCAGTTCCTTTGACACTTGGGAAGTGATAGAGCCATAAACAAAGTCCCCATACAACCATAACTTAGTGCCACAACACCGCTCATTGGGGAATGAATGTAATTATATATATTTCATGAGTGTGTGTGCGTGTGTGCGTTGTTAACATCTGCCTAAGTTACTGCCCAGATCTTCCAGTCTGGACAACGACCAGACGACGGGTCCGGAACGGCGACCCCAAATCCGGACACCCACGGCCTATCCTTGTGGCGGCATGCCCCGCTGTCAGAGAGCATACCAAGGTAAACCACCAGGGGGGGGACGCAACGGCGATCACCAACCAGGACATCCCCTGGCCCTTCCTGGGGTACTTTGCAGCTTCCAGGGAACCTACCAAGGTAAACCACTAGAGGGGGCCGCAATGGCGATCACCAACCGGACATCAACTGCCCATCCTTGTGGTGGACTGCTCTGCTTTCAGAGAGCCTACCAAGTTCAACCACCAGAGGGGACTGCAACGATGATCTACAAACAGGACATCACTTGGTCATGATTTTATGTTGATTTGTAACTTGCAGGACAAACAAGATCCAAACCACCAGGGGGGGTATGTCATGACATTGCCCTCTTTGGGTACAGCGAGCACTATTTCCTCCTCCTTCTGCACCAGCCCTTTTCTATGCACCATCCCCCTACCTCTGTCTCCCACACCCAGGCTGCTGTGGTCAGAAGAGGTCGTAAATTCCTAGAGAAGATCCTGCCTCATGGCCAGAGAGGATAGAGAGAGTGAGATTTCATAGAGAGAACAAAGGAATTTCTTCCACCTCACAGAACTAGAGGTCCGAACAGTATTTATGTTCTGGAGAATGTATAAAAGATCGGTGAAGAATCCAGCTACGAACTGGTCCATTTGTTACAATTTTGTGAAACTCATGGGAGACAAATACAGCCACATTACCATAACGCTGCTTATACAATAGCCTCAGCTATGAGGCATACATCTAATTGTTGTATAAAATTAATGAGTGGGGATGGAACTGTTTGTGAAATTGTGTAATGTGATTTTGGACTGTTTAACCTGTTGGGGCTAGGGGGCAGTATTTGCACGGCCGGATAAAAAACGTACCCGATTTAAACTGGTTACTAGTCTTGCCCAGAAACGAGAATATGCATATAATTAGTAGATTTGGATAGAAAACACTCTAAAGTTTCTAAAACTGTTTGAATGGTGTCTGTGAGTATAACAGAACTCATATGGCAGGCCAAAACCTGAGAAGATTCCATACAGGAAGTGCCCTGTCTGACAATGTTCTCCTTCTGTGGCATCTTTTAATTAAACAGCATTTGACATGCTTCGAAGTACGGTAATGGAATATTTTGATTTTTTTGTCACGAAATGCCCTCACGCGTCACCCTTCGGATACTGACCTGAACGCACGAACAAAACGGAGCTATTTGAATATAACTATGCATTATTTGGAACCAAAACAACATTTGTTGTTGAAGTAGAAGTCCTGGGAGTGCATTCTGACGAAGAACAGCAAAGGTAATCCAATTTTTCTTATAGTAAATCTGAGTTTGGTGAGGGCCAAACTTGGTGGGTGTCAAATTAGCTAGCCGTGATGACCGGGCTATGTACTCAGAATATTGCAAAATGTGCTTTTGCCGAAAAGCAATTTTAAAATCTGACACCGCGATTGTATGAAGGAGTTCTCTATCTATAATTCTTAAAATAATTGTTATGTATTTTGTGAACGTTAATCGTGAGTAATTTAATAAATTCACCGGAAGTTTGCGGTGGGTATGCTAGTTCTGAACATCACATGCTAATGTAAAAAGCTGTTTTTTTTATATAAATATGAACTTGATTGAACAAAACATGCATGTATTGTATAACATAATGCCCTAGGAGTGTCATCTGATGAAGATCATCAAAGGTTAGTGCTGCATTTAGCTGTGGTTTTGGTTTTTGTGACATATATGCTTGCTTTGAAAATGGCTGTGTGATTATTTTTGGCAGGGTACTCTCCTGACAATCTAATGTTGTACTTTCGCTGTAAAGCCTTTTTGAAATCAGACAATGTGGTTACATTAAGGAGAAGTGAATCTTTAAAATGGTGTTAAATAGTCCCACCTTGCCCAGGGAGGTTAATGAAGGAATCTCCAATTCCCTTTGGAGTTGAAAATAATTTATTTATGATAACAATTGCAATCAATATATATATTTATGCTCAGTGTGTCGTCGGGATCTCTGTTGAAAGTTTGTTTCTGTTGGAGAGTTTGTCCGCACTCTCGCTCTGTCATGGTTAGAATGGATAGTTCAGAGTGACATTCATTCATGTCGTTATAGAATAGTTGTTTCGGCGGTTATCAGTCTTCGCGTTCAATGATACCGAATTCCTAGCTGCAGACTAGTAATAAATATCAAAGACTTGTTCTTATTCTGTCGGTATCGATAGTCTAAGAGTTTAACCACGTGGTATGGTTAAAAGTTCAGCAAGCGAAATGCATGGTCTGCAACCTTTAGCCATCTCGTAATTGAGGTAAACTTGGTCTCCTCTCAAACCTTGGCCCTCTCGTTATCGAGGTAAGCTGGTCTGGTGATAGAAAACCTAGGTGGGGGTTTTATTCGGAAGAGCAGAAAAGGGCCTGTCCCATGACGCCAGACCATAACTGTGCTCATGGGCGGTCCTCTGATTAAGTTAAGACAATTGATGTATGGATGACCCGTAGTGAAGACTGTGTTCGTGCAGATAACCAACAATTTATGACATTTGGAATGAGACTAACGTGAGGTAAATAATAATTCATTAAGAGGAGTTTTTGAGCCAATGTCCTTCAAAATGTTCCACAGTTTACGAGGCTGATGTAAGTTGTCATTAACAGCGTCTATGTAATGTTGGGATTTGGCCTTATCCATTTTGTACCTTGCCTGGTTTCTACAGTTAATATAATGTGAAAGGTCGTACCTGTTCACTGAAAAAAAACCTAAGCAGGACAGCACGAAATGAGATGCAGAGACGTGACTCCAACAAAAAAGAAGGAAACTGTATTGGGTGTTTTTCTTTCATCTCTCCCCGGGGCAGTACAAATAAAGGTCAGGGTAATGGATATCCCCCCCCAAAAAAATGACCAGATACAGCTTGAGCCGAACCTATAACAGGGAATCATAGTGTTGTGGAATACACCCTAGCCTCCGGCTCAGAATCCCTCTGTCCCTTCAGTCAGGTCCTTAAGAGAGCACAAAAAAAATGTGTCAATTGGCCTCAGCTGAGCTCATCAGTAGTGGCTGTACTGCGGCCCACCTCCAGGAGAGGGCGCAGTCAGACCACTTGATCCAGCTGATCCCTCACAATAACCATCATAATCTTCTTGTAGATTTGTTGTTCTGAATTTTGCTAGGTAGCGATCTCTTTTCCTTATGAGGTCTAAGATCTCCAGAATTGATCAATTTCCCTAACCGCTGTTTGATTCAAATTTGTTTAAATCGGAGCCATGGAGTCTAGTGCAGACAGAAACAGATCTTTAAAAAGATACCAAGCTTGATCATCATCATCACAGTTTAGTACATGAGACCAATCCAAAATTCCAAGTACTTCCACAAAATTTTCCTTTGAGTATTGTTTCATTGACCGTACCTTCATGTGGTTATTACCTGGCTGAAGTAGCATTTTGGATTTCTTACGGGTACAGTAGGTTACCATATGATCACTAAAACCAATATTTAAGACTCCTGACTGACAGACGTTCTCTTGGTCTGTTACAAGAATCAAATCCAAAGTTGATTTAATGTCAATACACACCCGGGTTGGCTCAACAATCAGTTATTTTAGTCCAAATAACTGATTAAAGTTATACAGGGCATTTACTAGTGTACTTTTCTTGGGTGATAACTGCACATTTGTATTAAAATCGCCAAGCAGAATACATTCCCTATCAGCAAATACATTGTGATCACACCAATTCGATTCAAGTAAATCAGAAATTATTCTGCTTAGGAAGCCGATAGCACACACCAACAAGTATAGGATGACATTTAGGAATAATTATATTTACCCATACAACCTCAAGACCATCCATTTTGAACTAGGGTTAAAATGCACATTATTCCTAGTAAAAACACACACACCGCCACCGTTTTGGTTTCGGTCAATTCTATGAATGCTATAACCCGGTAGCTCAACCGCAATTGACCCGTGTGTATGTTAGAAGCGAGGAGTTTCAATTCCTCTAATTTCGTCAGCAGGCTCCGTGCGTTCACATGGATAAAGGGAAGTCCTCTCCGATTGAAACAGTCAAACATGTCATTTTCTGTGCTCACTGCTAATACATAGATTCTCTCATCTAGATTGCACCCATCATCTTTGCTTGTGTCCAGCATCCCAATGTTTGGCACTGAATTTAAACAGCATAAATTGCAAACAAGCAAAATGTTACTTCGAGACTTTACAGATTCATCATATGACAAGGACTGGATATCTCCACACATTATGTGAACAAATAAACAAATGTCGCAAGCCACCGCTTTTGAATTGTTCCTTACGGTCTTACTGCAGTTTGGGCATAGTTTTTTTAGCTTGCTTTGTGGTATTTGGGCCAGGAGAGGGGTGTACATAGCCACAGAGTAGCAGACTGAAAGTGTTTGAATTGAAGAATAAATCAGAAACGCCAAAGCAAAGCTTCCGCCTAGAGTGGTTGCTGTGGTAGTACTATGCCCAGGCCTAAACCCCTGAATGGTTTATATTAAAAATACAATTATCAGATAAAAAGGAACTAAGTTGTACATTAACCAAGGATTCAAGAATCTTAGATAAACAAGGTAGCCTTGAAATGGGGTGACAGTTGTCAAGATCATTTGTATCCCAACCCTTATGGAGTGGCAGCACATATGCGGATTTCCATGCTTTTGGAATACTTCCTGATAACAATGTTAAATAACAAATGTGGGCTACTGAGCCAGCAATAAAGGGAACTGCACACTTAAGCAGACAAGGCTCCAAATTATCAGCACCTGTGGACTTTTTTTTGTCTAATGTTAGTAAAGCATCCAGGATTTCTGAAAGAAAACTCCTGACCAGAATTTTCAGCATCATTCAATAGATTTTCACCATCAACATCCAAACTGCTCTTTTCAAGAGCTGGCTTTGAAATACATTCAAATAAATTTGACGTGATGACACCAATAGAGGGATGAAGTGAAGGAGAGAGACTTATTGTGTGTGTGTGGTCTCACTTGGTGTCCACACTAAGTGGCTACAGAGTACATTATGCTGAAAAACAGACACATGAGGACAAACAACAGAAGATAATGTAATTACTAGACATAAATACCACTTGAAGCTTGATGATGACTTGATCATTTGAATCAGCTGTGTAGTGCTAAGGCAAAAACAAAAACGTCCACCAGATGTTTGTAGTATTCCGATATGCGACAGCTGGTGAGGTGTCAGGTTCACCTCTGTACTTAAAGGGTGATTATTCCAACTCGTTGTGAAATGTTGCAGATCTGCCTGCAGACGAGGTAGGAACACATATCCCACACAGAAGAGGTGGATAGAATTCGACAGGTCAAGGTATCCTTCTTCCTCCAAACTGGGCATATGAGACAGGTTCCATGTACAACAAGACAGGCAGAGAGGAATAGAGAAAAAGAACACTGAACAGTTTAATTACCTCTGGTTACGAACACTTTTGCCAGCAATAAAGCTTCCACGGCCTGTTCCTCAGACAGTGAACACCTGGGAATATCTACATTTTGGACCCCTTGATCAGCTCGCACTCTGAAAGTAAAGAAAATTGCTTATTTTTTGTTGATTTGAAAACTGAGATATGACATTTCAATCTAAAGCAGTAGATGTCATTTTCAGGATATGTCAATACAGCACAGAAAGCTTAACACCAGACTGGTATTGTGGTAGTCCATTAGGTGATGGGAAATATGCAATATGTATACAAAATAATATACTTACCTGTTGCATGTTGAAAAAAAGCATTGGAATTAAAAGTGAAATGTTTAACCTATTAAACTGCTTCATTATTTATGTATTACCAGTTGATGAAGAACAACTCCAATTTCATACATCATTGAAAATTTGTCTAGGAATATGTAAGAATAAAAAAGTTCAAATAACTTCTTAGATTTGGAGACATTATACATCTCAGTACCTTATCAATTTATGATTTGTATCAATGTGGACGAGAGACAGGGGAGCAGGAACAGAGTATTTTTGCAGAGTAATGCAATGAAGCTGGATCTTTCTGGCAATGATACCTGCACCATCTACACGCTGCAAAGACTCCCTAACTCATCGCCATTGTACATGATGGCTCATTGCTCTGAGACTTCCTTTGACCATTCTAAAGCCTGCATGGGGCATCCCTGCCTTAATGGCGCTGACTTTCTGGTCTAACTCTTCATCTGACATATCAGAATAGCATTCCCTGACAGACATAGTGTTCGTTCACCCTTCTGTAAATAAAGCTAACCGTTACACTGTGATGAAATAGGATTATATATCGACTATGAAACAAATAGGACATGCCCTGCTTATGAGTTGCCATGAAATTCCACAGGGGAAAGGAAGGAAACTCATCCTCCAGGGGCTGAGTCACTGGCTTACTGGTGTCCTTCCATGCCGTCCCTGGGAGGGGTGCGTCACTTGAGTGGGTTGAGTCACTGACGTGGTCTTCCTGTCTGGGTTGGCGCCAACCCTTTGGGTTGGCGCCCCCCTTTGGGAGATCGTTGTGGGCTATACTCGGCCTTGTCTCGGGATGGTAAGTTGGTGGTTGGAGAAATCCCTCCAGTGGTGTGGGGGCTGTGCTTTGGCAAAGTGGGTGGGGTTATATCCTACCTGTTTGGCCCTGTCCGGGGGTTTCATCGGATGGGGCCACAGAGTCTCCTGACCCCTCCTGTCTCAGCCGCCAGTATTTATGCTGCAGTAGTTTATGTGTCGGGGGGCTAGGGTCAGGCTGTCACATCTGGAGTATTTCTCTTGTCTTTTCCGTTGTCCTGTGTGAATTTAAATATGCTCTCTCTAATTCTCTCTTTCTCTCTTTCTTTCTCTCTCTCATAGGACCTGAGCCCTAGGACCATGCCTCAGGACTACCTGGCCTGATGACTCCTTGCTGTCCCCAGTTCAC
Organism: Salmo trutta; assembly: GCF_901001165.1. Lineage (NCBI taxonomy): Eukaryota > Metazoa > Chordata > Actinopteri > Salmoniformes > Salmonidae > Salmo > Salmo trutta. The sequence goes on from NC_042981.1 coordinate 25,084,987, forward strand.
CTGGCCGTGCTGCTGCTCCAGTTCCAACTGTTCTGCCTGCGGCTATGGAACCCTGACCTGTTCACCGGACGTTCTACCTGTCCCAGACCTGCTGTCCCAGACCTGCTGGAACCCTGACCTGTTCACCGGACGTGCTACCTGTCCCAGACCTGCTGTTTTCAACTCTCTAGAGACAGCAGGAGCGGTAGAGATACTCTCAAAGATCGGCTATGAAAAAGCCAACTGACACTTACTCTTGTGTTACTGACTTGTTACACCCTCGACAACTACTATGATTATTATTATTTGACCATGCTGGTCATTTATGAACATTTGAACATCTTGGCCATGTGCTGTTATAATCTCCACCCGGCACAGCCAGAAGAGGACTGGTCACCCCTCATAGCCTGGTTCCTCTCTAGGTTTCTTCCTAGGTTTTGGCCTTTCTATGGAGTTTTTCCTAGCCACCGTGCTTCTACACCTGCATTGCTTGCTGTTTGGGGTTTTAGGCTGGGTTTCTGTGCAGCACTTTGAGATATCAGCTGATGTAAGAAGGGCTATATAAATACATTTGATTTGATTTGATTGGGGTCATAAAATGTATAGCTGGGGAGATGACGCCTACAAGGGAAGAGTATAAACTGTGTTGTAAACTTTCTAAATGGATGCACTCAGCTGACTGTATCCTTGGTATTAAACACTTGAAACTTCGAGCTTTTAGTCTCAATTCCTCATTGCAAAGAGGTTGCAATAGCATTTTTCTTTTTAACACCTTCATTGCAAAAAGTGTGTTTTAATCAATTATTTGGTGACATGAACATATTTAGTATAGTTTTATCTGAAAAGGATAACTTTTTTAATGTTTCACTATTTTTATTTTATGAAATTTCAATTTGGAGGATGGTCCTCCCCTTCCTCCTCTATGGAGCCTTCACTGCAGCATACAATAACATTCTAGACTATTCCGTGCTTCCAACTTTGCGGCAACATTTTAGGGAAGGCCCTTTCCTTTTTAGCATGACAATGCCCCTGTGCACAAAGCGAGGTCCATACAGAAGTGGTTTGTCGAGATCGGTGTGGAAGAACTTGACTAGCCTGCAGAGAGCCCTGACCTCAACCCCATCGAACACCTTTGGGATGAATTGGAACACGTGGCCGACCTCACTAATGCTATTGTGGCTGAATGGAAACAACTACACATTAATGACCATGATTTTGGAATGAGATGTCAGATGAGAAGGGGTCCACATACGTTTGGTAATGTAGTTTATTTGTAAACAGGCGTGTAACTTGCGGAAGATGGTGGTCATGACCACCCTCAAATCCAATATAATGAACAGGTTAATTTGACCTGCCCAATTATACCCAAAGACAAAGTTGATGGAATCGAAATTATAGAGAATAGAGAATGGCTTTCTGTGGCTTTACACTATGCAGTACTACTCAATTTCGTGTTTTATGATTGAAACCCCCTCTGAAGAGGTGATGAGGTGCACAGTGTGAAATTTAAAATGGGCCATTATCATGCACCTGTCAGAACAAGGGATAAAAACATATGTCATCCGTATGCACTTGAATAGCGAATGGAGGAAGCTTTCCCCACGGTTCATTATCATGTCAGTCACTTGGCTACTCCGGTTGTAAAGATAACTAATGTGCTGAATATTAAGACAGTTGAGAAATAAATATAGTAGGCCTAGACTATAGAAAGCTGTTCGGATCCTCCTCTTTTGATTAGAGTCAATCCAAACTCTGTTTTGTCACTTAATTGCATAGTCTATAGAAATGTTGTGCAACATGGGTTATTAGGAACACATTTCATTCCATGCATCAACCAGCTATGAGGAGCTTCGCCTACCTGCGCAACAGCTGATCCTATTCCCCTCAAACTCTGAATGTCAGGGCTCTCATGAAGTGTTTGATTTGATTAGATTTTCAAATGAATAAAAACATATCAAATGTCCTAATTTTGATAGTAGTAGGGGCCTCAAGAAAAAAATGGTCCGGTGAATTAAAAAAGCCAGAGACGATTTCTGGTCCCAGTCCACCCCTGTGATGACACAATTATTAATATGTGATCTTTTACCATATTAATATCTAGCAAAAATGTAAAAATGTAGCAGGCAGATGAAAGTAATGAGCCTTTACTTCCAACTCTCAGATAGAGCAATGGGATAATGGAAGTAATTAAGGAATGATTAAGGGAGGAATGGGGCCTCAGCTTAGCTACAAATTTGCTCCTGGTTTTCTCCACTCCCTCCAACCCCCACCCATCCCACATTATGGTCCAGAGCTAGCGTACGCTCGCTGTCTCCCCATTTCTCTGGAAGGTGCTACACTCTCTGCTGCCTTGGAGCAGATTTAAGTGGAGAGGAACAAAAGTGATTAGACAATTCCAATTCGGAGGTCATTTTTTCAATCAATATTTCAGATATGAAATAGCCCACTAGTGATCCTTTCCAGCTGAAGATTTGAGAGTGGGAAATTACACATGCAATTTGACATCCTATTACCTTATGCTGCAGGGACTCGGCTATTAGTTAAGGTCAGTGTCATCATCACCTGACAAATATGGAGGAGAGGATGAGAGAGAGGGTACTGGATGCAATCATTTCTTCTGAGTGAATTAAGTTGCATAGTGTAGAGACTAATCAGCTTCCCATGAACTGGGTCTATGTGACCTTGCACTAAGAAAAGAGTGGGTGCTGTCCTATGGTCCTCTTATACTGGAGATCTATCTGGCCTGGTTCTAGGTTCTGTATTCCTTGTTCTGCCCATGCTGTTTGTCATGTTCTTTCCCCAAATGCTATTTTATCTTTAAGGAAAATATGTTATCGTTCCTTTGTATTTTTGAATGATGGGTCACAATTGGGTCAATGTACAGAAGTCCTCTCTTATGGGATAGCTTTTATAAAGGCATAGACTATGGCAAGGTGTGAATGGTCTGACACTAGTAGAATGGTCTTGCATGCCACAGTTGCTGTATGTTTTATTTATTTTATTTATTTCACCTTTATTTAACCAGGTAGGCAAGTTGAGAACAAGTTCTCATTTACAACTGCGACCTGGCCAAGATAAAGCAAAGCCGTTTGACACATATAACAACATAGAGTTACACATGGAGTAAAACAAACATACAGTCAATAATACAGTAGAAAAATAAGTCTATATACAATGTGAGCAAATGAGGTGAGATAAGGGAGGTAAAGGCAATAAATAGGCCATGGTGGCGAAGTAAATACAATATAGCAATTAAAACACTGGAATGGTAGATTTGACAGTAGATGAGTGTGCAAAGTAGAATTACTGGAGTGCAAAGGAGCAAAATAAATAAATAAATACAGTAGGGGAAGAGGTATTTGTTTGGGCTATTTATAGATGGGCTATGTACAGGTGCAGTGATCTGTGAGCTGCTCTGACAGCTGGTGCTTAAAGCAAGTGAGGGAGATAAGTGTTACCAGTTTCAGAGATTTTTGTAGTTCGTTCCAGTCATTGGCAGCAGAGAACTGGAAGGAGAGGCGGCCAAAGGAGGAATTGGCTTTGTGGGTGACAAGTACAAACGACATGATGGCATCTGCCTTTTAGGTGGTTTATATAAAAATGTAATTGTAAGTAAAGACTAAACAGAGACTAAGTGAGGACTTACGGTTTGTTTGTTGAGTTCCATTCTTGTTGGAATGAAACAGTGGCTTCCATCAGATTTTGATCAGTGTTGAACAAGGAGGCAATACTGATTGAGAGATGTTGATTAGGCTAAACCCTGGCTCTTATCTAAATAACGATGTTAAGACGGATTTATCTTGTTAACATATGTGTTATTCAAATGAGCGTAGGCCTAATATTGGCGCTGGAGGGAATGGCGCCAGAGGGTATGGCGGACGTTTTACGGGCTTCTGACCAATTGTGCTATTTTGTGTATTTTTTTCGCTGATCGTAACTTCTTTTGTACATAATGTTTCCCCCATCGTTTCCTATGGCGGACAGAACGGCAGAGTCCGGTAAGATCGGGGGGGTGGTGTGTGTCTATTAACAACAGCTGGTGCGCAATCTCTATTATTATTAAGGAAGTCTCAAGGTTCTGCACGCCTGAGTTATAATAAATACTGTATGATAAGCTGTAGACCATATATTTATCAAGAGAGTTTTAGTTCGTATTTTTCGTAGCTCTCTATTTACGCCTAGTGGCCAGTGATTTTAATGCAGCAAAACAAAAATCTGTTTGACGTAATTTCTACCAGCATTTAACCTGTGCAACTAGAGGGGGAAAAAAAACTCTAGATCACCTTTACTCCATACAAAAAGACTGATACAAAGCTTTCCCCCGCCCTTGATTTGGCAAATCGTACCATAACTCTATCCTCCTGATTCCTGCTTAACAAAAAAACTAAAACAGGAAGTACCAGTGATGCACTTATTATGGAAGTGGACAGATGAAGCGGATGCTAAGCTATAGGACTGTTTCACTAGCACAGACTGGAATATGCTCTGTGATTAATCTGATGGCATTAATGAGTCACTGGCGTCATTAATAAGTGCATTGACGGTGTTGTCCCCTCAGTGACCATACATACATATCCCAACCAGAAGTCATGGATTACAGGCAACATCCGCACTGGGCTAAAGGCTAGAGCTGCCACTTTCAAGAATGCAGGACACTAATCCAGACACTCAGAAAAATCCCGCAATGCCCTCAAACGAACCATAAAACAGGACTAAGATAAAATCTTACCACACTGGCTCTGACGCTCGTCGGATGTGGCAGGGCTTGCAAACTATCACGAATTACAAGGGAAACCCAGCAGATTGCTTCCCATTGATGCGATGCCTACCAGACGAGTTGAATGCCTTCTTTGCTCACTTCGCGGCAAGCAACACTGAAACATGCGTGTGAGCACCAGCTGTTCCCGGCAACTGTATAATCTCGCTCTCCGTAGCCGATTTAAATAAGACCTTTAAACAGGTTAACATTAACAAGGGCGGAGGGCCAGATGGATTACGAGGACGCGTACCAAGAGCATGTGCTGACCAGCAGGCAATTGTCTTCAATGACATTGTCAACCTCTCTCTGACCAATTCTGTAATGTTTCAAGAAAACCAGTCACATCTGTAGCCCTCTGTCACGCCCTGACCTACTCTACCATAGAAAAATAAAAACTTTCTATGGTCAGGACATGACAGTACACCCCCCCCAAAGGTGCGGACTCCGAACGCACAACCCCAAACAACAACAAAAAAACATTGAGGGTTAGGATGGGTGTCTAATGTCGGTGGCGGCTCTGGTGTAGGACGAAGAACCTTCACATCACGCAGATCCTCCTGCATCGGAGGCGGTTCTGGTGCGGGACGAAGAACCCTCACATCCTGCTTATCCGCCAGCATAGGAGGCGGCTCCGGTTCGGGGCGTAGCCCCCGCTCCACTAGCTGATCCCTCCGCTTTCATGTCACCGGACCGTGGATCATCGCTGGAGGCTCCGGGCTGCAGACCGCCGCTGGAGACTCCGGACTGGGGGACGCCGCTGGAGACTCCGGACTGGGGGACGCCGCTGGAGACTCCGGACTGGGGGACGCCGCTGGAGACTCCGGACTGGGGACGCCGCTGGAGACTCCGGACTGGGGGACGCCGCTGGAGGCTCCGGACTGGGGGACGTCGCTGGAGGCTCCGGACTGGGGGACGTCGCTGGAGGCTCCGGACTGGGGGATGTCGCTGGAGGCTCCGGACTGTAGGACGTCTCAGGAGGTTCCGGACTGGGGGACGTTTTTTTTCTCGCAAATATCCTTTCTGAATTTAAAACTAATCTTCGAATTAATCATCTAGTTTTCCAAAAGTATCGGTAATCTGATTACAATATTTTTGCTGGTAATATACCGGATTACAGTTACTGTTTTTTGTATGTAATCCCTTACATGTAATCTTCTACTCCCCAACCCTGAATGCACTGTATATATACTGCTAAAAAAATAAAGGGAACACTTAAACAACACATCCTAGATCTGAATGAAAGAAATAATCTTATTAAATACCTTTTTCTTTACATAGTTGAATGTGCTGACAACAAAATCACACAAAAATAATCAATGGAAATCCAATTTATCAACCCATGGAGGTCTGGATTTGGAGTCACACTGGAAAACCACACTACAGGCTGATCCAACTTTGATGTAATGTCCTTAAAACAAGTAAAAATGAGGCTCAGTAGTGTGTGTGGCCTCCACGTGCCTGTATGACCTCCCTACAACGCCTGAGCATGCTCCTGATGAGGTGGCGGATGGTCTCCTGAGGGATCTCCTCCCAGACCTGGACTAAAGCATCCGCCAACGCCTGGACAGTCTGTGGTGCAACGTGGCGTTGGTGGATGGTGCGAGACATGATGTCCCAGATGTGCTAAATTGGATTCAGGTCTGGGGAACGGGCGGGCCAGTCCATAGCATCAATGCCTTCCTCTTGCAGGAACTGCTGACACACTCCAGCCACATGAGGTCTAGCATTGTCTTGCATTAGGAGGAACCCAGGGCCAACCGCACCAGTATATGGTCTCACAAGGGGTCTGAGGATCTCATCTCGGTACCTAATGGCAGTCAGGCTACCTCTGGCGAGCACATGGAGGGCTGTGCGGCCCCCCAAAGAAATGCCACCCCACACCATGACTGACCCACCGCCAAACCGGTCATGCTGGAGGATGTTGCAGGCAGCAGAATGTTCTCCACGGCGTCTCCAGACTCTGTCACGTCTGTCACATGTGCTCAGTGTGAACCTGCTTTCATCTGTGAAGAGCACAGGGCGCCAGTGGCGAATTTGCCAATCTTGGTGTTCTCTGGCAAATGCCAAACGTCCTGCACGGTGTTGGGCTGTAAGCACAACCCCCACCTGTGGACGTCGGGCCCTCATACCACCCTCATGGAGTCTGTTTCTGACCGTTTGAGCAGACACATGCACAAAATGGAGTTCATTTTGTAGGGCTCTGGCAGTGCTTCTCCTGATCCTCCTTGCACAAAGGCGGAGGTAGCGGTCCTGCTGCTGGGTTGTTGCCCTCCTACGGCCTCCTCCACGTCTCCTGATGTACTGGCCTGTCTCCTGGTAGTGCCTCCATGCTCTGGACACTACGCTGACAGACACAGCAAACCTTCTTGCCACAGCTCGCATTGATGTGCCATCCTGGATGAGCTGCACTACCTGAGCCACTTGTGTGGGTTGTAGACTCCGTCTCATGCTACCACTAGAGTGAAAGCACCGCCAGCATTCAAAAGTGACCAAAACATCAGCCAGGAAGCATAGGAACTGAGAAGTGGTCTGTGGTCCCCACCTGCAGAACCACTCCTTTATTGGGGGTGTCTTGCTAATTGACTATAATTTACACCTGTTGTCTATTCCATTTGCACAACAGCATGTGAAATATATTGTCAATCAGTGTTGCTTCCTAAGTGGACAGTTTGATTTCACAGAAGTGTGATTGACTTGGAGTTAGATTGTGTTGTTTAAGTGTTCCCTTTATTTTTTTGAGCAGTGTATATATCCTATTTAAAGGAAGAGAAGCTTAGACAGAGATATCAACTTTTGAATGAAACATTCAAATCACAGGGCTTTTGCGCCATTATTCAGATTACATTTTTACTGCAGCCTAGAGTAGAATGTGTACTCGCTTGAAAACAATAAAGAATTATTCATTACATTGTGGAGTTGTAGGTTAGTCTAGGTAGGATAATTCCATTGTACCTAAACAAGATCAATAGGGGAGCTTTTTGAGCTGTGTGTCATGTCTTCACTGTTCTTTAATGCACAATGATGAATGTGGCCATCCAGCAGCCTATCAGCTATTTCTATTTGGTCTCGTGGATTCATTTTGGAAATTGGACAAATTATCTACCTAGGACTATTGTCACTATGAATGGTGGGTAGAGGGCAGGATGGACCGTTAGACTGGTAGACTATACTGACCTGTGGTATAGTTAAGCAATACGTCCTGGGGGGGTGTGGTATATGGCCAATATAACAAGGCTAAGGGCTATTCTTTACGCACGACGAAACGCAGAGTGCCTGCATACAGCACTTAGCCGTGGTATATTGGCCATATATCACACCTCCGAGGTGCCTTATTGCTATTATAAACTGGTTACCAAAATAATTAGAGCAGTAAAAATACATGTTTTGTCATCCCCGTGGTATACGGTCTGATATACCACGGCTGTCAGCCAATCATCATTCAGGGTTCGAACCACCCAGTTTATAATTAAGCAATAAGGAACGAGGGGGTGTGGCATATGGCCAATATACCACGGCTAAGGGCTGTTCTTACGGACGACACAAGTCGGATTGCCTTGATACAGGCCTTAGCTGTGCTATATTGGCCATATATCACAAACCCCCGAGGTGCCTTATTTCTATTATAAACTGGTTACCAACGTAATTAGAGCAGTTAAAATAAAATGTTTTGTCATACCCGTGGTATACGGTCTGATATACCATGGCTTTCAACCAATCAGCATTCAGGGCTCGAACCACACAGTTTAAAATATAAGTTAGCACACAGAGATGCATAGCGCATAAGGGAAGTACCAAAACACCTTCATTTAAGGGAGGCGCATGCAAGCAGATTAGGAAATTTGGCTAGGATGGAAAAATTATATAGTAAAACCTGCAAGAAATGAATGTAAACCAGGGGGAAAATGCACTACCCTCCCCTGTGCCCAATAAAAAACACACAACCCTCCCCAAAGCAACATTTTGAACTACCCCTCAAATAAATTGCAAGCTTCTTTCTCTGATTTTTAGATGCCCTGCAGACCTCAGTGACTGGCACTTGGCTCAACTCACTGACTAGAAGAAAAGTCACCGTTCACTGATCACAGAAGATCGAAATACAAAGTGACAGGTTGGTTTGATCAAACTATTGTTATTATTGGCATCTTTGAAATGAGAAACAAAGTTAAAGTAAAAAGACAAAAAAAATTCTATGTATGAAAGTGACAAGTTGTAGATGTTGTTGAAAAGGTAACTCACAAAATTGTTATATAGTCTATGAAATTACTAGCCTTTTACACATGATTAAAGTAACTGTGTTAAAGCTTTGTAAAATTGTACTTTTATGTGTGATTTGGTAGGGTAGCCTATGCTATACTGTTTCAAATCTATAACTGGTATTGTGCTCTGTAAATACCCTTGGGCTACTGTCAGTGAATCAATGAGACATTTTGTTTAGGCTACACTGTGATTTCGATTAACAGTAGTGGTAAGATTTAATACAGGTTTGGTGACAAACTGATAACAGATCTGGATTCATTAAGTTGAATAACAAGAAATATTATGCAATTGACTTGACACTACATTATTCTCTTTTACTGGAAATAGTTGTATAGTCTAGGCTACGGCATCATTAATTGTATGCCCATTTTCAGTTCTATTATTTTGACATATTTACTCATGTCTCACAATATGCTGACTTTAAATAGCAAATTGAATGAGATTTTGACAAAAAAAAAACACATTGGCAATTTGAGAGACAACAAGATTTATGTTAATTTAGGCTTTAATGAGGCATGCATGAAATGAGCTGTGCGAACGAAGACAATCAGAGGTTGAGGACATGATATTTGGAAAGCTGGGTTTGTCTGTGGGAAATAACATTGGTTGACAAGACACCAGTAAGATAAGAGATTCATGCCTTTATTTTTGCATGCTTGCTCGCTCCTCAATTTAAAGAAATAATGTCCAGGCGGTGTGAAATAGAGAATTAATGGATAGATGGGTAATTTGCTTTTATGAGTACCATGTTACAGATTTAGGTTTTTCCATTTATGTTTTGAGGTTGGACTTTAGCACATATAACACGTTAGCACATAGGCTGCACCAATTGGTGTCACCTTGTTAGTCAGTATGTGTTCCACCTGTGCTGGGTTGTCCTTCTCGTTAGTCGGAAGGAGGTTTCACCTGTGTTGGCATAGGTCATATTTAAGAGCGGCTTGCCCAGTGCTCCCTGTTTTCGTTTTGCTCCACTTTTTGGATTGCTTCCTTTCTTTAAGTTTGGTGTGGGCTTTTCTTTTGTTTGCCTCTTCTTGGGCAATTTTAGTGGGTGTCTTTTAGGTTCCAGTTGTTGTTGCTAGTCAACTTTCAGTGGACACCCCCATAAGGGTCTTCAGAACCCCTCCTAAAACCTCACCTGTTTTGTTTGTGACTCTTTGTTAGTTCCTCTTCTGTTTCAGTGATATTATTTGGTTTTCTTGCCAAATGGGGATTGTAACAACCAGCTTATAACACATTTAAAATGTACAGTTAGATTTGGATTTAGTATGGATTTAAGATACAGAGGGGCAGAAAAATAGTTCACTCGCTAATTATAGTGTTGTTATCCACGCAAGGGGAGGGTGCTATTATGAAATGACTTGTTAAACTAAATCTCTTTCTCTGAGCAATTGTATTAGTATAAAATATAATTTTTAGCATACAATATAGCTCAATATATGTATTTATTTATACAGTATTTTTTGCTAATCTTTATCAAGGGTGCCAATAATAATGGACCCCACTTTATTATACAAATATTATCCTATCTGCCACTGGCTTGCATCACATCATACATATTACCAAAATGGCAGCAAGTCCGTTTTTGTTTCTCGTGTTATCTTATTTACTTGGTTCTTTTATCTTTTTATGCACCAGAAGAATATTTTATATAAATGAAAATGGTCTTACCAATCCATTCATATCATTTCTGGAGCACTGCAAAATGTAAACTGGATTTTACATCCCCTCTTGATAGATAGCCTTGAGAATGCTCACAGAGTAATAATTATCTTACTGTTACTGTGGGTTACTCTCATCCTTTTTACTTACAAATAACTCAACTGTGGGGGATTTAGTGCATTCGGAAAGTATTCAGACCCCTTGACTTTTCCACATTTTGTTACGTTAAAGCCTTATTCTAAAATTGATTAAATTGTTTTTTTCCCCTTAGTCTATACACAATACCCCATAATGACAAAGCAAAACAGGTTTTTAGAAGAATTAGCAAAAAACAGAAATATCACATTTACATAAGTATTTACTCAGTACTTTGTTGAAGCACCTTTGGCAGCGATTACAGCCTCGAGTTTTCTTGGGTATGATGCTACAAGCTTGGCACACCTGTATTTGGGGAGTTTCTCCCATTCTTCTCTGCAGATCCTCTTAAGCTCTGTCAGGTGGGATGGGGAGCGTCGCTGCACAGCTATTTTCAGGTCTCTCTAGAGATGTTCGATGAGGTTCTATTCCGGGCTCTGGCTGAGCCATTTAAGGACATTCAGATACTTGTTCCAAAACCCCTTCAGCGGTATCTTGGCTGTGTGATTAGGGTCGTTGTCCTGTTGGAAGGTGAACTTTCGCCCCAGTCTGAGGTCTTGAGTGCTCTGGAGCAGGTTTTCATCGATCCTGACTAGACTCCCAGTCCCTCCCGCTCTAAAAACATTCCCACAGCATGATGCTGCCACCACCATGCTTCACCGTAGGGATGGTGCCAGGTTTCATTCAGATGTGACGCTTGGCATTCAGGCCAAAGAGTTACATTTGCAAACATTTCTCTTAAACCTGTTTTTTCTTTGTCATTAAGGGGTATTGTGAGTAGATTGATAAGGGAAAAAAACTATTTAAACAATTTTAGAGTAAGGCTGTAACGTAACAAAATGTGGAAAAAGTCAAGAGGTCTGAATACTTTTCGAATGCACTGTATGTGTCCTCCGAGGGTGAAGATGTGATTGTCCTTCGGCCCTGTTTGCAGCCTCAGCAGCATGTTGTCCTTTCTCTCCAGCCCACGCCTATCCTTACCACCTTGGGGGCAGCTATTGACTCCCTGGTGCACAGGTGACATATCTATAGTGTTGTCCTCCTCAAAGGCCTGAGAGCTCAGTCCACCACAGTGTCTGAGAGCAAGAGAGAGATTGTTTTTTATAAACATAGACCTCATTTATATGTAGGCCTAATAGTGCTTAACAATAATACACAATTGACAGTTACCTTCTTCTCGAAAAGCTTGGCTGAGAGGCTGTAGCATCACGTGGTGGCTCCAACTTCCTTTGGCTGCTCCATTTCAATCTCATCCTCTTTGTCCTCATCTTCCCGAAGTAGTGATACATCTTCAGCACATAAAAAAGGGAATCGTGAATGGAAGGGAATTGTACAAGTTATCTATAGGCTTGCAAGGTGATGAAGTTACATTTATTATCCAAAGGTTTTCACTGTAACATTTGAGAAAACATGTAACAATTTCATATTTGATAGTCCATAACTGAAATAATATGATAATGTATGCCTGTAAGTAGCAAAGTCACAAACCAGCTAGACCAGGATAATTTTCTTACCAAGTTGACTACCAACCGGAGCTTCGAAACGTCATTATAGCTATCTATCAATCAATGGTTAAGCTTCAGCCTTAGGCTACATGAATTCTTGCAATCAGCAGTAAGTTAGGAATCATAGCTATCACAGATAAAAATACATAATATATCTAGCTATGTAGGTAGCTAGCTAATAATTACTGTAGCTACCTAGATAGCTATATTGGGATCATACATTTTACTGGTAAAATAGCAATCCTGCAGCAGTCATCTCTTCTGCCTGGCTGATCTAATCCCTAGTGTCACAGAAAATGTTGTTGTGTTGAAGGGAGGACCAATACGCAGCGGGAATGTGGATGCTCATCTTTTTAATAAAACACGAGCAAAGCATCCACGGGAAAAAAACAATAAACAATACTCACGACAAGAACAGTGTGGTAGGCTAAACAAAGCAGTGCTCACAAACAACTACCCACGAAACACAAAGACACCCTACTATATAGGACTCCCAATCAAAGGCAACTCAACACACCTGCCTTCAATTGGGAGTCCAACCCCAATTAACTAAACATAGAACCACAGACATAGACCAGTGACAAACCCTATAAACATACATCAACTCCCCTATGCCACGTCCTGACCAAACTACAATAACCAAATATACTCTATACTGGTCAAGACGTGACACCTAGCCAGTTCATTTTAGCTCGGTCTAGCTCATACCTAATAACAAATGCTCTTCAAATTGTCAATAAGAGTATTTCATTTTGTAAAGTTATCAATGAAAACATTGAAAAGACAAGACAAGAGATTAACTAAATTAGGTAGACTAGCTAGCTACTTTGCCTCATTTTGTCTGATTGTTTACTCAGCTTGTTAGTAAAACTTCATTTCACAGACATCTTATCAATCGGAAAAAAAATTCTAAAAAGTACATATTATAATTACCAACATAAAAGCTATTTGTATTGTTTTTTAGCTCAATATGATCTTAATGACAGAGCTATCAAAGTTGTGAGAAATCTTTCAGGTCCACTAGAGGCTAGATGCCTCTCGGACAGCATTCCCTTTCAGCCTCCACACCAAAACTAACAATTTAATTTGCTCACGCCTATCAATTACGCATTGCCATCAGTTGTTACTATGGCAATTCAAGATGGCTGTCACGTTTGTCTGAAGAATGGGACCAAGGCGCAGTGTGTGTATCGTTCCACATTTTATTATAACTGTGAAACTATGCAAGACATACAAATAAACGAATAAACAAAACAACAAACCGTGACGAAGAGGTGCAACATACACCTACTCAAAATAATTTCCCACAAACCCAGGTGGGAAAAACAACCACTTAAATATGATCCCCAATTAGAGACAACGATGACCAGCTGCCTCTAATTGGAGTTCATACCAAAAAACAACAACATAGAAATACAACAACTAGAACCCCACATAGAAATACATAAACTAGACAAAACCCCAACATAGAAAAAAGAAACTAGAACCAACATAGACATAAATAAACAAGACAAAACCCTCCGTCACGCCCTGACCTACTCTACCATAGAAAAATAAAAGCTTTCTATGGTCAGGACGTGACAATGGCGCTACCCATACCTCTAATAAATGTTGTTCAAGATCAAAATACTTAAAATAGAGTGCTTGCAGTTGCATCAAAAATCCCCTAGCAATCCCACCAGCCCATGTTGGAAGACCAGTCAGTCTGTTGGAAGTCCTCCAATCCCCCACATGGCTGGGTGTGTTTTGCTATGACCGGAAGCTTTGGGAAGATTGCCCACATTATTTCGTTTTTTTCTAATGATCGAGAAAACGGGGGCAGTGGGAGAACCTATTCAAATTATATTTTGAAAATGATAGAGGAACTTTGTGTGCAGGCGAACTCAAATGAGCTGCTAACATAATGTGTTTGCTAGCTAGCTTTACATTTTTTAAATGTATTTTTACCTTTGTTTAACTAGGCAAGTCAGTTAAGAGCAAATTCGTATTTACAATGATGGGCTACACCGGCCAAACCCAGACGACGCTGGGCCAATTGTGCACTCCCAATCACGGTCGTTGTGATACAGCCTGGATTCGAACCAGGGTGTCTGTAGAGACACCTCTAGCACTGAGATGCAGTGCCTTAGACCGCTGCGCCACTCGGGAGAAAAGTGAATTAAATATCACCAGCTAGCTAACTTAATATTAGCTACCTATCTTGATGTATTTATTGTTGTAACTCGAAATGCATTTGTAGCTATGTAGCTATGTTAGTTATAGCTAATAGTAGTAGCCAGTTAGCTATGCTAACTAAAACCCATGGAAGATGGTGAAAGGATTAGCTAGCATTACTAGCTGTCAGAAGGGAGAGTAGGCTACTCTGGATAGGGCATGTACCTTTGTGGGAGGACATTATGAAAAAATGATCCAGTTCCAATCCTTAGCATGAAACTATGAGGACAGAGAGATATAGCAACATAATATTCAGTGCTGTCTAATTTGAGTATAATGCAGCCTGATTCGTTGTGATGTTTTCAGTGGCGTCCTGCCATTTAGAGCCCCACTTGTTAGCAAAAAAATACAAATTAATGTATATATCTATACACACACACACACACACACACTGTATATATATATATATATACAGTTGAAGTCGGAAGTTTACATACATCTTAGCCAAATACCTTTAAACTCAGTTTTTCACAATTCCTGACATTTAATCCTTGTAAAAATTCCCTGTCTTAGGTCAGTTAGGATCACCACTTTATTTTAAGAATGTGAAATGTCATAACAATAGTAGAGAGAATGATTTATTTCAGCTTTTATTTCTTTCATCACATTCCTACTGAGGTTGCATTGCCTTTAAATTGTTTAACCTGGGTCAAACGTTTTGGGTAGCCTTCCACAAGCTTCCCACTATAAGTTGGGTGCATTTTGGCCCATTCCTCTTGACAGAGCTGGTGTAACTGAGTCAGGTTTGTAGGCCTCCTTGCTCGCACACCTTTTTCAGTTCTGCCCACAAATGTTCTATAGAGTTGAGGTCAGGGCTTTGTGATGGCCACTCCTGTCACGTCCTGACCAGCAGAGGGAGCAATTGTATTAGTTTTGGTCAGGACGTGGCAGGTTTTTGTGTGTTAAGTGTTGTGTTGGTGATTAGGACTCCCAATTGAAGGCAGGTGTGTTGAGTTGCCTTTGATTGGGAGTCCTATATAGTAGTGTGTGTTTTTCTTTGGGGTTGTGGGTAGTTGTTTTTGCACTGCGTTTGTTAGCCTGCAAAACTGTTCCTGTTGTCGTGAGTACTGTTTGTTGTTTTTCCTGTGGATGCTTTACGTGTTTCATTAAAAGAATATGAGTATCCACATTCCCGCTGTGCCTTGGTCTTCTCTCCACTACGAAACTTGTGACAGAACTACCCACCACAAAAGGACCAAGCAGCGGAAGAGGAGGGAGCCACAGGAGAACAGCATGGATAGATGGACTTGGCAGGAGGAGCGAAGATTCTGGGAGGACAAGTTAAGGGAGTTAAGTGAACCCGAGAGGCAGCTCCAATAATTTTTTTGGGGGGGGCACAAGGGCTGTTTGACGGGGCGAGAAGGGAGCCCCAGGCCAGCTCCCCGTACCCTGTTTAGGCTGAAACAGACTGGACAGGTCCCGTGCTTTGGGGTTAGGGCTGTGGTGAGGCCTGGGATTTTCAGGCCGGTAGTCACAATACCAGCGCCCCGCTTGTGCCAGGGCAAAGTGAGCATCGAGCCGGAAGGGGTGATGCCAACCCTGCGCTCAAGACCGCCAGTGCGCCTCTACTGTCCGGTGTTTCCCGCTACACGCACTAGCATGGAGGTGCGTGTCTCCAGGCTGGCACGTCCGGTACCAGCCCCACGCATCAGGCGTCTAGTGCGTCAGCCCAGCCTCGCCAGTCAAGAGTCGTCAGAGCCGCCCGCCAGTCAAGAGTCGCCAGAGCCGCCCGCCAGTCATGAGTCTCCAGAGCCGCCCGCCAGTCATGAGTCGCCAGAGCCGCCCGCCAGTCATGAGTCGCCAGAGGGGCCCGACTGCCCGGAGCTGCCAGAGGGGCCCGACTGCCCGAAGCTGCCAGAGTGGCCCGACTGCCCGGAGCTGCCAGAGTGGCCCGACTGCCCGGAGCTGCCAGAGTGGCCCGACTGCCCGGAGCTGCCAGAGTGGCCCGCCTGTCCTCCGGCCCAGCCCGAGTGGCCCGCCTGTCCTCCGGCCCAGCCCGAGTGGCCCTCCTGTCCTCCGGCCCAGCCCGAGTGGCCCTCCTGTCCTCCGGCCCAGCCCCAGTGGCCCGCCTGTCCTCCGGCCCAGCCCGAGTGGCCCGCCTGTGCTCCGGACCAGCCCGAGTGGCCCGCCTGTCCTCCGGCCCAGCCAGAGTGGTCCGTCTGCCAGGGTCAGCCCGACTGGCCCGTCTGCCCGGCGCAGCTATCGGTGCCACCGAAGTGGGCGACGCCGAAGGTGGAGCGAGGTCCACGTCCCGCACCGGAGCCACCTCCAGGATAGGTGGGTTGGGGAGGGAGGGTGTAGCACAGTGCCGTCGTTGACGGCAGCCACCCTCCCTTCCCTCCCTTATTGTTTAGGGGTTATTGTTTATGGGTTTTGTTGGGGTATTGGGGATTGTTTTGTGTTTTTTTTGTTGTAAGGTGCATTCCGGGGTCTGCACCTTGAGGGGTGGTACTGTCGCATCCTGACCAGCAGAGGGAGCAATTGTATTAGTTTTGGTCAGGACGTGGCAGATTTTTGTGTGTTAAGTGTTGTGTTGGTGATTAGGACTCCCAATTGAAGGAAGGTGTGTTGAGTTGCCTTTGATTGGGAGTCCTATATAGTAGTGTGTGTTTTCTTTGGGGTTGTGGGTAGTTGTTTTTGCACTGCGTTTGTTAGCCTGCTGTTTTTCCTGTGGATGCTTTACGTGTTTCATTAACTTCTTTGGGCTATTTGGGACGCTAGCGTGCCACCCGTGGCGCACCCTATCAACAGCAGGTGCATTTCAAGAGCGGCAAATTTGAAACCAAATAAATGTCAAAATTCAAATTTCTCAAACATACAACTATCTTACACCCTTTGAAAGATAAACATCTCCTTAATCTAACCACGCTGTCCGATTTCAAAAAGGTTTTACGGCGAAAGCATAAAGTTAGGTTATGTTAGGAGAGTACATTGACAATAGCTGTGTGTAATGTATTGTCAATTCAAAGACAGGCGTCACCAAAACCATAAAATCAGCTAAAATTATGCACTAACCTTTTACAATCTCCATCAGATGACACTCCTAGGACATTATGTTAGACAATGCATGCATTTTTAGTTCTATCAAGTTCATATTTATATCCAAAAACAGCATTTTACTATGGCGTTGATGTTCAGGAAATCGTTTCACTCCAATAACCGGCAGTCAAGTCATCACAACAAAATAATTAATTCATATTAGAAAACATTGGTAAAATATTATATTGTCATTCAAAGAATTATAGATTTATATCTCTTGAACGCAATCGGCTTGCCAGATTTAAAAATAACCTTACTGGGAAATCACACTTTGCAATAATCTGAGCACTGCGCCCAGAAAAATACGCTTTGCGATACAGACTAACCGCCATGTTGGAGAGATCTAAAATCGAAAATACTATGTAAATAATCCATTACCTTTTGATTCTCTTCATCAGATGTCACTTCCAGGAATCCCAGGTCCATAACGAATGTAGTTTTGTTCAAAAAAGCTCATCATTTATGTCCAAAAAGCTCCGTGTTGTTAGCACATGATCTAAGGTCTCAGGGTTTTGCCTGCCAAATGAGTTCTGTTATACTCACAGACACCATTCAAACAGTTTTAGAAACTTTAGGGTGTTTTCTATCCAAACCTGAACAAAAATATGCATATTCTAGCTTCTGAGTTGGTGTAGGAGGCAGTTAAAAATGGGCACATATTTTTTCCAAAATTCTCAATGCTGCCCCCTAGCCCGTAGAGGTTAAAACAATATGAGTATCCACATTCCTGCTGCGCCTTGTTCTTCTCTCCACTACGAAACTTGTGACAACTCCAATATCATGACTTTGTTGTCCTTAAGCCATTTTTCCACAACTTTGGAAGTATGATTGGGGTCATTATCCATTTGGAAGACCCATTTGCGACCAAGCTTTAACTTCCTGACTGATGTCTTGAGATGTTGCTTCAATATAACCACGCAATTTTCTTACCTCATGATGCCATCTATTTTGTGAAGTGCACCAGTCTCTCCTGCAGCAAAGTACTCCCACAACATGATGCTGCCACCCCCGTGCTTCACGGTTGGGATGGTGTTCTCTGCCTTGCAAGCCTCCCCCTTTTTCTTCCAAACATAACAATGGTCATTATGGCAAACAGTTCTATTTTGTTCCATCAGACCAGAAGACATTTCTCCAAAAAGTACGATCTTTGTCCCCATGTGCAGTTGCAAACCGTAGTCTGGCTTTTTAATGGCGGTTTTGGAGCAGTGGCTTCTTCCTTGCTGAGCGGCCTTTAAGGTTATGTCGACATTGGACTCGTTTTACTCTGGATATAGATACTTTTGTACCTGTTCCCTCCAGCATCTTCACAAGGTCCTTTGCTGTTGTTCTGGGATTGATTTGCACTTTTCGCACCAAAGTACGTTCATCTCTAGGAGACAGAACGCATCTCCTTCCTGAGCGGTGTGACAGCTGCGTGGTCCTATGGTGTTTATACTTGCGTACTATTGTTTGTACAGATGAACGTGGTACCTTCAGGCATTTCGACATTTTTCCCAAGGATGAACCAGACTTATGGAAGTCTACAATTTTTTTTCTGAGGTCTTGGCTGATTTCTTTTGATTTTCCCAATGATGTCAAGCAAAGAGGCACTGAGTTTGAAGGTAGGCCTTGAAATACGTCCACAGGTATACCTCCAATTGACTCAAATTATGTCAATTAGCCTATCAGAAGCTTCTAAAGCCATGACATCATTTTCTGGAATTTTCCAAGCTGTTTAAAGGCACAGTCAACTTAGTGTGTGTAAACTTCTGACCCACTGTAATTGTGATACAGTGAATTATAAATGAAATAATCTGTCTGTAAACAATTGTTGGAAAAATTACTTGTGTCATGTGTCGTGTCTTTGGGGTACCATTAAACTGAAGACATGTTTATCAATTAACTCCCTGTAATTATTATCATGCGATTAAACCGATTAATCGTTTAATTGTAATTAACTAGGAGATCGGGGCACCAAGGAAAATCTTCAGATTACAAAGTTATAATTTTCCTAATATAACTTTCCTATATTATAACATTATATATTCTATTATAGTATAGGCCGATTATCTTCTGGTTTAAATGGTATTTTACCTCGCGTCCAGTCTCATTCCAAACGTCGTAAATTGTTGTATCTGCACGAACCCAGTCTTTACTAAATCATCCATACATCAATTGTCTTAAAATCATTTATTTACTAAACTAAGTAATTCACAGAAAGCATACAAACAGTAATTATCGTCACAAAGAATTGGGAGAGTAATGTGCCCTAGTGGGCTAAACAGGCATGGCTGGTGTCTTGTTACCAATGGGTCATAAAGGGCAGCTGAGAAGGCACACAGAGTTCATTAATATTAACAATTGATATGCTAATCCTTTGCACATGAACGCTCACTCATTCGGGAACAATTGCAATCAATATATATTTACGCTCAGTGTGTCGTCGGGATCGTTGTTGGAGCGTCGTTCTGTTGGAGAGTTTTGTCCGCGTTCTCTCTCTCTCTCTCTCTCTCGGTTAGAATGGATCTTTCAAAGCAACATTCATTAATGTTGTCATAGAATGGATGTTTCGTTGGTCTTCGCGTTCAATGATATAATTTACTTAGCTGCAGACTAATAATTAATATCAAAGACTTGCTCTTATTCTGTCGGTATCGAATGGCCTAAAAGTTAACCACGTGGTGTAGTTCACTTTCAGTAGAGGAATTGTATGGTCAAACCTATTGGCCAACTCGCAATGGAGTGGAGGCCTGGTCTCAAGAAAGTAAATCAGGGTGGGGTTTTATAGTGAACATAGAACAGGCTTGTCACATGACGCCTGGTCCTGTCTGTGTCCCTGGGGGGGCGTGCCGATGACTGATTTAATTTTTGAACATAAATACATTCTATCACATTAACATCAGTACACAGCATCTCAATGTATCACAAATAGCTTTATCCTTATTAATACATTCTATACAACCATTTGGATGCAAGTCTCATAGCGGAGGCTATTATATAAACAGTTTTATGGTAATATGGCTATATTGTCTCTTCTGAGTATCACAAAATTGTACCAAGCGGACCAGTTCGTAGCTGGATTCTTCACCAATCTTTCATACCTTCTCCAGAACATAAATGTCATTTGGTTCCCCAATTCTGTGAGTTGGAAGAATTTCCTGTGTCTCTCTATGAACCATGTGGCAAGAGATTCTCCTCTGGAATTTTACCACCCCTTCACACAGGGCCTGGGTGGGGGGGAGGTAGGTTGGGGGATGGTACAAAGGGGAGGGGGTCAACTGTCCTCCCTGTACTCAAAGAGGCGAACGTCATGACACATGCACAAAGTAGATGTCCTAACCGACTTGCCAAAAGTATAGTTTGCTAACAAGAAATTTGTGGACTTGTTGAAAAACAACTTTTAATGACTCCAATCTAAGTGTATGTAAACTTCCGACATCAACTGTATTTGCTCTTTATCAAAAAACAGCAGGACTTACAGCCACTTAGCTGTTGTTGTCGGAAGAATTAATGTGGTGGTCTTCCAACATGGCCGCCAGGAGGCATCGTACGTCATCTGCAAGCCCTATATACAGTAGATGTTTCTGTGTTACATGTTTAGTATTAGTGGATTGAATACATCTCTTTGCTCAGCTTTACTTCCTGAAGTGTTTCCATTCCCCTTTCATAATGGCTATGATGGGACCAGAGTTTTTCTAATCAGGTCACAGGGTTTTAAAAAAACTACTGGAGAAACTTTTGGCCTTCGGTAGGACGAAAACGCAGTCAGACTGCCGCAACCTTGCACTTCATATTAATTATATTGTAATTATATTTTAAAGAAGGACTAGGGGGGTTTCCTATACACAGACAAAGAGAAAGCCTTTTTGCATATAGTCCTGTCTTACTGAACTGTAGGCCTAATAGAACATTTACTCACAGTCTATGTCAGCTAGATAGCCCAAACAAATGGGCTATAAATACAAAACATTACGGCTTCATGTACCCTGGCCAGAGAGACAGGGCGCATAGTAGGCTAGACTATGCAGCTGCTGCTGTTAGTAGCCTACAGTTGATCAGACTGAAAAATAGTCTCGCTTCCATGCAATACAACATGTCAGATCGCTAATGTTTAGGTGTAGGCCTATAAACTGCTACATTTATGTAAGAGTTTTTGCTTGTGTCTGCGAGGGGTGTGTTATAACGCTTGCTAATAAATACCAGATGAAAGTGTAGTGCGCCTTTATATTTGTGCGTTGCATCGGTCCGCGCAACATGCGATTTTCGTGAATCTGATTTGTTCAAGACACACAAAGAGCCTGCCGCAGCACTCTGATGTGAAGAAGTGAATGGGTCTAAGAAAAACAGCACTTTGTCCCTCTTTTAACACTTTACATCGATATATTTTATTCAACTAAAGCAAAAGTGTTGTGTTGCTGCCATACCTGATTGAAAAGTGCTAAGGAAAATTGCTTCCTCGCCACGTTTTCCGGCGGCCCTGGCTGTGCTGTCCTCTACCTGTGCTGTTGGTAGCTGTGTTATTCACTTTGACCCTGATTAACGTGCTGATGGCCTGTTTGTCCCAGCCTAATAATACAGTATTTTACCTATAGTACATGTAAAAACTGAATACCTGCATAAAAACTCCTTATGTTGCACCTAGTTATATTATTTATATATGAGTATTGAACATGTTCTATTATTAAATATAAGTAGGCCTATAGACTTTGTGCAAACTCGGATTCATGCAACATGGACATTTTGCGTGCTTCTCATCCATGTGACCCAGTGTTTTACCCCACATGCATAAAGTTAGGGCCATAACCTGCGTCCAGTAAGTAAAGGCACCAGCCAACCGCCTGTATGTGTTTATGATTCTTTACGATTTTGCATGTCACTCATCAGAGGCAGAAAGGAACGGCAAGCAAATGTATTGTGCATAATTTCCAGGAGGCGTCGGTGCAATGATGCTTTATCTTCCATACACTAGGCATGAATTCCATCTGGCTCTGATCTATCTTAGCTGTGCTATACTCCAGGGGATAGAAAGGGGCAGACTCTAGCCAGCTAGCTAGCTAGCTATCAAAAATGTGTTAGCTACCTATCATAGCCTGGCTTTTAGTATCCAGCTGAACATATTGAACAGAGCAAAAATCTATTAAGCTAGCACAGCTGAGTCAGTCACACACACACACACACACACACACACACACACACACACACACACAATACACACACATACACACAGCATGTTTCTTGGGAAGGCCTTCTGGGTGCAGAGGGAGATGGAACGTATGGACAATCTCGCTGATTCCAAGGATTATAACATTTAGGGGACAAATTAATAAAGTGAGGGAATTAATTAATATGTTTAGGGAAATAAATATTCAGGGTATTAATAAAAACAAAAAACAGAGGGAACAAATAAAAAAAACAGAGGGAACTCTTTTGCCTGGCTGGTTTTTTTTTCTTCGTCACCATGACTCCTAAGGGACTCCTTAAATTAATTCAAATAATGATCAAATAGTTTTTGTTGAGGAGGATGAGTGAAGATCACATTATCATTGAGTGACTTGGTGTGCACTTGAGAATATCTATGTGGTATTTGAGTGTGACTCCATATCCATTTTCTCTATCCCGCTCTCTATCCCACTCTCCACCCCTCCCTCCATACTGCAGATGGACTTCTCTCTGACTGGGTCCAGTGAGCTATGCAATAGACATCAGCAGCAGCAGCCACAACTTCAGCCCAACGTTAGCCCCAGCATGGCCTGTTTCCCTGGGAGTGGGACTGACACTTCTCCCCTGCTCCAGGTCCAGAAGGTGGGCTCCATCAAGGCCCCTGGACTCCTGCCCACCATTTACAGCCCCCTCAGTGGCATGGAGAGCTCCAGCCACTGCATCCCCTCTTCCCACACAGGCAGCAGCCATGATTACAGCTCTCTAGCCTTCTACAACCACTCTACGCTGGGCTACAGCAGACCAACCATCTCCGACAGCCCCTCTCCATGTCCCCCACTCAGTCTCCCTCTCTTCTGTCCCCCCCATGACCATGGCCAGCACAACATGCCCTCGCTGATCCAGCACTGTCCCCAACCCTTGGTGTACAGCAATCCCAACCACCACGCCCCCTTTGTAGAGCCTAAACCCCACAACCTCAACCTCACCCCCAGCAGGTAGCTACTGTCTTCCAGCATCTGACACTGACACACCCGTTTGTATCTTTCAATCTTTACACCTGTCTTATTTGACCTTTGCTTGTCTCCTGTAACATCTCAGATGGGTAAACAAAAGGAGACAGCCTCTTAGCAAAACATAGGCTCCTATTTTGGAGTTTGTGTGTTAAACAGTGTGATTGATGTTCCTTCTCATAGCCCTCTCCTCCACCCTACCAAGCTTCCGGGGAAGAAACTCTGTGCCATATGTAATGACCATGCTTCGGGCTACCATTACAGCGTGTGTTCTTGTGAGGGCTGCAAGGCCTTCTTCAAGAGGAGCATCCGAGGTAGGACCAACAGGGGAGCTGTGTGGTGTCATTACAGTGTCTCTGCCCTGGGGACTGGGGTCATGGTGTCCACTGCAGAGTCTAATCACTGTGTTCTCTGCTGAGACCTCATTATATCCTCTTTTTACCTACTGTACTATAGGTCTCCAAGGATTATCTGCAGTCTATTATGTAGTAATACGGTTCATTGTAGGTCGATCAGATGTGATGTATACAATTCATGTAATATCTCCCAATGTCAAGCTCTATCTTTTCTAGGGCACAATGACTACATTTGTCCAAGGACTAACCAGTGCACTATCGACAAGAACCTCCGTAAAAGATGCAAGTCCTGCCGCCTACGCAAGTGTTATGAAGTGGGCATGAAGAAGTGTGGTAGGCAGCCATCGTCCTTATCTACTCTCACTAGCTGGGTTGTGAAACCCAACCGTATGTAGTCAAACGTGTGAGCTGTGAGCCTGTGAGCTTGTAGAAGTATCTGTAGGAGTGAAATCCATCAGTTGTTTGTCTGTGCTGTTGTTCAGGTATGAGGCCAAAGCGCTACAGTTACAGGGGGGCGAGGCACAGGCGTGTACCTCATGGGCAGGCATCACCAGGCGGGCTGGTGGGGGTCGGTGCCAGGGCCCAGAGGAATCTGGAGGGGGGCTCCCTCCCCCGGCTGGAGTTGCACCACTCATCCCTGACCCCTGAACAGCTGATATCCTGCATCATGAATGTGGAGCCGCCAGAGATCTACCTGATGGAGGACGTAAAGAGGCCCTTCACTGATTCCAGCATGATGATGTCACTCACCAAACTGGCCAACAAGGAGCTGTTCCTCATGAACAGCTGGGCCAAAAAGATCCCTGGTGAGACACCTTTGTGTGTGTGTGTGTGTGTGTGTTTGTGTGTGTGTTTGTGTGTGTGTTTGTGTGTGTGTGTCAGCTTGCGTGCAGAACATGTTCAAGGTTTGGTTGATGCCCCAGGTTTATATGTGAGATGCAGTAGGTATGTCTCAAGAAAGAAAGACTACCTGGCTGGCTGTATACCCTTCACACCCTACTTCTATATCTACTAACTGTGATCAGTTCTGTAGTAGTTGGCCCTTAGCCTTCTCATTACCCCACGTACTGCAGCCAGCCACACAGCTGTGTAGTCCCGAGGGACAGGAAATCATACAGGCTATGAAGGGGTTACTCATCCTCTCCACTCTACCCTGCTACAGAGCATATTTCTCCCCTCACTCATGGTTGTAGAAATGAGCCCAGCAGGTGTCCTCTCAGGGGAGATGGGTCTGAGTTCACACACTCTTTTGTCTGAAATGGGGCTTTGGGGGTTTGGTGAAATAAGGAGATGTGAAAATGAGCTTGTATTGTCAGTTATAAAGAAGAACGAAAACTCTATAGACTAGCTGTGTATTGTGGATTTGCTCCAGTGAGCACCGCAGTTTAATTAATGCAAGGTTCTTCAGCATTTGGCTTTGTTCCAATATCCATCCTTCAGTACTTGTCCAGCTAAGACTGTTGTGCGCTTTATGGTGTTCCTAGTCTGTCAGGGCTTTACTATGCATTTCATCTGTCCTTTATTAGTCCCTTTAAATGCAGGGGCCCTTAGGGAGTGAACGTTGTTTATAATAAGGGTTACATGGATAAAATTGGAACTCTCTAAAATGAAAATGGATGGCCCTCCCTTCAGCAAAATATATTTTACCTAAACCCTCCCTGAACACTTGAAAAAACAAACAAGTGACCCTCCCATATACCCAAAATAATTTTTAAAACAAAGTGGATAGCAGAGAACATGTCTATCGTTTACCCTCACTTCTTGGACAGACCAGAGCCTTTGTCCTGTAAGCATTACATGGCAACGCAGGATAGCACACAGTGCTGCGTGCCAGAAGGTTGTGGGTTCGCAGACCACTATGGACAAGAGTAGGGGTGTAAAGATCTCCTTCATAGTTAAAGCATTGCATGATTCAATCATCATATTTGCAGGTCCAAGTAAAAATGGCCTTTTATTAAAATTAGATGTAATTCTATGTCATTTTAGATATTAGTTGAATCAATTTTTAATACCACACAAATTACCGAAATTACAGGCTAAGAACGGACAGAGAGATTGGCCTATGTGTTCATTTTATCATATTTCTCCAATGCCAAATGAGTGTGTCTTGTTTGCAACAAAACTGTCCCTGTTAAAATATTGTAATATTAAAAATCAAATATAATTCTAAATGACCAACTGGCTTAATTTACAAATTAGTAACAATGTCTTACCCCATGTTCAAGAATGGCCTTTTTCTCTATAATTTTACGTTATTTAAAAACAAAATCATCTCCAAAATACTGTTATTTTTAAAACAAAGCGATTATTATTCATTTAGAATGATAAAAAAGTCCCTTGGATATTCTCACAGATATATTACTAACCCTGTTATTTGCAGGACAATACACCACCGTTCAAAAGTTTGAGGTCACTTAGAAATGTTCTTGTTTTTGAAAGAAAAGGCAATTTTTTGTCCATTAAAATAACATCAAATTGATCAGAAATACAGTGTAGACATTGTTAATGTTGTAAATGACTATTGTAGGTGGAGTCTCAACGTCAACAGTGAAGAGATGACTCCGGGATGCTGGCCTTCTAGGCAGAGTTGCAAAGAAAAAGCCCTATCTCAGACTGGCCAATAAAAAGAAAAAATTAACCAGGGCAAAAGAACACAGACACTGGACAGAGGAACTTACTAACATTATCAAATGGCTTGGCGATAATAAGCTACACTAAATGACCAAAAATATGTGGACACCTGCTTGTCGAACAGCTCATTTCAAGATCATGGGCGTTTAATATGGAGTTGGTCCCCCCTTTGCTGCTATAACAGCCTCCTATTTTCTGGGAAGTCTTTCCACTAGATGTTGGAACATTGCTGCGGGGACTTGCCTCCCCATCAGTGCCCGACCTCACAAACATTAGTGAGGGCACTGATGTTGGGCGATTAGGCCTGGCTCGCAGTCGGCGTTCCAATTCATCCCAAGGTGTTTGATGGGGTTGAGGTCAGGGCTCTGTGCAGGCCAGTCAAGTTCTTCCACACCAATTTCGACAAACCATTTCTGTATGGACTTTGCTTTTTACATGTGGGTATTGTCATGCTGAAACAGGAAAGGGCCTCCCTCAAACTGTTGCCATGCTGTGGCGTTAAGATTTCCCTTCGCTGGAACTAAGGGGCCTAGCCCGAACCATGAAAAACAGCCCAAGACCATTATTCCTCTCCCACCGAACTTTACAGTTGGCACTATGCATTCGTGCAGGAAGCGTTCTCCTGTCATCTGCCAACACCAGATTCGACTGTTGGACTGCCAGATGGTGAAGCTGCTCCAGAGTCCAATGGTGGCGAGCTTTACATCACTCCAGCTGATGCTTGGCATTGTGCATGGTGATCTTAGGCATGTGCGACTGCTCGGCCATGGAAGCTCCCAACGAACAGTTCTTGTGCTGACGTTGCTTCCAGAGGCAGTTTGGAACTCAGTAGTAAGTGTTGCAACTGAGGACAGAATTTTTTTAACGCGCTACACACTTTAGCACTCTGCGGACCCGTTCTGTGAGCTTGTGTGGTCTACCACTCTTGCGGCTCCTAGAAGTTTCCGCTTCACAATAACAGCACTTACAGCTGACCGGGGCAGTTCTAGCAGGGCAGAAATTTGATGGACTGACTTGCTGGAAAAGTGGAATCCTATGACAGTGGCATGTTGAAAATCACTGAGTTCTTCAGTAAGGCCATTCTACTGCCAGTGTTTGTCTATGGAGACTGCATGGCTGTGTGCTCGATTTTATACACCTGTCAGCAACGGGTGTGGCTGAAATAGCCGAATCCACCAATTTGAAGGGAGGTCCACATACTTTGTGTATATATAGTGCATCTCTGCACTTTGGTAAAACTGAGGCAATTATTTTTAGGTCCAGACCTAAATTGTGTAGGTCCTCTGAAATCAGAGTGGAGTTAGGGGGTGAGGTGCTGACTACTAAAACCTCTGTTAGCTAGCTGGGATGCATCCTTGATGGAAGCTTGATAGGTGTGAGCATGGCCACTAAAGTGCTAGGGAAGGATAATGCCAAGACTATGTTTTTGGCTAGAAAGTCCAAGCTGCTTGATAAGGATTCCATGACAGTGCTAGCCACTGCTCTCATTCAATGCCATTTTGACTACACTAGTACTTCCTGGTTAGGGGTCTTATATGTTTCTGAAGGGGAAACTCAAGATATTACAGAATAAGCTAATTTGGATAGAAAACCCTCTGAAGTTTCTAAAACTGTTTGAATGGTGTCTGTGAGTATAACAGAACTCATATGGCAGGCAAAAACCTGACAAAAATCCAAGCAGGAAGTGAAAAGTCTGAGAATTGTAGTTCTTCTTTTGATTCTCTATCAAAGCTACAGTGTCTGTGGGGTGACGTTGCACTTCCTAAGGTTTCCATTGGCTGTCTAAAGCCTTCAGAAAGTGGTTTGAGCCATCTCCTGTCACTGGGCAGAGTATAGGAGCTCAGTTACTGAGTGGTCTGCCTGGCAACAAAGGTATTGTATATGCGCGGTCACGCGAGCATGCCGTTCCTTCTTTTTCTTCTTGAATGAATATGCTATTGTCCGGTTGGAATATTATCGCAATTTTACGTAAAAAATACCATAAAGATTGATTTTAAACAGCGTTTGACATGCTTCTAAGTACGGTAATGGAACATTTTGACTTTTCGTCTCTCATTCCGCGCTCGTGCGTTATGCCTTTGGATAAGTGATCTGTACGCACGAACAAAACGGAGGTATTTGTACATAAATATGGATTATTTGGAACAAAAACAACATTTCTTGTGGAAGTAGCAGTCCTGGGAGTGCATTCTGACGAAGATCAGCAAAGGTAAGAGAATATTTATAATACTAATTCTGAGTTTAGGTGACCCCGAACTTGGCGGGTGTCTGAATAGCTCACCGTGATGGCTGAGCTATGTACTCAGAATACTGAAAAATGTGCTTTCTCCGTAAAGCTATTTTAAAATCTGACACAGCGGTTGCATCCAGGGGTAGTCTATCTATAATTCTTTAAATAATTGTTATATATTTTGTCAACGTTTATGATGAGTATTTTTGTAAATTGATGTGCACATTCACTGGACGTTTTGGTGGGAATACATTTTCTGAACATCACGCGCCAATGTAAAATGCTGTTTTTGGATATAAATATGAACTTTATCGAACAAAACATACATGTATTGTGTAACATAATGTCCTAGGAGTGTCATCTGATTAAGATCGTCAAAGGTTAGTGCTTCATTTAGCTGTGTTTTGGGTTTTATTGACACATGTCCTTGCTTGGAAAATAGCTGTGTGATTATTTTCATCTATGTACTCTCCTAACATAATCTAATGTTTTGCTTTCGCTGTAAAGCCTTTTTGAAATCGGACAATGTGGTTAGATTAACGAGAAGTTTATCTTTAAAATGGTGTAAAATAGTTGTATGTTTGAGAAAGTTTAATTTTGACATTTTGTTGTTTTTGAATTTGCCGCCCTGATATTTCACTGGCTGTGTCACGGAAGGTGGGACACTAGCGTCCCACCTAGCCTATAGAAGTTAACCAGCATGGCTACCACTGCATTCTGCAGCGTTGCGCCATCCCATCTGGTTTGCGCTTAGTGGGACTGTAATTTCTTTTTCAGCAGGACGATGACCCAAAACACACATCCACGCTGTGTAAGGGCTATTTGAGCAAGAAGGAGAGTAATGGAGTGTTGCATCAGATGACCTGGCCTCCACAATCACCTGACCTCAACCCAATTGAGATGGTTTGGGTTGAGTTGGACTGCAGAGTGAAGGAAAAGCAGGCAACAAGTGCTCAGCATATATGGGAACTCCTTCAAGACTGTTGGTGAAGCTGGTTGAGAGAATGCCAAGAGTGTGCAAAGCTGTCATCAAGGCAAAGGGTGGCTACTTTGAAGAATTTCAAATATAAAATATATTTTTTATTTGTTTAACACTTTGTTGGTTACTACATTATTCCACATGTGTTATTTCATAGTTTTGATGTCTTCACTATTATTCTACACTGTAGAAAAATAGTAAAAATAAAGACAAATCCTTGACTGAGTAGGTGTGTCCAAACTTTTGACTGGTACTTTAAATATATATCATAATAAGCAACTAATTCTAAAATACTGAGAAATATTGAAATTTAATCAATTACAGATTACATGACCCTCCCCTAGACTAGGTTTAAAAATACTAAACCCTCCCCTTGACTGAAATTGATAAAGCATGACCCTCCCCCATTTTTCTCCCTTCAGAATACAATGAGCACTAACTTCCTCCACTTTCTTTTCATCTGTATGTGTGTGCTACAGGCTTTGTAGAGCTGAGTCTGACTGACCAGGTGCACCTGTTGGAGAGTTGCTGGCTGGAGGTGCTGATGCTTGGTCTGATGTGGAGGTCTGTCGACCATCCTGGGAAACTCATCTTCTCAGCAGACCTAAAGCTCAACAGGTACAACTGCCTGAATTTCACAACTAAGCTCCAGTAAGAATAAGATAAGAATGATGTTGGTTATAGTGTGTTCGCTCTATAAATTGCTGAGAGGTTGACGTCCCATAAATCTATGAGCTATCTGAAAATATAATAATACCGATATCAATGTTTGCTTCAAAAATACAGTCCTTGTATTTTTACATTCCTACTGATTTTTTTTTTTTAGGTTCTTGGATTTTGTTTGACTTTGAGTTTTGGCCATATCAAACTCTGACTGCTGACAAAGCACCTTTTGAATTGTCAGTGAACAAAGGTTTATGTATCTAAATCACACACATCCCACTTTGTTTGTCAGAATTATATATTTGTGTTGTAGCCCAAAAAACTTTAACATTGGGGTTTGTTAAGCATTGAACGTTGGTTATTTAGCTGTAGTTCTGGTGTTGGGTGAATCTGATCAATCCGGAAGGTAAGAGGATTTATTGGCCTTGAGGAGAATGATCTCATCCCTGAGACTATGTAATGGATGTGGGAGTGTGCGTATTTGATCCAGGCTGTATCACAACCGGCCATGATTGGGAGTCCCATAAGGTGGCACACAATTGGCCCAGCGTCGTCCGGGTTTGGCCAGTGTAGGCCGTCATTGTAAATAAGAATTTGTTCTTAACTGACTTGCCTGTTAAATAAATGTTAAATAAAATGTTTACAAAAAAATTATGCATACTCCATAATCCATTACACTGCATCTTAGTCTCAGTGATGAGAACATTCTCCTCAAGGCCAACAAATTCTCTTACCTTTCGTACCACTTGTCTATATGTGAGTGTGCGTACTATTGGTCTATATGGGAGTTTGTGTACTACTTGTCTATATGTGAGTGTGTGTGTACCGCTTGTCTATATGGGAGTGTGCGTACTACTGGTCTATATGGGAGTGTATGTGTACTACTTGTCTAGAGAGGTGGGGGGGTTTATGACACCTCACGGCCATTGTAAATCTAGGATCGGACCCTTTTTTCCCCAATTTTGCTTAAAATGACATACCCAAATCTAACTGCCTGTAGCTCAGGACCTGAAGCAAGAATATGCATATTCTTGGTACCATTTGAAAGGAAACACTTTGAAGTTTGTGGAAATGTGAAAGGAATGTAGGAGAATATAACACACTAGATCTGGTAAAAGATAATACAAAGAAATAACCAACCGTTTTTTGTATTTGTTTGTACCATCATCTTTGAAATGCAAGAGAAAGGCCATCATGTATTATTCCAGCCCAGGCACTATTTAGATTTTGCCCACTAGATGGCAGCAGTGTATGTACAACGTTTTAGACTGATCCAATTGCATTTCATTTCTGTTCAACATTTTGTATCAAGACTGCCCAAATGTGCCTCATTGGTTTATTAATAACTTTTCAAGTTCAAAGCTGTGCACTCTCCTCAAACAATAGCATGGTATTATCTCACTGTAATAGCTACTGTAAATTGGACAGTGCAGTTAAATTCTTGTTAATCTAATCTTTCTGCCAATATCAGATATGTCTATGTCTTGGGAAATGTTCTTGTTACTTACGACCTCATGCTAATCGCATTAGCCTTTGTTAGCTCAACTGTCCCACATGGGACCCACCGATCCTGATTAAGGCAGCAGACAAAATCCTTTGTCTTCTCAGTGTCGAGGATTGTAATATGTGAGTGGGCCCTATGGAGAATCTAACTCAGAACGGTAACATGCAATAAATGGACTTTGGGACAATATATTCCATCAGCCAAAATGGTGGTAATAACGATAGATGGAATATGAAAATGAATGTGAATGAATGTTTTTGTTATGTTATTAAAAGTTAAATGACGACGTTATAACAAAAAATTTTAACTTGAAGAGTTTCCAGAATATGCACATGATGTTTACATATTGCACATTGTGTGGAAAATGTCCAGCTCAAAGACAATGTTTTTGTAAAAGTGAACTGTGAAATGAGTTGTTTAAACTTGATCAGAGTACAATCTTGACGCCTTGCCTCGTAACTACATACGCCCAGAGAACTTTCCATGAAGGCGGAAACACCCATTTCTACCCTGGGGTATAAAACATGTGAGTTAAGAATTAACATATCAGACTAGGTGACCACGCACTGCAGCCAAGGTCCGAGTAGTCGCAACCCCAAAACCCAACACGAGGTTGAAGAAGACAAAGGAACCTCTTAACAATCTATGCTATGGATAAGTAGCTGTGTCTAAGAGGGCAAATTCAAACAGGACCACCCGGTTATTCTCTCCAACGAATCCTGTGTCTATACTGCTTTCATTCCCACAGTGGAACCATCTATACATCGCTCATTAGCCTCCCTGAGAAGACCCCTTTTCAGAATGAGGGTGAGGAAACAGACCACTAAGAGAAAGGACACTGACATTGTGTGGACAATCAGACTTACACCCGGTAACAAAAGAGGTGCCACCATCGGAGAAGAAGAGACACCCTATCGGAGACCTTCGACAAGTAATTACACCATTATATTCTGACCCATAAGAGCGGCAGTTCGGGGCAAGGTGTTAGGGCTAAACTAAGCATAATTTACAAATATATCCAAGTGTACTTTTTTCACGTGCACTCCCTTTTTCTCTCTCTTTATAAATCCACATTTTGTGTAACAGGTGTCATATTGTGTTGGCCCGCTAGGGACCTGTTTCATTGTACTAGTTCTAATCAATAGCCTAGACTATGTGTTTGTGAATATGTATCTTATATTATCATTTAGCTTGTTAGTAAATAAATAACTCAATTGGTGTGGTACGGAATGATTTAGTGAGACTTGGGTTTGCGCAGATTGACGAATTATGCAACATTCAGGATGAGACTGTGGAGGAAATTAATTAATTAGCGACTGCTTGTAAAATTGATATTCTGATATTTTTGAGTTAATTTGGGAAACGGAAACTCATTAAAAACAAACTTTTCTCATGGTGCCACAAGTTACTGAGTTAATGATTACCTGATTCGTTAAATCACGTAATTATAACATAGTTAATCATTCGATGAACAGCAGTCGTCACATTAATCAAAACAACGTTACGACACCGATTTAAAATCAATCATGTAACAATGATTTACATTTACATTTTTGTCATTTAGCAGACGCTCTTATCCAGAGCGACTTACGGTAGTGAATGCATACATTTCATTTTATACATTTAAAAAAAAAAAAAAAAACTCTCTGTACTGGCCCCCCGTGGGAATCCAACCCGCAACCCTGGCGTTGAAAACACCATGTGTTGCAAACACCATGCTCTACCAACTGAGCCACAGGGAAGGATGGGGCACCACGAGAGCAGTTGTTTAAAGAGTTACGATCTCCCGAATGAAACTTTAGAGGTCTTTACCTATCACATCAATAAAACAGTCAACGTATTAATCATAACCTCGTATCATATCATCATTCTGATCAGTCATAACCTCCTGCATCTGCAAAAACCCCAGCTTTACTTATGATTCTGTCACACCCTGATCTGTTTCACCTGTCTTTGTGCTTGTCTTCACTCCCCCTCCATGTGTCGCCTATCTTCCCCATTATCCCCAGTGTATTTATACCTGTGTTCTCTGCTTGTTTGTTGCCTGTTCATCTTCTCTTGTCAAGCCTACCAGCGTGTTTTTCCGTGGCCCTGTTTTTCCTATTCTCTGTTTTCTAGCCCTCCAGGTTCCGACCTGTTCTGCCTGCGCCCACCTGCCTGACCATTCAGCCTGCCCTGACCTCAAGCTTACCTGCCCCCCTGTACCTTTCAGACTCTGACCTGGTTAATGAACCTCTGCCTGTCCTCGACCTGCCTATTGATATTTATTAGAATACAAGGGGCAGGCAGAGACTCAAACCATCTGCCTCCTGTGTCTGCATCTGGGTCTCGCCCAGTATCGTTATAGTACGAACTGGCCATGACTGACCCAGCAGACTCGGACCGGCTCTGTAACGCTGTCCCCATACAGGGAGCCACCATTGGAAAAACATGAGGAGCTACTTCAGAGCCTTATGGAAGGTCTCCATACGCTGTCGGGACGCCATGACCAGGGTTTGAAGACAGTCCACTGAATTTCTCTAGTAGTATCTATCAGGCAGCATGCCACAACGGAGACCTCCCGGACGCTCAGTAATTCCCTGCCAGTGATGATTTTGTACAGCCTGCCCCGGCTTCCCGAGAAACCTGCTTACCTCCTCCTGAGTGCTATGTTGGGGACCCTTGAACATGCCGGGCGTTTCTTTCCCAGTGCTCCTTTATCTTTGAGCTGCAGCCCTCTTCGTTCCCTTCGGAGGGGAGGAAGGTATTCGATTTTCTAGTGTCCGGGAGAGATGCGGCCTGAAAGCTACTTTGATTACATCGAGAACCCCGTAGTGTGGCAGACTACGCAGTCGACTTTCGCACGTTGGCTGCTGAGAGTGCCTAGAACCTGGAGTCTCTGTTCGATACCTTTCTTCATGGACTATCCGAGGAGATTAAAGATGAGCTTGCAGCTCGGGGAGTTACTCCTGGACGTTGACTCCCACATAGCCTTAACAATAAGGATCGATGGACGTCTATGGGAGTGCAGGAGGGAGAGGTCTGTTTTCGGCCCTACTCGTTCATCCACGGCTACTTGCTCGCCCCCGAAGAACCCCGGAACCCCAGAGGCTTAACTCCAACAGTTGACAGACTCATCGTCTAGGTAAGAGTACTATGGTGGGCCATACTGGGAGTTTTCTAACTCCCATTACTCGTACTCTCTTCCATGTTATCCTGCTGTGGGGTGACCCATCTAAATCTGTCTGAGTGCTCATTGACTCTGGAGCTGATGAGAGTTTTATGGACGCTACTCTGGTATCAGAGCTGGGTATCTCCACACAACTCCTCTCTGTTCCCATGGACGCCAGAGCAATGCACGGACGCACCATAGGCAGGGTCACTCATAGTATGGTCCCCATTAACCTGCACGTGTCGGAAATCAAAGTGAGTCCATACAGCTTCTTCTTATTGAATCTCCCCATGTTCATGTTGTTTTGTTATTCTCATGGCTGCAGAGGTACAACCCCATTATTGACTGGAACACTGGTTCTATCCTGGGTTGGAGCCCGTTCTGCCACTCACATTGCCTTAAGGTGGCGCAGCCTGCCCCGGAACATCCTCCTGCGAGCTCTGGTAAAGCCTCGGATATCGCCGCCGTTCCCGCGGAATACCAGGACCTCCTGGAGGTGTTCAGCAAGGCTTGCGCTCCTCCCTCCGCATCGTCCCTACGATTGCGCTATTGATCTCCTCCCGGGCACAACACTGCCTTGTGGGTGGCTATATTCCCTGTCTGGCTCTGAGACCAAGGCCATGGAGGAGTACATTGAGGACTCTCTGGCTGCTGGGAGTGTTCATACTTTTGCTTCCCCTGCCGGTGCAGGGTTCTTCTTTGTGGGAAAAGAGGACAAGACCCTGCGTCCATGTATCGACTACCGGGGCCTCAATGACATCACGGTGAAGAATCGCTACCCTCTACCACTCCTCTCCTCTCGAACCTCTCCATGGGGCAACCATCTTTTCCAAGTTGGACCTTCAGAATGCCTACCACCTAGTTCGGATACGCAAAGGAGAAGAGTGGAAGATGGCCTTCAACACAGCTAGTGGACATATTTACATTTACATTTTTGTCATTTAGCAGACGCTTTTATCCAGAGCGACTTACAGTAGTGAATGCATACATTTCATAAATTTTTGTTAATTTTTGTAATTTTAATTTGTCTTTGTACTGGCCCCCCGTGGGAATCGAACCCACAACCCTGGCATTGCACACACCATGCTCTACCAACAGAGCCATAGGGAAGACAGGGACACTATGAGCACCTGGTCATGCCGTTTGGACTCACCAATGCTCCCGCAGTGTTCCAGGCCCTGGTCAACGATGTGCTCCGTGACATGATGAATGGATCCTCTGTTTGTCTATCTCAACGACATCCTTTTTTTCTCCCGTTCTGCTCAAGAATACGTCCTCCATGTCCGACAAGTCCTTCAGAGCCTCCTAGAGAACCAGTTGTTTGTGAATGCTGAGAAGTGCGAATTCCACCACTCCACTATCTCCTTTCTGGGATACGTCATCGCTGAAGGGAGTGTTCAGATGGTTCCTGAAAAGGTGAGAGTGGTGGTGGATTGGCCCCAAACCACATCCAGAGTGCAGCTGCAGCATTTCCTGGGAATTGGTCATTTCTACCGCCGCTTCATTTGGGCTACAGCACCCTGGCGGCTCCCCTCTCTGCACTCACTTCTCCCAAGGTGCCGTTCACATGGTCTCCAGCTTTTGACAGGCCCTTTTGGACCTCAAGCGTCGGTTTACCACAGCCCCTATCCTCATCCATCCGTATCCATCTCGTCAGTTCGTGGTCGAGGTCAACGCTTCTGACGTTGGAGTGGGGGCCGTCCTGTCCCAGCGGTCTGCCCAGGACCAAAAGCTGCATCCCTGTGCCTTATTGTCCCATCGTCTCAACCCTCCTGAGAGAAATTACGATGTAGGAAATCGGGAACTTCTGGCGGTAAAGATTGCGTTGGAGTGGAGGCACTGGCTGGAAGGGGCGGAACATGCATTTTTGGTGTGGACCAATCATAATAATTTAGAATATCTCCGCACTGCCAAGCGCCTTAAATTCTAGACAGGCCCTTTGGCCTATCTATATGTGAGTGTGTGTGTGTCTATATGTGAGTGTCTGTAATAC
Source organism: Salmo trutta (assembly GCF_901001165.1). Classification (NCBI taxonomy): domain Eukaryota; kingdom Metazoa; phylum Chordata; class Actinopteri; order Salmoniformes; family Salmonidae; genus Salmo; species Salmo trutta. The sequence continues at coordinate 25,122,190 of NC_042981.1, forward strand.
TTGTCTAAGGAGGTGCATGGCTTTTGAGTATAGTAGGTCTGAACTGTTACACAAGTGTACATGTCTGTGAGTGTGTGTTATCCAATATGTATAATGTATAATATGTCTCTTTCACGCTGTGTGTGACTGTGTGCTTGTAGGGAAGAGGGGAACTGTGTGGAGGGCATCATGATTATATTTGACATGCTACTGGCAGCCACCACTAGGTTTCGAGAGCTGAACCTCCAGAAAGAGGAGTATGTCTGTCTGAAAGCCATGATCCTCCTCAACTCCAGTAAGTCAAATAATCAGTACTTCTGTACAGTGATCTGTGGTGAGATCAGAGGCTGGGTAGGCTATTATCAAAACCAGATTTACTCACAAATAAACCTTGATGAACACCAAATTCACCATACAACAGATAGCTCCAACATCCGGTGGCATAGGCTGTTAACCAAAATTGACAAACAATTTTCACTAAATGTAAATACAGTACCACTGTAGCCAAGATACACAAGCAATAGCCTCCAATGGTGGCATATTTCATATCATTAGACAAAAGTTATAACCAATAGGTGGCACTAAAATACCAATATAAGCACACATTTCATCCGAGTAGTTTGCAATGCAAATTCCTTAGCCTTTCAGAATGGATTTACAATTCTTCCAATGAACTGCATGCATCATGCACATACACACAATAATAATAATAATATTATGTGAAATATTATTACACACACATACATAGATAAAGTTTTAATGAAAGGTCCATATCAACAATCGAAGTGACTGAAAAATGCAGTTCAAAAGGTTGTGTCTCATCAAAACAAAATTCTAGCTTGATAAATCAAATGCATCAAAGGGATGTTGTCTATTTTCATGTTTCATGTTCATTCAACAGTAGCCTAACCCGCAAAGTATTTAGGCTTACCTTTACTTGTAAATGAAGTCCATTTAGCTGTCCTTCAGGGTGAACCTCTGTGACAGCGTTGCAGGGCCAAGGATGACAAAATGATCAAACCTTGCTTTCATTTGAAAGCTGCTATTGTCCAAAATGTTTTAAAACAGTCCTCATCTCTGATCGGCTGTCTGCTCCAGGTTGCTGTTTCTGTTAGGCCGAGTGTGGTGCATTCGATCAGATGATTTTCTGTCCATTCCTCTGATGAAGGTCAGGAAGCAGAGGTATTGGTCTCCCTCTTTGAATTATACCAAGATTTCCTGAGAAATTCTACTTAGAAAATTGTTTGAGGTGCAGTATACTAACCATTTGTGAGGTTGTTTTTGCTAGCTAGCTAGCGTTGTTCAGTTCAAAGGATGTGAGTGCCTAATTATGTACAGTGCATTCGAAAAGCTTTCAGACCCCTTGACTTTTTCCACATTTTGATACATTACAGCCTTACTCTAAAATTGATTACGGGAAATAAACAATTTAATCGATCTACTCAAAATACCCCGTAATGACAAAGCAAAAAGAGGATTTAAAAAATGTTTGCAAATGTATTAAAAAGGAAAAACATATTACATTTACATCTCAGTACTTTCTTGAAGCACTTTTGGCAGCGACTACAGCCTCGATTCTTCTTGGGTATGGCGATAGAAGCTTGGCACACTTGTATTTGGGTTTCATTCTTCTCTGCAGAACCTCTCAAGCTCTGTCGGGTTAGATGGGGAGCGTCGCTGCACAGCTATTTTCATGTCTCCAGAGATATTTGATTGGGCTCTGGCTGGGCCACTCAAGGGCATTCAAAGACTTCTCCCGAAGCCACTCCTGCATTGTCTTGGCTGTGTGCTTAGGGTTGTCCTGTTAGACTGGGGCAAAGGTTCACCTTCCGAGGTCCTGAGCGCCCTTGAGCAGGTTGTCATCAATGGTCTTTCTGTACTTTGCTCCATTCATCTTTCCCTTGATCCTGACTTGTCTCCCAGTCCATGTCCCTGAAAAACATCCCCACAGCATAATAATGCAACCACCATAGGGATGGTGCCAGGTCCTCCAGACGTGATGCTTGGCATTCACGCAAAATAGTTCAATTTTGGATCATCAGACTAGAGAATCTTGTTTCTGATGGTCTGATTCCTTTAGGTGCGTTTTGGCAAACTCCAGGAGGGCTGTCATATGCCTTTTTAATGAGGAGTGGCTTCTGTCTGGCAACTCTACCATAAAGGCCTAATTGGTGGAGTGCTGCAGAAATGGTTGTCCTTCTGGAAGGGTCTCCCATCTCCACAGAGGAACTCTAGAGCTCTGTTAGAGTGACCATCGGGTTTTTGGTCACCTCCCTGACCAAGGCCCTTCTCCCCTGATTGCTCAGTTTGGCCGGGCGGCCAGATCTAGGAAGAGTCTTGGTGGTTCCAAACTTCTTCCATTTAAAAAGGATGGAGGCCACTGTGTTCTTGGGGACCTTCAATGCTGCAGAAATGTTTTGGTACCCTTCCCCAGACCTGCGCCTAGACCCAATCTTACTTCGGAGCGCTACGGACAATTAATTTGACCTCATTGCTTGGTTTTTGCTCTGACATGCACTGTGTCGTGACGTTGTATTAGTTAATGTGACGACTGTTGCTCATCGAATGATTAACGGTTTATAATCGCGTAATTAAATGAATTAAGCAATGAATCAAGCAATTATTAACTCATTAACCTGGGGCACCATGGGAACATTATTTTGATTGAGTTTCTATTTCCCAAATTAACTCAAAGGATATCAGAATATCGATTTTACAACAGTCGCTAAATTAATCAATTTCCTCTACAGTCTCATTCTGAACGTCGCATAATCCAGGAATCTGCACGGACCCGGGCTTCACCAATGAGTTTACCACACCAATCTTAGTTGATTATTTATTTACTAGCAAGCTAAAATGATGATAAAAATACACATACACAAAACACAGTCTAGTTATTGATTAGGACTTAGTATTACGGGCCAACACACTATGGCGCGTGTTACCCAAAATGGGGATTTAAAAGAGAGAGAAACAAAGGAAGTACACGAGAGAAATATACATTTGGGTTCATTTGTCAGCTATGCTTATTTAAACCTAGCCTTGCCCCGAACTGCCGCTCTTATGGGTCAGAATATAATGATGTAATTACGTGCTGTAGGTCTCAGGTGGGAAGCTCCACGTGGGTCGTTTAGGCTTCTCAATGACGCACTTCTCCGGCGCAACTCTCTGGTTGTCCTCACGATGTCAGTGTCCTTCTTGGCTAAGTGGTCTGATCCCTCACCCTTGATCTGAAAGGGGTCTTCTGAGGACAGACAGCTCTGTAGCTCAGAGCTCACAGCTTCGGACTCGAACGGTGTCGATACCACGATTTAATGGGGAGTGGAGGCTGGGTGGTTCGGCTTGAATTCACCCGCTTAGACACAGCTACTCGTCCGTAGCTCGTGTAGAAAAGATTTATTTGTCTTCAACCTTGTGTTTCGTTTTGGGGTTCGTTGACTTTGTTAGACCTTCGCTGCAGCTTGGGGTCAATTAGTCTGATATGTTAATTCTTCACTCTCCTGTCTTATACCCTCGGGTCAGAAGTGGGTGTAACCGCCTTTAGGGCAATTCTCTGGGCGGACCAAGTAAAGGGGCAAGGCCTAGATTTGACTAAAATCCAATTTTAGACACTAACTTCACATTTCATCTTCACTAAAACATTCTGTTTGATTTGGATATTTTCCACACAACGTACAATGTATAAACATCAGGCATATACTGGGAAAACTCTTAAAGGTACAATGTTTTCATAATAACGTAATCTCTTAACCTTTAAAAACAATACAAAAGTTACATACATTTTAATATTCCACCTCTCGTCATGACCACCATTGTGGCTGACGGAAACCATTGTTCCAAAGTCCCTTTATTGCATGTTTAATGTTCTGAGGCCAGTTCTCCATTGTTAGGACAAAGGAATTTCTCTGTGGCCTAAGGTTTATTATGGGCGTGAGATGTCATAAAACCCCCACATCTTCAGAGCCCTAGATCTCTCCTCCTCTGTTGGGGGTTTGGGAGATAATCTGTAGGGTGGTGGTCTCCTGTACCCTGACCTGATCAGGACAGTCATGACAACTGTCAACTTTGGGACCTTATATAGACCGTTGTGTCACTTTCCAAATCATGTCCAATCAATTGAATTTACCACAGGTGGACTCCAATCAAGTTGTTGAAACAACTCAAGTGCTTTGAATGGCTGGTCATGGCTCACATCAACACCATTATCCCAGAAACCTTAGACCCACTCCAATTTCCATACCGCCCCAACAGATCCACAGATGATGGAATCTCTATTGCACTCCACACTGCCCTTTCCCACCTGGACAAAAGGAACACCTATGTGAGAATGCTATTCATTGACTACAGCTCAGCATTCAACACCATACTGCCCACAAAGCTTATCAATAAGCTAAGAACCCTGGGACTAAACACCTCCCTCTTCAACTGTTTGAGAAAGACGCCTCCTAAGCCCTCAACTGGCAGCTTCATTAAATAGTACCCCGCGAAAAACCAGTCTCAATGTCAACATTGAAGAGGCGACTCCAGGATGCTGGCCTTCTAGGCAGAGTTGCAAAGAAAAAGCCATATCTCAGACTGGCCAATAAAAAGCAAAGATTAAGATGGGCAAAAGAACACAGACACTGGACAAAGGAACTCTGCTTAGAAGGCCAGCATCCCGGAGTCGCCTCTTCACTGTTGATGTTGAGACTGGTGTTTTGCGTGTACTATTTAATGAAGCTGGCTGCCAGTTGAGGACTTGTGAGGCAACTGTTTCTCAAACTAGACACTCTAATGTACTTGTCCTCTTGCACAGTTGTGCACCGGGGCCTCCCACTCCTCCTTCTATTCTGGTTAGAGACAGTTTGCTCTGTTCTGTGAAGGGAGTAGTACACAGCGTTGGATGAGATCTTCAGTTTCTTGGTATTTTCTCGCATGGAATAGCCTTCATTTCTCTGAACAAGAATAGACTGACGAGTTTCAGAAGAAAGGTCTTTCTTTCTGGCCATTTTGAGTCTGTAATCGAACCCACAAATGCTGATGCCCCAGATACTCAACTAGTCTAAAGAAGGCCAGTTTTATTGCTTCTTTAATTAGGATAACATTTTATCTGTGCTAACATAATTGCAAAAGGGTTTTCTAATGATCAATTAGCCTTTTTAAAATGATCAACTTTGATTAGCTAACACAACGTGTCACTGGAACACAGGTTGCTGATAATGGGCCTCAGTACGCCTACGTAGATATTACATTAAAAATCAGCCGTTTCCAGTTACAATAGTCATTTACAACATTAACAATGTCTACACTGTATTTCGGATCAATTTGATGTTATTTTAATGGACAACAATGTTGCTTTTCTTTGGAAGAAGTGTTGATCATCATTATTTGGCCCATATCGATTAATTAACTAGATCTGTTTTTGGTCCAATAGCATATTTAAAATAATCCATTTTCCTTGAGGAACTGTTTGCACAATCGGATCAACATTGCTATTAATTAGTATAATACCCCTTTTGAGTTTCTTTGCCCATGACAAAAATATATTTCTCCCTCCCAACCTCATCTATATTTGTAGAGTCAATCAATAAATCAAATGTATTTATAAATCCCTTCTTACATCAGCTGATATCACAAAGTGCTGTAAAGAAAACCAGCCTAAAATCCCAAACAGCAAGCAATGCAGGTGTAGAAGCACGGTGGCTAGGAAAAACTCGCTAGAAATGCCGGAACCTAGGAAGAAACCTAGAGAGGATCCAGGCACCTCAGGAGTAAATGTCAGTTGGCTTTTCATAGCCGATCATTCAGAGTATCTCTACTGCTCTTGCTGTCTCTAGAGAGTTGAAAACAGCAGGTCTGGGACAAGGTAGCACGTCCGGTGAACAGGTCAGGGTTCCATAGCCGCAGGCAGAACAGTTGAAACTAGAGCAGCCGCACGGCCAGGTGGACTGGGGACAGCAAGGAGTCATCATGCCAGGTAGTCCTGAGGCATGGTCCTAGGGCTCAGGTGCTCTGAGAGAAAGATAGAATTAGAGAGCATACTTAAATTCACACAGGACAAGACAGGAGAAATACTCCAGATATAACAGACTGACCCTAGCCCCCCGACACAAACTGTTGCAGCATAAATACTAGTGAGTTTCCTGTAAAGCAGCATAAATAATAGAGTGGGTTTCCTGTAAACAAAATATATTATATCATTTCTCTTTTAGCCAGGTAAAAAATGTATTACTATTGTAACTGCCTATACTTATTTCACCAAGACCTGTTCTTTATGTCCATTACATACAAGACATATTTCATGTAGTCCTCATTATATCCTGTTTTATTCCGACAAAAAAGGATGAAGGAAAAAGAAACCGATTCTAACGGCTGCTAATGACTGCCAGTAAAAGTGAGTTTTAGGCATCACACTACCCATAAAGGAATACCTAAGTTTAACTTACAATCGACCCTGACACAGCCATGGCACGATAGCCAAGAATACATGCAGTACTGACAATCCAGAGTGACCCACACACTTTTTGTTTTTATTCCAGGGTCGTTGCTCTATCACCTCTGCTGTTTTACACCTAGGCCTATATCATTAGGATCAAGAATATAAAAGGTAGTGTAAATAGCTTATATAGAATTATAAACTGGTTGGCTCGAGCCCTGAACGCTGACGGTCGAGAGGCGTGGTACATCAGACTGTAAACCACAGGTACGACAAAGCACCAATATTTACTGCTCTAATTACGCCGACAACCATCCTCAATAGCAATAAGGCACCTCAGGGGTCAGCCCTCAGATGCGGCATATTGGCCATTGTTTGTAGGACATTGTTTTTGCACCAGCAACGGTCACATTTCTTACCAAGGAGCTGCCCAAAATCATAGCTGGCAAGAAGGATGAGGAAATCCGCCCACTCCCACGCTTCACAGAATTCGGAGAACCCTTTTGGGAGGGGCGAAAGGTGCTTGGTGCAGGCCTTCGACAGATGGAGAAGCCCGGCTCGATCCAGACCAGGGATGGAAGGTTGCCGACATCGACTTCAAAATCGTAGTATTAGGCACTGCGGCCGCAGATGCCCCCAGCGACGAAGGTGCAGGAAGATCAGGCTCCAGGACGGCTGTTAATGACAAACGACAAGGCGGAGATGCATCCCACAAGCGCGAATGCCGTCCAGCCACTGGCATAGAAAATGTAAACATTCCACTCTGCGTTTTCCCCAGTTTCTTACGTAGGCTGGAGACCTGCGTGATCAAGGAAGCCACCTTAAGCCTATAATGCTCGGCTAGTAGACCATTTCCACGTTGGAACTCCGAGTGATCCGGTTTGTCCCGAAACAAAGCGTAGTAGATACAGTGCTGGAACTGTTCATTTATTTCTCCAGACAAAGAGGGTTCCATTGCAAAATTTTGTTAGCTTGATGGCTAGCAGCTTAACATCCCTGTCAAGCAGGCTTCAACCTGTCTGTTAAGTGAGATTCTGGGACAAGAAATAGCGGTTCTAGCTGTTAAAATCTAACCGCATCGCGGAATCCACACAAAAACAATTTCGATATGCGTATTTAATGAATAGAGGTTTAAGCCACGACTCGGTGAAACATAAGATATTACAGTTTTTAATGTCCTGTTGGTAGGATGGTCTTGACCGTAGATCATAGTTTGTTTATCCAGTGATTACACGTTAGCCAATAGAACTGATGGTAGCCTCCAAATCTTCACAAGCCACCCCGACCTTCTCCCTCTGTATCCGCCTTTTCTTCGAGATGACTAATCACTGTTTTGAAGTCCAGAAGCTATTTTCGGACATAAGAGATGGTAGCAGCTACTTTAAATTACTGCACAACTTGTACTATGTTAGCCTAATATGATCCACTATTGCTAGCAATCCTCAGGAACAACCACACGAACGTGACAGGAAAGGAAGGTAAACTAACGATGTAATGGAATGGTGCAAAATGTAAGGAAACAAACACTAAAATCTGTGACAGTTATAAATATACTTTATGTGAGTATATGTGACCAACCGGCTCAAATCAGTCTTATGTAGCAACATTTGAAATTGTTTTTTACATTGGATAAAAGTAGAGACTCAGAGCTGTAAAATTGTATATCATACACCACAGTTGAGGAACAATAGGAAAGTAATTCTTATTTGAAAGTTGATAAACTTGTAAAAACTCACTTTTGAGAAAACAGCCTTTGAATGTTTTGGTATACCTATTGGAGAGCTCTTATTTGTCTACACCCATTCAGCATCGTTCACACCATCATAAGCTTTAGCCCCACCCATCTCTTTAAGGGTTGATCCGAGCGTTCTTGAAATGAAAACGACTTTGTCAGATATTACACGTTTCTAATATTGGCAATGTAGCTAGCTAGCCTCTTACATCTAGATGTTCCGCTAGCGGAACGCCTCACCAATATCCAATGGTAGAGCGTGGCGTGAATTACAAATACCTAAAAAATCCCAAAACTTCAATTTTTCAAACATATGACTAATTTACACCATTTAAAGACAAGACTCTCCTTTATCTAACCACATTGTCCGATTTCAAAAAGGCTTTACAGCGAAAGCAAAACATTAGATTATGTCAGGAGAGTACCCAGCCAGAAATAATCACACACCCATTTTTCAAGCTAGCATATAATGTCACAAAAACCAAAACCACAGCTAAATGCAGCACTAACCTTTGATGATTTTCATCAGATGACACTCCTAGGACATTATGTTATACAATACATGCATGTTTTGTTCAATCAAGTTCATATTTATATCAAAAAACAGCTTTTTACATTAGCATATTTTGTTCAGAACTAGCATACCCACCGCAAACTTCCGGTGAATTTACTAAATTACTCACGATAAACGTTCACAAAAAACAGAACAATTATTTTAAGAATTATAGATACAGAACTCCTTTATGCAATCGCGGTGTCCGATTTTAAAATAGCTTTTCGGTGAAAGCACATTTTGCAATATTCTGAGTAGCTATTTTGACACCCACCAATTTTGGCACTCACCAAGGATTACCTTTGCTGTTCTTCCTCAGAATGCACTCCTAGGACTTCTACTTCAACACCCAATGTTGTTTTGGTTCCAAATGATCCATAGTTAAATCCAAATAGCTGCGTTTTGTTCTTGCGTTCAAGACACTATCCGAAGGGTGACGCGCCGGCGCATATCGTGACAAAAAAATTCAAAATATTCCATTACCGTACTTCGAAGCATGTCAAACGCTGTTTAAAATCAATTTTTATGCGATTTTTCTCGTAAAATAGCGATAATTTTCCAACCGGGAGACGTTGTATCCGTTCAAACACTGAAAGAAGTCAAATGGAGTCGTCACATGCATGTGCGCGCCAGTGTCATTGCTCTCAGAACGACCACTTTCCAAAACCCCTACTGTTTTTCGCCCAGGGACTGCAGAGTTATCATTCCACGTTCTGCCGCCTTCTGAGAGCCTATGGGAGCCTTAGAAAATGTCACGTTACAGCAGAGATCCTGTATTTTCGATAAAGAGACTATAGAAGGACAAGAAATGGTCAGACAGGGCACTTCCCATATAGAATCTTCTCAGGTTTTGGCCTGCCATATGAGTTCTGTTATACTCACAGACACCATTCAAACAGTTTTAGAAACTTTACGGTGTTTTCTATCCAAATCAAGTAATTATATGCATATTCTCGTTTTTGGGCAGGAGTAATAACCAGATTAAATCAGGTACGTTTTTTATCCGGCCGTGAAAATACTGCCCCCTATCCTAAACAGGCTAGACTATCTTCCCATATACATCATGATTGGATGCTTCTCCCTGTCACGGATGCCATGGTTGCCCTTATTTTGAAGATGTAATCCAGAAACCGGTGTTTTCTCCATCTCCATAGCTATCATATTCTAATCCCAATGATTTCAAAACTCGGTCCTCCAGAAAGTCGAGAGCAACACTTATGCAGTTAATTCTGAGCAATATAAATTCAGTAAAAAATGAAACGTCCTCCCACTGTCAACTGCGTTTATTTTCAGCAAACTTAACGTGTAAATATTTCTATGAACATAACAAGATTCAACAACTGAGACAAACTGAACAAGTTCCACAGACATGTGACTAACATACATGGAATAATGTGTCCCTGAAAAAAGGGGGGTCAAAATAAAATCAAAAGTAATAGTGAGTATCTGGTGCATTAAGCTTGCAGGGAAACATTGCATTAAGTACTGCAGTGCATCTCCTCCTCATGGACTGCACCAGATTTTCCAGTTCTTGCTGTGAGATGTTACCCCACTCTTCCACCAAGGCACCTGCAAGTTCCCGGACATTTCTGGGGGGAAAGGCCCTAACCCTCAACCGATCCAACACTATCCCAGATGTGCTCAATGGGATTGAGATCCGGGCTCTTCGCTGGCCATGGCAGAACACTGACATTCCTGTCTTGCAGGAAATCACACACAGAATGAGCAGTATGGCTGGTGGCATTGTCATGCTGTCACGAAACAGCTCGAAGTTTGTAACAAAAGGGAGACAACGTGGAGACAAGGAATAACAAAATATATTCATTAAATAAAGTAAACTAAATACAATTAACAATGGTGTGTGTAATCAGTAAATGTGATAATGCGGGTGTTTAAAGGTGCCAAAGCAAACAACCGAAAAGGCCACAAAAATACCACAACAAAATCTATAAAGGTGTCTGCATGGAGAGAGTCTCTCCAATGAATGGGGAAGAGGTGCATTTATCCTGGGACACACCCGAGCCCAGGTGTGTCCCATTTCTCTGACGACCCTCCTGGCTCCGCCCACCGACATCCTATTAAGGAAAACAAGAGCAAAGAGAAAGAATTCGGGTGGACAGAGTGGGAGGGTTGTCACAATGCTGGAGTGTCATGTTAGGTTCAGCTTGCAGGAAGGGTACCACATGAGGGAGGAGGATGTCTTCCCTGTATCGCATAGCATTGAGATTGCCTGCAATGACAACAAGCGCAGTCCGATGATGCTGTGACAGACCATGACGGACTCTTCACCTCCAAATTGATCCTGCTCCAGAGTACAGGCCTCGGTGTAACGCTCATTCCTTTGACGATAAACGTGAATCCGACCATCACCCCTGGTGAGACGATACCGCGACTCATCAGTGAAGAGCACTTTTTGCCAGTCCTGTCTGGTCCAGTGACGGTGGGTTTGTGCCCATAGGCGACATTGTTGCCGGTGATGTCTGGTGAGGACCTGCCTTACAAGAGGCCTACAAGCCCTCAGTCCAGCGCCTCTCAGCCTATTGCAGACAGTCTGAGCACTAATGGAGGGATTGTGCATTCCTGGTGTAACTCGGGCAGTTGTTGTTGCCATCCTGTGTGATGTACCGATGCTGTGCTGGTGTTGTTACACGTGGTCTGCCACTGCGAGGACGATCAGCTGTCCGTCCTGTCTCCCTGTAGTGCTGTCTTAGGCGTCTCACAGTATGGACGTTGCAATTTATTGCCCTGGCCACATCTGCAATCCTCATGCCTCCTTGCAGCATGCCAAAGGCACGTTCACACAGATGAGCAGGGACCCGGGGCATCTTTCTTTTGGTGTTTTTCAGAGTCAGTAGAAAGGCCTCTTTGGTGTCCTAAGGTTTCATAACTGTGACCTTAATTGCCTACCGCCTGTAAGCTGTTAGTGTCTTAACGACCGTTCCACAGGTGCATGTTCATTAATTGTTTATGGTTCATTGAGCAAGCATGGGAAACAGTGTTTAAACTCTTTACAATTAAGATCTGTGAAGTTATTTGGATTGTAACGAATTATCTTTGAAAGACAGGGTCCTGAAAAAGGGACATTCATATATAAAAAAGCTGTGTTAGACATGACTACCTACACATACTAACCAGCTCAAATAGACAGAAGCGTGCTATATGGCAGACCAATCTGAACTCATCTCTTGGCATGTTCAGCCCACTCATTATCTGTCTTTTTATGTGGCTAAACCAACTAGGCTCGTAATTGAACAATTTTATTTGTATTTACAGATGGCATACACGTTTGTTATTAAGGCACATGAAAGTTCACATGTTCCAGAAGGCATTTCTGCCAAAAACATTTGATTTAAAACATTGCGTTCAAATGGCTCTCCTGTGAGGTAGTGATCGGCGACCTATGCCTAGTTTCCTAAAACGGGTCACAAATCTGACGGTCAGTAGCAGTGTGTGGGTAAAATCATTGAGGAATTTACGCCAAGCCAGTAAAAAATACATATTACAACCTATGTTGTGATAATTACATTGTTTGCTCTATAACCCATTCGTTCATATGCCACATATACAATAAGACCGTGACAACAAAAAGACAAGTCACACATACCACACAAATTTCTCTTCACGTACCTTTGTTTCATCACAAAACCAAGCATCACAAAACCGAGCATCATCATATTGCATACAAACAGTTATCTCCTGTAGCATGGCCAAGCAAGTTAATGTTTTAGACAGTTAACTTAACAACTACTGATTTACAACCACAGAGTTACCGCAAGTCAGCACAAAGACAACAGGAGCACCGCAATTCCATCACTATTTCATCTTAAACATCATCAAATCAACAAGGCTATAAATAAATACAGTAGCAGTCAAAAGTTTGGACACACCTACTCATTCCAGGGTTTTTCTTTATTTTGACTATTTTCTACATTGTAGAATAATAGTGAAGACATCAAAACTATGAAATAACACATATGGATCATGTATTAAACAAAAAAGTGTTAAACATATAAAAAATATATTTGAGATTCTTCAAAGTATCCACCCTTTGCCTTGATGAAAGCTTTGCACATTCTTGGCATTCTCTCAACCAGCTTCATGAGGAATGCTTTTCCAACAGTCTTGAAGGAGTTCCCACATATGCTGAGCACTTGTTGGCTGCTTTTCCTTCCCTCTGCAGTCCAACTCATCCCAAACCATCTCAATTGGGTTGAGGTTTGGTGATTTGTGGAGGACAGGTTATCTGATGCAGCACTCCATCACTCTCCTGCTTGGTCAAATAGCGCTTACACAGCCTGGAGGTGTGTTGGGTCATTGTCCTGTTATACACCCCTGTATACACCCCCCCCCCCCCCCCCCCCCCCCCATCACAATACAACTGATTGGCTCATTAAGAAGGAAATTAACTTTTAACAAGGCACAGCTGTTAATTGAAATGCATTCCAGGTGACTACCTCATGAAGCTGGTTGAGAGAATGCCTAGAGTGTGCAAAGCTGTCATTAAGGCAAAGGGTGGCTACTTTTAAAAATCTCAAATATAAAATATGTTTCCCTGCAAGTTGTAAGGCCAGCATTTCATATACTTCACTGTGTAAAAGGTGACATGTTGATATGCTTCAGTTTGCTGCCATATGACTGGTTTCACATTTGTCTCCGGCGATCATAAGGTAATATACACTGAACAAAAATATAAACGGACATGTCAAGTGTTGGTGTTATGTTACATGAGCTGAAATAAAATATCACAGAAATTTTCCATAAGCACAATAATCTTATTTCTCTCAAATGTTGCGCACACATTTGTTTATGTGCCTGTTAATAAGCATTTCTCCTTTGGCAAAATAATCCATCCACCTGACAGGTGTGGCATATCAAGAAGCTGATTATAACAGCATGATCATTACACAGGGTGCACCTTGTGCTGGGGACAATAAAAGGCCACACAACACAATGCCACAGAAGTTTTGAGGGAGGATGCAATTGGCATGCTGACTGCAGGAATGTCAACCAAAGCTGTTGCCAGAGAATTGAATGTTCATTTCTCTACCATCAGCCGCCTCCAACGTCGTTTCAGAGAATTTTACAGTATGTCCAACTGGCCTCACAACTTTAGACCACATGTAACCACGCAAGCCCAGGACCTCCACATCTGGCATCTTCACCTGCGGGATCATACCAGCCACCCGGACAGCTGATGAAACTGTGGGTTTGCACAACTGAAGAATTTCTGTACGAACTGTCAGAAACCGACTCGTAGATCACATTTTTGATTACATTCAACTGGTTTTAACCTGTCTCCTCCCTTTCATCGACACTGATTTCAAGTGAATTTAACAAGTGACATCAGTAAGGGATCATAGCTTTCACCTCGATTCACCTGGTCAGTCTATGTCATGGAAAGAGCAGGTGTTTGTAATGTTTTGTAAACTCATGCTTAAGTTCAAGGTCAGAATACGCATAGAGAGAAAAGTGCATAAAAAGGGAATTATGTTCCAATTACATATGCTTAACTCTGGTCGGAATTCCCCCCTAAATGAAAAGTCAGTTTACATATGGTTTATGTCCACCTGTAGACATATGCTCTACTTCTCCGGAGATAGCAGAGGATCTGGAGAGCAGGGGGAAGCTGCAGCTTCTGTTGGACTCAATGACAGATGCCCTGGTGTGGGCCATCTCCAAACAAGGCCTGTCCTTCCAGCTGCAGTCAACCCGCCTGGCCCACCTCCTCATGCTGCTCTCAGACATCCGCCACATCAGGTAGACTACAGCTACAACATCTACAGCTATGTATCACTAGCAGCAAAAAGAGCCTGCCTTAAAACCTCTTGGGGCTATGTGGGACGCAAGCGTGCCACCCGTGGTGCACCCTATCAACAACAGGTGCATTTCAAGAGCGGCAAATTTGAAACCAATTAAATGTAAAAATTCAAATTTTTCAAACATACAACTATCTTACACCCTTTGAAAGATAAACATCTCCTTAATCTAACCACGTTGTCCGATTTCAAAAAGGCTTTACGGCGAAAGCATAAAGTTAGATTATGTTAGGAGAGTACATTGACAATAGCTGTGTGTAATGTTTTGTCAATTCAAAGACAGGCGTCACCAAAACCAGAAAATCAGCTACAATTATGCACTAACCTTTGACAATCTCCATCAGATGACACTCCTAGGACATTATGTTAGACAATACATGCATTTTTAGTTCTATCAAGTTCATATTTATATCCAAAAACAGCATTTTACTATGGCGTTGATGTTCAGGAAATCGTTTCCCTCCAATAACCGGCAGTCAAGTCAGCACAACAAATTAAATAATTACTATTCGAAAACATTGGTAAAATATTATATTGTCATTCAAAGAATTATAGATTTACATCTCTTGAACGCAACCGGTTTGCCAGATTTAAAAATAACCTTACTGGGAAATCACACTTTGCAATAATCTGAGCACTGCGCCCAGAAAAATACGCTTTGCGATACAGACTAACCGCCATGTTGGAGAGATCTAAAATCGAAAATACTATGTAAATAATCCATTACCTTTGATTCTCTTCATCAGATGTCACTTCCAGGAATCCCAGGTCCATAACGAATGTAGTTTTGTTCGAAAAAGCTAATAATTTATGTCCAAAAAGCTCCGTGTTGTTAGCACATGATCTAAGCCCGCCGGACTTCACTTCATGAACGAGGGGAAAAAAAATATTTACGTTCGTTCAAACATGTCAAACGTTGTATAGCATAAATCATTAGTGCCTTTTTTAACCAGAACATGAATAATATTCAAGGCGGACGATTGCGTTCTCTTTTAAAACGTATTGGAACGAGAGTACCCAACATGAACTCGCGCGCCAGTGTCTAATCGGCCATCACCGTTCCATGGCTCTTGTTCGGTCAGATCTCACAGTAGAAGACTCAAAGCACTTTGTAAAGGCTGGTGACATCTAGTGGAAGCAATAGGAAGTGCTCAAACATTAATAAGCCCCTGTGTGTTTCAATGGCATAGGCTTAAAGGTAATTCAACACATCAGGTATCCACTTCCTGTCAGAATCTGTCTCAGGGTTTTGACTGCCATATGAGTTCTGTTATACTTACAGACACCATTCAAACAGTTTTAGAAAATTCAGAGTGTTTTCTATCCAAACCTGAATATGCATATTCTAGCTTCTGAGTTGGTGTAGGAGGCAGTTAAAAATGGGCACATATTTTTTTCAAAATTCTCAATACTGCCCCCTAGCCCGTAGTGTTTCGTTAAAGCCTGTGTAAAGCTCTCAGACATCCGCCACATCAGGTAGACTACAGCTACAACAGCTACAGCTATGTATCACTAGCAGCAAAAAGAGCCTGCCTTAAGAGTCTACTTAGTTACTATCTGTTCAGACTTTCAGTGACATAAAAGCACATCTGCAGATCTGTCCATTGTAATTTCAGTCATCAACACTTTTTTGTTTTTAAGTGGCACGCTTGTATGTTTTTAGTTGTTTGTCAAAACTACATTTACATGCTCCTCCTCTCCACTGTCTCCTTAGTGGCAAAGGCATGAAGCACGTCTCCGACATGAAGAATAAGAATATTGTGCAGGTCTCCGACCTGCTCTTGGAAATGTTCACCAACACAACTTGAGAGCAGTACGTAAGTAACTCATGAAGTTGGGTTAGCCACTGAAGACGTAGAATGTATATTTACCAATACTCCATGAATCATAATCCGATGTGTTCTCCTTCTCCAGGTACATCCACCCAGGGTGCTGGCCAGCTGAGGGTAGACGTATACATCAGTGAGAGGGAAAGTGACAGAATACAGCGTGGGACATGGATGGAGACTTCCTGAGACTGTAAAGCACCCTACAGGGGTGACTGGACTGAAAGAGAGGCCAGACTAGCACTAGGACAAGTGATGGATCTGACCGAAGACCACATCATTCTCAATAACTGCAGAATGTGTCATTGTGAAGTAAATGTCACAGTTTTATCCTTTTCAGATTTTCTGGGTCTCTGGAAAAAATATGATTTGTAACAGTGAATTGACTTGTTTTTGATTAATGCATTTTTTGTGTGATTTTCTTATAAATATGTAGTTGGTAAGTGTACTTACGCATCTTGATCATGCCCTGTCTCTCCTGTAATGATTTGGTGCTTGTGCTGTTTATCTGATGTTCAGTGTCCAAGCCATTTTTGTATTTATAGAAAACCCACGTCCAGAGATTGTCATATCGAGACATGTTTGCCCCAATGGAATTTCAACCAAACATCTTAAAAGCAGCTATAAAATGTGACTGTAGTTATAGTGACATAAGCACAGGTCATGGACATTTTTTTTATTGTCAAGTAAAAATGACTTCATCATCCATAAATAACCATTAAAAAAATACATCTAACTGTACACACCATTGTTTTCTATATGTTCCATTATACTACTGAGCAGTACAGAGTGACTTTACTATTTACACTAATAATGGATCAGTGTAAATGTAATAGTTTTACACTGTTCGCTGATCAGGTCCGTCTTGACTATTGTTGTGACTTTACTTTTATGACTGTTATTTGTGACTCACCACCTGGATTCGGTCTTATGTAGCAACTTTTGAAATTGTGTTTTTTACAGTGGATAAAAGTAGAGACTCAGAGCTACAAAATGGTATATCATTGAGGAACAATGGGAAAGTAATTCTGCTTTGAAAGTTGATAAACTTGTAAACTCACTTTTGAGAAAATGGCCTTTGAATGTTTTTGTATCTAGTGAAGAGCTCTACACCCTTAAGCTTTAGCCCCACCCATCTCGTTTCGCCCTTTGAGCGTTCAGAGTGCACACTTGACACTCTGGCCGATAATTTGTTTACCTATGGATAACATGAAAACAGACTAACCAGCTCTGCTGGCAACAATTTCAGTTGTTGCCCAACACCCTTCCTATTGGGCCTTTCCACGGCACGTTTGTAAGGCTCTGATTGTACAAAAGGGTCATTCACCCATCGCTTCCACTGTTGCGCTACTCTGCCGTCGCCCGGCATCCGGTGACCCGTCGTGTAGTCCTGAACAGAACGACAGAGTTTATTCTACTTTTAATTTGCTACTGAAGCTGCTTATTTGAAGATAACTAGACAGCCGTGTCGATGGTTCTCAAGGGTGACTAGAGTAGTAGAATATTACGGTTTGAAGAGTAGTAGAATGGACCCACTTAAATTCACTTTTCTAGATACTTTACTTAGGACAGGTAATCAGCTGTATCAGTGATTGTCCAGGAGATAAGCTTCTCACCTCTGCCTCGTGTTGACATTCAGAGTTCGAACCACCTTGGACATCAGCTGAAGCTACACACCTCTCTGGTCTGAATGTTAATTTCTTTACTGATCCTTTATGCACTCTGGTCGAAAGGGGCGGTTCCGTCAGGCTGACACGCTCTCTGACCTCACTTGGGGTGTAGCTACTTACTGCGCAAAATTTATAGGAGACAAATGATCTCTTATGGCTCCTAAAATCACATTCGTATCTTAAAAATACTTTTTTTATATTTCAAACACAAAGTTAAGGATGGAGACTTTGCACATATAGTGTATATGCTTTTCAAGTTACAGCATTTCCTTTATAACATTTTTAATGACATCACAAAATAACAACCCATATGACATTACTCTTTAGATCGCCTCTGACCATTCCCCATGTTCCATGTTAGAAATATTGTTCCAGTATTCGCTTAAGAAAGTGTTAGAGTTTCGACGGGAAAAGTCTCTGGAGACAAAGGAACATTTGTGTTAATTTGGAGAGGGAGACTGGATCTACTCTCCTTTAATTTACAACAGGGCGTGAGGTGTCAACCCCCCACCAGCTCCCTCCTCCCCCCTCTGTGGGTGAGAGAGGGTCTAGTTGATGTCATCCATTGCCAAGCTGATCTGACCTATTTGGATCCTCACAGGACAGTCATGACACTATCCTTATTCCACTGTTGATTTATAAACATGAGTAAACCTTCTTAGTGGAGATTATGTTGATCAGTGCTGCAGTGTTAAAATGGTTTCTAAGCAGCACTCGATATATCCACACAAACAGGATTTCACCCCTCCAGCACAGTGTGGCCTACAGACACACAAGGCTTCTCTGTGGATATTGGGTTACACACTTTTAAAACACACATCGTCAATCATTTCCCATTGCTTTTTAGTAGTTTGCCATTGTGTACAAATATACTCATACAAAATCATTGGTAAACTGATTCAAATATTTTCAAACAAAACAAATATTTTCTAAAGCACTGACTGCTGCAAGGCATGTTTGCAGTTGAGCCCTACCATTATCACAGTGTACATGAATCTAAATCAAACAGAAAAAAAACGAAATTGCTTTCAGTCGATATGTACAAATATGTGCTATCCACAATTGGTTGTCCTAAGTAAAATGATAGAAACAGTAGTCATGGTAGGAAATGATCGATATACTCAGTTCTCTGATAATTTGGTACTAATTGCAGTTTACCATTACATGGGCCATTATTATTATACATTATCTGCAATGATAAACAAAGCTATCAAAATAACATTTGAAATATTTATTTGTATGTGGAAAACAGAGCTTGACGTTGTTAATAATGGACACATGCTGTACTTGCTTAAAATAAAAATACTTTAAACCAATGATATGGCTTCTTTTCTTGTCAGAGCTTCGTACCTTCATGAGCTCTCAAGATATATTAAATGTAAATATGTTTACATAAATACCTTAAACTTTAGAGAACTTTTTAAAAACATTTGGAGTGGCTCCAGTCTGTTTTTTGGGCATCCTACAGTGGGGACTTTAAAATGAGGCACCAGGCAAGCCAGCAGCAGCAGGAAGAGTAGGTGGAGGGGGAAGGCAGCACACAGCACCCTGTAGAAGAAGATAGATGGAGAGAAAGAGGCATTAGTAAGGCTACGGGCATTAGAGTCAAATGGATGAAAACCTAATTCCATTTTTATGCACTCTTCTCTTTATGGGTATTCTGACCTTGAGCATGCTATTCACCCGCTATTCGTTTGGGGTGAAAATCAAATAAATGAAGGTGTGGTGGAGATGTGTCTACACTTACGGCTTATTCTGACCTTGACTTAATTCCCTCATAATTCCACCACTATTGATAAGAGCTAGGTACTTCAGTAAACCATTTGGATAAGGGGATTGTAAATATAAATTGTTTTAGATATATTTTCTCTTGTGATTGCTGGAGACAAATGTGAAACCAGTCAAATGGCAGCAAACTGAAGCATATCAACATACCACCTTTGGCCAGTGATGTTTATTAAATTACTTTGAAATGTATTTTTTACAATTTGCCTCATGTTAAATTATTAGCCACTATCGGTAGCCACTGCCAGTTATACCCACATATATTCATTACGGTCACTGACTTTTAGTGTTAGTTTTCTTACATTTTGCATTACGTTGTTAGTTTACCTTTCTTTCCTCTGTCACGTTTGTGTGGTTGTTCCTGGGGATCGCTAGCAATAGTGGATCATATTAGGCTAATGCATTACAAGTTGTGCAATAATTTGGGACCTATTTGAATCATTGTGGAACACAGACCAAACGCAAGGCTCACGACAACTGGATCGTTGTCACAGTTCCATGATTAGTGAGGATTATTAGGGTATATTTATAGACCACAGTTCAACCCCTACTGTACACTTCTCACCTTACAGTATTTATTGGATTCAACAAGTGAATATAGCAACTTTCAGGATTAATCAAATCACTGTATTTTTGATTTACCAATATATTTTGTGCATAAAGGCTGTCCAAAACAATTTTTTTTTACTATTCATGAGTGTAGCATCTCATGGAACTGTCATGCTTGCTCCCACCTCCCCTCTCTGGCGCTCGAGGGCACGAGGATGCCCTTCATTGCGCACACCTGTCACCATCATTATGCCCATCAGCGCTCATTGGACTCACCTGGACTCCTTCACATTTTGATTGCCTTCCCTATATCTGTCTGTTTCCTCTGTTTCAACCCTGTGTCAGCATTGTCGTTTTCGTTTCCTCTGTCCAGACGCTGTCCTTGTGTTCCTGTCCGTTGGCTATTAAATGTTCACTCCCTGTACCTGGTTTTCGACTCCAGCATCGATGCTTACAGGAACTCCTAAATATAAATAGGTCAATGGGGCAAGTTCAGTCTTATCCATATTTTTTTGTATGTGTGTCTTAACTTACATCCCATTCCCTCCATAGTGTATTATGTTTGACCAGGGCCATAGGACATAGTGCACTATGGGGAATAGAGTGTCATTTGAGACTTGTCCTCAAGAGTGTGCATTGTATCCAGTTGGTTCTCTCACCTGGCACTGCATAAATGTGCTCTGCAGTCATTCCTCCAAGCTCTGCAGTCATTCCTCCAAGCCAGCGCAGGCCTGCGTCCAGCTGTGATTGGCTGTCCTCAGGCCCTTCTGCAGCTCAGCACTGTCCCCATGCTGGAAGTCCCGCCCACTCAGGTTGATGGCGATCAGAGACTTATAAACTCAGCAAAAGAAACATCCCTTTTTCAGGACCCTGTCTTTCAAAGATATTTGGATTTTTACGAATTAACTTTACAGAATCACAGATCTTCATTGTAAAGGGTTTAAACACTGTTTCCCATGCTTGTTCAATGAACCATTGTCACGTCCTAACCATAGTAAGATGTTATTTTCTATGGTAGAGTAGGTCAGGGCGTGACAAGGGGCGTTTTGTGTTTTCTATATCTATGTTTAGTTCTAGTTTTAAATTTCTGTTTTTTGGGATGCTCTCCAATTAGGCAGCTGGTCCTCGTTGTCTCTAATTGGAGATCATACTTAAGTAGAGGTTTTTTCACCTGTGTTTGTGGGTAGTTGTATTCTGTTTAGTCTATGTACCTAACAGAACTGTGTGCTTTTGTTTCTCTTTTGTTATTTTGTCGTTAGTGTTTTTGAGTTAAAATAAATTTCATCATGAGCACTCAACACGCTGCGCTTTGGTCCCCTCTCTACGACAGCCGTTACAACCATAAACAATTAATGATCATGCACCTGTGGAACAGTCGTTAAGACACTAACACACGTTAGGCAATTAAGGTCACAGCTCGTCAGTGAGGGCCTGCAGCAGCTCCCAGTGCTCAATCACACCTGCACAACATGTTATTAATAGGTCACAATGGTTATTTATTTCATCTTTATTTAACCAGGTAGGCCAGTTGAGAACAAGTTCTCATATACAACTGCGACCTGGCCAAGATAAAGCAAAGCAGTGCGACAAAAACAAGAGTTACACATGGGATAGACAAATGTACAGTCAATAACACAATAGAAAAATCTTCATACAGTGTGTGCAAATGTAGTAAGATTAGGGAGGGAAGGCAATAAATAGACCATAGTGGCGAAATAATTAAAATGTAGCATTCAGACTGGAGTGATAGATGTGCAGATGATGTGCAAGTAGAGATACTGGGGTGCAAAAGAGCAAATAAAAAACAATATGGGGATGAGGTAGTTGGGTGGGTTATTTACAGATGGGCTGTGTACAGGTGCAGTGATCGGTAAACTGCTCTGACAGCTGATGCTTATAGTTAGTGAGGGAGATAAGTCTCCAGCTTCAGTGACTTTTGCAATTCGTTCCAGTCATTGGCAGCAGAGAACTGGACGGAAAGGTGGCCAAAGGAAGTGTTGGCTTTGGGGATGACCAGTGAAATATACCAAACCCACCCAAAGCCAACACCTCCTTTGGCCACCTTTCCGTCCAGTTCTCTGCTGCCAATGACTGGAACGAATTGCAAAAGTCACTGAAGCTGGAGACTTATCTCCCTCACTAACTATAAGCATCAGCTGTCAGAGCAGCTTACCGATCACTGCACCTGTACACAGCCCATGTGCTACAGGTGGGTGTTGCTATGGTGACCAGTGAGCTGAGATAAGGCGGAGCAATACCTAGCAAAGACATAGATGACCTGGAGCCAGTGGGTTTGGCAACGGATATGTAGCGAGGGCCAGCCACCGAGAGCATACAGGTCGCAGTGGTGGGTAGCATATGGGGCTTTAGTGACAAAACGGATGGCACTGTGATAGACTACATCCAATTTGCTGAGTAGAGTGTTGGAGGCTATTTTGTAAATGACATCACCGAAGTCAAGCATCGGTAGGATAGTCAGATTTACGAGGGTATGTTTGGCAGCATGAGTGAAGGAGGCTTTGTTGCGAAATAGGAAGCCAATTCTAGATTTAATTTTGGATTGGAGATGCTTAACCTGTCTGGGCTAGGGGGCAGTATTTTCACGGCCGGATGAAAAACGTACCCAATTTAAACAGGTTACTACTCTGGCCCAGAAACTAGAATATGCATATTATTAGTGGATTTGGATAGAAAACCCTCTGAAGTTTCTAAAACTGTTTGAATGGTGTCTGTGAGTATAACAGAACTCATATGGCAGGCAAAAACCTGAGAAGAATCCAAGCAGGAAGTGGAAAGTCTGAGAATTGTAGTTCTTCTTTTGATTGTCTATCGAAGCTACAGTGTCTGTGGGGTGACGTTGCACTTCCTAAGGCTTCCATTGGCTGTCTAAAGCCTTCAGAAAGTGGTTTGAGCATTTTCCTGTCACTGGGCAGATAATAGGAGCTCAGTTACTGAGTGGTCTGCCTGGCAACAAAGGGATTGTATATGCGCGGTCACGCGAGCATGCCGTTCCTTCTTTTTCTTCTTGAATGAATATGCTATTGTCCGGTTGGAATATTATCGCAATTTCACGTTAAAAATACCATAAATATTGATTTTAAACAGCGTTTGACATGCTTCTAAGTATGGACTTTTCGTCTCTCATTCCGCGCTTGCGCGTTACGCCTTTGGCTAAGTGATCTGTACGCACAAAACGGAGGTATTTGTACATAAATATGGATTATTTGGAACAAAAACATTTCTTGTGGAAGTAGCAGTCCTGGGAGTGCATTCTGACGAAGATCAGCAAAGGTAAGAGAATATTTCTAATACTAATTCTGAGTTTAGGTTGCCCTGAACTTGGCGGGTGTCTGAATAGCTCACCGTGATGGCTGAGCTATGTACTCAGAATATTGAAAAATGTGCTTTCTCCGTAAAGCTATTTTAAAATCTGACACAGCGGTTGCATCCAGGGGTAGTCTATAATTCTTTAAATAATTGTTATATATTTTGTCAACGTTTATGATGAGTACTTTCGTAAATTGATGTGCACATTCACCGGTCGTTTTGGTGGGAATACATTTTCTGAACATCACCCGCCAATGTAAAATGCTGTTTTTCTATATAAATATGAACTATTTTCGAACAAAACATACATGTATTGTGTAACATAATATCCTAGGAGTGTCATCTGATGAAGATCGTCAAAGGTTAGTGCTTCATTTAGCTGTGTTTTGGGTTTTATTGACATGTCCTTGCTTGGAAAATGGCTGTGTGATTATTTTTTGTCTATGTACTCTCCTAACATAATCTAATGTTTTGCTTTCGCTGTAAAGCCTTTTTGAAGTCGGACAATGGGTTTACATCAAGGAGAAGTGTATCTGTATGTTTGAGAAAGTTGAATTATGACATTGTTGTTTTTGAATTTGCCGCCCTGATATTTCACTGGCTGTGTCCCGCAGCTGGGACGCTAGCGTCACACCTAGCCCACAGAAGTTAATGTGAGTCTGGAAGGAGAGTTTACAGTCTTATCAGACACCTAGGTATTTGTAGTTGTCCAAATGTTCTAAGTCAGAACCGTCCAGAGTAGTGATGCTTGTCGGGTGGGCGGGTGCAGGCAGCAATCAGTTGAAGAGCATGCATTTAGTTTTACTAGCATTTAAGAGCAGTTGGAGGCCACGGAAGGAGAATTGTATGGCATTGAAGCTCGTTTGGAGGTTTGTTAACAGTGTCAGAAGGGCCAGGTCTATACAGAATGGTGTTATCTGCGTAGAGGTGGATAAGCAATAAACTAGACATAGAAATACAAAAGACTAGAGACCACATAGAAATACAAACCTAGAACATAACCCCAAAAACCCAGAACTAACTAAACCAACACCCTACTAAATAAATCACCACCCCGAACCACATAAACAAAATACCCTCTGCCACGTCCTGATCAAACTACAATAACAAATAACCCTTATACTGGTCAGGACGTGAGAATAATCTTTTGAATAACCCTTTTTGGTTTTAGGTAGAACCCTTTTGGTTCCAGGTAGAACTCTTGAATTCCATGTAGAACCCTTTCCACAGAGGGTGGAACTACATGGAACCCAAAAGAGTTCTACCTGGAACCAAAAAGGGTTCTCCTATGGGGACAGCCGAATAACCCTTTTGAAGCCCTTTTTTCTAAGAGTGTATCCCAGACTCATCCTCCCTTCCTGCTATTCTAATCTAACTCTAATTGGTTGGAGGTTGAGGTTAATCTCCTAAAGTACTTGAGTTATTCTGCTCCAATCCCCAGTATCCTGAGGGCTTTGGGAAATGGTGATTTAATGATGAGCGAAGTGCTTACTCACCCAAATAAACTCAGACCTCTTCTCGCTCTCATCTCCCCTACTGCGGCCTCCATACATCAGACCAGACCGTGAATTATTCCTCTGTCTCCATGGGATCCACACAACAAACACGTTAGAACTACAGTAAATGCTCTGTGAAAATGTCATAGCAGAAAAAAAACATCTAAATTATAACAGACTTGCACTGAACTGGATAGTAAAAGTTAGCGCTCCAGGGCAAGGTTCTCACCTGTAAGAACAGTTCCTGAGGTCAATCAGCTAAATGAGTCTAATCTACAGGTATGAGTGTTTTCTCCCCTCTTCCATGTGGATGGCTATGAACAAAGGACCAGTCTCAATCCCTAATCAGGCTAATGGTCTGTAGTTGATTGGTGACTGGGCTGATGGGTGAGACAGAGTAGACAGGCCTAAGGGGGATCAGACAGGAGCCTGACTCTCTGGCAGGAGCTAGAGACGTGGTGGTTACTAAGGCCTTAAATGGCTCCTGATTGACATGAGATGCTGGGATAAATAGCTGTGAGTTCCTCCCTGGGATCCATTATCGGGTGATTCTGCTGTCAGAGACATCACAGCTACTGGAGTTACTGTAGCTCCTGATTCAGAGGTTCAGTAGTGGCAGTTTTCTCCAGTGGAGAACCACTGCAGTGAGACCAGTTGTGAGCCTAGATGACCCAGAGGAGAGGTACTCAGTGGTGAGTTATAACACTTTAGTTAGATCAGTCACGCTTACTCTGTATGAAGTTAGGGTCAGGAATCACTGAGATCTCTGGAATATTTCATGTTTTAGTTGTTGTTTTTAGTTTCGTCAACAACCTATGTTTTTTTCATTTGATTGTTTTCATTAAAATGCCAACAATATAGTCTAAAAATACTATTGACATTAACTGCCATACTCTAACTATTTGAAGACTTTGCTAAAAGTGAGATAGAGAAAGAGCGAAATATGTTAGGCATTAGAGATAACCATGTGATGTGTGTGGTGTCTGTGTGGAGGTGGTGTGCTGTGCTGCTGTGCTGTACAGGGCTGTGGTCATGGCTTCACCCAGAGACACTGAGTCAGGCTTCAGCCGTCAACCTGCGCCGCTTCATTGGCTGTGCCGTCCGGGAGTTCACCTTCCTGGCCAGGAAACCAGGCTGTGGAGGGCTTCACATCACCACCGACGCCTGCTGGGGGCGTTGTGAGACCTGGGAGGTGAGGGCAGAGAGAGGGAGAGAGTCCTACGCAGTCAGACTGGAGAGAAGTGTTAGAAATCAGTAGATGTTAACAAAATCAATCAAATGGAAAATATAACAGTAACTAAACCATGATGATTATTGAAGAAAAATGCATCACTGTACCATGGCTAAAGGCTAAATCCACCCCTGACATAATAACGTAATAAGTCAGTAATAAAGTACTTTATTATAAAGTCATAATTGTGGAGCTTGTTGAAATAAATGAACAGATGTTAATGTAAATGAACCCTGGTTCTGTGTGTCTTTTCAGAAGCCTGTCCTTGACCCTCCCTACATAGAGTCATACCAGCGTGTGTGTACCTACAACGAGACCCGCCTGGTGACGGTGCGGCTGCCTAACTGCTCAGTCAACGTGGACCCCATGTACACCTACCCTGTAGCCCTGAGGTGTGACTGTGGAGTGTGCCTGACCAGTACCACTGAGTGTATCACCTCTGTCTGACTGCAGCACCATCACTGGCACTGGACAGGGAGAGCAGCAGCGCTGGATGTTTACTCTATGGAGAGAATGGAAATCACCTTTCTATTTCAAGTCATTATACAACTTGGAAAAACTTGAAACATGTTAATAAATAATGTCATCTGAATCTGAATACTTTATTTAAATTAGATATAGATCACTCAGCTCTCTTCACTAAAAAAGCAGATGAGAACAAAGAATAGTCAAGACATTCAGAGCATAGTGGTTCATAACGAACTTAAAATCATTCATAAAGAGCATATAAACGTGTTTTTCTAAGCGTTATGAATATGCATTATATAATATCTGCCTACTCAACTGTCACTAAGGTGCTTCAGGGCTGTTTGAGCTCCCATGCTTCAGGCATCTTCACTGTGCAGGTGGGATTAGGGAGACTGTGGAGCACTCCCTAGACAGTGTCACACACACTTGCTCACTCTGTCACCCGCATGCAAAGACGCACGCACACAAACACGCACACAGACACATACACACACACACACACACACACACACACACACACACACACACACACACACACACACACACACACACACACACGGGCACACACACACACACACACACAGACACACACATACTCCCTATGGTGTCAGTGGTGTCATACTCCCTTATGGTTCCTCACAAAATATTCAAGACTGGGAACATAAACACTCATCACCCCCTCCCCCCAGATATTAATCGTACAATATCCCTGTGATTCATGCTTTTGGGGTTTTCATGTTGTGACAGCAGGATCATTCAAAATGTCACATTCAGGGGTCAACGTAGTTCCACCATCTTAGGAAGGGAGACATTACGGAGAGGGAATGAAGAGATATCTGTTAAACATGTTCATGGAAAAGCAACCAACTGTTCTTCCATCTTCAGTTCCTGTTTGACAACTCCTGACATCAGTAAAACCGGCCAAAGCTGCCTTACTTAAAAAAATACACAGTGCAAACACGTTCGACCCAGTACACCTAACTTGGAGCAGTGACCAGACCTGGGCCTCTGTGCACTGTCAGCTGGCCCTGTCTCCTGAGTCTCCCTCTCAAACACATTGACCATCTACAGCGCTGCCACTGTCAAAGGAAGAGGCGAGGTAAGAAGACTTACAATAGTTGTGTCTCAAGAGAGCACAGTTTTATGGCCCTGTCGAGAGCTGCTGTAACAACCCCTGTTGTTGTACTCGTGTGACATTTCCGCCGCTTCCTCCTCGGGCTGGAGGAGGAGGGGAGGAGGGGGGGCTGCAATAGCTCCTGGCAGGAGGACTGAGGGGGAGGCGCCCCTGGTGCCACACTGCAACATCCTAATGGAAAAAGAGGTGGCAGGCTCTGATAGGAAGGTACAGATGATGATGATGATGATAAGGATGATGAAGATGATGATAACCCGGTCCTTCAGACCTCAGTCACAACAGTGAACCCCTCCTCTGTCATACCTGCTGAGAGCCTCCATTATGAAACACACAAGTTGTACGATTTTCACTCAAAAGGAAAAATCTAAACAAAAACATAAACATTGTTACCCTAAGCAGAGAACATGCTGAACCCAAATCCACCTCTAACTGACTGCTGTGAAAGAATGACCACATAATGAAGCTGGTGGTTTTACTGGAAAATCTATAGCGGTCTATATTGAGTGTAAGGGGATCCTGGTGTCTTGGTTTGTCGATCTTAGAAGTCTGATAATCAATGTCCTTATACGAGAATATGCCAAAGACAAGAAACCAGGCTCAGTTTTTAAGAGCACTTAACCAAGGGTATTAGGTTTGAATTCTGTGGCCAAAAACGATTAAGAAAAATAGGAATAGTCATAACGTCTTACATTTTCACACTCCCAGGAGTGATCAAGTCATAGAGTTTATAAAGCTTTATTTTTAGTAGCTCTTGACAAGTTAATTTCTCTCAACTGTTCTCTTTGGCTTGGTGTCAATATACACAAATGATGGTAAATGAACTATAATAATTTTTCTGTCAACCTGCTCAGTCTTAATTGGCGGTTCATATTCAAACCCTACTGCATTCTCCCTGAACACAGACTGTAACTCCAGTGTTAATGAGCCTACTGGAGTCAGCACAACACAGGAGTTGAGTGGACAGATTATTGCTGCCAAATCCAGCCCAACCAAGTACACTCAATGACCAAAAGTATGTGGACACCTGCTCGTCCAACATCTGATTCCAAAATCATGGGCATTGATAAGGACTTGGTCCCCCATGTGCTACTATAACAGCCTCCACTCTTCTGGGAAGGCTTTTCACTAAATGTTGGAACATTGCTACGGGGACTTGCTTCCATTCAGCCACAAGCGCATTAGTGAGGTCGGGCACTGATGTTGGGTGATTAGGCCTGGCTCGCAGTCAGCGTTTCAATTGATCCCAAAGGTGTTCGATGGGGTTGAGGTCAGGATCTGTGCAAGCCAGTCAAGTTATTCCACAGCGATCTCGACAAACCATTTCTGTATGGATTTTGCATTGTGCATTGTCATGCTGAAACAGGAAAGGCCTTCCCCAAACTGTTGCCACAAAGTTGGAAGCATAGAATCGTCTAGAATGTCATTGTGTGCTGTCGTGTTAAGATTTCCCTTCACTGGAACTGAAAGGGGCCTAGCCCGAACCATGAAAAACAGTCCCAGACCATTATTCCTCCACCAGTCCTTACAGTTGGCACTATGCATTCGGGTAGGTAGCGTTCTCCTGGCATCCTCCAAACCCAGATTCGGCTGTCGGACTACCAGATGGTGAAGCGTGATTCATCACTCCAGAGAACGCGTTTAAACTGCTCCAGAAACCAATGGCGGTGAACTTTACACCACTCCAGCCGATGCTTGGCATTGCGCATGGTGATCTTAGGCTTGTGTGTGGCTGCTCGGCCATGGAAACCCATTTAATGAAGCTCACAACGAACAGTTGTTATGCTGACATTGCTTCCAGAAGCAGTTTGGAACTCGGTACTGAGTGTTTCAACCCGAGGACAGATCATTTTTAGGTGCTACTCTCATCAGCACTCGGCGGTCCCATTCTGTGAGCTTGTGTGGCCTACCTCTTTGCGGCTGAGCCGTTGTTGCTCCTAGACATTTCCACTTCACAATAACAGCACTTACAGTTGACCGGGCAGCTCAAGCAGGGCAAAAATTCTACGAACTGACTTGTTGTAAAGGTGGCATCCTATGACAGTGCCACATTGAAAGTCACTGACCTCTTCAGTAAGGCCATTCTACTGCCAATGTTTGTCTATGGCGATTGCATGGCTGTGTGCTCGATTTTATACACGTCAGCAACGGGTGTGGCTGAAATAGCAGAGTCCACTAATTTTAAGGGGTGTCCACATACTTTCGTATATATATATATATATATATATATATATATATATATATATATATACATATACTGCTCAAAAAAATAAAAGGGAACACTTAAACAACACAATGTAACTCCAAGTCATCACACTTCTGTGAAATCAAACTGTTCACTTAGGAAGCAACACTGGTTGGCAATAAATTTCACATGCTGTTGTGCAAATGGAATAGACAACAGGTGGAAATTATAGGCAATTAGCAAGACACCCCCAATAAAGGAGTGGTTCGGCAGGTGGTGACCACAGACCACTTCTCAGTTCCTATGCTTCCTGGCTGATGTTTTGGTCACTTTTGAATGCTGGCGGTGCTTTCACTCTAGTGGTAGCATGAGACGGAGTCTACAACCCACACAAGTGGCTCAGGTAGTGCAGCTCATCCAGGATGGCACATCAATGCGAGCTGTGGCAAGAAGGTTTGCTGTGTCTGTCAGCGTAGTGTCCAGAGCATGGAGGCGCTACCAGGAGACAGGCCAGTACATCAGGAGACGTGGAGGAGGCCGTAGGAGGGCAACAACCCAGCAGCAGGACCGCTACCTCCGCCTTTGTGCAAGGAGGAGCTGGAGGAGCACTGCCAGAGCCCTGCAAAATGACCTCCAGTAGGCCACAAATGTGCATGTGTCTGCTCAAACGGTCAGAAACAGACTCCATGAGGGTGGTATGAGGGCCCGACGTCCACAGGTGGGGCTTGTGCTTACAGCCCAACACCGTGCAGGACGTTTGGCATTTGCCAGAGAACACCAAGATTGGCAAATTCGCCACTGGTGCCCTGTGCTCTTCACAGATGAAAGCAGGTTCACACTGAGCACATGTGACAGACGTGACAGAGTCTGGAGACGCCGTGGAGAACGTTCTGCTGCCTGCAACATCCTCCAGCATGACCGGTTTGGCGGTGGGTCAGTCATGGTGTGGGGTGGCATTTCTTTGGGGGGCCGCACAGCCCTCCATGTGCTCACCAGAGGTAGCCTGACTGCCATTAGGTACCGAGATGAGATCCTCAGACCCCTTGTGAGACTATATGCTGGTGCGGTTGGCCCTGGGTTCCTCCTAATGCAAGACAATGCTAGACCTCATGTGGCTGGAGTGTGTCAGCAGTTCCTGCAAGAGGAAGGCATTGATGCTATGGACTGGCCCGCCCGTTCCCCAGACCTGAATCCAATTGAGCACATCTGGGACATCATGTCTCGCTCCATCCACCAACGCCACGTTGCACCACAGACTGTCCAGGAGTTGGCGGATGCTTTAGTCCAGGTCTGGGAGGAGATCCCTCAGGAGACCATCCGCCACCTCATCAGGAGCATGCCCAGGCGTTGTAGGGAGGTCATACAGGCACGTGGAGGCCACACACACTACTGAGCCTCATTTTGACTTGTTTTAAGGACATTACATCAAAGTTGGATCAGCCTGTAGTGTGGTTTTCCACTTTAATTTTGAGTGTGACTCCAAATCCAGACCTCCATGGGTTGATAAATTGGATTTCCATTGATTATTTTTGTGTGATTTTGTTGTCAGCACATTCAACTATGTAAAGAAAAAAGAATTTAATAAGATTATTTCATTCATTCAGATCTAGGATGTGTTATTTTAGTGTTCCCTTAATTTCTTTCAGCAGTGTATATAGACTATATATATAGTCTATCTCAATTTATAAATACAACGTAAAAACAAAATCAAATTTCTGGGAGTTCCGATTTAACTACTATACGGTATCACAAATTGAACTTTGCGGTGAAACTTTAGCTTCTTAGTCATTTCAAAGTATAAAGAGAGAATACATTGAATGAGTGATTCTGATATCCTGCAGGTATCCCAGTAATAATACATTCCCATTCCTGTAGAGAAGGACATTTTCAAGATGACAATTACACTAGAAAGCCCCAGACAGAGATGTTCCAGACAGTAGTTTATTTAGCTGACGCTACAATCAAGGTGTGCAACTGTAAAACAATACATGAACCATAGTGGGAATGATCAGTGCTACTTATTAATGCCATTGCTTTACCAAACATTTGAAAGCAATATTCCAGCAGAAAAGGATTGGACCTTATAGTCCAGGTTTAAAGAAATGCTTCCCAATCCTGTCTGTCCTGTCCCTATAGGAAGATGTATCCAGCTAGCACACCAACAGAGAGAAAGAGGCTAGATATTAGTATGCCCAGGACACAATCAGTGAGTTTCAATAGAAGTTATTTACAGAGAGGAGAGAGAGAAGGGGGGGGGGGGTAGAGAGAGAGAGTATGCGAGAGAGAGAAGAAATATGAGGGATTGAGAGAAAGCGAGAGACCAGTGTGAGGTGTGAGAGAGAGATAGAAGAGAGGAGAGCAGTGTCAGGTGAGAGAGGGATGGAGGATGCAGCAATACATTCAGGTGACTGAGACTGAGCTGAGACGTGATTAGTTCTCTCCCTGTAATGAAGGGAAGGCTGGACATGCTCTCTCTTTCTCTCTCCTGCTGTGGACCACACTCAGACCACAGGACTCTCTTAGTCGATTGTCAAATAAAGACACTGCTCCTAGTCGCTCTATCCCTTTATGAACTTCAGAAGTAAGTTTGAGAGACACTTTCAAGAAATGGGTTACTGCATATGGTACAGCATAGATTACTTATATGTACACAGATCCCTCGACTGAATGCTACCACTGCATCCTAATGTATTATTACGTTGTAGTAAGACAGGCTCCCTGTGTAGCAGACAGGTATTCATCAGTGGACTAAGACCCAGAGCCATACACATACATACTGTATATATGACTCTGCTGTGAGTTTACAAGTGCCAGTAAGAATAAATATGTAGAAAATCACAGGTTGTATAGCTTGCAATATTCAAAACAAATTCATAACCATAAACATGGCGGTAAAATGGACAGAAGACATCCACATTGGTACTTCACAAACCAGGCATGTATCTCTATTGGAATAGCTGTGCCACAGAGGGAGCACTTTGCAGCAGGCTAGCTGATCAAAGATGGGTTTTAAACAGAAGCCAGCCCAACCCAGTCGTTCAGTGCAGTTGAGTTGAATTGGGGAGAGGCTAAGTGGCAGGCAGGCAACCTCAGCACCCACAACATAAGAAATGAGAGATAAGCTGGTGAAGGTGCTCTCAACAAATGAATCTTCAATAATAGAAGTCGGAGCAGGCTTTGTGATACACCATGCAACTGTGTGGCTCGTGTCATGTGTAGGGACTGTGGGACTGTGTGTCACTGGATGGGACTCTATTTCCCAGAAGCCATGCTGTCAGTCTGTTTCAGACTTCCCTACTTTATTTACCATAGTGCAGTCAGTCTGCACATCTAGTTCATGCTGCAGGGTGAACATAAAGCCTTCTTTAGACATCATGTCAACATAAAGTCCATACACAATATGCATCTAAATTATGCATAGACATGAGAAAAATCAACTGTTACGCTATTAACACTAAAATACCCCTGGAAATAATATTTTTCTCTACAGGAAATCAGACAGTGATAGGAGATATATAGATTATAAAAAATATAAATCAATGTAAGTAGCAACAACTAACTGGAACAGACCAAGGCTTGGGAGAAAAAAAAGGACTAATACCTTCAAATCATGATGTTGCTCAATAATTCATATCAGTTATCACTTACTTGCATGGGCACTCATATCATCAAGAAAGGGCCAGATAACAGCTTCTGGACTTTCTTTCTGTGGGAAAAACTTTCACCTCATGGATTTCCCAATACACCAAGTATCAATGCAGTTTCAGGACCCATTGGTAACTAATGGTTAATAGCGCTACCTCTATGCATACCCTCAATGTCAACATTGGAAATTGTCAATACTTAAAACATATTTATATACAGAGTAGATCAATAAAATATTGGTTCTTTTTAAATACATTTGCATGCAGTCAAATGCATCATACACAGGCAAGAAGTAAATAGTTATAGTTTCTTTGACAAGCCAGAATCCAGCTAGACATGAATAGAGAAGTATTTACAATCAAGAAAGGAATAATGATTGACATTAGTTAAAAGTTTGTTTGCAAATATTAAGGTATGTGGAACAGTGGTGTTATATCCTCTTCAGATGTGTCCATCGTCGTCCACTGAGTCAGGAGAAACGGGTCTGGAGACAGCGGAGACGTCCTGACGTTTGGTTTTGGGGGTGGCGGCCAGAGGTAGAGACATCCTCCTCTTTGTAGAGGTCAGCAGTTTGAGGATCTGAGCCACCTGTGTCTCCAGGGCCCTTAGCTGGCCCCCCAGAGTCTGGAGGTCCCCCCGGAGCTCTAACTGGGTCTCCTGCAGCACAGCCTGTAGGGCTTGCTCTGGGATGGGGCCGAACGGGTGTGGCAGGGGTCTCTGCTGGAGGTGAACCCGAACCTCCCCGGCCCCGTCTATACGCAGCTCACTCTTAGTGGTGCTGCTGTCGCAGGAGTCTGTCTTACGGAGGTGGTTGTCCTCCTCCTCTCCTCCTCTAAGCCCAGCCTCCTGACCCCTGCCCTCCTGAAAGAGCATCTCCTCGGAGACGGCTTTAGCTACATTGTTCAGTCCCACCTTCCCGACCTCTGAAGGTGGGGGAGTCAAGCTTTTGATGCGCCCCCAGCCCCTGGCAGCAGGAGGCTTCACCAGAGCAGGGCTGCTGCTCACCTTGAGGTGGACCAGAGGTGGCTCCCCCACGACAGAGCTGGGCTGAAGCTCCAGAACTTCTCTGTTGTTCTGTTTAGGGCCCGCACCAGCGTAGACCTCTGGAGGTGGGGCAGTCAAGTTTTTGATGCACCCCCAGCCCCTGGCAGCAGGAGGGCATGACCTGGGCGTGACCTGGGACACAGTGAGCACACTGCTGCTGCAACCCAGAAGGGGAGCCCCATTCTGGAGCCCCTGTAGGGAGGAATGGGGCCCAGGTAGCTGGATGTTGAGGGGCAGGGAGTGCTGCAGCCTGGAGTGGGAAAGCTGCAGGCTGTGGTGGATGGGGTGCAGGTGGTGTTCCACTTGGACCTGGTTCTTCTCCAGGCCAAGCTGAGAGGACGCACCCTGGTTCCGCTGGCGCTGGCGCTCCTCCTCCTCCTTCATGTCACTGATCTTACGGAAAATCACCTACAGGGACACACAACGGTACCAAATTAATCATTTCATACAAACATTTATTCTTTATCATTTTAATACAATACACACTGAGTGTACAAAACATTAAGAACACCTGCTCTTTCCATGACTCAGACTGAACAGGTAAATGTTATGACTTGTTAAATCCACTTCAATCAGTGTAGATGAAGGGGAGGAGACAGGTCAAAAAACGATTTTGAAGCCTTGAGACAATTCAAATTAAATCAAATCGTATTTGTCACATGCGCCGAATACAACAGGTGTAGACCTTACAGTGAAATGCTTACTGAGTCCTTAAACAACAATGCAGTTTTAAGAAAAATATAACAAAATAATAATAATAATAAAAGTAACAAATAATTACAGAGCAGCAGTAAAAATAAAAATAGCGAGGCTATATACAGGGGGTACTGGTACAGAGTCAATGTGCAGGGGAATCGGATAGTTGAGGTAATATGTACATGTAGGTATGGTTATTAAGGATCAGACCCTTTTGGGTCGAGAACAGGTCCGTTCTCCAGGGAAGGCGGAGACGCCTTCGGGGTTGAAACCTGCTGAGAACCGGCCAGTCGGAGAGCCGACACGGCGGCGACACTTCCACCAGACCAGAGCGGCGTCCGGCTACTGGGGTGGAAGAAAAATAAAAAGTAGGTGAGTGTGGATTCCCAAGTAGCTAGTGTAGGTTTGCTACTTGCTTGCTAAGAGTAGCCACTTCGCCCATGTAGTCCTCCGCAAGCAAGTAGTTGCTATATTGAAAGTCAACGTGGTCCACATGGTCTTGGAACAAAGCAAAGTAAACACAGCTCCTGCAGCGCTGGAAACGTTCAATAGCGACCTCCATTTGAGACCGCCGAGCCAGCTAGGCTAGCTGGACTTCCATGTCTCTCCCCCTCTGCAGAATCTGGAGGGATCCCGGGACAGACAGCAGCGCTTACAGCAACTAAGCCCAACAGAGCCGCAGGATCCAAAATAAAAGTATATAAAAAAACTGTCAATTTTACAAAAACAATGAACCGAGTTCTCTCATTCATCGCTCAACAACAAACATACGTCGCTTTCAGATGACGTTGGACATGCCAGGTATTAGTTGAGGCTTGTCACTGTTGGGACGACTTCATTGATGCACTTATTGATGAAGCCAGTGACTGATGTGCAGTGTTGCCAATTTAGCGGCTCTGTCGCTGTATTAAGCGAGTATTCAGACCCCTCTAGCGACACATTTTCAAAAAATCGACTAGCGACAAATCTAGCGACTTGTTCCGGTGTTATTGGAGACTCTGGCATGAAAGCACGTATCATTCTTACTCTTCTCAACGAGCCACCCCCATCCCAAAGCACTCACAGGCGGTGCAGTCAGAGCAGAAGATGTTCACCCCTCCGCGTCCAGAATGCAAATGAATCGCGTATGTGGGAAGCCGCCGCTGGCTGATCCCGCCCTGGTTTACATTCAGGGCGGGATGTAAATGTAAAGGTTTGGTCTAAAATAAATCAAGGCACAAAAATAAATCACTGCATTTGACTCCCACAGCCTCAGTCACTTACTCACCTTGTCCACTGTGTGTGTGCGCCTCTCTGTGACATAAGCTAAACATCTAGCTGGCTAGCTCATCATGTCTCAGTCTAAACTGTACACTCAAAAATACAGAAAGGAGTGGGAATCAAACCCTGAATTCAAAGACTGGTTGAAGCCGTTTATTGGAGATGATACACGGGCATACTGCCTGTATTGTACGGCTGATTTCTACGCCAAACTTAGTGATGTAAAACAACACATGACAACTCAAAAACAGACTCAAAAGGCAAAGCCTTATAACA
This sequence comes from Salmo trutta, assembly GCF_901001165.1. Lineage (NCBI taxonomy): Eukaryota > Metazoa > Chordata > Actinopteri > Salmoniformes > Salmonidae > Salmo > Salmo trutta. Next base: position 25,159,275 of record NC_042981.1, read on the forward strand.
GTTCCACCCTAAACAAGCTGCCATTTATGGTTAAAAATATGGACTGCAAAAAAGGCTGAGGTTACCATGGCATTCGCTATCGCTAAACACTGTTCCATGCTGGCATGTAATCACAACGGAAAAGCATGTAGAGCTTCTTTCTCAGACTCCACTGCTGCTACCCACTTCAAAATGCACAGGACAAAGTGCACAGAAATTATTAATGGTGTTCTAGTACCATACTTTCTGAAGTGGGTCGCAGATGTGGGTGACCAGCGTTTCAGCCTCCTCCTCGATGAGTCCACGGATGTAAGTGTTTCTAAGTACCTGGGGGTTGTGATAAGGTTAGGGTGACCATATTTTAGTTTTCAAAAAAGAGGACAGTGGGAGCGGGAGGCAGACGGACACAGTGGGCGGTAAATACAAATGCGTTCACAACCATGCAACTATGTTATTGAACTTTAATACATAAAGTAATACATCCTTTCCATTCAACTGTTGGCCCTCAACAATAGAATAATAACAAAAAAAAACAAAAAAAATAGTTTAGCCATAGGTTAAAATAAATGGCCATAGGTTAAAATAAAATGTAGAAAACAGTTTTAAAAAATCTCCTATTTCAGTCAAAAATAATGTCAGTCCTCCTGATACTTTCCCGAAGATCGAATCTTTCCCAACAGTCCTTTATTACCAATCAAGTAGGCATGAAAGTCTTTGCAAGACATGTTTTTAAAGTTGTATTGTGTACACAGAAGCCCCTTCAGTGACTCAACAGACAAGTGATTCCTTTCCTTTATCCACTGGCTTTGCATCAGTGAAAAAACTCTTTACATTTGCATTGTGAGAAGGAATAGCAAAGAAAAACTGCAATCTTCAGTAGCTCTGAATGAAAATCTATGCTTTTGGACCTTTCAAAATATTTGGTCCTATTGTGTGCTTGCAGATTACTGAACTCTTCATCCCTGTTACACCTTTCTGTGAATTTCTTCAGGTTGGTGACCTGATCAAAGCACTCTGCATCATCAATTGGCACCCCCTTTTCTCCCAGGTGTTTTATACAGGCTTCTATGTCATTTCAGTCAGGTGTCTCACTCAGATCCATCCACATGAAAAAGGAGAACTCCTCCATGGGTGCCATGCATTTCTCCAGATACTCCAGGCATGAACTGTACAGACCCTGTACTTGAGCACTGAAATGGTCACAATTCTTACCAAGTCCATCCTTGTGCTTTTGTGCCAATAGTCCCTTAACTTTAAGGGACATGAAGTTATTGGTCTTGCGTTCAAGAAGCTTGGTGTGGACTTTGTTCAAAAGGTTCTTCACTTCCACAATTGAATTACTCTCCCTTTCCATCTCCTGAATGTGTGAATGAAACACACACATGAGTGAGTGCATGTGCCAGAGGTAAATTTCACTGAACTCATCTTCAAAAAAACTTCTTGATCAAGGAGGGTGTTTTTTCCTGTGAAAAAAAGAATGCTTTCAAGGCTGGAAACATCTGTAGCAGCCTCTCAATACCTGGGAATAATGACAGCCATCACGTCTTGCTGTGAGAAAGGAGACTTCTGTATTCAACATAAAAAAATTCACAGTACTCCTTCAGATTCTCTGTGCGCACAGTGTAGATGTTAAAGTATTGACATATTTTGAAGATGATGTTCTCAATATCGACATCTAGTGTGTCTGCCCCGTAATGAACACAATTGTTCAAGACGTGTGCTGGGCAGCCCACACCGATTAAATACTTGTTCTGCAATGACTTCTTTAAGTTTGCAAAAACATTCTTTCCTTCTTCATCACGCCAGATTCCCCCAAACATTGTATTGCAATTGTCACCTGTAAATGCAATACATTTGGAAAAAATCCCATTATTTTCCAGTGTTTCTTTGATGTATTGCGCGATCGTATCAGCTGTTTCATTTGGAGTGTTTTTAACTTCGACTAATTTACTTTGCACGCCACCATTCTAACAATCAAAATACTGAATAAGCAGAGGGAATATTTTCATAGCACCGTGATTGCTCCCATCAGTAGAAACACCACAGTGAGGTATGTCTTCTAGTGCTTTCTGAGCTATGTCGACAGAATGTGGTGCTATCACAGCGTTAACAATTTCTTCGGTCTTAGTACGAGCGCTTGAAAATGTTTGCGCAGTCTCGGAATCAGGGAATGCCGTTTTTAACAAGGCAGACGTGCAGTCCATTGATCTGTAGCTATTGTGATGCTTCGTGTTGTGGAATGCAAAAACTCCCTCCGCAGCAGTAACAGCATCTTCTGTTTTACCTGCTCTCACAAAATAGTCAGTTTATTTACCTGACGAACTCTCTCCTTTAGCTGCAATTTTGTGTTTTGCAGAGCTTATGTGGGCTTCTAGGTCGCTAGCACCTTTATTTGACACTGACACGTACGACCAAGACGAAAACACGAGAATTTTCTCTGTAAATCGTCTGAATTTACATTTGCGTTTGGGCATTTGTAGCTGTTCTGGAGCCATGTGCCACTGTTGACAAGCAAGCTGCTGCTCTGTCTCTTCGCTGTTGCCATGGTGAGGGTAATGATTGAAATGCAGTTTGACCAATGTTTGCGTAGGCCTACATGACCCATGTGAGAAGGCGGGACCTAAAGAGAAAGGTCAAAGCAATGCAAAACCCCAAAAACGCACACAATGAATGGCGACTGTAGAAAGCAAAAGCCGAATCCCAGGCATTTTGGGCGATTTAGAAATCCCGGCCGGACGCATTTATTTAGGTCCAAAAAGAGGACATGTCCGGGAAAAAGAGGTTGTATGGTCACCCTAGATAAGGTACTTTAGTGACGCCAAGCAGACAATTGTATCAACATATCTGGGGCTTGTTGAGTTGGAGGGAGGAGATGCCAAATCTATAGCCCGTGCTCTTTCCTCGAAGTGTTGTCTTAAAAAAGAGAAACTCCTGGGGATAGGGACTGACAATGCCTCTGTTATGACGGGGATTAACAATGGGGTCCATAAAGTGCTGAAGGAGGAGTATGGCCTCAAATATCTGGTTCTTATTCGCTGTGGGTGCCACTCTCTGCAGCTTGCTCATTTGTAGTTCTAAACATATTTAGGGTGTTTTTTACTCACTTTTTGTCTCTCCCACGACATTATTCCTCTCTCCTACAGCGTCCATCACAATTACATGCACATGACCAATTATGCAAATTAGGTGATGACATCATTTAGCAACTTTTAGGACAGCCAATAGCTACTTTCCTTACTGAGGAGTTGGCAACAGTGCTGATATGGTGTACTCCTCAATGCCATCGGAAGAATCCCGGAACATATTCCAGTTGGTGCTAGCAAAACAGTCCTGTAGCTCAGCATCTGCTTCATATAAAACAATTTTTTTATTGACGAGTCACTGGTGCGTCCTGCTTTAATTTTTGCTGGTAAAAAGGAATCAGGAGGATAGAATTATTGTCAGATTTTACAAATGGAGGGCGAGAGAGAGCTTTGTATGTGTCTTTGTGTGTAAGGGGTGCGTAACCGGTGGCAGGGAAGTCAGACGCAGGAGAGCAGAACTTGGTAATAGCCGGAGCAGTTTAATAGCAAAACCAATGGCATAAAAATAACAAGATATGGGTACAAAAACACTTTGCGCACCAATCGACACGTGCACAAGCACTTACAATAAACAATTCCACACAAAGACATGGGGGTTAAATACACAACAAGTGATTGAGGGAATTGAAACCAGGTGTGAGGAAAAACAAGACAAAACACATGGAAAATGAAAAGTGGATCGATGATGGCTAGAAGACCGGCGACGCCGAGCACTGCCCGAACAAGGAGAGGACCCGACTTCGGCGGAAGTCGTGACAGCCGACGCCGGCCTCATGGACGACCCGGAGGGCGAGGCGCAGGGCGATCCGGACGGAGACAGTGGAACTCCCGCAGCATTGAAGGGTCCAACACGCCCTCTACCGGAACCCAGCCCCTCTCCTCCGGACCATACCCCTCCCACTCCACGAGGTACTGAAGGCCCCTCGCCCGATGCCTCGAATCCAGGATAGAGCGAACGGAGTATGCCGGGGCCCCCTCGATGTCCAGAGGGGGCGGAGGAACCTCCCGCACCTCAAACTCCTGGAGCGGGCCAACCACCAACGGCCTGAGGAGAGACACATGGAACGAGCGGTTAATACAGTAATCGGGGGAAGCTGTAACCTATAACAAACCTCGTTCACTCTCCTCAGGACTTTAAATGGCCCCACAAACCACGGACCCAGCTTCCGGCAGGGCAGGCGGAGGGGCAGGTTCCGGGTTGAAAGCCAGACCCGGTCCCCCGGTGCGAACACAGGGGCCTCACTGCGGTGACGGTCTGCGCTGGCTTTCTGGCGCAGCACGGCCCGCTGGAGGTGAACATGGGCGGCGTCCCATGTCTCCTCTGCACGCCAGAACGAGTCGTCCACCGCAGGAGCCTAGGTCTGACTCTGATGCCAAGGCGCCAGAACCGGCTGGTACCCCAGTACGCACTGGAAGGGAGAGAGGTTAGTGGAGGAGTGGCGGAGTGAGTTCTGAGCCATCTCGGCCCTCACATCCTTGGCCAAGGTAGGCCACCAATACTTCCCAACCAAACAGCGCACTGTCCGACCGATCCCAGGATGACCAGAGGAGGGTGACGTGTGGGCCCAATAGATCAACCGGTCACGGACAGCAGACGGAACGTACAGTCGCCCAGCGGGACACTGAAGGGGAGTGGGCTCTGCACGTAACGCCCGCTCAATGTCTGCGCCCAGCTCCCACACCACCGGCGCCACCAGGCAGGATGCCGGGAGTATGGGAGTTGGATCTATGGGCCGCTCCTCTGTGTCATACAGTCGGTACAGTGCGTTTGCTTTCACGTTTTGGGAACCTGGTCTGTTGGAAAGGGAAAAAACAAAACGGGTGAAAAACATGGCCCACCTTGCCTGGCGAGGGTTCAGTCGCCTCGCTGCCCGGATGTACTCCAGATTGCGGTGGTCAGTCCAGATGAGAAAAGGGTGTTTAGCCCCCTCAAGCCAATGTCTCCAAGCCTTCAGAGACTTGACGACAGCCAATAGCTCCCAGTCCCCCACGTCATAGTTTCGCTCCGCCGAGCTGAGCTTCTTCGAAAAGAAGGCACAAGGGCGGAGCTTCGGTGGAGTACCCGAGCGCTGAGAGAGCACGGCTCCTATCCCAGCCTCGGACGCGTCCACCTCCACTATGAACGCCAAAGAGGGATCCGAATGGGCCAGCACGGGAGCCGAGGTAAACAGAGCCCAAAGGTGACCAAAAGCCCTGTCTGCCTCAGCCGACCACTGCAAACGTACTGGGCCCCCCTTCAGCAGTAAGGTAATGGGAGCCGCTACCTGACCAAAACCCCAGATAAACCTCCGATAGTAATTGGCAAACCCTAGGAACCGCTGCACTTCCTTTACCGTGGTGGGAGTCGGCTGAAATGCGGTCACTCTCCATCTTCACCCCCTAGGTGGAAATACGGTACCCTAGGAAGGAGACAGACTGCTGGAAGAACAGGCATTTCTCAGCCTTGACGTACAGGTCATGCTCCAACAGTCGACCTAGCACCCTGCGCACCAGGGACACATGCTCGGCACGTGTAGCGGAGTATATCAGAATTTCATCAATATACACCACTACACCCTGCCCGTGCAGGTCCCTGAAAATCTTGTCTACAAAGGCTTGGAAGAATGATGGAGCATTCATCAATACATACGGCATGACGAGGTACTCATGCCCTGAGGTCTTACTGAACGCCATCTTCCACTTGTCTCCCTACCGGATACGCACCAGGTTGTAAGCACTCCTGAGATCTAGTTTGGTGAAGAAGCGTGCCCCGTGGATTGACTCAATTGCTGTGGCGATAAGAGGTAGCGGGTAACTGTACCTCACCGTGATCTGATTTAGGCCTCGGTAGTCAATACACGGGCGCAGACCTCTCCTTCTTCTTCACAAAAAAGAAACTCGAGGAGGCGGGTGAAGTGGAGGACCGAATGTACACCTGACGCAGGGATTCGGAGACATATGTTTCCATAGCCGCCGTCCCCGCCTGTGAGAGGGGATACACGTGACTCCTGGGAAGTGCAGTGTCTACCAGGAGATTTATCGCACAATTGCCCCGTCGATGGGGTGGTAATTGAGTCGCTTTCTTTTTGGAAAAGGCGAGAGCCAAATCAGCATATTCAGGGGGAATGCGCACGGTGGAGACCTGGTCTGGACTTTCCACCATAGTAGCACCCACGGAAACCCCTAAACACCTCCGCGAGCACTCCCGCGACCACCCCGTGAGAGCCCTACCTTGCCAAGAAACAGTGGGGTCATGACAAGCTAACCAGGGTAGGCCTAGCACCACGGGAAACGTAGGAGAGTCAATGAGGAAGAGACTAATTCTCTCCTTATGACCCCCCCTGTGTCACCATACCCAGAGGAGCGGTGGCCTCCCTAATCAACCCTGACCCTAATGGTCGACTGTCTAAGGCGTGAATGGGGAAGGGCACAGCCACGGGAACAATGGGGATCCCTAAACTAAGGGCGAACGATCTGTCTATAAAATTCCCAGCCGCGCCTGAATCGACGAGCGCCCTATGCTGGGAATGCGGGGAAAACTCAGGGAAAGAAACATACAAAAAAACGTGTGCAACAGAGGGCTCTGGTTGAGAAGGGTGCAGGCTCACCTGGGATGACGCCAGAGTGCCCTACCTGCTGCCTCGATCCCCAGAGGAACCAACCCGGCACAGACCGGCAGCGTGACCTCTGCGGCCACAGATGGTGCACGAGCCGTAACCTCCTCCAGTCTCCCTACGCACAGCACCTCCCAGCTCCATGGGTACCGGAGTGGCGGTGCTGGGGGATGGAACCGATATAACCCGATCTGGACGTCCGCGGGTGGCCAGCAGGTTATCCAGCCGAATGGACAGGTCCACCAGCTGGTCGAAAGTGAGGGCGGTGTCCCTGCAGGCCAACTCCCGACGGACGTCCTCACGCAAACTGCAGCGATAGTGGTCGATCAGGGCCCTATCTTTCCATCCCGGGTCCGAAAATCCATGGCGAATTCCTGGGCGCTCCTCGTCCCCTGCCTCAGATGGAAGAGACATTCACCCGCCACTCTACCCTCGGGTGGATGGTCGAAGAATGCCCGGAAGAGGCGGGTGAAATCCTCGAAATGGTCCAGCGCCGCACCCACTTCTCCCCACACGGAGTTGGCCTACTCCAATGATTTCCCAGAGAGGCACGATACGAGGGTGGAGACCTTCTCACGACCTGAAGGAGCCGGGTGGACGGTTGCCAGGTAGAGGTTGAGCTGTAACAGGAAACCCTGGCAGCGTGCAGCCGTCCCGTATTACTCCTGGGGAAGGGCGAGACGAATCCCACTGAGACTGGGTGAAAGGGGGGGCGAGTAGTGGAGACCCTGGTTGTGCTGGTGGAGGCGCTGGAGGAACTCCCTGTCTCTCCCAGCGGTCCATAGTTTGGACAACGCGGTCCATGGCGGCGCCGAGATGGTGGAGCATCGCTGCATACTCCCGGACGCGCTCCTCCACCTCTATTCCAGGGGCACCTGCTCCTGCTGGCTCCATATAGTTGGTGTGGGATTCTGTAAGGGATGCGTAACCGGTGGCAGGGAAGTCAGACGCAGGAGAGCAGAACTTGGTAATAGGCTGAGCAGTTTAGTAGCAAAACCAACGGCATAAAAATAACAAGATATGGGTACAAAAACCCGTCGCGCACCAATCAACACATGCACAAGCACTTACAATAAACAATCCCACACAAAGACATGGGGGGAACAGAGGGTTAAATACACAACAAGTGATTGAGGGAATTGAAACCAGTTGTGAGGAAAAACAAAATGAAAAGTGGATCAATGATGGCTAGAAGACCGGCGACGCCGAGCGCCGCCCGAACAAGGAGAGGACCCGACTTCGGCGGAAGTCGTGACACTGTGTGTGGAGTAAAGGTGGTCTAGAGTTTTTTTCCCTCTGGTTGCACATTTAACATGCTGGTAGAAATGATGTAAAACGGATTTAAGTTTCCCTATATTAAAGTAAGTGCTTTCCTGTTTGCTTATGGCCATATACAGCTCATTGGGTGCGGTCTTTGTGCCAGCATCGGTTTGTGGTCGTAAATAGACAGCTACGAAGAATATAGATAAACTCTCTAGATAGATAGTGTGGTCTACAGCTTATCATGAGATACTCTTCCTCAGGCGAGCAAAACCTTGAGACTTTCTTAGATATCGTGCACCAGCTGATGTTTACAAATATACATAGACCGTCACCCCTTATCTTACCAGAGGCTGCTGTTCTATCCTACCGGTACAGTGTATAACCCGCCAGCTGTATGTTTTTCATGTCGTCGTTCAGCCATGAGACATGGATTGTGTATGTGTGTCATTCAGAGGGTGAATGGGCAATATAAAATATTTACAGTGCACTCCAAAAGTATTGGGACAGTGACAAATGTTTTGTTGTTTTGGCCCTGTACTCCAGCACTTTGGATTTTAAATGATACAATGCCTAAGTGCAGACTGTCAGCTTTAATTTGAGGGTATTTTCATCCATATTGGGTGAACTGTTTATAAATTACAGCAATTCTCCCATTTTAGGGGACCAAAGGTATTGGCACAAATACACTTATGTGTATTAAAGTGATATTAAAGTATTTTGTCCCATAGTCATAGCACACAATTACTATATCAAGCCTGTCACTCTACACTTTTATTGTAAGTAAGAATAGAATATGTTTATAAACACTTCTACAACTTCTTAGGGCTAGGCCCCTTTTTCTCTACTTCCTGTCTGAATGACATGCCCAAAGTAAACTGCCTGTAGCTCAGGCCCTGAAGCCTGGATATGTGTACCATTGGAAAGAAAACAGTTTGAAGTTTGTATACATTTTAAAATAATGTAGGAGAATATAACACAATAGATATGGTAGGAGGCGATCCAAATTAAAACCAACCAGAAGTTTTATTTTTTGAGAGACCATCCTCTTAGAAATGCAAGAGTAAGGTCATATTGAAAATTAGCTCCCTGGATGAAATTCCTATGGCTTCCACAGGGTGTCAGCAGTCTGTGTTCAAGGTTTCAGGCTTGTAACTTCAAAAAATAATAAGAAATATCAGTTTTAATAGTGGGACACAGTCTTGTAATTTTGTGTTTGCGCGCGCCATGAAGACCAAAAAAAATATTTTGATGTGGGGCGCCGTCCTCAAACAATCGCATGGCATGTTTTCGCTATAATAGTTACTGTAAATCAGACAGTGCAGTTAGGTTAACAAGAATTTAACCTTTCAGCCGATATAAGACACTTCTATGTACATAAATGTTTAAAATCCATAATATTTATGATCATTTATTGGAATTGCGCGCCCTCCAGTTTCACCAGAAGTTAGCTAGCGGGACTCCTATCCGTATTAATGTGGCTGCTACCATGATTAAGTTAATCCTGAATGAATCGTGAATAACGATGAGTGAGAAAGTTACAGACGCCCAAATATCATACCCCCAAGACATGCTAACCTCTCACCATTACAATACAGGGGAGGTTAGCATTTTTGGGGGGGGTATGATATTTGTGCGTCTAACTTTCTCACTCGTCATTATTCATGATTCATTCAGGATTATCCGTAATCATGGTAGCATCCACATGAATGTAGAATTGTTTAGAAACTTTATATTCTTACTTTTTTTTAAATCACCTGTCTGCCTGTGTATCTGTCGATCCACTTGTCATGTGTCCCATTAACACTGCAGTGCTGCCAGTCAGGCCCTCTACTGCAGCTGGCTTTAGGGAGGATCTCTGTTAAATTATCTATCAGTGCTCCTGACTCTGTCTCCCTCTATTATCCAACCTGTGTTGCCTGGCGCCGCCAGCCTGGTCTCCTCTCCTGGCGCTCCTTAGACACTAATTACATAAGTAATGACAAGGATCTCAGCCAGAAGACCAAAGTGTTATTCTTAGTTAAAATAATAATGGTACCTCTGTAGCTGACAGTCTAGGCATGTGGCTCTTTAGCATGGTGGAAATACAGTATGTTATTATATTATTCCCTCACATTCTTTCTGTCAGCCCTGTCAGGACATGCCCCCTTCTCCTCTGTACCCGGCACCTCTGTTGGAAGAGGCTGCATAACGTCACTTAATGTCATTGTATCAAGTCCCCTGCTGGGTCAGCGGGCTAGTGTAGGGACAAGGAAAATGGATTAAATAAAAACCTTTCCTCAGTAATCTACAAACAATACAGCATAATGACAAAGCAAAAACTTTGTATTTTTTTTTACTTATAGCAAATGTTTAAACAAATTAAAACAAATACCTTATTTGCATAAGTATTCAGACCCTTTATGAGACTCGAAATTGAGCTCAGGTGCATCCTGTTTCCATTGATCATCCTTGATGTTTCTACAACTTGATTGGAGTCCACCTGTGGTAAATTAAATTGATTGGACATGATTTGGAAAGGCACACACCTGTATACATAAGGTCCCACAGTTGACAGTGCATGACAGTGCATGTCAGAGCAAAAACCAAGGCATGAGGTCGAAAGAATTGTGACAGGATTGTGGATTCTGTCGAGGCACAGATCTGGGAAAGGGTACCAAAAAATGTCTCCAGCATTGAAGGTCCCCAAGAACACAGCGGCCTCCATCATTCAAAAATGGAAGAAGTTTGGAAGCACCAGGGCTCTTCCTAGACCTGGCCGCCCGGCCAAACAGAGCCTACGGGGTAGAAGGGCTTTGGTCAGAGCGGTGACCAACATCCAAATGGTCACTCTGATAGAGCTCTAGAGTTCCTCTTTGGAGATGTGAGAAACTTCCAGAAGGACAACCATCTCTGCACTCTGGTCTGGTGAAACAAAGATGAACTATTTGGCTTGAATTAGAAGCGTCATGTCTGGAGGAAACCTGGCACCATCCCTACATTGAAGCATGGTTGTGGCAGCATCATACTGTGAGGATATTTTTCAGCAGTGCTGGAAACTGGGAGACTAGTCAGGATTGAGGCAAAGATGAACAGAGCAAAGTACATGGACATGTTTCTGAATGTCCTTGAGTGGCACAGCCAGATCCCGGACTCAAACCCAATCAAACATTTCTGGAGAGACCTGAAAATAAATGTGCAGCAACGCTTCCCATCCAACTTGACAGAGCTTGAGAGGATCTGCAGAGAAGAATGGGAGAAACTCCCCACATGTGTGCCAAGCTTGTAGCATCATACCGAAGAAGACTCAGTGCTGTAATCGCTGTGAGAGGTGCTTCAACAAAGTACTGAGTAAAGGGTCTGAATACTTATGTAAACATGATATTTCAGTTTTTTTATTTGTATTACATTTGCAAAAATTTCTAAAAACCTGATTTTGCTTTGTCATTATGGGGTATTTGATATTTTATTATAATCCCCATTTGCTGTTGCAGAAGTAGCAGCTACTCTTCTTGGGGTACACACAAAACATGAAACATAATAGAGAATGACAATACAGAACATCAATAGACAATAACAGCTCAAGGACAGAACGACATCCATTTTTTTAAAAGGCACACATACATATAATTGCATACACACAAACTATCTCGGTCAAATAGGGGAGAGGCGTTGTGGCTTGATGTGTTGCTTTGTGTTTTTTTTAAACCAGGTTTGCTGTTTATTTGAGCAATATGAGATGGAAGGAAGTTCCATGCAATACGCTGTGCGCTTTCTTTCATTTGTTCTGGATTTGGGGACTGTGAAAAGACCCATGGTGGCATGTCTGGTGGGATAAGTGTGTGTGTCAGAGCTGTGTGTAAGTTGACTATGCAAACAATTTGGGATTTTCAACACAGTAATGTTGCTTATAAGAAGAAGTGATGCAGTCAGTCTTTCCTCAAATCTTAGCCAAGAGAGACATGCATGCATTGTATTTATATCAGCCCTCTGATTACAATGAAGAGCAAAACATGCCGCTCTGTTCTGGGCCAGCTGCAGCTGGGTCTTTCCTTGCAGCACTGGACCACACGACTGGGCAATAATCAAGATTAGACAAAACTAGAACCTGCAGATCTTGCTTCTTGGACTGTGGTGTCAAAATTGTCCCCTGGAATAACGGACATTATGGTGTAATAAATACACAACTAACATTCTCTAGTAATACTAGTCCCGTGCAAATAGGGCTATAGCCTTAATAACACCTGCAGAATTAATAATTTCTTGCAGTAAAATTATACACCAAATGTAGGCAAAATTTGGACTTGGGAACAGAAGTGGAGAAATATGATTTATTTCTTTCTTCATCTTGAGAGAATGCAATGCTCAGTTAGATATGATCTGTAGAGGTGCTGTCTTCAACATAAAAGCATCATAAAAGCTGATAGTATTTCAACCACAAAATATGCATCAAAGCTGAACTGAAATCTTATCAGAAAAACGATGGATGGTTTTCACAGCTTTCTTTTTCCTTACAACCTGTCAAAGTGATGTCATTTGGACATTTTGCACAGAAAACCTTTCCCGTTTGTATTTTCTCCCCAGTCCCTAAACGTCTTTGCTCCGCAAAAGATGACAGAGAACTTTGCCGATGTCAACTAGATTAAAGCATTCATTCTATCAATCTATTACATTATTCTAATGACAAAAGAGAAGCTACATGTATCTAATTATAGACAAGTTGACAAACAAATAGCCTACCAAAATGTCTGAAATTATAAGCAGAAACATATCTAAATCATGCAAAACAAAATCCTGCACCCCTTGTCGAATGTTTTTGACTGTAGCCTATAGCACATTTTCGATATTTGCGAGTTAGGGTTGGGTGTGGGCAGGTTCACTACGCTGTGGTAGTTGAAGTGTATAATGTTGAGTCATCAGCATACATAGACACAGGCTTTATTCAGAGCCAGTGGCAGGTCAAGCCTAGACAGCTTCCCTGGGGAATGCCCGACTCTACCTGGATTATGTTGGAGAGGCTTCCATTAAAAAACACCCTCTGTGTTCTGTTAGACACACAACTTTCGAGCCATGATATAGCAGAGGATGTAAAGCCATAAAACATGAGTTTTTCCAGCAGCAGTTTATGATCGGTAATGTCAAAAGCTGCACTGAAGTCTAACAAACCAGCTCCAAAAATATTCTTATTATACATTCATTTTCAGCCAATCATCAGTCATTTGGTGTAAGTGCCGTAAATGTTGAGTGCTCTTTCTTATAAGCGTGCTGAAAGTCAGTTCTTAATTTGTTTACTGTGAAACACCATTTTTTGTTTACTGGTGAAACACCATTTTTTTCAAAAGTTTACTAAGGGTTGGTAACAGTCTGATTGGTCTGCTGTTTGCGCCAGTAAAGAGTGATTTGCTATTCTTGGGCAGCGGAATTAATTTTGCTTTGCTCCAGGCCTGAGGGCACACAATTTCCTGTAGGTTTATATTGAAAAGATGGAGGAGTGGCAATATAAGAGTGGCAATATAATCCCCTATCATCCTCAGTAATTTCCAACCAAGTTTTCAGACCCAGGTGGCTTATCATTGTTAATAGATAAAAACATTTTTTTACCTCTCCCACACTCACTTTACGGAATTCAGTTATGCATGGATATGTAAATTCAGAATTTCAGAACATGCCTAAGTTTGCTAATCTTGCCAATGAATAACAAATTAAAGTAGTTCGCAGTATCAGTGGGTTTTGTGATGAATGAGCCATCTGTCACGTCCTGACCATAGAAAGCTGTAATTTTCTATGGTAGAGTAGGTCAGGGCGTGACAGGGGGTTTCCTAGTTTAGATTTTCTATGTTGTTATGTTCTAGTTTTTGTAGTTCTATGTTTTTTTTGGGGGGGAGGGGGTGATCTCCAATTAGAGGCAGCTGGTCATTGTTGTCTCTAATTGGAGATCATACTTTAGTTGTTTTTCCCACCTGGGTTTGTGGGAGATTGCATTTTGAGTTAGTGTATGTTGCACCTCTTCGTCACGGTTTGTTGTTTTGTTTATTAGTTTATTTGTATGTATTGCATAGTTTCACAGTTAAATAAAGAAAATGTGGAATGATACACACGCTTCGCTTTGGTCCGCTCCTTCATCCTACGACAACCGTGACAGAATCTCCCACCACCAAAGGACCAAGCTGCGTGCCCAGGAGGAGCAGGGATTCTGGGCCCGGGAGAGAAAAGAGTGGAGAACATCCTGGACCTGGGAGGAGGTAATGGCAGGGGACAAGACCCTGCCATGGAAGCAGGCGGAGATAGCGAGAGGAACGGCGACAATACGAGGAACTAGCACGGCAACGACGGAAGCATGAGAGGCAGCCCCAATAAAAAAAAATTTTGGGGGGGGGGGGCACACAGGGGGCCATTACCTCCTCCCATTTCACAACAGCCAGTGAAAGTGCAGGGCGCCAAATTCAAACAACAGAAATCTCATAATTAAAATTCCTCAAACATACAAGTATTATACACCATTTTAAAGATAAGGTTCTCATTAATCCAACCACAGTGTCCGATTTCAAAATGGCCATTCCAGAACGTGCGAAAGCACACCAAACGATTATGTTAGGTCAGCACCTAGTCACAAAAAAACATACAGCCATTTTCCAGCCAAAGAGAGGAGTCACAAAAAGCAAAAATAGAGATGAAAATGAATCACTAACCTTTGATGATCTTCATCAGATGGCACTCATAGGACTTCATGTTACACAATACATGTATGTTTTGTTCGATAAAGTTCATATTTATATCCAAAAATCTCAGTTTACATTGGCGCGTTACATTCAGTAATGTTTTGCGTCCAAAAACCTACGGTGATTTTGCAGAGAGCCACATCAATTTACAGAAATACTTATCATAAACTTTGATAAAATATACAAGTGTTATGCACAGAATTAAAGATACACTTCTCCTTAATGCAACTGCTGTATCAGATTTAAAAAAAGCTTCACGGCGAAAGCACACCTTGCAATAATCTGAGTACAGCGCTCAGACACCAAAACAAGCCATACAGATACCCGCCATGTTGTGGAGTCAACAAAAGTCAGAAATAGCGTTATAAATATACACTTACCTTTGATGATCTTCATCGGAATGCACTCCCAGAAATCTCAGTTCCACAATAAATGTTCGTTTTGTTCAATAAAGTTCATCTTTATGTGCAAATACCTCCATTTTGTTCGCGCGTTAGGTTCACTATTCCAAATGCACAAGGCACGCGCTTACTAAGTCCAGACGAAAAGTCAAAAAAGTTATACTACAGTTTGTAGAAACATGTCAAACGATGTATAGAACCAATCTTTAGGATGTTTTTATCATAAATCTTCAATAAAATTCCAACCGGACAATTCCTTTGTCTTTTAGGAATGAAGAGGAACTCAGCTCGCTCCCAAGGCCACGCGCATGACTGAGCTCATGCCTTTTTCCAGACACCTGAATCCAACAGCTCTTATTCTCTCCCCATTCACAGTAGAAGCAACGTTGTAAAGACTGTTGACATCTAGTGGAAGCCTTTGGAAGTGCAATATGACCCCATTTACACTGTATATTGGATAGACAATCACTTGAAAAACTACAAGCCTCAGATTTCCCACTTCCTGGTTGGATTTTTCTCAGGTTTTCCCTGCAATATGAGTTCTATTATACTCACAGACATTGTTCAAACAGTTTTAGAAACTTCAGAGTGTTTTCTATCCAAATCTACTAATAATATGCATATCCTACCTTCTGAGCCTGAGTAGCAGGCAGTTTACTACGGACACACCTTTCATCCGGACGTCAAAATACTGCCTGGTTGGACCAAACCACATTACGCAGGCATCCTAATCACAGCATTTTATCAGCAGTGGAAAAACTAGAAAAAGAGAAAAATAGAGATCTGCGAGGTAAAATGGAGCAGGCAGTAGACAAGAATGAGGCGCCAAATAAAAAACTAGGAATATCCGAAGGGCATGTGCATAGATTAGATAAACAGAAACAGGAATTGGCAAATGTGCTAGAAAAAAGAGTCAAAACCTAAATCAAAATTTAGAGAAAGACAACTCAGGGTTATGCTGCAACAGCATCAGAATACGTGTAGAGGAGTATATGCAATTGCAAATCCTCCACTGTTTGCCCCATGCTATAAGGTGAAACAGGTCACAACTGGTGGGTCACCATTATACCCCTCTCTTAAAGAGGAAAAAGAGCAATATGAGTTGCGAGAGGCAGGGTACAGGCACATTATGAGTCCGGACATAGTAGTTCCGGACTGGATAGTTGATCAGCATGATCCAGGAAATCATAGAGAGGTGCGACCAGTACGAACACACGCAACCCAGGTTACATATTATCCGGGACAAATAGTACCAGGGGAGAACGACCCTATTCCAGATGTCGCGCAACCTCAAGTATGAATACAAATACAGCATCACCATCACCCGTTGAGAGTGAGCGAAATGCGTAGTATTATGAAAGAGGCACCAGATCCAGTAAGGGACGGACAGGAATTTATCAGTTTCTTGAGGAGACAGGGTAGAATTTTGGGGTTCCATGCTGGTGATTGTGATCATATTGTACTCTCTCTTTTGCCAAGGGCCATGTTGCCAACACTCGCAACGGGATATAGAACTTCGGCTTGGTCCTCAGGATGAGAAGATTGTGACCCAGCGACAGCAAATGATAAAATTGAAGGATTCTTAACTACGATTGGGAATGTATTGTTTCAACCAGATGCTAGCAAAATGAATAACTGTACTCAGGGTGCGAAAGAAGGAGTACGCGCTTATGTGGATCGAATGGATGATGCGTTGCGTACTAACCTGACAATGGGGGATAGATATGATCAAAATGCAGGAATTTGTACGTCAGCTTTGATGACAGGTTTGAAACCTGTTATCAAAACGGCTATTGCAGGGGTGGTTGATCAGCATTCTCGCTGGGATGAAATAGTGCAAGCAGCGTTGAGAGTAGAATCTAATTCTGTTTACTCCGCAGCTGTACGAGTTGTTAACAGTGGTTACAATGGCCCAAATAAGACAAATTGACAGAGAGGGAAATGTGGTGGAAGACAGTCAACTAAGCCCTGGTTTAGGTGTGGAGCTGTGGGTAATTGGAAAATGGATTGTAGGGTGGTACTGGAACCTGCTGCCTTTGGAGGAAATGCTGCTATACAAGCGTTTGCGTCTTTGTCAAAAGAGCATCAGCAAATCCTCTTGAAGGCAGCGGGACACAACCATTTTGCATAGCAGTACATGGCCTCCGTTCGATCAATAGTGGTTCATAGAGATTACGGTTTTTATGTGAAGGGAGACGTAGGAGGTCACGTCTCACACAACCTTCTAATAGCTACAGGCGCTCAAATATCACTGATTCCTTACGATGAAAAATTGGCTAAATTTGCGACAGGAAAAAGTATCACATTTTTAGCGGGGTAACGGGCACAATCTAAGGCGATTGAATTATTACCTATGTCATGAAACATCGGACTAGTAACAATACCAGGATCATTTTACATGGCGACAGGAATAGAACCGATTTTAGGGTTGGATAATCTTTGCGAGATGCCGGGAGAATGGATTTTGGAAGGTAACAAATTCAAATTGGCAGTAAGAACAGCGAAAGCTGAACAATTGTTGTTTCAGGACCATCCACTATGGGCAAAAGACGCGTTAGATTGTGATCTAACCAAAGGTTGCAAGCCAAACTCGTCATCAAGTTCGAGACACTGGGTCTCGACCCCACCCTGTACAACTGGGTCCTGGACTTCCTGACGGGCCGCCCCCAGGTGGTGAGGGTAGGTAACAACACCTCCACCCCGCTGATCCTCAACACTGGGGCCCCACAAGGGTGCGTTCTCAGCCCTCTCCTGTACTCCCTGTTCACCCACGACTGCGTGGCCATGCACGCCTCCAACTCAATCATACATTTTGCAGACGACACTACAGTGGTAGGCTTGATTACCAGCAACGACGAGACGGCCTACAGGGAGGAGGTGAGGGCCCTCGGAGTGTGGTGTCAGGAAAATAACCTCACACTCAACGTCAACAAAACAAAGGAGATGGTCGTGGACTTCAGGAAACAGCAGAGGGAGCACCCCCCTATCCACATCGATGGGACAGTAGTGGAGCGGGTAGAATTGTTTGAAGTTCCTCGGCGTACACATCACGGACAAACTGAAATGTTCCAACCACACAGACAGCGTGGTGAAGAAGGCGCAGCAGTGTCTCTTCAACCTCAGGAGGCTGAAGAAATTCGGCTTGTCACCAAACACACTCACAAACCTTTACAGATGCACAATCGAGAGCATCCTGTCGAGCTGTATCACCGCCTGGTATGGCAACTACTCCGCCCATAACCGGAAGGCTCTCCAGAGTGTAGTGAGGTCTGCACAACGCATCACCGGGGGCAAACTACCTGCCCTCCAGGACACCTACACCACCCAATGTCACAGGAAGGCCAAAAACCACCCCACTATCATCCAGAAGGCGAGGTCAGTACAGGTGTATCAAAGCAGGGACCGAGAGACTGAAAAACAGCTTCTATCTCAAGGCCATCAGACTGTTAAACAGCCATCACTAACATTGAGTGGCTGCTGCCAGCATACTGACTCAACTCCAGCCACTTTAATAATGGAAAAATGTATGTAATAAATGTATCACTAGCCACTTTAAACAATGCCACTTCATATAATGTTTACATACCCTACATTACTCATCTCATATGTATATACTGTACTCAATACCATCCACTGCATCTTGCCTATGCCGTTCTATACCATCACTCATATATATATATATATATTTTTTTCTTCTTTTTAATGTACATATTCTTATTCATTCCTTTACACTTGTGTGTATAAGGTAATTGTTGTGAAATTGTTAGGTTAGATTACTCGTTGGATATTACTGCATTGTCGGAACTAGAAGCACAAGCATTTCACTACACTCGCATTAACATCTGCTAACCATGTGTATGTGACAAATAAAATTTGATTTGATTTGTTGTGGTTAAGGGAGAACCAATGAAGCAATACCCTATGAAACCGGAGGCTGGGAAATAAGTGGTAAAGGACCTTCCAATATTATTTGGCATTGTGATCCACGTGGCATAGTGATCCACGGACGAGCTCAATGCAACATCCCTTTATAGACAGTGAAAAGGGGAGTAAAATGACGCATTACTGTGGATTTTCGCGGCATAAACAAACATGCAGTGAAAATCACACCATTGGTAGCAGATTTGGCAGACCTATTGGCATCTATTCCCTCAGACAGAATGGTACAGTGTGTTAGACATGAAAAACAGATTTTGGTCTGTGCCGGTACCTGAGGAGTCATGACACTGGTTTGGATTCTGTTGCCAGCGGGGCAATATACGTGTGCTAGGGCACCGATGGGATTTACAAATAGTCCCACTTGGTATCATTCTGCATTGAAACAACTGTTAAAAGGGTGTCAATTAGAATTTTTTATTTTTTTTTGCACCTTATTTAACCAGGTAGGCTAGTTGAGAACAAGTTCTCATTTACAACTGCGACCTGGCCAAGATAAAGCAAAGCAGTGCGACACAAACAACAATACAGAGTTACACATGGAATAAACAAGCGTACATTCAATAACACAATAGAAAAAAAGAAAATCTATATACAGTGTGTGCAAATGGCTTGAGGAGGTAAGGCAATAAATAGGCCATAGTAGCAGAGTAATTGCAATTTAGCAAATGAACACTGAAGTGATAGATGAGCAGAGAACAGTGACTATGCATATATGATGAACAGAGAGTAGCAGTAGCGTAAAAGCCCGGTTGGCGGGTGGGACACAATGCAGATAGCCCGGTTAGCCAATGTGCGGGAGCACTGGTTGGTCGGCCCAATTGAGGTAGTATGTACATGAATGTATTGTTAAAGTGACTATGCATATATGATAAACAGAGACTAGCAGCAGCGTAAAAAGAGGGTTTGGGGGGGGCACACAATGCAAATAGTCCGGGTAGCCATTTGATTACCTGTTCAGGAGTCTTATGGCTTGGGGGTAAAAACTGTTGAGAAGCCTTTTTGTCCTGGACTTGGCTGGTTGTCATTGACGTTGCGTAGGCTAAAACACTGGTATACACTGATTTACAAGACCATACTGGGTAAAATGCCACTTTATTTCTGTTCTTTTTTAATCAGGTCAGTAAATAAATATAAATTATGGTCCCACTGTGATTATTATTATCTGACCCTGCCGGTCATCTATGAACATTTGAACCTCTTGGCCATGTTCTGTTATAATCTCCAGCCGGCACAGCCAGAAGAGGACTGGCCACCCTTCAGAGCCTGGTTCCTCTCTAGGTTTCTTCCTAGGTTCTGGCCTTTCTAGGGAGTTTTTCCCAACCACCGTGCTTCTACATCTGCATTGCTTGCTGTTGGGGTTTTAGGCTGGGTTTCTGTACATCACTTTGTGACATCGGCTGATGTAGAAAGGGCTTTATAAATACATTTGAATTTGATTGATTGAAAAAATGTATTTCTTCCAAAATGAACAAGAAGCAAGAGAGAGAGAGGGAGAGAGAGATTTCATAATGTTTTTTCCACTTTCAGATTCACTAACTTAGCTAGCAAATGCAGCTAGCTAGTTTAGCCTACTCAAACACCCTTACTCAAACAGAGGGATGCTATGTTAGCTAGCTGGCTATAACTATTCAACACAACACTGGAAATCTTTCAAGTCAAGTTAAGCTTTTGGTTTTACAAATGTATTGCCACTATGGCCTGCCGGTGTAAGTGCTAAACTGCTTACTGACTGTACACTGTAACATTACTACATGATTGTAGCGGGTTTGCTAATGCGTTAGTTCTATTAGCTATGTTGACTATGATGTTACTTTAGCTAAAATGGTGACAACGATGTAAGCTGTGTGTAGAGGTTATAATATAGTTATCTTGGACAGGTTCTCTAGCCTGGTCACATACAGCTGATGTGTTGTGCATTGAAGTCCATACGCTAAGGGAAAAGGTGAGAGGAGTGGAGCCCATAGATGCGAGAAGGAATACAATATGGCTGCTATGAAAGTGAACTGTGTTTACGCGTGATCAGGGGTGTATTTATTCCGCCGATTCTGTTGAAAAATATTTATTTAATGGAAGCAAACAGAACAAAACAGGGACAAACACATTTGAATTTGTCCAATAGAAACTCTCGTTTGTTGGACTAATGATTACACCCTAGATAAGCTAGATGCAGCAAGAGTGTGAAAGGCAGTATTGAATGTGTCACTGTCTGTTCTCTCGACTTCTGTGCACCTACGTTGTAAACTTTAATTCATAGACTTAGTTGTAAAAACCTCATGACGGGTTTAGGGAAAATTTGAGTATAATGTAGTAGCCTAAACCTATCGCTGTTACATTGAACTGGGTGAATGGAATACTGTATGAATGCCAGTCATCCAATATGCTGTAATAGAAATAAGGCCGTGCTCATAGAAAAAAACAGCTAACAGCACTGACCGCCACTGTCTAACATATCTCTGAAGGCTCACTTTGATGCTTTCTCTTCTGAAAAGTTATTCTGTATTTTGGCACGGCACCAGATCCAGTCCATGGGAATACAGAAGGTACAGCTGTATCTTCTTTGTTTAGTTCACTTAACTTCCGATTGTATATCTCTTTCGTAGCCATCGTAGATTTGGCTAGATTTTTTTTTTTAAATGTACTTCTTGTCAGGAGCACAGTGGATGTAATTTAAAACCTTAAATGTTGCTGAAACAGTACTCTGGCCAGACCTAAAACCTGATTGCATTCCATTTAAGATGGTTTTCTTGGAGGTAGGCCTTTTATTTATTTACATTTTTATTTAAACTTTATTTAACTAGGCAAGTCAGTTAACAACAAATTCTTATTTACAATGACGGCCTACCCTGGTCAAAACCAGACGACAATGGGCCAATTGTGCGTCGCCCTATGGGACTCCCAATCACGGCCGGATGTGATGCAGCCTGGATTTGAACCAGGTACTGCATTGATGCCTCTGGCGCTAAGATACAGTGTCAGACCACTGTGCCACTTGGGAGCCGAATGGCTGTAGGAGTTTTGTTTTAAAATTTTACAATATGTTTTTAGGCATTATTTACAATTTAAAAATGATCAGCAAAATATCACACATAATGCCCCGTTATTCCTTCCACCTACACAAAACAGCATGCTACATGGAAGCACATTGAACAAAACCCTTCCCTCCCCAACACATGAACACCCCCTCCCTCCCCTCTACTGGTATTATCTTCAGTGATTAACAACAAAAACATTTAACAGAATGACCTTCTGTTAAATGTTCAAGGTTAAAGGTACAAGAATTTTACACAATTGACCCACCCATTAAGAAAAATTGGTAAATCCCCCATCTATCCAATTTTTCTCCAACCTTTTTGAGAAGTTGAGTATAGTTAAGTTGATATATCTTAATAATTTCAGAAGGAATTTGCAATCCAAGATATGTCCTTTTCTGAGGCCTCCAAGAAAACGTCTGGTATAAGATTGGGTTCTGCATAGCTGCCCTGTTAAAAGGCATAATTATAATCTTCGATAGGTTTATTTTATATCCTGAAAAGGTCCCATATTCTTTCAGGATGTCAACTAATGCTCAGAGTGAAATTTCTGGTTTAGTGAGGTAAAGCAAAATGTCATCAGCATATAGCGAGACCAGATGCTCGCACTCACCTATACGAACACCATGGATGGATGGATGGATGGATGGATGGATGAGATCTAAAAGCTTCTGCCAGTGGCTCGATGGCCAAAGAAAAAAAGAGAGGACTAGCAGGACAACCCTGTCTTGTGCCACGTGATAGGGAGAACTGGGAGGAAACATTTCCATTCGTCAGGATCTGAGCTACTGGACATCTGTACAGTAATCTAATCAGACCTACATACTTAGGTCCAATATCCATCCTCTGTAAATCTTCAAAAATAGGCAGTTCCATTCTATGCGGTCAAAAACTTTTCCCGCATCTAATGAAGTCGCCACTACAGGTTCTTGGTCATTCTCTACATAAGGCATAATATTAAATATATATTATCAGGAGACGAGCAGTTTCTTACAAAGCCTGTTTGTTCCATATCAACCAAGTCAGCAAGAACCTTATCCAGTCTAAGAGCTATGAGTTTTAGAAGAATCTTATATGAAGTGTTCAATAGAGATATTGGTCTATACGACCCACAAAGCAGAGGATCTTTCCTAGGTTTTAACAAAACTGTGATCAGTGCTTGTTCAAGTGTGTCTGGGAGCTTTTCTGTCTCTATGGCATAATTAAACATGTTGCAAAGAGGCTCAATTTGTTTGGGTAAAAAGGATCTATAGAATTCAATAGGGTATCTGTTGAACCCTGTTGATCTTCCCCCAGCAGTGTTGAAAATGGATTCCCTAATTTCTTCAGATGTAATCACTTTTTCCAAGTATTCTCTATCCTCCTCAGTTAAAGCTTTTAAATTGAGTTTGTTCTAAAACTCATGCATTGTGGCAGGGGCATCCCCTTCAGACTTGTACAATGTTTCATAAAACTCCCTAAAGACTAGATTGATTTGCTCAGGACTGTGAACAACTGTGTTATTGGGCAGCTTAATAGAGCTAATAACTATACTAGCTTCCTCTTGCCTTATCTGCCAAGCAAGCAACTTTCCTGCTTTATCTCCATAGTAGTTTTGTTCTCTTAAGTGCGTTTTCTGCTTTGTGGGTCGTCAGGATGTTAAATTCCAATTTTCCAGATCTCAAATTTCTTTCTCCAATGAATTTACTTGAGCCTTATACATCTTACAAACACCCAAACAAAACAAAATTATTTGCCCCTCAGATATGCAAGGAGTTTCCCATAAAATTAGGGGGGAGGCAGAGCGGTTATTGGTGCAAAAAAATATGTTGATTTGAGTGTTCAGAAATGTTACAAATGTGGGATTATTTAGTAAGTAAGTGCCAAACCTCCACCTTCTTGAGGGTGGTTGGGTTTTACTGACTGGTAATGAAGCCAGCAGGGCAGAATATTCAGACATAATTATTGGTAAATACTTACACCCAGTAATTAAATTTCCCTTGCCTGCTGGAATAAGAAATGAGTCGATTCCAGAGTAACTGTAAGTGACAGGGGAGTAAAATTAGCCATTGGTTGTAAAATCTCCATATGTATACAAGTCCAAAATCTTTAATTTCTGCTTTTAACATTTTAGCTGCCTGATATTCATATAACTAATATTCATACCAATCTATGAACCTCAGCTATAATAGTTGTTGTTTCAACTTCAAGTCTGAATGGCATTAATGAAGCCTATGAATTGAGTAGAATATAATAACTTTATTGTGCCAAGGATGCAAGTCCTATATACATGTACTGTAGTTATCACCACGCATGAGATTCCCACATTGTAGCCTGTACATTGAATATATTCACTGATCATGTCCTTTTCCTTGGCAAATAAAGGTGCGGTTCAGGTATGAATCTCTGAGACATTATGTTTCAGTCATATCAAACTCTATTATTTGAATGATGCTGTGTCTGCATGTATGTATTACAATTATACACTTCAACAGTGTTTACCACTCCTGCTCCTGGGACATCAATTATTACACATTGTAACTATGCAATAGACTAGAAAAATGATTGTTTGTAATTCATATATACAGGAAAAAAAATATGCATATCTAACTCCGTTCATCTGCGTTAATCTGAGGACACAAGATAGTATTTCAATAAGATACTTAATTTCAACCAGTGGAGAATGTGAAACGCTTTATTGAAAGTTCATTATCCAGGTGTTATAAATACAAAATACATGCATTATTATTATGATAATTGTAATATTATATTATAAATACAAGTTCAATCTGTACTTCAATGCACATATGGTGTGCATTTTAAAACGAGTAAGACGAGGTGGGGAGAGAGGTGTAGAAGACAGAAAGGGAAAGAGGTAAGAACAGTGACAGACAGCATATGATTAATTAATTACAGTGCTACCCTAATATTCTCTCAGTTCATCACAATTGCGGTGTCTCCTAAACTGCCTTGGGCCCCCAGTTGGCCCAAAGGTTATCTTAAGAGCGGGTGTGGTGGCAATGACGGGACTGGCTTCCTCTCTCACATCAAAACATACCTGCAGACGAGACACAGATGGATAGAGAAAGAGCATGATTAAGCTTAGTTTTTTTTATTCTAACACGGTCAGTCATCATAATCGTCAGGAGGTGAAATGCAAAACTGACCTTGGATCATTAACTCATTAACTACATCGGTCGGTATTTCAATGTAAAGCATCTCTTTAATAATACTTCCTGTTGACCCGACCAAGTGACCTCTCACCTATGATCATGCTGTGCCCTCTGTGTCAGGAGAGGGATGAAGTGAAGAAGAGACTTATTGTGTGTGTGGTCTCACCTGGTGTCCACACTAAGTGGCTACAGAGTACTTTATGTTGAAAAACAGACACATAAGGACAAACAATAGAAGATAATGTCAATAGAAGATACTGTATGTGACGCAGACACCTATCGTAGTGTACCTGAAACATTTAAATATAGAGGGCTATGTGTCTCACCACTTGGTTATTACAAGGCTAACCCCCAGGGAAATCATGACTTGGCAGCAACAGATAGCAACAGATAGTCCAGTGAAAATGGCTGTGTTTATGTGGTGTAAATCTGAAAATTAGCAGCTGACATCTTAAGGGTTTTTTAAATTAATGCATGTGAGACAGGTTCCATGTACAACAAGACAGGCAGAGAAGAAGAGAGAAAAAGAACACAACAGTTTCCTTACCTCTGTTTATGGACACTTTAGCCAGCAATAAAAAGCTTCCACGGCCTGTTCCTCGGACAGTGAACATCTGGCAATATCTACATTTTCGACCCCTTGATCAGCTCGCTCTCTGAAAGTAAAGAAAATAGCATATTTTTTGTAGATATGAAAACAATAACTGAGATATGACCATTCAATCTAAAGCAGCAGATGTCGTTTTCAGGACACGTCAATAAAGCACAGAAAGCTTAACACCAGACTAATATTGTGTTTGTTCATTAGGTGATGGGAAATATGCAATGATACCTGCACCATCTACACACTGTCATGAAATATGATTATATATCGACTATGAAACAAATATGACATGGCCTGCTTATGAGTTGCCATGAAACAAAGTTAGATTAATTCAACTGAAAATGGCGAGAACAGGCGTTCGTAGCTAAATGCTTTTGGTTAGCTTGAGAAAAATAATTGCATGATTTATCATTCTACGGTATGTATGTAATATAGTACAATGTTATGAACTGACACTTAATCGTAGGAGCTAACTACTAGCTATGTAAAAGTTGGACAGAAGAACGCACAGTGCTGCTTACCTGAGATGCCATCATCACACAGTCCTTCTTCGTAGGTGTCCCCTATGACTTCCTTTGTGTCGGAAAAAAAGTTGCTTTCAGAACAATTATTTTGATTGAAAATAAAAAAGTTTTGCTCTCAACAAAAAGACACAAATCTACCTCCATAGCATATAACAATTTGCCTGTGAATAACCACACCTTCATACAAACGTGCTACTGTATGCTGAATTCTTGACGCACAACTGAAGATGCTGCCAGATCCTGCCAGCACGCCCACAAGCGAGCCACTCGGGTGCAGAATGATGATGCGTGGAAGAGGGAAAGGAATGAGATTGGGGAGGGGGGCTAATAGCAGAACAATAGACTATTCAACCTTTACTAAAGAATAGTCTAATAGCTGAGCTAGGTGTGAAATCCCCCCTCCTATCACAGACCAGATTTGCCCTAATGACCAAGGGGTAGCTGCCTACTCAATGTAATAAAGTAACGACTTTTCAAATAAGTTACCTTACACGTTATGTTGGCTGACAATTTGTTAGCTACGCTGTCCTTACGAACAACATAACATATCATTACAGCAGTATGTACCGGTATGTTAGCTAGCTACCTAACGTTAGTAGTTACACATCAAACTTGCCAGTATATTAACTACCCAACGTTTATTGACTTGATTATTCCCGTCATTCTTAGCTTAGCTAAATGGTATAGTCGTTGTGCATTCTCAATGGACATTCGGGTGCTTTCGTAAATTCGCTCTGGGTATCTACATGGATTTCAGAGCACTCTCGTCTGAGTGTACCAGAGCGCAGAATAATGCATTTACGAGCGCTCAACACCAGTTGAATATGGCCGGTGTCAGTAAACGTCGGCAAAAAAGCGTACTTAAATTGTTTCCAACAGCACAGTCACCAATGCTCTGGTTAACACAAAAACTGCCTAACTAGCTCTGCTAGGGTGAGTAAAATGGTCAGAGTGCTCTCATTTGTCTCTGGAAGTAACAAGCAAGCTAGTGAACGTGAGCTTGGGTGTTTGACTGCCGTTGTAAGGCCAGAAAACTCAAATCAACCCTACTCCTTGGCCTGAATGTCCAGCGTGTGCTCTGAGAGCGAAACGGTCTGAATTTACAAACTGATAACGCTCTGAATTTATGAGCATCACGTTGTACAGCGCCATATTTTCTGTTCCATCGTGACGGAAACCCAGAGAGTTTTCATGGAATAGAAACACCAAATATTAATCAAATGAATTAAGCAAGTACCAGTCAAAAGTTTGGACACACCTACTCATTCCAGGATCACAACTATGAAATAACGCCGGCCTCCTGCATGCCCTGCATTCTGTAATACAGTCATGGCCTGCTCTCCCCTATGTAAGGAATTAGGTACTTTCCCATGTTTACTACAGTATGTATTGTAGACTGCACACTTGCCTAATAAACAAATAAACACGTTTTGTTAATAAAATAATGATAAGAAATTACTCTTTCAAATTGCAGATGCTGATTTAGTTATGGATCATAGCGAATTACTATGGGAATAAATATCACTGATTTACAGAATATTGGAACAAAGTTGTCCAATGAAGGCAAACAATTTAGAATCCTCCAATCCTGTAGCCTACTCCCTACCGTCACATTGTACAACGCCATATTTTCCAGTCCATACTAACGGAAATCCTGAGGGTGTTGTTTTTTGTTTTTCTCTGAATAGAAACACCATAATATTAATCAAATTTATTTAGCCAAATTTCTTAAAATCAATCCCATATAGTATGTTATTTCAAAAAAGGTTTTAAATTCTCTGGTAATGCCAATACGGAATACTATCAAATGCTTCTCAAAGATGCCCTCTGGTGGTCAAACTAGCAATGACTTGCAGTAACAGAAAAAATGGCTGACAATTTAATGACATGCCACAGAATTCCGCGGCAGCACGCAAGGTGTGCCACAGTATGACGCAACTTTTAAAGGAGGAACCACTATAAGTATTCAGACCCTTTGCTATGAAAGTCGAAATTGAGCTCAGGTGCATCTTGTTTCCATTGACCACCCTTGAGGTGTTCTATAACTTGGAGTCCACCTGTGTTAAATTCAATTGATTGGTGGTGTGGGGGCTGTGCTTTGGCAAAGTGGGTGGGGTTATATCCTGCCTGTTTGGCCCTGTCCGGGGGTATCATCGGATGGGGCCACAGTGTCTTCTGATCCCTCCTGTCTCAGCCTCCAGTATTTATGCTGCAGTAGTTTATGTGTCGGGGGGCTAGGGTCAGTCTGTTACATCTGGAGTATTCTTGTCTTATCCGGTGTCCTGTGTGAATGTAAATATGCTCTCTCTAATTCTCTTTCTCTCTTTCTTTCTTTCTCTCGGAGGACCTGAGCCCTAGGACCATGCCTCAGGACTACCTGGCATGATGACTCCTTGCTGTCCCCAGTCCACCTGGCCATGCTGCTGATCCAGTTTCAACTGTTCTGCCTGCGGCTACGGAACCCTGACCTGTTCACCGGACGTGCTTGTTGCACCCTCGACAATTACTATGATTATTATTATTTGACCATGCTGGTCATTTACGAACATTTTAACATCTTTACCATGTTCTGTTATAATATCCACCCGGCACAGCCAGAAGAGGACTGGCCACCCCTCATAGCCTGGTTCCTCTCTAGGTTTCTTCCTAGGTTTTTGGCCTTTCTCAGGAGTTTTTCCTAGGGAGTTTTTCCCAGCCACCGTGCTTCTTTCACATGCATTGCTTGCTGTTTGGGGTTTTAGGCTGGGTTTCTGTACAGCACTTTGAGATTTCAGCTGATGTACGAAGGGCTATATAAATAAATTTGATTTGATTTGATTTGACATGATTAGGAAAGCCACACACATGTCTATATAAGGTCCCACAGTTGACAGCGTATACCACAGCAAAATACAAGCCATGAGGTCGAAGTAATTGTCTGTAGAGCTCTGAGACAGGATTCTGGGGAAGGGTAACAAAACATTTCTCCAGTATTGAAGGTCCTCAAAAACCCAGTGGCCTCCATCATTCTTAAATTGAAGATGTTTGGAACCACCAAAACTCTCGCTAGAGCTGGCCGCAAGGCCAAACTGAGCAATCGGGGAGAAGGTCCTAGGTCAGGGAGGTGACCAACAACACGATGGTCACTCTGACAGAGCTCCAGAGGTCCTCTGTGGAGATGGGAGAACCTTCCAGAAGGACAACCATCTCTGCAGCACTCAACCAATCAGGCCTTTATGGTAGTGGCCAGACAGAAGACCCTCAGTAAAAAACACATGACAGACCGCTTGGAGTTTGCCAAAAGGCACTTAAAGGACTCAGACCACGAGAAACAAGATTCTCTGGTCTGATGAAACCAAGATTTTACTTTTTGTCCTGAAATCCAAGATTCACGTCTGGAGGAAACCTGGCACCATCCCTACGGTGACGCTTGGTGGTAGCAGCATCGTGCTGTGGGGATGTTTTTCAGCGGCAGGGACTGGGAGACTAGTCAGGATCAAGGGAAAGATGAACAGAGCAAAGTACAGAGAGATCCTTGATGAAAACCTGCTCCAGAGAGCTCAGGACCTCAGACTGGGGTGAAGGTTCACCTTCCAACAGGACAACGACCCTAAGCACACAGCCAAGACAATGCAGGAGTGGCTTCGGGACGAGTCTCTGAATGTCCTTGAGTGGCCCAGCCGAGCCCAGACTTGATCCCCATAAACAGCTCTGGAGAGACTTGAAAATAGCTGTGCAGCGTCGCTCTCCATCCAACCTGACAGCGCTTGAGAGGATCTGCAGAGAAGAATGGGAGAAACTCCCCAAATACAGGTGTGCCAAGCTTGTAGCGTTATACCCAAAAAGACTCTGCTGTAATCGCTACCAAAAGTGCTTCAACAAACAGCAACTTCCCTGTGGCTCAGTTGGTAGAGCATGGTGTTTGCAACGCCAGCATGGTGTGTGCAACGCCAGGGTTGTGGGTTCGATTCCCACTGGGGGCCAGTACAAAAAAAAAATGCATGAAATGTATGTATTCACTACTGTAAGTCGCTCTGGATAAGAGCGTCTGCTAAATGACTTAAATGTAATGTAAATGTACTGAATACTTATGTAAATGTGATATTTCAGTTTTCTGTTTTTAAATTTGCTAAAATTGATAAAAACCTGTTTTGCTTTGTCATAAAATGAATAAAAATAAACAATTTAATCCAGTTTAAAATAAGGCTATATTTGGTGAGTTTCTCCCATTCTTCTCTGCCAACACACATTTGGGTGTGTATAGGATTTATAATTTCAACCTGAATATCATATATTGCAATTCCATTCTGTGGGTTGTTGTCTTACAGTTGATGTAGCTTGTGTCATTGGGGCTAATCATGATGATTGGGGTATTATTATTTCACTTTCCATTTCCTTTTCTCTTTCCACTATCATCAAGCTGTAATGATAGACATTTTAGAAAATGTAACATCTACTGTCTGCACAGCTTCCCATGCAACCACCGCAGCAGGAATGCTGTGATACAAAAACAGCTTCCCCAAGGCAAAGAAGTGGGATATACTGTAAAGCCTGTGAAGACAGACCCAACATACTGAACTGTAAATCATAGTTTTACATTTCATTTTTGCATCAATTGAACATTTCAGGTAAACAAAAATTCTAAATACAAACATTGAAAAGTTTCACAAAAAGTGCATAACCAAATATTGTATATTTCAAATTACTTAAAAAAACACCAGAAAACACATTGTAGAATGAGTAGATCACTATATCAACGAATTGATAGCATCATAACTCAGAACAGCAAATACAAGGAAATTAAATTCACTACCCATTTAACAAACATTTCCCTTTTCAAAAACATTACAGGCCATGTAGACAACAAGGTCACCCTTGATCCAAAGCCGTATGTGGGGAAGCGATACAAGCTGTCCATCCCAGCTCGCATCCCCAGGATATCACATTTTGTTACTTTGTATAGTTTTTTTCAAGCATTCGGACAGGAGATGAGTGTTACAAATTATACAAATCAATGGGTCCTGCACAATGTAGGGCAGCCGGGTGCCTGTATTGGGCTTATGGCTCTAATATATTTTTTTAAATGTTAAATGATGTCTCTCACCATTATTTCTCAACTTTATTTCTCGAGTGCTCGTGTTAATCAATATTTCAGCTATGCTGGCCTATTGTAAAATATCAAATAAATGTCTGATCAATACATACAATCCTGACTATACTGAAATGTTTAATGCTGATACAGAGACACCAATAAATTGTCCAGCACACTTATTGTATTCTCAATTCATGTCCATTCCCTTATGTCAACGCTTTTAAGGTAACACAGGCTTTAGTAATTCTTGTGAAAAAGTGTATCAGTGAACTGTATTCTGTAATTAGTTTAAAAAAATGAGAAATACAATTGTGCATTGCTGCTGTTTGTCTGATATCAAAGAGTCAATGATCAGCTCTGTTGACCATGAGCGCATCTGCCAACGACAACAAGGGCGTTTCAATAAGCTTTCAATCAAGGCATGCTCACAAATATAAGCTCCCAGCCCACTCAGCCTGTTCTTTCAGGCTTCCTGATAGTTATGAAAAGACAAAAGCTACAATTTCTTCCTTCAATAGTGTAAAAATATAATAAGTGATGTTTTAGTCATTCAAAGGCTATTTTACTTGAAATAGGATGATTGTGTGAGACCTTTAAGACAGGTAAAAGCCTTGAGGCGCTAGACAAAATAATCACAGTAAAGAATAGCCCTAATTTCTTAAATGAGAATATGATTAGGTAACTTAATGCTCAGTTTACCAAGATAGAAACAATTGTCAGAGAGAGAGGGAGAAAGAGGAAAAAGAGAAAGGTGGGTTGAAAATTCAGGATGCCATTTTTAACATTAGTGACAGCACAAGGTAAAACTCTACTCTTATTGTTCTTTTGAAAGCTTGTTGACAGTTGTTAAACTTATGTCTTTGAAATCATTTGCCATTTGTTGTTTGAAATCATTTGATCAGGTGAAAGAACAACTTAAAATACATGAATTACATGTTGTTTTTAATCAAAAGGACAATAGCTTGAGTATTTGCTTCTGCATACCCACAAAGGATGCTATTATGAGATTATTTGAGAAAGAGAAAGGGTTTGTTAAGGAAGTATACTGTATCTGCTAAAATACTAGCAATAAAAAACTTATCTCTACCAACCATAGTCACTAATGGACTGAATGGGAGACCTATAGTATGTCACAAGCTCCAGGAGCAGAATAGCAAGCAGACCTGCCTCAGTACAGATCGAGGGCTGAACCAAGTACTAGCCATCATCTGCCTGATGGCTGTGTGACATCTCTTACAGTCTGCATTGTGACTAATAAAATGATGGGTCATGGAGATGGGGTTCATACAGAGCTCCACCACACCAGCTCCTCCCCACATACACTCCCATGCACCAGTTCACTTACACATGGTACCAGATCACACACACATGTAGGCCCAACCATATAGTGGCAGTTCGACACATACGTACACACATGCAGTGGTGTAAAGTACTACTTAAGCAGTTTTTTGGGGTATCTGTACTTTACAATTTATATTTTTGACAACTTTTACTTCACTACATTTCTAAAGAAAATATTGTACTTTTCACTCAATACATTTTCCCTGACAACCCAAAGTACTCGTTACATTTCGAATGCTTAGCAGGAGAGGGAAATGGTGAAATTGACGCACTTATCAAGAGAACATGTGGTCATCCCTACTGCCTATGGTCTGGTGGACTCACTAAACAGAAATGCATCTTTTGTAAATAATGTCTGAGTGTTGGAGTGTGCCCCTGGCTATCCGTACATTTTAAAAACAAGAAAATGGTGGCGTCTGCTTTGATAATATAAGGAATTTGAAATGATGTATACTTTACTTCTACTTTTGATACTTAAGTATATTTTAGCAATTACATTTAATTTTGATACTTAAGTATATTTAAAACCAAATACTTTTACACTTTTCCTCAAGTACTATTTTACTGGGTGACTTTCACTTGAGTAACTTTCTATTAAGGTATCTCTACTTTTACTCAAGTATGACAATGGGGTACTTTTTCCACCACTGCACGCACGCACGCACGCACCATAGTACCAGCTAACACACACAGGTCCAGCCATAGCACAAACACACATGCCAGCACACACGCAAAAAATTGGTTACAGAAGAGGGAGGAAGGAGGAGAGGCAGGTGGTTATCAGTGTGTGTGTGTGTGTTTGCGTGCGTGTCACTGCTTACGTCTTACCCGTTTGCGTAGGTTGCAGGTGAGGATGAGGTTGCGTGAGAAGAAGTTAGCAAAGGATGTGTAGAAACCCAGAACCTTGAGCAGCCCCTCTCTCTTGATGATGTGCAGGTCGCAGTATGTCAGCGCCCGCACGTTAAAACACGAGTATGCAAGAGTGGTCTCATTCCAGAACATATCTCCAAGCACATCTCCTTTACCTGAGAGAGGAAAAAGAGAAATGGAGAGATTTGTGTGGGAGACAAAGTACAATATTTAGTCATTTCTCAGTGAAATCAGCAGTCACAAATTTAATGGATATTCTGAGATCCGAGGTTAAGGTGAGAATGTTTTGTCAAGGAGCAGAATTATTTTTTTGCCCGGACTACAGACGGATATATTGGTCCGCTAATATAGGACTAGTAAAGGCCCAGTGCACTACTTTTGTGGGGGGGAAAAGTGTTTCATATATAAATAAAAAGATTTTTCAGGGGGTGCTGCAGCACCCTCAGCACTCCTACTTCCCGCGGTTATGGCCCCATGGCCAGTGGAGTGGATTATTAAAAGTGTTTCTGCAGGTTGTCCAGATATAGGCTTGCTACAGTGGGAGTGTAGCAGGCAGCTCCTCTCATCTGCTACTGGGCTGCTAATGAGGAATAGAGAGCGTACCCAGAGCTCAGAGTAAGCTTAGTGTTAGCCAGGGGAAATCATAGGAGTGTCTCCCGATTTATCTCTAGTAGTACTCATAACTTACCATCAACAATATTAAAGGCTCATTGTCCACCCTTCAACCCAGAAGCCTGGAAGGGATGAGAGAGCCAAGCCTATGGTTTTGTAGCTTCAACCCCGCAGCACACACACACCAATTGATTAATGGACTGCTGAATGTATATTTTTTTTTATCATGCTTTGTTTGCTCTTTTCCTTATTACGTCTATCTCTGATAAACTACCCAGGAAAGGGCTGGAAATAGCCCATATTAATATACGTAGCCTTAGAAATAAGGTTCATATAATCAATAACTTGCTAACATCAGATAACATTCATATTTTAGCCATTTCTGAGAATCACTTAGATAATTAATTTCATGATACAGCAGTAGCAATTCAAGGATATAACATCTATAGAAGATGCAGAAATGCTTATGGGGGAGGTGTTGCCGTACTGTATATATTCAGAGCCATATCCCTGTAATGTTAGAGAATATCTTATGTCAAGTGTTAATGAAGTGTTGTGGTTGCACTTGGAACGTCTAAAGTCTTTTCTTTTGGGGTGTTGCTATAGATCACCAAGTGCTAACAGTCAGTATCTAAATCATATGTGTGAAATGCTTGATAGTGTATGTGATGTAAACAGAGAGGTCTACTTTCTTGGGGACCTGAATATTGACTGGTTTTCATCAAGCTCTCCGCTCAAAAGGAAGCTTCTCAGTGTAACCAGTGCCTGTAATCTGGTTGAGGTTATTAATCAAACTACCATGGTGTTTACAAACACTACAGGAACAAGATCATCCACATGTATCGATAATCTTTTTTTCTAATACTGTAGAACGTTGTTCTAAAGCTGTATCTGTACCCACTGGATGCAGGGATCACAAAATAGTGGCTATATCCAGGAATGCCAAAGTTCCCAAATCTGGGCCTAAAATAGTGTATAAGAGATCATTTTTTTTGTTGCTGTGACTCTTATGTGGATAATGTTACAAATATTTGTTGGTCAGATGTGATTAATAAGGAGCATCCAGGCGCTGCACTTGATGAATTTATAAAATTGCGTCTTCCAATTAATGATAAACATGCACCTGTTAAGAAACTGGCTGCTAGAACTGTAAAGGCTCAATGGATTGATGAGAAATTGAAAAACAGCATGGTTGAAAGAGATGGGGCAAAAGGAGTGTCTAGTTGCACATCTGACTGGCTGACTTGCTGCAAATTGAGAAATTGTGTGACTAAACTTAACCTCTCTGGGCTAGCCAGTGGAATCCCGTGGCGCGTTATTCAAATACCGTAGAAATGCTATTACTTCAATTTCTCAAACATATGACTATTTTACACCATTTTAAAGACAAGACTCTCGTTAATCTAACCACACTGTCCGATTTCAAAAAGGCTTTACAACGAAAGCAAAACATTAGATTATGTCAGCAGAGTACCCAGCCAGAAATAATCAGACACCCATTTTTCAAGCTAGCATATAATGTCACATAAACCCAAACCACAGCTAAATGCAGCACTAACCTTTGATGATCTTCATCAGATGACAATCCTAGGACATTATGTTATACAATACATGCATGTTTTGTTCAATCAAGTTCATATTTATATAAAAAAACAGCTTTTTACATTAGCATGTGACAAGCATGTGACTAGCATTCCCACCAAACACTTCCGGTGAATTTACTAAATTACTCACGATAAACGTTCACAAAAAACATAATTATTTTAAGAATTATAGATACAGAACTCCTATATGCACTCGCTATGTCCGATTTTAAAATAGCTTTTCGGTGAAAGCACATTTTGCAATATTCTAAGTAGATAGCCCGGCATCACAGGGCTAGCTATTTAGACACCAAGCAAGTTTAGCACTCACCAAAGTCAGATTTACTATAAGAAAAATGTTATTACCTTTGCTGTTCTTCGTCAGAATGCACTCCCAGGACTTCTACTTCAATAACAAATGTTGGTTTGGTCCCAAATAATCCATTGTTATATCCAAATAGCGGCGTTTTGTTCGTGCGTTCAAGACATAATCTAATGTTTTGCTTTCGTTGTAAAGCCTTTTTGAAATCGGACAGTGTGGTTAGATTAACGAGAGTCTTGTCTTTAAAATGGTGTAAAATAGTCATATGTTTGAGAAATTGAAGTAATAGCATTTCTAAGGTATTTGAATAACGCGCCACGGGATTCCACTGGCTGTTGAGTAGGTGGGACGATTTCGTCCCACATACCCTACAGAGGTTAATGATTCTAACAGCAAACCTGTAAGCTTGCGCCAGCTCTTAGCAAACTGTTGGAAATTGTGTTGGACCAAATATAATGCTATTTCTCTGTAAACAAATTAACAACAGACTTTCAGCATGCTTATAGAGAAGGGCACTCAACATGTACTGCACTGACACAAATTACTGATGATTGGTTGAAAGAAATTGATAAGAAGATTGTGGGAGCTGTACTGTTAGATTTCAGTGCAGCTTCTGATATTATTGACCATAAACTGTTGCTGAAAATACGTATGTGTTATGGCTTTTCAACCTCTGCCATATCGTGGATTCAGAGCTATCTATCTAATAGAACTCAAACGGTTTCCTTTAATAGAAGCTTCTATAATATCAAACATGTAAAGTGTGGTGTACCGCAGAATAGCTCTTTAGGCCCTCTACTCTTTTCTATTTTTACCAATGATCTGCAACTGGCATTAAACAAAGCATGTGTGTCCATGTTCTCTCTGCTACCGCACGGCAAGTGGTACCGGAGCGCCCAGTCGAGATCCAAAAGGCTTCTTAACAGCTTCTACCCTCAAGCCATAAGACTCCTGAAAAGTTAATCAAAGGTCTACCCAGACCCCTCTTTTACACTGCTGCTACTCTGTTTATAATCTATGCATAGTCACTTTAACTCTACCTACATGTACATATTACCTCAACTACCTCACCTAACTGGTGCCCCTGCACATTGACTATTATTTTCTATTTTCTACACTTATTTTTATTTGTTTTTCTTAACTTCTTAAAGCATTGATGGTTAAGGGCTTGTAAGTAAGCATTTCACTGTAATTTCACTGTAATTTCAGAAAAACGGTGTACATTTCACTGTACACCGTTTTTATTCAGCTCATGTGACAAATACAACTTGATTTGATTGCATGCGGATGATTCAACCATACACACATCAGCAACCACAGCTAACCCTTAACAATGATTTGCAGTCTGTTTTGGAATGGGTGGCCAGGAATAAAACTGGTCCTAAACATCTCTAAAAACTAAGAACATTGTATTTGGTACAACTCATTCCCTAAATTTTAGACCTCAGCTGAATCTGGTAATGAATGGTGTGGCTGTTGAACAAGTTGAGGAGACTAAATTACTTGGCGTTACCTTGGATTGTAAACTATCATGGTCAAAACATATTGATACAATGGTTGTAAAGATGGGGAGAGGTATGTCCGTAATAAAGAGATGCTCTGCTTTTTTGACATCACACTCCAAAAACCAAGTCCTGCAGGCTCTAGTTTTGTCTTTTGATTATTGTCCAGTCTTGAGTGTTGCAAGGAAATACCTAGTTAAGCTACAGCTGGCCCAGAACAGAGTGGCACGCCTTGCTCTTCATTGTAATCAGAGGGGTGATATAAATACTATGCATGCCAGTCTCTCTTGGCTAAAAGTTGAGGAGAGACTAACTGCATCATTTCTTTTTATAAGAAACATGAATGTGTTGAAAATCCCAAATTTTTGCATAGTCAACTTACACACAGCTCTGACACACACACTTACCCCACCAGACATGCCACCAGGGGTCTTTACACAGTCCCCAAATCCAGAACAAATTCAAGAAAGCGTACAGTATTATATAGAGCCATTATTGCATGGAACTCCGTTCCATCTAATATTGTTCAAATAAACAGCAAACTTGGTTTAAGAAAACAGATAAAGCAACACATCACGGCACAATGCCTCTCCCCTCTTTGACTTAGATAATTTGTGAGTATGTATTGATATCTAGGCTACGTGTGCCTTTTGTATTATTATTTTTTACATTTATGTACTTCTGTTCTTGATCTGTTGTCTATTAATGTTCTGTATTATGTCATGTTTCATGTTTTGTGTGGACCCCAGGAACAGTAGCTGCTGCTTTTGCAATAGCTAATGGCGATCCTAATAAAATACCAAATACCAAAAAGGCCCAGTGCAGTCACAACTCTGTTTTATCTGCTGATGAAACACATTGTAAAAGTGTGAAACAATATGATCATTGTTATTTCCTGATAGATACAATTTAAATACAATTAACACAGGACCTTTTAATCAGAAGTTTTTGCATGAGTTTAGTTTTGGGTTGCCTGGTGACAACACCATGCAGTTTAAGTTAATATATCAACAACAAAGAGAGTTCCAAACCTCTCTGCCAAGGTACTTATTTCCTACCCAGAAATGATTTGACATTGAAATAAAAAAGCATCTGCATCGAGCCTTTAAACATGATAGCTCAAACTTACAGACTACCATTCCGCAGAGTTAATGTTCTGAGTGATGTTAGACTCATGTCCCTCCCTCCTCTCGTGCTGCTTTATCTGTTCGTTTTTGAGTTGACAAGGTATCAGCCAAACCACTGAAACAACATCATCCACAGACAAACTCAAGAACTAGCCAATAAGTTGGTGCGGAAACAGGTGAGGCGCCAAGATGCACTCTGCTGCTCACCTAGAATGGCGATGACCTCATTGTCCTGGATGACCTCCAGTGACCCTGACACCAAGAAGCACAGGGTGTCGACGCTCTCTCCTGTGTGGAAGGTCAGGTCCCCGGGGGCACAGTGGATGGTCTGAAACTCCCCTGCTAGTGAGCGCAGGCAGCGGTCACTGGCCAGGCGGAACGCTGGGTGCTCACTGAACACTTTCCGGTTGAGGTGGACACAGATGTCAGCCCGCATGTCTTTAGGACAGATGGACAGCACCTGGAGATGGGGAGACAGACACCTGGCAATCAGGCTTTGGACAAGGGACATCAGGCTTTCAGGTCGTTTCTATTACTTTGCATGGTATAGTATGGGCTTCACCATCGTACTGAGCCATTAAGACATTGTGTATTCACATACATTAGAATCTAATGGGAGTCCTACAAACTTTCTGCAGGTATCTCTTCTCCTTCTAGGCGGAGCTCCTCTGTCCAGTGTCTGTGTTCTTTTGCCCATCTTAATCTTTTATTGGCCAGTCTGAGATATGGCTTTTTTTTGCAACTCTGCCTAGAAGGCCAGCATCCCGGAGTCGTCTCTTCACTGTTGATGTTGAGACTGGTGTTTTGCGGGAACTATTTAATGAAGCCGCCAGTTGAGGACTTGTGAGGCGTCCGTTTCTCAAACTAGACACTCTAATGTACTTGTTCTCTTGCTCAGTTGTGCATCGGGACCTCCCACTCCTCTTTCTATTCTGGTTAGAGACAGTTTGCGCTGTTCTGTGAAGAGAGTAGTACACAGCGTTGTATGAGATCTTCAGTTTCTTGGCAATTTCTCGCATGGAATAGTCTTCATTTCTCAGAACTAGAATAGACTGACGAGTTTCAGAAGAAAGTTTTGTTTCTGGCCATTTTGAGCCTGTAATCGAACCCACAAATGCTGATGCTCCAGATACTCAACTAGTCTAAAGAAGGCCTGTTTT
This sequence comes from Salmo trutta, assembly GCF_901001165.1. Lineage (NCBI taxonomy): Eukaryota > Metazoa > Chordata > Actinopteri > Salmoniformes > Salmonidae > Salmo > Salmo trutta. Next base: position 25,199,125 of record NC_042981.1, read on the forward strand.
ATTGCTTCTTTAAATCAGAACAACAGTTTTCAGCTGTGCTAACATAATTGCAAAAGGGTTTTCAAATGATCAATTAGCTTTTTAAAATTATTAACTTGGATTAGCTAACACAACGTGACATTGGAACACAGGAGTGATGGTTGATGATAATGGGTCTCTGTACACCTATGTAGATATTCCATAAAAAGTCAGCTGTTTCCAGCTACAATTGTAATTTACATCATGAACAATATCTACACTGTATGTCTATTCAAATTTGATGTTATTTTAAATGGACAAAAAATTGCTTTTCTTTCAAAAACAAGGACATTTCTAAGAACCTCAAACTTTTGAATGGTGGTGTATGTCCTGACTAAACTTCCACAACATGACGGTACTATCTATCATAGTAGTAGATGTGAGTTTGTCTTTCAAACAATCCTCTTGTACACAGCTAAAAGCTAGCTAGCTAACATTAGCCAAAGCAAGTTTTCTAGCTAGCTACTGATATTTCAACCTTAAATAACAGTACATATGAAGATGTAAAGTAGGCCTCAATTTTTATCTTAGTGTATAAGATATTGTTGAAAACAAGTCAAGGTTGGAACTGTTGCTGTTAAAATACAAGTAATCATTTTAAAACAGTTGAAGTTGGAAGTTTACATACACCTAAGCCAAATACATTTAAACTCAGTTTTTCACAATTCCTGACATTTAATCATTGTAAAAATTCCCTGTCTTAGGTCAGTTAGGATCACCACTTGATTTAAAAAATGTGAAATGTCAGAATAATAGTAGAGAGAATGATTTATTTCAGCTTCTATTTCTTTCATCACATTCCCAGTGGGTCAGAAGTTTACATGCACTCAATTAGTATTTGGTAGCATTGCCTTTAAATTGTTTAACTTGGGTCAAACGTTTTGGGTAGCCTTCCACAAGCTTACCACAATAAGTTGGGTGAATTTTGGCCAATTCCTCCTGACAGAGCTGGTGTAACGGAGTTTCTAGGCCTCCTTGCTCACACACACTTTTTCAGTTCTACCCACAAATGATCTATGGGATTAAGGTCAGGGCTTTGTGATGGCCACTCCAATACCTTGACTTGACTTTGTTGTCCTTAAGCCATTTTGCCACAACTTTGGAAGTATGCTTGGGGTCATTGTCCATTTGGAAGCCCCATTTGCGACCAAGCTTTAACTTCCTGACATGTTTCTTCAATATATCCACATAATTTTCCTGCCTCATGATGCCATCTATTTTGTGAAGTACACCAGTCCCTCCTGCAGCAAAGCACCCCCACAACATGATGCTGCCACCCCCGTGCTTCACGGTTGGGATGGTATTCTTCAGCTTGCAAGCATTCCCCTTTTTCTTCCAAACATAACGATGGTCATTATGGCCAAACAGTTCTATTTTTGTTTCATCAGACCAGAGGACATTTCTCCAAAAAGTACGATATTTGTCCTCATGTGCAGTTGCAAACCGTAGTCTGGCTTTTTTATGGCGATTTTGGAGCAGTGGCTTCTTCCTTGCTGAGCGGCCTTTCAGGTTATAGGTTATAGGACTCGTTTTACTGTGGATATATATACTTTTGTACCTGTTTCCTCCAGCATCTACACAAGGTCCTTTGCTGTTGCTCTGGGATTGATTTGCACTTTTCGCACCAAAGTACGTTCATCTCTAGGAGACAGAACGTGTCTCCTTCCTGAGCCGTATGACGGCTGCGTGGTCCCATGGTGTTTATACTTGTGTACTATTGTTTGTACAGATGAATGTGGTACCTTCAGGCATTTGGAAATTGCTCCCAAGGATCAACCAGACTTGTGGAGGTCTACAATTTTGGGATTTTCCCATGATGTCAAGCAAAGAGGCACTGAGTTTGAAGGTAGGCCTTGAAATACATCCACAGGTCACCTCCAATTGACTCAAATGATGTCAACATGGCTAACATGAGTAAAACATTTAAACGTGTTAATCCCCGCAAGGCTGCTGGCCCAGAAGGCATCCCTAGCCGCGTCCTCAAAGCTTGCGCAGACAAGCTGGCTGGTGTGTTTACAGACATATTCAATTGCTCCCTATCCCAGTCTGTTGTCCCCACATGCTTCAAGATGGCTACCATTGTTCCTGTACCCAAGAAGGCAAAGATGACTTAACTAAATGACAACCACCCCGTAGCACTCACTTCTGTCATCATGAAGTGCTTGAGAGACTAGTCAAGGATCATATCACCTCCACCTTAAAGACCACCCTAGACCCACTTCAGTTTGCATACCGCCCCAACAGGTCCACAGACGATGCAATCATCATCCCACTGCACACTGCCCTACCCCATCTGGACAAAAGGAATACCTATGTAAGAATGCTGTTCATTGACTACAGCTCAGCATTCAACACCATAGAACCCTCCAAGCTCATCAAGCTGGAGGCCCTGGGTCTCAACCCCGCCCTGTGCAATTGGGTCCTGGACTTTGACAGGCCGCCCCCAGGTGGTGAAGGTAGGAAACAACATCTCCACTTCGCTGACTCTCAACACTGGTGCCCCATAAGGGTGTGTGCTCAGCCCCCTCATGTACTCCCAGTTCACCCACGACTGCGTGACCATGCACGCCTCCAACTCAAATCATCAAGTTTGCAGACGACACAACAGTAGTGTGCTTGATTACCAACAATGACGAGACAGCCAACATGTCAGGAAGTTAAAGCTTGGTCGCAAATGGGTCTTCCAAATGGACAATGACCCCAAGCATACTTCCAAAGTTGTGGCAAAATGGCTTAAGGACAACAAAGTCAAGGTATTGGAGTGGCCATCACAAAGCCCTGACCTCAATCCCATAGAAAATGTGTAGGTAGAACTGAAAAAGTGTGTGTGAGCAAGGAGGCCTAGAAACCTGACTCCGTTACACCAGCTCTGTCAGGAGGAATTGGCCAAAATTCACCCAACTTATTGTGATAAGCTTGTGGAAGGCTACCCAAAACGTTTGACCCAAGTTAAACAATTTAAAGGCAATGCTACCAAATACTAATTGAGTGTATGTAAACTTCTGACCCACTGGGAATGTGATGAAAGAAATAGAAGCTGAAATAAATAATTCTCTCTACCATTATTCTGACATTTCACATTCTTAAAATAAAGTGGTGATCCTAACTGACAGAAATTGTGAAATACATTTCAACTGAGTTTTCGGCTAAGGTGTACGTAAACTTCTGACTTCAACTGTATATTTGTTAACACTGCAATGTTTTCATTTGTTGGCTTTATGTAAGCTATTTTTACATAGTTGTCAATGACAATATAAATTACGTTTTAGGTTTGTATCATTTTTAGATTAGATTTGGATAGACTTGATTAACCACAGCAATGATTTTGAGATATGAAGACATTATTATGAATTACATGACTGTCACAAATATGTGCATATGAAAACCATAACTGGAACACAGATTGGTAGAAATGGTAAGATAAATTGGCATTCAACAAGAGAAAGGTTGCCAACTCCTCGTGAAGCCCATTACCTGCAATTTCAGGAGAGTAATGGCAGAATCTGCGAAAGCCAGCAAGGACAGGAGGAGAATAGTTGGTTCAGGTTAAGTTTTTTTTTTTTCTCTGGTGCCTTCGAGGCATTTGTCTTATTTCATCAAACCATAAGCTTTAAGCATCAGACAAGCTTAATGCATATAGTTGATTTCATTAAAACGCATAGGATGTATCTATATATGAAAAATTACACTTGAATTTCTTTTGACCAATCGAAAGAACAGATTACTTTCGATCGACAAAGATTTTAAAAAATTGTCTGGGACAGCCCTATTGTGTGTTCTGCTATACCTCTGTGTGATGTGATCAGTTTATTCCAGTTCAGAATGAAAATGATTTCTTGTATATTACCAGCAACAGTTCCAACCTAGACAGATATGTAAGACTGTTATTAATGGGGGAAAATAAACAATTGTTATTTCTATAGGCATTTCATTGTTATTTGTTTTAGTCTATATTGCATTTGTTTTAGGCATAAGGGCATAATTAAATGTACTGATATTTACATGTTTTAATAAGCTTGGGTACCAGGAAACACAGAATTTCTAATTTGGGTCCGAGGCTGAAAAAGTGTAACACCTGCTCTAACCCCATGCAGCCCTCCTGTGCTTTAACCACACGGAGCCCTCCTGTGCTCTAACCCCAGGCAGCCCTTGTGTTAGATGTTATCACTCCGGGGTCCAAGCTCAGGGCCATGGCTCACCATCTCAGTGTCGATGCCCTTGGACATAGACCATGTGGAGACGATGGAGTCCATCAACCTCTCTCTCAGCTCATTGGGCACCTGGTAGAGCTTGAGGAAGTCCCTCACATCGGTCAGCATCTTGTGTTTGCGGTTGGTGTTGGTGTACATCTGCTGGAAGATGGTGGTCACATTTCCAAAGATGGCGGCGTACAGAAGAGCTGGAGAAGAAAGGAATACAGTTGTCATAAGATTAAATGAGCTGAAGTGAGTGGTAATGACAGGCAGGGCCGGTTCCAGGAATAAGCAACATAAGTGGTCGCTTAGGGCCCCCGGCCGCTAGGTAGCACCCGGAACTCAGTTTGGGTTTCAACATACTATTGAGAGTAAGAATATTATAATACACCAGTTGCAATATCAAAATGTGGTTATATAAACTAGTAATCCCAGCCAAATACAGACAGAGCACACAGAGAAAGTGCCCAAGGCCCTGACCTCCATGGGAACTCAATTGATTTTGTTAGTCATTCTCCCTCAGTGCTGTTTATGATGAGGGAGGAAGACATTCTTTTTTATGAGCATGGCCTTATTTCTGATTTCCTATGCCAGGTAATAGTGAAGGAGATTGATAATTCACTCTTGATAACTCATTGCTATATACCAATATACTGAATGATGGAGGCCCTCAAATTCTTCCTCTCCAACTGCTTAAGCGATGTGCCTACAAATTATATAATTGCGCTTGCACAATTAGTGCTTACTAAAAAATATAATATTTTATAAATTTTACTATCTACAGACTTTTGGAACAGAAATGGGAACTCCATTAGCTCCCAACTATGCAAGTCTATTTATGTGGAAATCGAACTGGATATTATTTACATTAATAATCCTAACAAAGATCATGTTAAATATTGGACCCGCTATATAGACGATTGCTTTATGATCTGGACGGGTTCCGAAATTAAATTAATATCTTAACTACACAATCAATTTCCTTCACTATAGAAAATAACATTAACTCTATACATTTCTTGGATGTACTTGTTACAAAGAAGGGACCATCTCTAAGTACGACAGTCTACAGAAAACCAACAGATTAAAGTACTATATTGACAACCCCCTAAAAAGAGGTTTACCAGCAAGCCAACTTCATAGACTGTGTTGCATCTGCGACAGAGGAAGAATATGATAGAAAATCAAATTCTTTCCTTAAGCGTTTTCGCTTGAGAGGATAACATTACCCCGATACCTGGCTTGATAAAGCTAAAAAATAAGTTCAAAGCTTGAACAGAAGTCAATTACTTAATAAATCCCAACAAAAACATAACAGTTGTTTTCTGTAAACTATATACTTACTTTCAATGATAGCCATAATGTCATCAAGTCTATTGTTATTAAACATTGGCACAAATTATCAGACTCCTCTTTAAATTCTGCTTTCCAGAATCCACCTATAAACGATCAAGAAATCTATCAAACATATTGGTTAAATCAGATGTGGTCAGAGAGAGAAAAGAGACGTTCATAAAAGGATGCTTCGCCTGTAGATATTGTTCCTCTTGTAGCACCATAAGGAAATGTTCTAACATTAGGACATATGAGATAAAGTCACGTACACCACCGTTCAAAAGTTCCGAGCCAATTAGAAATGTCATTGAAAGAAGAGCACATTTTTTGTCCATTAAAATAAAATCTAATTGATCAGAAATACAGTTTAGACATTGTTAATGTTGTAAATTACTATTGTAGCTGGAAACAGCTGATTTTTAATGGAATATCTACATAGGCGTACAGAGGCCCATTATCAGCAACCATCACTCCTGTGTTCCAATGGCATGTTGTGTTAGCTAATCCAAGTTTATCATTTTAAAAGGCTAATCGATCATTAGAAATTCCTTTTGAAATTATGTTAGCACAGCTGAAAACTGTTGTTCTAATTAACCTTTTGAGGATAGGGGGCAGTATTGAGAATTTTGGAAAAAATATTTTCCCATTTTTAACTGCCTCCTACACCAACTCAGAAGCTAGAATATGCATATTATTGTTCAGGTTTGGATAGAAAACACTCTGAATTTTCTAAAACTGTTTGAATGGTGTCTGTGAGTATAACAGAACTCCTATGGCAGGCAAAAACCTGACAAGGTTTCAAGCAGGAAGTACCCTGTCTGACAAGGAGTCGTGCGTCTTGCATCTTTTTATTGAAAAGTAAGGATCTTAGCTGTAACGTGACAATTCCCAGGGCTCCAATAGGCTCTCAGAACCCGCGAAAAACCTGAAGGTTTACGAGGGAGCCTCAGGCTGAAACACATTATCACCTTTTGTAAGTGGCTGCTCAGAGGACCTTTGAATGAGGCGCGTGCTCGAGTCGCTCCTGAGGAGAAATTTTATTCGGCTGTTTAGGCTCAATGCATACTCCCGGTCGGAATATTATCACTTATCTACGAGATAAATGGCATAAAAATTGGTTTTAAACAGCGGTTGACATGCTTCGAAGTACGGTAATGGAATATTTAGACATTTTTGTCACGCCAATGCGCCATGCGCGACACCGTGAAGAAGCATTCTGATAGTGTCTAGAACTCACGAACAAAACGTCGCTGTTTGGATATAACGATGGATTATTTGGGACCAAACCTACATTTGTTATTGAAGTAGAAGTCCTGGCAGTGTATTCTGACGAAGAACAAGCAAGGTAAGAACATTTTTCTTATAGGAAATGTGATTTTGGTGGAGGCTGACCTGGGTGGGTATCTAAATAGCTAGCCCTGTGATGCCGGGCTATGTACTTAGATTATTGCAAAATGTGCTTCATCCGAAAAGCTATTTTAAAATCGGACATATCGAGTGCATAGAGGAGTAATGTATCTATAATTCTTAAAATAATTGTTATGCTTTTTGTGAACGTTTATCGTGAGTAATTTAGCAAACTGTTAGTAAATTCCCCGGAAGTTTGCGGGGGTTATGCTTTTTCTGAACGTCACATGCTAATGTAAAAAGCTGTTTTTTGATATAAATATGAACTTCATTGAACAGACATGCATGTATTGTATAACACAATGTCCTAGGTGTGTCATCTGATGAAGATCATAAAAGGTTAGTGCTGCATTTAGCTGTGGTTTGGGTTTATGTGACATGATATGCTAGCTTGAAAAATGGGTGTCTGATTTTTTCTGGCTGGGCACTCTGCTGACATAATCTAATGTTTTGCTTTCGTTGTAAAGCCTTTTTGAAATCGGACAGTGGGGTTAGATTAACGAGATTCTTGTCTTTAAATAGCTGTAAAATAGTCATATGTTTGAGAAATTGAAGTAATAGTATTTCTAACGATTCAAAAATCGCGCCACTGGATTTCAGTGGCTGTTACGTAGGTGGGACGAGTTCGTCCCACATGCGCCAGAGAGGTTAAAGAAGCAATAAAACTGGCCTTCTTTAGACTAGTTGAGTATCTGGAGCATCAGCATTTGTGGGTTCGATTACAGGCTCAAAATGGCTAGAAACAAAGAACTTTCTTCTGAACCACATCAGTCTATTCTTGTTCTGGGAAATGAAGGCTATTCCATGCGAGAAATTGCCAAGAAACTGATGATCTTGTACAACGATGTGCACTACTCCTTTCACAGAACAGCGCAAACGGGCTCTAACCAGAATAGAAAGAGGAGTGGGAAGTCCCGGTGCACAACTGAGCAAAAGGACAAGTACATTGTTAATCATTGCAATCTACTGCAAAGATAGCCTGCAGAGTTCTGTATTACTATCCAAGTCTGTACCCAAACAATTCGAGCTTCTACTTCTAAAAATGCACCTTTCCAGAAACAGTCTCTCACTGTTGCCGCTTGCTATAGACCTCCCTCTGCCACCAGCTGTGCCCTCAATACCATATGTGAATTGATTGCCCCCCATCTATCTTCTGAGCTCGTGCTACTAGGTGACCTAAACTGGGACATGCTTAACACCCCGGCCATCCTACAATCTAAGCTTGATGGCCTCAATCTCACACAAATGATCAATGAACCTACCAGGTACAACCCCAAATCCGTAAACACGGGCACCCTCATAGATGTCATCCTAACTAACTCGCCCTCCAAATACACCTCTGCTGTTTTCAATCAAGATCTCAGCGATCACTGCCTCATTGCCTGCATCCTTAATGGGTCTGCGACCAAACGACTTCTGCGAGCAGGCCTTTCTAATCGACCAGTCAGTAGATGATGCCTGGTTATTCTTTAAAAGTGCTTTCCTCACCATCTTAAATAAGCATGCCCTACTCAAAAAATGTAGAACTAGGAATAGATATGGTTCACTGATTGGTTCACTTCAGACCTGTCTGCCCTTGACCAGTACAAAAACATCTTGTGGCGTTCTGCATTAGCATCGAATAGCCCCCGTGATATGCAACATTTCAGGGAAGTTAGGAACGAATATACACAGGTATTTGGAAAAGCTAAGGCTAGCTTTTTCAAACAGAAATTTGCATCCTGTAGTACTAACTGAAAAAAGTTCTGGGACATTGTAAAGTCCATGGAGAATAAGAGCACCTCCTCCCAGCTGCCCACTGCTCTGAGGCTAGGAAACACTGTTACCACCGATAAATTCACTATAATTGAGAATTTCAATAAGCATTTCTCTACGGCTGGCCATGCTTTCCACCTGGCTACCCCTACCCCGGTCAACTGCCCGGCACCCTCCACAGCAACCCGCCAAAGCCCCCACCATTTCTCCTTCACCCAAATCAAGATAGCTGATGTTCTGAAAGAGCTGCAAAATCTGGACCCATACAAATCAGCCGGGCTAGACAATCTGGACCCTCTCTTTCTAAAATGATCTGCCGAAATTGTTGCAACCCCTATAACTAGCCTGTTCAACCTCTCTTTCGTATCGTCTGAGATCCCCAAAGATTGGAAAGCTGCCGCGGTCATCCCCCTCTTCAAAGGGGTTGACACTCTAGACCCAAACTGCTACAAACCTATATCTATCCTACCCTGTCTTTCTAAGGTCTTCGAAAGCCAAGTTAACAAACAGATTACCGACCATTTCGAAACCCACGCACCTTCTCCGCTATGCAATCTGGTTTCAGAGCTGGTCATGGGTGCAACTCAGCCACGCTCAAAGTCCTAAACGACATCATAACCGCCATCGATAAGAGACATTACAGTGCAGCCATATTCATCGACCTGGCCAAGGCTTTCGACTCTGTCAATCACCACATTCTTATTGGCAGACTCGACAGCCTTGGTTTCTCAAATGATTGCCTCGCCTGATTTACCAACTACTTCTCTGATAGAGTTCAGTGTGTCAAATCGGAGGGCCTGTTGTCCGGACATCTGGCAGTCTCTATTGGTGTGCCACAGGGTTCAATTCTCTTGCTGCTGGTGATTCTCTGATACACCTCTACGCAGACGACACCATTCTGTATACTTCTGGCCCCTCTTTGGACACTGTGTTAACTAACCTCCAGACGAACTTCAACGCCATACAACTCTCCTTCCGTGGCCTCCAACTGCTCTTAAACCCAAGTAAAACTAAATGCATGCTATTCAATCGATCACTGCCCGCACTTGCTCGCCTGTCCAGCATCACTACTCTGGACGGCTCTGACTTAGAATACGTGGACAACTACCTGGGTGTCTGGTTAGACTATAAAATCTCTTTCCAGACTCACATTAAGCATCTCCAATGCAAAATTAAATCTAGAATCGGCTTCCTATATCGCAACAAAGCATCCTTCACTCATGCTGCCAAACATACCCTCGTATAACTGACCATCCTACCGATCCTCGACTTCGGTGATGTAATCTATAAAATAGCCTCCAACGCTCTACTCAACAAACTGGATGCAGTCTATCACAGTGCCATCCGTTTTGTCACCAAAAGCCCCATACACTACCCACCATTGCGACCTGTACACTCTCGTTGGTTGGCCCTCGCTTCATACTCGTCGCCAAACCCACTGGCTACAGGTTATCTACAAGTCTCTGCTAGGTAAAGCCCCGCCTTATCTCAGCTCACTGGTCACCATAGCAGCACCCACTCGTAGCACGCGCTCCAGCAGGTATATCGCACTGGTCACCCCCAAAGCCAATTCCTCCTTTGGTCTTCTTTCCTTCCAGTTCTCTGCTGCCAATGACTGGAACGAACTGCAAAACTCTCTGAAGCTGGAGACTCATATCTCCCTCACTAGCTTTAAGCACCAGCTGTCAGAGCAGCTCACAGATCACTGCACCTGTACATAGCCCATCTGTAAACAGCCCAGCTACCTTCCTCATCCCCATACTGTATTTACTTATTTACCTTGCTCCTTTGCACCCCAGTATCTCTACTTGCACATTCATCTTCTGCACATCTACCATTCCAGTGTTTAATTGCTATATTGTAATTACTTCGCCACCATGGCCTATTTATTGCCTTAACTTACCTCATTTGCACGCACTGTATATAGACTTTTGTTTTCTTTTGTTCTACTGTATTATTGACTGCATGTTTTGTTTACTCCATGTGTAACTCTGTGTTCTTGTATGTGTCGAATTGCTATGCTTTATCTTGGCCAGGTCGCAGTTGCAAATGAGAACTTGTTCTCAACTAGCCTACCTGGTTAAATAATAAAAAAAATAATGTAATTAGAGTGTCTAGTTTGAGAAACAGACCCCTAACAAGTCCTCAAATGGCAGCTTCATTAAATAGTACACGCAAAAAAAAAAAAAACGTCAACAGTGAAGAGGCGACTCCGGGATGCTGGCCTTCTAGGCAGAGTTGCAAAGAAAAAGCCATATCTCAGACTCGCCAATAAAAATAAAAGATTAAGATGGGCAAAAGAACACAGACACTAGACAGAGGAACTCCGCCTAGAAGGCCAGCATCCCGGAGTTGCCTCTTCAATGTTGACTTTGAGACTGGTGTTTTAAGTAGAGGTCGACTGATGAATCGGAACGGCCGATTAATTAGGGACGATTTCAAGTTGTCATAACAATCGGTAATTGGCATTTTTGGACACCGATTACATTGCACTCCACGAGGAGACTGCGTGGCGGACTGGCTACCTGTTATGCGAGTGCGGCAAGGAGCCAAGGTAAGGTGCTAGCTAGCATTAAACTTATCTTATAAAAAAAAATCCTAACATAATCACTAGTTAACTAGTGAGACTAGCAGAGTCAGGATATATGCAACAGTTTGGGCCGCATGGCTCGTTGCGAACTAATTATGACTTAACAATGAAGGTTGTGCAATATAACAGCAATATTTAGACTTAGGGATGCCACCCATTAGATAAAATACGGAAAGGTTCCGTATTTCACTGAAAGAATAAACGTTTTGTTTTCGAAATTATAGTTTCCGGATTTGACCATATTAATGACCTAAGGCTCGTATTTCTGTGTGTTATTATATTATAATTAAGTCTATGATTTAATAGAGCAGTCTGACTGAGTGGTGGTAGGCAGCAGCAGGCTCGTAAGCATTCATTCAAAAAGCACTTTTCTGCATTTGCCAGCAGCTCTTCGCTGTGCTTCAAGCATTGCACTGTTTATTACTCAAAGCCTATCAACTCCCGAGATTAGGCTGGCAATACTAAAGTACCTATTAGAACATCCAATAGTCAAAGCTTTATGAAATACAAATCGTATAGAGAGAAATAGTCATATAACTACAACCCAAAACTTCTTACCTGGGAATATTGAAGACTCATGTTAAAAGGAACCACCAGCTTTCATATGTTCTCATGTTCTGAGCAAGGAACTTAAACGTTAGCTTTTTTTACATGGCACTTTTACTTTCTTCTCCAACACTGTGTTTTTGCATTATTTAAACCAAACTGAACATGTTTCATTATTTATTTGACACTAAATAGATTTTATTGATGTATTATATTAAGTTAAAATAAGTGTTCATTGTTCATTCAGTATTGTTGTAATTGTCATTATTACAATAATTGTCATTATTATAATTGTCATTATTATATATATTATTATAAAAATTGGCCGATTAATCGGTATCGGCTTTTTGGTCCTCCAATAAATCGGCATCGGCGTTGAAAAATCATAAATCTGTCAAACTCTAGTTTTAAGGGTACTAATTGAATGAAGCTGCCACCTGGGGCAACTGATTTGTGACTTGCCCTTCGTGCCCGCTATCATACTCCATAATTCTGTATCTCTTTGTGACTCATTTGTATACAGGTAGATCATAGAGGCCACATTTCTGATTGGCAGATGAGTGGCAAACCTGATTAGAAGAACCTGCTGCTCATCTGTTGTTCTTTACAAATGCTGTTTTTAATTAAAGCAAATTGTACCTACACACTGAAGAAGGCAGTAAAGCCGAAACGTCTGTGTACGCTTACCCTGATGCAGAAAAAAAATGAAATTTGAATAATCAAGGTGACAGACATTGACACATTCAATACCACCTTGCACACTCTTGCCTGAATCTAGCTGATCTAGGGTGTAATTATTAGTCAAACAGTTGCAAACGATCGTTTCTGTTGGACAAATTCAGGTATGTTTATCACTGTTTCGTTCCATTTGCTTCTGTTTAAGAAACGTTTTTCAACAGAATTGGCAGAATGAATACACCCCTGATCACACGCAAACACAGTTCACTTTCATAGAAGCCACATACAAATAGCATGGTCCCTTTGATAGTTGTATAATTCCTTCTCACATCTATGCGCTCTCCTCCTCTCACCTTTTCCCTACGCTTGTTCATTTTAGTGCACAGCACATCAGCAGTCTGTGACCAGGCGAAAAACCTTTCCAAGCCCAACCTTCATATCATAATCGCTACACACAGCCTATATCGTAGTCACCATATAACGTCATTGTCAACATAGCTACTAGAAGTAACGTGCTAGTAAACCCGCTACAATCATGCAGTACAGTGTACAGTCAGCAGCTCAGCAGTTACACCGGCGGACCCTGGTGACAACACATTAATAAAAACAAAAGCTTACCTTGACTTGGAAGAATTCCAGTGTTGGATATCCATAGCCGGCTAACTAATATAGCATCACTCTCTCTGTTTGAGCCGGGTGTTTTAGTAGGATAAACTATCTAGCTGCATTCTCTAGCTAAGAAAATTAAAAATATATATATTATGAAATATATATATGTTTTAGTGTCTTCTTCGCCTTCATTTTTCCAACACCATCATTAAGTTTGCTGACGACACAACAGTGGTAGGCCTGAACACCAACAACGATGAGACGGCCTATGGGGAGGAGGTCAGAGAACCGGCAGTGTGGTGCCAGGACAACAACCTCTCCCTCATTGTGAGCAAGACAAAGGAGCTGATCGTGGACTACAGGAAAAGGTGGTCCGAACAGGCCCCCATTAACATTGACGGGGCTGTAGTGGAGCGGGTTGAAAGTTTCAAGTTCCTTGGTGTCCACATCACCAACAAACTATCATGGTCCAAACATACCAAGACAGTCGTGAAGAGGGCACGACAAAACCTTTTCCCCCTCAGGAGACTGAAAAGATTTGGCATGGATCCTTAGATCCTCAAAAGGTTCTACAGCTGCACCATCGAGAGCATCCTGACCAGTTGCATCACCTTCTGGCATGGTAACTGCTCGGCATCTGACCGTAAGGCGCTACAGAGGGTAGTGCGAACGGCCCAGTACATCACTGGGGCCAAGCTTCCTGCCATCCAGGACCTATATAATAGGCAGTGTCAGAGGAAAGCACATAAAATTGTCAGAAACTCCAGTCACCCAAGTTATAGACAATTTTCTCTGCTACCACACGGCAAGCGGTACCGGAGCTTCAAGTCTAGGACCAAAAGGCTCCTCAACAGCTTCTACCCCCAAGCCATAAGACTGCTGAACAATTAATAAAATTGGCCACTGGACAATTTACACTGACCCCTCCCCCCCTTTTGTACACTGCTGCTACTTGCTGTTTATTATCTATACATAGTCACTTCACCCCCACCTACATGTACAAATTACCTCAACTAACCTGTACCCCCGCATACTGACTCGGTACAGGTGCCCCCTGTATAAAGCCTCGTTATTGCTATTCTTAGTGTCTTACTTTTTATTTTAGTCTATTTGGTAAATATTTTCTTAACTCTTCTTGAACTGCACTGTTGGTTAAGGGCTTGTAAGTAAGCATTTCACGGTAAAGTCTACACTTGTTGTATTTGGCCATGTGACAAATAAAGGTTGATTTGAATATGGGCCCTAGAAGAAAGATGTTGCCCAATACCTTTCACAGTAGTCATTTTACCACAGAACCCTAGAGCAGGGGTAGGAAACCCTGTTCCAGACGTGCTGCAGGTACTGAAGGATTTTGTGCCAACTAGGCACCACACCAGGAGTGCGTTCAGTTCTCTTGAATGTTTGCTACTTTGAGGAACGGTTTGTACTGAACGTCACGTTTTCCCAAAACATTATTGTACGTTCTTGAACAGACTTTGAGATACATTTGATCCGTTCGGTGGGTGTGCGGCTTGTAGCAATAAGTGATGTAATTAAAGGGCTGCAGTGTATTTTGAACCCACAACCCAACCTTTCCGTGTTTTTCAACTAGTCGTTCAGTACAGCAATTGAAAGTTCTATTATGTTTTAATGTACTGAACGCAGCCCTGACCAACTAAACGAATTGATCAATCAAATGTATTTATAAAGCCCTTCTTACATCAGCTGATGTCACAAAGTGCTGTACAGAAACCCAGCCTAAAACACCAAACAGCAAGCAATGCAGGTGTAGAAGCTAGTTTTTCTAGGAAAAACTTCCTAGAAAGGCCAAATTGATCAGTTCAGTGCCTAAATTCAACACACCTGGTTGCCTACCCCTACCCTAGAGGTATTAGTCAATGCTTATTTTTAATTTAACCTTTATTTAACTAGGAAAGTCAGTTAAGAACAAATTCTCCGGCCAAACCCGGACGACGCTGGGCCAATTGTGCGCCGCCCTATGGGACTCCCAATCATGGCCGGATGTGATTCAGCCTTGATTCGAACCAGGGACTGTAGTGACGCCTCTTGCACTGAGATGCAGTACCTTTGACCGCTGCGCCACTCGGGAGCTGAATATTGTATGCGAATTTCCATATATCAATGACACTAACAAAAAGGTTAAATTGTTCAGCAACATGTGTAGTAAATGCTAACATGGCTTTGGTGATGAAAGGTACATAATGCATATATTGTCATCAGGCCACTGCATGCTGTGACATGGACCTGGATAGTGACACATCCTTCTGTCATACTGAACGCCGCCCAGTCAAATGCAATCAATTAACACGTTGTGGCATTGATCAACCAATGGTGTGTTAGATACCACCCTCATACGTTTGCTTGACACCCCTCATTATCATATTGGAGGACAGAAATAAATAAATCATATAAATGAATAAAATGAACGAAAGAGGGAAAGAAAGGTTATTGATGGATTCAATAAAATGTTGTTTTTATTGCTCTCGTATTCTCAGTTTGTCAGTGTCAAAGAAGCCTGTCATTTGGATCATTTGTGAGGTATAAAAAAGATTCTGCTTGAGTTTCCAGTCATCTAAAATCATGAATAATTGCATTAAATGCATTTCTTTCCCATGTGTAAACTTCTGCAATCACCTTGAGGCTACTGCTCTATGACAGTACGCAAAAGAGATGATAATGCATGCAATGCTTTATTATGAAGGCGATTCTTTTTTCATCCGTTCCGGTACCTTAGAGGCCAACCAGGTCACCTTCATCTCTGGCTCACTTTTTGTTCCGGCACCTCCAAATGTACAAATTAAGCACTGTGCATACTTCTGAAGGCAATACTTACCGGTCCTTGAATAATGGTGAGCAGGTACATCCTGTAACAGCCCTATGAACAAAGGTTGAAATGCAGCCAGAGTGCCTGACCCCCACTGTCTGCAATTATACTTAACCTCTTATTGGCACCTTTTTTTAAATGTTCGCCTAAAATGACATACCCAAATCTAACTGACTGTAGCTCAAGCCCTGAAGCAAGGATATGCATATTCTTGGTACCATTTGTAAGGAAACACTTTGAAGTTTATGGAAATGCGAAAGGAATGTAGGAGAATATAACACATTAAATCTGGTAAAAGATAATACAAAGAAAAAGTCAACCCTTTTTTTGTATTTCTTTTGTACCATCATCTTTGAAATGCAAGAGAAAGGCCATAATGTATTATTCCAGCCCAAGTGCGATTTAGATTTTGGCCACTAAATGGCAGCAATGTATGTGCAGTTTTAGACTGATCCAATGAACGATTGCATTTCTGTTCAAACTGATGTATCAAGACTGCCCAAATTTATGGAATAGTCTGCCTACCCATGTGAGAGACGCAGACTCAGTCTCAACCTTTAAGTCTTTACTGAAGACACATCTCTTCAGTAGGTCCTATGATTAAGTGTAGTCTGGCCCAGGGGTGTGAAGGTGAACAGAAAGGCTGGAGCAACGAACCGCCCTTGCTGTCTCTGCCTGGCCGGTTCCCCTCCCTCCACTGGGATTCTCTGCCTCAACCCCTATTACAGGGGCTGAGTCACTGGCTTACTGGTATTCTTCCATGCCGTCCCTGGGAGGGGTGCGTCACTTGAGTGGGTTGAGTCACTGACGTGGTCTTCCTGTCTGGGTTGGCGCCCCCCCTTGGGTTGTGCCGTGGCGGAGATCTTTGTGGATTATACTCGGCCTTGTCTCGGGATGGTAAGTTGGTGGTTGGAGATATCCCTCCAGTGGTGTGGGGGCTGTGCTTTGGCAAAGTGGGTGGGGTTATATCCTACCTGTTTGGCCCTGTCCGGGGGTTTTATTGGATGGGGCCACAGTTTCTCCTGACCCCTCCTGTCTCAGCCTCCAGTTTTTATGCTGCAGTAGTTTGTGTCAGGGAGCTAGTGTCAGTCTGTCACATCTGGAGTATTTCTCTTGTCTTTTCCGGTGTCCTGTGTGAATTTAAATATGCTCTCTCTAATTCTCTTTCTCTCTTTCTCTCTTTCTCAGAGGACCTGAGCCCTAGGACCATGCCTCAGGACTACCTGGCTTGATGACTCCTTGCTGTCCCCAGTCCACCTGGCCGTGCTGCTGCTCCAGTTCCAACTGTTCTGCCTGCGGCTATGGAACCCTGACCTGTTCACCAGACGTGCTACCTGTCCCAGACCTGCTGTTTTCAACTCTCTAGAGACAGCAGGAGCGGTAGAGATACTCTCAAAGATCGGCTATGAAAAAGCCAACTGACACTTACTCTTGTGTTACTGACTTGTTGCACCCTCCACAACTACTATGATTATTATTATTTGACCATGCTGGTCATTTATGAACATTTGAACATCTTGGCCATGTGCTGTTATGATCTCCACCCGGCACAGCCAGAAGAGGACTGGCCACCCCTCATAGCCTGGTTCCTCTCTAGGTTTCTTCCTAGTTTTTCCTAGCCACCGAGCTTCTACACCTGCATTGCTTGCTGTTTGGGGATTTAGGCTGGGTTTCTGTACAGCACTTTGAGATATCAGATGATGTAAGAAGGGCTATATAAATACATTTGATTTGATGTGCCTAATTTATTTATTAATAACTTTTCATATTCAAAACTGTGCACTCTCCTTAAACAATAGCATGGCATTCTTTCACTGTAATAGCTACTGTAAATTGGACAGTGCAGTTAGATTAACAAGAATTTAAGCTTTCTGCCAATATCAGATATGCCTATGTCCTGGGAAATGTCCTTGTTACTTACAACCTCATGCTAATCTCATTAGCCTACATTAGCTCAACCGTCCCGCAGGGGACCCATCCTGCATGATTACATTTTCCCCCACTGCGAGTCAGACTGCAGACTCTACGCTTTCAGCACCGCATAAATCACTGTGAGAAATAAAACAATTACAATAAAAAAAGTGATTGCCAGTTTGGGTCGATGGGAAATAAGAATCACAAATAAATGAGTCAGGGAGATAGCCCACAGGGACGATTTGAACAGTGATAATTATGGAAATGATGTGAGAATCAGTACAAAAGCAACTTCTAGGTAATTTGAATGGAGAAAAACTGGTGATTTTGGTTAGTAACAGTAGAGGTTCAACTCTACTATGAAACACCTGCAGAATATCCCTTTTACACACCCACACTTGTGCTAGGTCCCCCTGACCCGTTGCCATCGCAACATGTCCAAATATACCACCATGCCATTAATGTTTCCATGGAGTGCATTCAATTAGAAAAGGAATTTCAGTAGGAGAATACAACGAAGAAAAATGAGGTATGAAGAGACAGGTCTTTTCAACCTACTTAGCCCTGTGATACAAGTTACCACAGCCAACATGCTGTGCTCCTAGAGAAAGGAGAGCCTAAACTCAGTTGCAAAATTATCGCATCAATTCATGCGATTTATAGTGATATGGATTTTTTCCATATCACCCAGCCAGCTCTACTCTTTACTATCAGTTATCTCCCTGGAACAGCTGCCGACCCAACCAACCAACACCATGGAGAAGAAAAAACAACAAAGCCCATTTACTTACATCCCACTATCATCATGGCCACAGAGAAGATCTTCTCTCTGTCCGTGGTGGGGGCGATGTTGCCGAACCCGATGGTGGTCAGACTGGTCATGGTGAAGTACAGAGAGGCGATGTACAGAGAGTTTTTCCCAGGGCCGCCCTCCCATTGGCCTGAGCCACTGGCATTGTAGGAGTACGGCGAGCCGAGGTTGATGGCTAAGTGATAGAGCCAGCTGTCCGTCCTGATGTTGTTGGTGACCTCGTCGATGACCTCGTAGTGTCCAATGCTGTACCAGATGCAGGCCATCCAGTGGGCCACCAGGCCAAACACACACATCAGTAAGACCAGTACAGCTGCTCCATACTCCAAGTAGTGTTCCAGTTTATGGGTCACCCGGCCTAGATGCAGCAGGCGCACCGCCTTCAAATAACTGAACAGTCTGCGAATACCCTGCAAGAGACACAGAGAGGGAACATGGTAAAGGGTTAGTTAGGGTCAGGGTCATTGGGCAAAACTACATGATATGTGTTGACATGTAGCACTAACCCCCTTCCGCCCTCAAATTAGCATGATGTAATCAACCCAACTGGACCTGGGGTACAAAAACATGGATACATTTCCATCTCAGTAAATGTCATCTAAATAAGGCTAAACAATGTTCTATGAGTGGAGCTGAATAGGATAAAAGTAGTCATAATTGCAGCTTTCCCACTAGTTTATAAAACAGAATATATTGCCTCAAAAAAACTGAATACAGATGTAATTTAGCCTTCATATCTCACTTCACACAAAATTGATGTCTCTGAATCAAACAGCTCATCTTGCATTCAGAGATCTCTCTTCTGATGTAAGCAACACATGTTCTCCAAAGTGCTTGTGTTCTGTCTCTGTAATAACACAATTTTCCCAGAGAGGACACAAAAGCAGTTGGCTGAGAAAACAAGCAGACAACAAACAAAAGGATTCTGCTAATATGGAAAAGAGGAAAAATACTCTAGTAGCTTGCATCGTGTAAATTGTGCTACTGTATCTACATTATCTCTGCACAAACTGAAGCACAGGTGGAAGGCAGGGGAGTCTCCACAAGGCAACAACATCCAGAGATTGTAAACATTTCACTAACATGAATCTCCATACGCTGCTTTTATCAGATGAAGTATTGCAGCAACATGAAAGTACATAAAAGACAAATGTTCTATCCACTAATATGACATTAAAGAAGTCAGTGGAGGAGCTGTACTGTAGCTGTGGGCAGCTCTTACTAACATGCCACCATCCCCATCATCGCCTCCCCTCTGTCCCTCTTCTCATCTCTCCTCTCATCCCCTCTTCTCTCACAGCATCAAAGGCTTCCCCTGAGACCCCAGCTCAGCTCATGATAAATTCCCTTTATTTAACTTCATTGGGGTAGGGGGCAGTATTTTGACGTCCGGATGAAAAGCGTGCCCGAAGTAAACTGCCTGCTACTCAGGCCCAGAAGGTAGGATATGCATATTATTAGTAGATTTGGATAGAAAACACTCTGACATTTCTAAAACTGTTTGAATGATGTCTGTGAGTATAACAGAACTCATATGGCAGGCAGAAACCTGAGAAAAAGTCCAACCATGAAGTGTGGAAATCTGAGGTTTGTAGTTTTTCATGTGATTTCCTATCTAATACAGTGTCTGTGGGGTCATTTTGCACTTCCTAAGGCTTCCACTAGATGTCTTTAGAACGTTCTTAGAACGTCTTTCGAACGTTGTTTCATGCTTCTACTGTGAATGGGGAGAGAATAAGAGCCATTGGAATCAGATGACTGAGAAAATGACAGGAGCTCAGACAGGCGCGCGCCCGTGAGAGTTAGGTGTGTTCCTTTTCATTTCTGAAGACAATGGAATTGTCCGGTTGGAATATTATTGAAGATTTATGATAAAAACATTGTAAAGATTGATGCTATACATCGTTTGACATGTTTCTACGAACTGTAATATAACTTTTTTCACTTTGTCTGAACTTACTGCGCTTTGGACATAAAGGATGGACTTTATCGAAACAAAACAAACATTTATTGTGGAACTGGGATTCCTGGGAGTGCATTCCGATGAAGATCATCAAAAGGTAAGTGAATATTTATAATGTTATTTGTGACTTCTGTTGACTCCAAAATGGCGGGTATCTGTATGGCTTGTTTTGATGTCTCAGCGCTGTACTCAGATTATTGCAAAGTGTACTTTCGCCAGTAAAACCTTTTTGAAATCTGACACAGCGGTTGCATTAAGGAGAAGTGTATCTATAATTATTTAAATAACAGTTGTATATTTTATCAACGTTTATGATGAGTATTTCTGTAAATTGATGTGCTCATTCACCGGAAGTTTTGGGAGGCAAAACATTTCTGAACATTACACGCCAATGTAAAATGGAGTTTTTGGATATAAAAATTAACTTTATCGAGCAAAACATACATGTATTGTGTAACATGAAGTCCTATGAGTGCCATCTGATGAAGATCATCAAAGGTTAGTGATTCATTTTAACTGCATTTCTGGTTTTTGTGACGCCTCTCCTTGCTTGGAAAATGGCTGTGTGGTTTTTCTTGTCTAGGCGCTGTCCTAACATAATCTAATGTTATGCTTTCGCCGTAAAGCCTTTTTGAAATCGGACACTGTGGTTGGATTAACAAGAAGTGTATCTTTAAAATGGGATATAATAGTTGTATGTTTGAGAAATTTGAATTATGAGATTTTTGTTGTTTTGAATTTGGCGCCCTGCTATTTCACTGGCTGTTGGCGAGTGTGTCCCGCAGGTGGGGCACAGAGAGGTTAACTATCAATGCGAGAGAGGCGCGCCGATGTTTTTTAACGTTTATATAACTAGGCAAGTCACTTAAGAACAAATTCTTATTTTACAATGATGGCCTACCCCGGCCAAACCGTCCCCTAACCAAGAAAAGGCTGAGACAATTGTGCACCGCCCTATGGGACTCCCGATCACGGCCGGTTGTGATACAGCCAGGGATCGAACCAGGGTCTGTAGTGATGCCTTTAGCACTGAGATGCAGTGCCTTTGACCACTGCGCCATGCTAGAGCCTACATCATTGCTCCTGAGACATTGGCTATCGGGATGTAGTAAGCTGTTTACCAGGTATCATGCTTCTTATATCATTATACCTGTGCGCAAAATTAGCCTAATGCTAACCCGAACCCCGCCAGATAGCCTTAGTGCTAGGCTAATGCTAACCCTAAACTGATCAGGCCCACACTGGTAAACCCTAGAGAGGCACACAAACCTAAACTAATATACAGCAGGAGACTATTCATCTATTGTATCCTGAACAGACACCAATACAAGACATAATTCACCCCTTCACGCCAGCTTCAAGTAACAGCAGGGAACCTCCCAATCTAGCCACCTGGGCACCTCAGCCATTAATACAGCAAACATGTATTTTATATAACATATATACACTGAGTGTAGAAAACATTAAGAACACTTGCTCTTTCCATGACAGACTGACCAGGTGAATCCTGGTGAAAGCTAGGATCCCTTATTGATGTCACTTGTTAAATCCACATGAATCAGTGAAGATGAAAGAGAGGAGGTTAAAGAAGGATTTTTAAGTCTTGAGACCACTGAGAGATCAAATCAAATGTTATTTGACATGCGCCGAATACAACAGGTGAAGAAGACCTTACACTGAAATGTTTACTTACAAGCCCTTAACCAACAACTCAGTTAAGAAAAATAAGTGTTAAGTAAAAAATAAAAACAACAAATAATTAAAGAGGAGCAGTAAAATTATGTAGTTAATGGCGCCGGAGGATACGGCTGCCGTTTTACGGTCCCCTAACCAATTGTGCTATTGTGTGTGTTTTTTCACGTTATTTGTCAATTATTTTATACATAACGTTTCTGCCAACGTCTCTTATGACCGACAAGAGCTTCTAGATATCAGGACAGCGATTACTCACCACGTACTGGAAGATGATTTTTTCTTTAACGAGTCGGATGCAAAGGATTTACTCCAGACACCCGACAAGGCCCTCATCCCCCTCGTTCGCAGAAGAATGGAGACGGAGATATTGGGGACGTAGGTCTGGGTGCATTGTAGGGCGAGTGGGTAATCTGCCTTTACCATCGGTCCTATTAACCAACGTACAATCACTGGATAATAAAATAGAGTAAATACGAGCATGTATATCCTACCAACGGGACATTAAAAACTGTAATATCTTATGTTTCACTGAGTCGTGGCTGAACGACAACATGAATAACATACAACTGGCGGGTTTTACGCTTTTTCGGCAGGATATAACAGCTGCCTCTAGTAAGACAAGGGGTGTCGGTCTATGTATATCTGTAAATGGCTGGTGCATGAAATCTAAGGAAGCCTCAAGGTTTTGCTCATGTGAGGTAGAGTATCTCATGATAAGCTGTAGACCACACAATTTACCAAGAGTTTTCATCTATATTCTTCGTAGCTGTCTATTTACTACCACAAACTGATGCTGGTACTAAGACCGCACTCAATGAGCTGTATACGACCATAAGCAAACAGGAAAACGCTCATCCAGAGGTGGCGCTCCTAGTGGACTTTAATGCAGGGAAACTTAAATCCGTTTTACCTAATTTCTACCAGCATGATAAATGTGCAACGAGAGAGGAAAAAAAAAGAAACAAAAAAAACCTACACCACCTTTACTCCACACACAGAGCTGCGTTGTCATGACTCCCGCCGAAGTCGACCCCTCTCCTTGTTCGGGCGGCGTTCGGCGGTCGACGTCACCGGCTTACTAGTTGCCAACGATCGATGTTTCACTGTTCGTTTGGTTTTGTCTTTATTGTGTACACCTGTTTTGATTTTCCCTAATTATGTTCATTATTTAAACCTCTGTATTTCCTGTTTGTCTTGTCGGTAATTGTTTCCTGTTGTGTGTGAACGGAGGTGTTTTCTCTGCGATATGTATTGTCCTCGGAGAAGATTTATTGATTATTAAAGTAAACACGTTTGTTTACATTGATCCCTGTGTCCTGCGCCTGACTCCTCTACTTCTCCTAAAGATATTCATGACATGCGTACAAATCTCTCCCTCCATTTATCCTCCTGATTCCTGCTTACAAGCAAAAACTAAAGCAGGAAGCACCAGTGACTCGGTCAACAAAAAAGTGGTCAGATGAAGCAGATGCTAAGCTACAGGACTGTTTTTCTAGCTCTGATTGGAATATGTTCTGGGATTCTTCCGATGGCATTGAGGAGTGCACTCCTTGAAAGCGGCAGCTCTAGCCTTTAGCTCAGCGCGGATGTTGCCTGTAATCCATGGCTTCTGGTTGGGGTACGTACAGTCACTGTGGGGACGACGTCATCAATGCACTTTTTGATGAAGCCAGTGACTGATGTGGTGCACTCCTCAATGCCATCGGAAGAATCCCAGAACATATTCCAATCAGAGCTACAGTCCTGTAGCTTGTCATCTGCTTCATCTGACCACTAACCTGGAAGCTTATAAGACATCCTGCAATGCCCTCCGACGAACCATCAAACAGGCAAAGCGTCAATACTGAACTAAGATTGAATTGTACTACACTGGCTCCGACGTTTGTCGGATGTGGCAGGGCTTGCAAACTATTACAGACTACAAAGGGAAGCACAGCCGGGAGCTGCCCAGTGACACGAGCCTACCAGATGAGCTAAATTACTTCTACGCTCGCTTCGAGTCAAGTAACACTGAAACATGTATGAGAGCATCAGCTGTTCCGGACAACTGTGTGATCACGCTCTCTGACTGTGTTATACATCCCGCCAGAAGTACCTTTAGATTATGTCCTTAAAAACATTATCTCAAAGATCCCCCCCACCCACCCACTACCCTTTCCCTGAGCAAGCCTACCGCACCTCATCCACATTCATAAAGGCGATGATGATGCCGTAGGGCAGGCAGGACAGCAGGTCGATTACAAACCAGATCTTTATGAAGTTCCTCCTGATCAGCTTGGGGTGTGAGATTATCTCCCTACCAGACCCCATGAAGGTGGTGTGGAAGTCAAACACGATGTCCACCAGGAATATGACATCCACCACACTGTCCAGTACCAGCCACACAAAGTTGTTCAGCTTGGTAATGAAGGACACATTATAGGGCACCATGATTGCCGTGTAGAAGGTGAGGACGAGGATGACCCAGTCCCAGGGGGTCTTGAAGGTGCAGTAGGGGAGGATAATGTGGGAGGGAGTCTTAGGAGCCTCCTGTTTGTACTGGGGGAGGATGATGGAACTTAGCTGGAGAACCTGAGAACACACACAGAGGGATGGAGAGAGAGAAAGTGACTGACGATTACAGTGGCCTATGATAGAAACGATAGATCAATTAAGAATTAAAAAAGTGACTCCAACACAAATGCTGCGTACACATTTTTAGAATCTAGCAAAACTAACCGTTTTCTTGGCAACCATGCATTTTTTCGGGTAGAGTTTGGGGCGGGGTGAGGAGTACTGAAAAGGTGCGACTTTCAGGTTACAATAGGCCATAAGCATACAGCAGATCGCCGATTGTCCTCACTTTGACTATGCTGTAACAACATACTGTAGCACCATGACCAGAATCTCTATTCATTTAAGTGAGCAGATTAGGGCTTTCAGGAGGAATGGAAAATCAACTGGAGACATTTCAAAATACTGGTAGACTAGGGGATTTTGGTCACGGACAGTGCTATTCGCAAACACTATCAACATCTTGTTTACATTCTTTTTTGTAACCACAATGTCACAAATCATTTGTATCTACCTTTCCAATTACCTTTAGAGTTTGGGATTTACAAATGTGTGCTTTTCATGTCATTTTTCGTTAGGGAAAATCTGGTCTGTGATAAAATGATTGCTTTAATATAATTATAATGCAGGGTTAATAATAATAATAACAATAATATTAATAAATGCTTTATTATGCAAATGTTTAAAGTGCGTGTGGGTGACAGAGGGAAACAAAATGGTGCGCCTTGGGACCCAAAAGCATAATCAGTGCTCTAACTTTGTTTGAGGTCATGCGGCGGACAGTCAAAACATTTTATTATTAAAGACTGTCTAAAAACATGTTGGTACTTATTTATTGTGCTCCAAAGCCAGGAATGAGTGAGTCACTCAGCTTTATGTAGGTGCCGAGGCTTTATGACCATGCAATCAACTTCATTATTTAGCAGACAACACTTGCTGCTTATGTTTAGTCAACACATACACTACCGTTCAAAACTTTGTGGTCACTTAGAAATGTCTTCGTTTTTGAAAGAAAATACAATTATTTGTCCATTAAAATAACATAAAATTGATCAGAAATACAGTGAAGACATTGTTCATGTTGTAAATGACTATTGGAGCTGGAAACGGCAGATCTTTTATGGAATATCTGTCACACCCAGATCCGTTTCACCTGTCTTTGTGATTGTCTCCACCCCTCTCCAGGTGTCGCCCATCTTCCCGATTATCCCCTGTGTATTTTGTTCTCTCCCTTCACAGAACAGCGCAAACTGGCTCTTACCAGAATAGAAAGAGGAGTGCAAGGCCGATGTTTCTCAAACTAGAAGTTCCTCTGTCTAGACACTCTAATGTACTTGCCCTCTTGCTCAGTTGTGCACCAGGGCCTCCCACTCCTCTTTCTATTCTGGTTAGAGCCAGTTTGCGCTGTTCTGTGAAGGGAGTAGTACACAGCGTTGTACGAAATCTTCAGTTTCTTGGCAATTTCTCGCATGGAAAAGCCTTCATTTCTCAGAACAAGAATAGACTCACGAGTTTCAGAAGAAAGGTCTTTGTTTCTGGCCATTTTGAGCCTGTAATCGAACCCACAAATGCTGATGCTCCACATACTCAACTAGTCTAAAGAAGGCCAGTTTTATTGCTTCTTTAATCAGAACAGTAGTTTTCAGCTGTGCTAACAATTGCAAAAGGGTTTTCTAATGATCAATTAGCCTTTTAAAATTATAAACTTGAATTAGCTAACACAACGTGCCATCGGAACACAGGAGTGAAGGTTGCTTATAATGGGCCTCTGTATGCGAATGTAGATATTCCATTATAAAAAAGAATCTGCCATTTCCAGCTACAATAGTCATTTACAACATTAACAATGTCTACATTGTTTTTCTGATCAATTTGATGTTATTTTAAAGGACATAAATTGTGCTTTTCTTTAATAAACACAGACATTTCTAAGTGACCCCAAACTTTTGAACGGTAGTGAGTATCTTAAGAATATCATGGAATATAATTGAACATTTTCGTTTCTCTTAGAATAAAAACCTTAGTGTAACAACAGTTTTAGTAAGTCATATGCTACAGTCCAGTTACAGCTTCTTCTGAGCAAGTAGAAACAAAAATAAATGTATTTTTTCAGGTGTGCGTGCAGGACAGAGGAATAGCAATTCTTACACTATTGTTCTAAATTCAATCACCTTCTTCATCCTCATTATTCAGTTCATTGAAATTCAATTTTGAAGTTGTGCACAATTATCAGTTTCTATTTGGTTTATATCACCCATTCATTGTCAGTTAGACACACATTAGTGCCTTGGGACCCAAAAGCATAATCAGTGCTCCCCCTTGCGGTGGTCTGGAGCAATGAAGCAGGGTAACATACTAAACCACAAATTACCTCTAAGACCCGCGGCATAATCTCAAAACTTTTATTTGAGGAACCACTGTACAAGAGGTACTGGTACCGAGTCAATGTGCGGGGTACAGGTTAGTCGAGGTAATTTGTAAAGTGACTATGCATAGATGATAAACAGCAAGTAGCAGCATTGTAAAAACAAAGGGGGTGTCAATGTAAATAGTCCGGGTGGCCATTTGATTTATTGTTCAGCAGTCTTGTGGCTTAGGGGTAAAAGCCATTAAGGACCCTTTTTGTCCAAGACTTGGCGCTCTGGTACCGCTTGCCGTGTGGTAGCAGGGAGAACAGTCTATTTGGGTGACTGGAGTCTGACAATTTTTGGGGCCTTCCTCTAACACTGCTTAGAATATAGGTCCTTTCTCAAAGTTCAGGAATGCCACTTACGTCCACTTATATCAGTACTTTTGTAACAACCTAAACATTACGGCTATTAGATCAATTAAGCCTCACATAGCAAATTGACCAAATTTTACCTCCATACAAAAACCCTCTGCTTCTCGCTGTATTTTCACGCAGACAGAGGGGTGGAGTCAAGCCTCTCACTTCGCCTCTTCCTCTCTGTAATGATTCACAAGCTAGCCCTATTTGAAACGTCGCCATCTCATGGCCGCATTTATCCACCAGCTTCAGTACTTGAACACCATCCAAAAAGCTTAAAAACCCCATTGAAAGCCCCATTCAATATTTGGCCAAAGTTAATATAAATGTTTTTTTGAAATGAACATAATTCATGATGGATTTTAATAGTTTTAGTTTTTCAAACGGGTTTGTTCATTTTATTTCAGTTGACTAAATCGTTTTTTTATGATTAGTTTTCATTTTAGTTTCGGTTTACTATAATAATAACCTTGGTGTGTACAGATTTACAGTATATGACGTAGCATTTACCTCTGCCAGATGGGATTGCTTGGGTTGGCTGACCTCATGCCTGCTCATAGGAGTGAGCTCCTGTGGTGTCGTGTGGTGACTGGTGTTGCGGTTATTATGTGTCAGAGCACGGGTCAGCCGTCCAAACTTGGTACATCCTGCAGACATCAAAAATATTGACACATTTAGCACAGCTTGGTCATATGGAAAGGGTGCATAAATAATATATGCTTCAAAACCACTTGGAGAAAACTAAAAGTGCACACTGTTAAGCATACATTTTAAAATTACTTAACAATTTGTTGTAAGACTAGCAGCTATGGATTCAAAGCTACAGCATCCTTATTGTTCCTACACATTGTAAGAAAACAGCTGAAGGCAGGGCTTTCTCCTGTAGAGCAACATTTTTATGGAATGGTCTGCCTGTCCATGTAAGAGACGAAGACTAGGTCTTGACCTTTAAGTCTATACTGAAGACTCCTCTCTTCAATAGGTCCTATGATTGAGTGTAGTCTGGCCCAGGGTTGCGAAGGTGAATGGCAAGGGACTGGAGTGACGAACCGCCCTTTCTGTCTCTGTCTGGCTGGCTCCCCTCGCTCCACTGGGAATCTCTAGCACTTTCACGTGCCATCCCTAGGAAGGGTGCATCACATAGTGCTAGGCTTTTTTTCCGCTATACTCGACTTGAGCTGGTTGAGTCACTGACGTGATCTTCCTGTTGATATCCCTCTAGTGGTGTCGGGCTGTGCTTTGGCAAAGTGGGTGGTGTTATATCCTGCCTGGTTGGCCCTGTCCGGGGGTATCGTCGGCATTGTCTCAGTCTCCAGTGTCTATGCTGCATTAGTCTAAGTATCAGCGGGCTAGGGTCAGTCTCCTGTCTTATCTGGTGTCCTGTGTGCTCCCTCAAAGTCCTCTCCCTCCCAAGACCATGCCTCAGGACTAAAAAAAGTCTGGTTCATCCTTGGGAGCAATTTCCAAATGCCTGAAGGTACCACGTTCACCTGTACAAACAATAGTACACATGTATAAACACCATGGGACCACGCAGCCGTCATACCGCTCAGGAAGGAGACACGTTCTGTCTCCTAGAGATGAACGTACTTTGGTGCGAAAAGTACAAATCAATCCCAGAACAGCAAAGGACCTTGGTGTAGATGCTGGAGGAAACAGGTACAAAAGTATCTATATCCATATAAGTCCTATATCGATATAACATGAAAGGCCGCTCAGCAAGAAAGAAGACACTGCTCCAAAACCGCCATTAAAAAGCCAGACTACGGTTTGCAACTGCACATGGGGACAAAGATTGTACTTTTTGGAGAAATGTCCTCTGGTCTGATGAAACAAAAATTGAACTGTATGGCCATAATGACCATCGTTATGTTTGGAGGAAAAAGGGGGAGGCTTGCAAGCTGAAGAACATCCCAACCGTGAAGCACGGGGTTGGAAGCATCATGTTGTGGGGGTGCTTTGCTGCAGGACGGACTGGTGCACTTCACAAAATAGATGGCATCATGAGGAAGGGAAATTATGTGGATATATTGAAGCAACATCTCAAGACATCAGTCAGGAAGTTAAAAGTTAAAGCTTGGCAGACTCTTCCTAGAGCTGGCCACCCGGCCAAACTGAGCAATCGGGGGAGAAAGGCCTTGGTCAGGGAGGTGACCAAGAACCCAAATGGTCACTATGACAGAGCTCCAGAGTCCCTCTGTTGAGATGGGAGAACCTTCCAGAAGGACAAATATCTCTGCAGCACTCCACCAATAAAGCCTTTATAGTAGAGT
The DNA here is from genome assembly GCF_901001165.1 of Salmo trutta. NCBI lineage: Eukaryota > Metazoa > Chordata > Actinopteri > Salmoniformes > Salmonidae > Salmo > Salmo trutta. The sequence goes on from NC_042981.1 coordinate 25,229,056, forward strand.
GGCCAGACAGAAGCCACTCCTCAGTGGCTTTTTGCAAACTCTGATTGGAGTTTGCAAAAGGCACCTAAAGGACTCTCAGACCATGAGAAACAAGATTGTCTGTTCTGATGAAATCTGGCACCACCCCTACGGTGAAGCATGGTGGTGGAGGCAGCATCATGCTGTGGGGATGTTTTTCAGCGGCAGGGACTGGGAGACTAGTCAGTATCGAGGGAAAGATGAAAGGAGCAAAGTACAGAGATCCTCGATGAAAACCTGCTCCAGAGAGCTCAGGACCTCAGACTGGGGCGAAGGTTCACCTTCCAACAGGACAACGACCCTTAGCACACAGCCAAGACAACGATGCTGTGCAGTGATGCTCCCCATCCAACCTGACAGAGCTTGAGAGGATCTGCAGAGAAGAATGGGAGAAACTCCCCAAATACAGGTGTGCCAAGCTTGTAGCGTCATACCCAAGAAGACTCGAGGCTGTAATCACTGCCAAAGGTGCTTGAACAAAGTACTGAGTAAAGGGTCTGAATACTTATGTAAATGTGATATTTCAGTTTTTAATACATTTGCAAAAATGTATAAAAAAACTGTTTTAGCTTTGTCATTATGGGGTATTGTGATGTCATGATGGGGTGATGTCATGATGGGGTGATGTCATGTCATGATGGGGTATTGTGTGGAGATACATTTTAGAATAAATCTGTAACTTGAATTTTTCCACGTTTTGTCATGAGGTCTAAATACTTTCAGAATGAACTGTATAGTGCTACTGCCAGCGCTAAGATTTAGCCTTGACTTAGCCTTGCCTTAGGTTTGTTAAAATAGAGCCCAAGGAATGCTGCTGGAAAAATCAAGAGCTGCTGATGGTCAGAATACAGTTATAATATACTGGACAACCTAATGATTCATACTCATGATTATATCTGGACAGGTAATGTTTTATCCATCTCACCGTATCTCTCCTCCGCTCTCCCGTCATCTCTCCTCCCCCCTCCTCTCATCTCTCCTCCCATCTCTCCTCCCCCCTCCTCTCATCTCTCCTCCCCCCTCCTCTCATCTCTCCTCCCATCTCTCCTCCCCCCTCCTCTCATCTCCCCTCCCATCTCTCATCTCCCCTCCCATCTCTCCTCCCCCCTACTCTCATCTCATCTCTCCTCCCCCCTACTCTCATCTCTCCTCCCCCCTACTCGCATCTCTCCTCCCCCCCCCTCTCATCTCCCCTCCCCCCCCCTCTCATCTCCCCTCCCCCCTCCTCTCATCTCCCCTCCCCCCTCCTCTCATCTCCCCTCCCCCCTCCTCTCATCTCCCCTCCCCCCTCCTCTCTCTCCCCTGTCATCTCTCCTCCCCCTCCTGTCATCTCTCCTTCGCTCTCCCCTCTCTCTCCTCCCACCTCAATCCTATAGAACATTTGTGGGCAGAACTGAAAAAGTGTGTGTGAGCATGAAAGCCTACAAACCTGACTCAGTTGCACCAGCTCTGTCATAAGGAATGGGCCAAAATTCACACAACTTATTGTGGGAAGCTTGTGGAAGGCTACCCGAAACATTTTACCCAAGTTAAACAATTTAAAGGCAATGCCACCAAATACTAATTGAGTGCATGTAAACTTCTGATGAAAGAAATAAAAGCTGAAATAAATCATTCTCTACTATTATTCTGATGTTTCACATTCTTAAAATAAAGTGGTGATCCTAACTGACCTAAAACAGGGAATTTTTACTGGGATTAAATGTAAGGAATTGTGAAAAACTGAGTTTAAATGTATTTGGCTAAGGTGTATGTAAACTTCAACTGTAAATACATATGGAACTACAGTCTCACACTCATTCAAATCAAACTTTATTTGTCATATGCGCCGAATACAACAAGTGTAGAATTTACAGTGAAATACTTACAAGCCCTTAACCAAAAGTGCCGTTCAAGAAGAGTTAAGAAAATATTTACCAAGTACACTAAAATAAAAAGTATTAATAAGTAAATTGTGCATGAAGGTGGGGGTGAAGTGACTATGCCTAGATAATAAATAGCGAGTCGCAGCAGTGTAAAAGAAAAAGGGGGGGAGGTCAATGTAAATTGTCCAGTGGTGATTTTATTAATTGTTCAGCAGTTTTATGGCTTGGGGGGTAGAAGCTGTTGAGGAGCCTTTTGGTCCTAGACTTGGCGCTCCGTTACCGCTTACCGTGCGGTAGCAGAGAAAACGGTCTATAACTGTTGGGTGACTGGAGACATTTTATGGGCTTTTCTCTGACACTGCCTATTATATAGGTCCTGGATGGCAGGAAGCTTGACCGCAGTGATGTACTGTGCCGTTCACACTACCCTCTGTAGCGCCTTATGGTAAGATGACGAGCAGTTGCCATACCAGGCGGTGATGCAACCGGTCAGGATGCTCTCGATGTTGCAGCTGTAGAACCTTTTGAGTATCTGGGGACCCATGCCAAATCTTTTCAGTCTCCTGAGGGGGAAAAGGTTTTGTCGTGCCCTCTTCATGACTGTCTTGGTATGTTTGGACCATGATAGTTCATTGGTGATATGGACACCAAAGAAACTCTTGACCCGCTCCACTACAGCCCTGTCAATGTTAATGGGGGCCTGTTCGGCCCGCCTTTTCCTGTAGTCCACGATCGGCTCCTTTGTCTTGCGCACAATGAGGGAGAGGTTGTTTTCCTGGCATCACACCGCCAGTTCGGTAACCTCCTCCCTATAGGCCATCTCATCGTTGATCAGCCCTACCACTGTTGTGTCGTCAAACTTAATGGTGGTATTGGAGTCGTGTTTGGTCATGCAGTCGTGGGTGAACAGGGAATACAGGAAGGGACTAAGTCCACACCCCTGAGGGACCCCAGTGTTAAGGATCAGCGTGGCAGATGTGTTGTTGTCTACTCTTACCACCTGGGGGCGGCCCATTAGGAAGTGCAGGATCCAGTTACAGAGGGAGGTGTTTAGACCCAGAGTCCTTAGCTTAGTGATGAGCTTCGTGGGCACTATGGTGTTGAACGCTGAGCTGTAGTCAATGAACAGAATTCTCACATAGGTGTTCCTTTTGTCCAGGTGAGAAAGGCGAATTGAAGTGGGTCTAGGGTGTCCGGGAGTTTGCTGTTGATGTGAGCCATGACCAGCCTTTCAAAGCACTTCATGGCTACCGATGCGAGTGCCACGGGGTGGTAATCATTTAGGCAGGTTACTTTCGCTTCCTTGGGCACAGGGACTATGGGGGTTTGGTTGAAACATGTAGGTATTACAGGCACGGTCAGGGAGAGGTTGAAAATGTCAGTGAAGACACTTGACAGTGAAGAAGAGTTTCCAGTCATCTGGTGATTTTCAGACACCTATACTGTTATCTTTGAAGTAGAAAGAAGAATCGATATAAGTTTAAATATTAGACATGTGTAAACAGAATGAAGGCTCAGCCCATGTGAGTGTACAAAGCTGGATCAATGTCAAATTGACTATTAGACACGTAAAAAACAGAACGTAAGCAGAATCTGTGTGGATGAGGCAAGGTAGACCAACAAGACGTGACTGGTCTTCTTTGCTTATGGCTTTAGAGTTGGTTGAGAGTGGTCTTAGCTCCAGCTTCGTTCCGTGGTGGTAAATAGATGGCTACGTGGCCATGTACAATGTGTAAATCCGAGAGGCTGCTGTCCAAACCACTGGCAGCATCTATTGGAGTTCCACAAGGATCGATTCTTGGGCGTTTAAACGTTTAAATTCAAACAGTTTTAGAAACTTTAGGGTGTTTTCTATCCAAATCAAACAATTATATGCATATTCTAGTTACTGGGCAGGAGTAGTAACCAGATTAAATCGGGTACGTTTTTTTTCTGGCCGTGCAAATACTGCCCCCTATCCCCAACAGGTTAACCTGTTGGGGATAGGGGGCAGTATTTGCACGGCCAGAAAAAAAACGTACCCGATTTAAACTGGTTACTACTCTTGCCCAGAAACGAGAATATGCATATAATTAGTATATTTGGATAGAAAAAAACACTAAAGTTTCTTAAACTGTTTGAATGGTGTCTGTGAGTATAACAGAACTCATATGGCAGGCCAAAACCTGAGAAGATTCCAAACAGGAAGCGCTCTCTCTGACTATTTCTTGGCCTTCTTGATCATCTCTAACCAAAACAGGGGATCTCTGGCATAACGTGACATTTTCTAACGCTCCCATAGGCTCTCAGAAGGCGCCAGAAAGTGTAATGAGGTGTCTGCAGTCTCTGGGCGAAGTACAGCAGCTCTGTTTGTTACTGGTCAGGCTGAGGACAGTGACACTGGAGATGCGCGTTCATGAGAATTCTCCATGTTTTTCTTTCAGACTTTGAATGAATACAACATCGCCCGGTTGGAATAGTATCGCTATTTTACGAGAAAAATCGCATAAAAATTGATTTAAAACAGCGTTTGACATGCTTCGAAGTACGGTAATGGAATATTTAGCATTTTTTTTGTCACGAAATGCGCTCGCGCGTCACCTTTCGGATTGTGACCTGAACGCCCGAACAAAACGGAGCTATTTGAATATAACTATGGATTATTTGGAACCAAAACAACATTTGTTGTTGAAGTAGAAGTCCTGGGAGTGCATTCTGACGAAGAACAGCAAAGGTAATTCAATTTTTCTTATAGTAAATCTGAGTTTGGTGAGGGCCAAACTTGCTGGGTGTCAAATTAGCTAGCCGTGATATGTACTCAGAATATTGCAAAATGTGCTTTTGCTAAAAAGCTATTTTAAAATCTGACACCGCGATTGCATAAAGAATTTCTGTATCTCTAATTCTTAAAATAATTATGTATTTCGTGAACGTTAATCGTGAGTAATTTAGTAAATTCACCGGAAGTTTGCGGTGGGTATGCTAGTTCTGAACATCACATGCTAATTTATAAAGCTGGTTTTTGATATAAATATGAACTTGATTGAACAAAACATGCATGTATTGTATAACATAATGTCCTAGGAGTGTCATCTGATGAAGATCATCAAAGGTTAGTGCTGCATTTAGGTGTGGTTTTTGTGACATATGCTTGCTTTGAAAATGGCTGTGTGATTATTTTTGGCAGGGTACTCTCCTGACATAATCTAATGTTTTGCTTTCGCTGTAGAACCTTTTTAAAATCGGACAATGTAGTTAGATTAACGAGAGTCTTATCTTTAAAATGGTGTAAAATAGTCATATGTTTGAGAAATTGAAGTTATAGCATTCATGGAGGTATTTGTATTTCGCGCCACGCGATTCCACTGGCTGTTGACTAGCGTCCCACCTTGCCCATGGAGGTTAACTGACTTGCCTAGTTTATAAAAAGGAAGATGCTATGGGTGTAAGATGGCACAGTGATGCCATCTGTTGGTAAATTTTAATTACTGCAACTCCAGTGTTTTTACCGGTGTGCTTGAGATACCCGGATGTATTGCAATGTACTGAACAAGACTGGTTACTCGCATCAATGCCTCTGTCTCGTCATTTAACATTCAAACCGTTGCAGTTAAAATACAAGTCATCATTTTTATTCTGAACTGGAATAAACTGATTGAAGCAATATATTTTTTGGAGGCAAAGACACACAGTTCTGGGTTGCTCATCTACAGCAGGAAGCGGTCTCCTGCCTGACTGAGAAAGCAGTAGATGTTCTGGTCCTGTTTTGCACCACGTACCTATGTCAGTCAGGGTTCTCAACTCTGGATTACTTCAAAAACAAGTACAGAATGCTGAGCATGACTTCAATGTTGCACTGTCAGAAAATGAGCCCAGAATAGACATGCTTGTTAAAAATTCAACCAGCCGCACACCTCTCATTAGGACTGTGTGTGTGTGTTTTCTGGTCTACATCCGTGTGATAAAAAAATGTTAAATCCTTTTTTTTAATTTAAATTGAACCTTTTTATTATTCTTTTTTTTTTAATAGGACAGGAGCTTTCAATTCACTAACAAACCTAGTAATAATTTCCAACATGAACAGTTTCGTTTTTTTTCTCCTTCCTTTCTTCAGGTAACAACTTAACACATTTTGATAGTGATAACAGTGAAAAGACTGTGTGTCAACAATCCCAAATGGGAAACCTACAAATTAAGTGTTTTAGGTGGCTGGGACAGACGCGCCGCAGCATGAACAGACAGGGGGCTTGTCTGCGAGGACTGCGGGTTCCCGCACAAGCATGTCACCTGACTGTCTAAGGGGAGTATTGATGGGCGAGGGAGCGGCCGACCTGTGATCACCTGGCTCTTTGCCCAGTGCCTCAGGCCCCATGTGACTTGCTGGGGTTCCGTCTTTTGTCACGCGACCCCTATGACCATCAGGGTTCTGAGTAGGTGCTGGCTCAGCAATCCGAAAGTGAACCCTGTTACGACGGTACAGTGATCCATTAACGTCGACCAAGTAGGAGCGTGGTGCCACTTCCTGTACACAGGATCCGAGTCTCCAGAGGCCCGTCCGGTCCCCTGGTAGTGGCTTCATTCGCACTGTTTCACCCACCCTGAGCTCAGGTAAGTAAGTCTTTTGCTGATTTGTCGTAGATGAACTTGGAGACCTGTATTCTGTGACATAGCATCACCAGCATGTCTGTCACCTTACATGGCTCCAGGAGAGTGCTGGCTACTGGCAGAGCTGCTTTTAAGCACCGTGCCATGAGGCCGAGCTTCTATCCATGCCTTCTGTCGGGGTATTGCGCCACTACAGGATTGCTTTCCAGGCATCTTTGCCCTCTTGCAGAGCTTTTTTGCAGAGGTTCTTTGCAATTTTGACGGCTGACTCCGCCTTCCCCTTAGCTTTTCAGTGTCGTGGTGACGTGCTCAAATTCCCATTCTGCAGCCAATTTTCTGAACTCAAATCCAGAGAATTGGGGTGCAGTATCTAAAATTACCCTATCTGGCTGGCCATAGTGGGCAAACTGAGCCTTGCAGCGTTTGATCGTTGTCTCTGCTAAAAGGTCGGGGAGGAGGTCAATCTCCCAGAAGTCTGAGTAATGATCGACTACCAGCAGAAAGTCTTTGCCACTGTGCTGGAAGATATTTAGACTTACTATCTGCCAGGGGCGCATCGGTAGCTCGTGGGACATCATCGTCTCTCTCTGTTGCTCAATGGCATATTCATTGCAGACTGACTGTGAATTTATTGACAGTCTTTGATTTCACTCTACATTCCTGGCCAATACAGTGTGTCACATGCTTGTCTGTAACAGGCCTCACCTCCTATGTGACTTGAGTCCACGCGCGCCAACATCTCAGGGCGCAGAGACAAAGGAATAACAACTCTTACACTTGAATATTACTCTGTTTTGAACACTGAGCTCCTCTTTGACTGGCCAATATTCTCTGATGCCTAAAGCAGTTTCTTCCTTGCAGTCGGGCCAGCCCATGAGAATCACAGACCTCAATGCCTGGAGTTGCTCGTCCCCATCTGTGTGCTGTCTGATTTGTATACGGAGCCGGTCCGTAACATTGAGGTAGTCAGCCTGATTGATGTGTTAAACAGCCACATGCTCTGTTTGTAAGCTGTACACTGCGTGTTGTTCATGCATGGAGCATGTGTGTGTTCCTGAAGCAGTAGCCCTGCTGAGCGTGTCACTCACAGAGTTGAAGTCAGAATAATACATTTCAACTCAGTTTTTCACAATTCCTGACATTTCATCCTAGTAAAAATTCCTTGTCTTGGGCCAGTTAGTATCACTACTTTATTTGAAGAAGGTGAAATGTCAGAATAATAGTAAAGAGAATGATATATTTCAGCTTTTATTTCTTTCATCACATTCCCAGTGGGTCAGATGTTTACATACACTCAATTAGTATTTGGTAGCATTGCCTTTAAATTGTTTAACTTGGGTCAAACGTTTTGGGTAGCCTTCCACAAGCTTCCAACAATAAGTCGGCGTAACTGAGTCAGGTTTGTAGGCCTCCTTGCTAGCACGCGCTTTTTCAGTTCTGCCCACACATTTTCTATAGGATTAAGGTCAGGGCTTTGTTATGGCCACCTTGACTTTGTTGTCCTTAAGCCATTTTGCCACAACTTTGGAAGTATGCTTGGGGTCATTGTCCATTTGGAAGACCCATTTGCGACCAAGCTTTAACTTCCTGACTGATGTCTTGAGATGTTGCTTCAATATATCCACATAATGCCATCTATTTTGTGAAGTGCACCATTCCCTCCTGCAGCAAAGCAGGTCTTGGCTGATTTCTTTTGACTATCCCATGATGTCAAGCAAAGAGGCACTAAGTTTGAAGGTAGTTCTTGAAATACATTCACAGGTACACCTCCAATTGACTCAAATGATGTCAATTCACCTATCAGAAGCTTCTAAAGCCATGATATCAATTTCTGGAATTTTTCAAGTTGTTTAAAGGCACAGTCAACTTAGTGTATGTAAACTTCTGACCCACTGGAATTGTGATACAGTGAATTATAAGTGAAATCTGTCTGTAAACAATTGTTGGAAAAATGACTTGTGTCATGCACAAAGTAGATGTCCTAACCGACTTGCCAAAACTATAGTTTTTTTTAAACAATACATTTGTGGAGTGGTTGAAAAACAAGTTTTAATGACTCCAACCTAAGTGTATGTAAACCTCCAACTTCAACTGTACATCTCTGGCCCTGGCTTATACACCACCTTGAGGTTGTAGTTTAGTAGGGCCTGCAGCATGCTCTGCAGTCATTTCGGGGCATTCAGGAGAGGCTTGCTGAATATACCAATAAGGGGCTTGTGATCTGTCTCTGCGGTAATGTTGTCGCGCCCGTTCAGGTAGTGGTGGAAGTGTTGGCATGCAAACACAATGCGGAGGCACTCCTTCTCTATCTGGGCATAGTTCTGCTCTGTTGGAGTGAGTGCCCTAGAGGCGAATGCCACAGGCTGGCCCTCCTGCATGAGGCAACAGCCAAGGCCATACTGGCTCGAGTCACTCTAAATCTGACTAGAGGTCGACCGATTAATCGGAACGGACGATTAATTAGGGCCGATTTCGTAACACTCGGTAATCGGAATTTTTGGACACCGATTACCTTGCACTCCACGAGGAGACTGCGTGGCAGGCGGACTACCTGTTATGCGAGTGCAGCAAGGAGCCAAGGTAAGGTGCTAGCTAGCATTAAACTTATCTTAACATAATCACTAGTTTACTACACATGGTTGATGATATTACTAGTTTATTTAGCTGGTCCTGCGTTGCATATAATCGATGCGGTGCCTGTTAATTTATCATTGAATCACAGCCTACTTAGCCAAACGGGTGATTTAACCTCTCTGGCGCATGTGGGACGAACGTAACAGCCACTTCAATCCAGTGGCGCGATTTTTGAATCGTTTGAAATACTATTACTTCAATTTCTCAAACATATGACTATTTTACAGCTATTTAAAGACAAGAATCTCGTTAATCTAACCACACTGTCCGATTTCAAAAAGGCTTTACAACGAAAGCAAAACATTAGATTATGTCAGGAGAGTGCCCAGCCAGAAATAATCAGACACTCATTTTTCAAGCTAGCATATCATGTCACATAAACCCAAACCACAGCTAAATGCAGCACTAACCTTTTATGATCTTCATCAGATGACACACCTAGGACATTATGTTATACAATACATGCATGTCTGTTCAATCAAGTTCATATTTATATCAAAAACCAGCTTTTTACATTAGCATGTGACGTTCAGAAAAAGCATTCCCACCGAAAACTTCCGGGGAATTTACTAACAGTTTGCTAAATTACTCACGATAAACGTTCACAAAAAGCATAACAATTATTTTAAGAATTATAGATACAGAACTCCTCTATGCACTCGATATGTCCGATTTTAAAATAGCTTTTCGGATGAAGCACATTTTGCAATATTCTAAGTACATAGCCCGGCATCACGGGCTAGCTATTTAGACACCCACCCAGTTCAGCCTTCACCAAAATCACATTTCCTATAAGAAAAATGTTCTTACCTTTCTTGTTCTTCGTCAGAATGCACTGCCAGGACTTCTACTTCAATAACAAATGTAGGTTTGGTCCCAAATAATCCATCGTTATATCCAAACAGCGACGTTTTGTTCGTGAGTTCTAGACACTATCAGAATGCTACATCACGGTCACGAGCATGGCGTGACAAAAAATGTCTAAATATTCCATTACCGTACTTCGAAGCATGTCAACCGCTGTTTAAAACCAATTTTTATGCCATTTATCTCGTAGAAAAGCGATAATATTCCGACCGGGAATCTGCAATGAGCCTAAAGAGCCAAATAAAATTTCTCCACGGGGGCGAATCGTGCACGCGCCTCATTCAAAGGTCCTCTGATCGGCCACTTACCAAAGGCGATAATCAGCCAGAGGCCGCCTCGTCAACCTTCAGAGCCTATTGGAGCCCTGGGAATTGTCACGTTACAGCTAAGATCCTTACTTTTCAATAAACAGATGCAAGACGCACGACTCCTTGTCAGACAGGCCACTTCCTGCATGAAACCTTGTCAGGTTTTTGCCTGCCATAGGAGTTCTGTTATACTCACAGACACCATTCAAACAGTTTTAGAAACTTTAGGGTGTTTTCTATCCAAACCTGAACAATAATATGCATATTCTAGCTTCTGAGTTGGTGTAGGAGGCAGTTAAAAATGGGCACATATTTTTTTCAAAATTCTCAATACTGCCCCCTAGCCCAAACAGGTTAACAAGCGCATTCGTGAAAAAGCACTGTCGTTGCACCAATGTGTACCTAACCATAAACATCAATGCCTTTCTTAAAATCAATACACAAGTATATCTTTTTAAACCTGCATATTTAGTTAGCAGGAAATATTAACATGAATTTCTTTTAAACTAGGGAAATTGTGTCACTTCTCTTGCATTCTGAGTCAGGGTACACGCAGCAGTTTGGGCTGCCTGGCTCGTTGCGAACTGTGTGAAGACCATTTCTTCCTAACAAAGACCGTAATTAAATTGCCAGAATATTACATAATTATGACATAACATTGAAGGTTGTGCAATGTAACAGCAATATTTAGACTTAGGGATGCCACTCGTTAGATAAAATACGGAACTGCTCCATATTTCACTGAAAGAAAAAACATTTTGTTTTCGAAATGATAGTTTCCGGATTTGATCATATTAATGACCAAAGGCTCGTATTTATGTGTGTTATTATATTATAATTAAGTCTATGATTTGATAGACCAGTCGGACTGAGCGGTGGTAAGCAGCAGCAGGCTCGTAAGCTGTGCTTCAAGCATTGCGCTGTTTATGACTTCGCCTATCAGCTCCCGAGATTAGGCTGGCAATTCTAAAGTACCTATTAGAACAGCCAATAGTCAAAGGTATATGAAATACAAATGGTATAGAGAGAAATAGTCCTATAATAACAATAACCTAAAACCTCTTACCTGGGAATATTGAAGACTCATGTTAAAAGGAACCACCAGCTTTCATATGATCTGAGCAAGGAACTTAAACGTTAGCTTTTTTACATGGCACAGTTTGCACTTTTACCTTCAACACTGTGTTTTTGCATTATTTAAACCAAACTGAACATGTTTCATTATTTATTTGAAAGTACATTTATTTTATTGATGTATTATATTAAGTTAAAATAAGTGTTCATTCAGTATTGTTGTAATTGTCATTATTACACACACGGAGGTCGACCGATTATGATTTCTCAACACCGATACCCAAACAAAAAGCCAATGCCGATTAATCGGCCATTTTTTTAGTTATTTGTAATAATGACAATTACAACAATACTGAATGAACACTTATTTTAACTTAATATAATACATCAATAAAATCAATTTAGCCTCAAATAAGTAATGAAACATGTTCAATTTGGTTTAAATAATGCAAAAACAAAAAGTGTTGGAGAAGAAAGTAAAAGTGCATTATGTGCCATGTAAAAAAACAAACATTTAAGTTCCTTGCTCAGAACATGAGAACATATGAAAGCTGGTGGTTCCTTTTAACATGAGTCTTCAATATTCCCAGGTAAGAAGTTTTAGGTTGTAGTTATTATAGGACCCTCTCTCTACGACTTGTATTTCATATACCTTTGACTATTGGATGTTCTTATAGGTACTTTAGTATTGCCAGTGTAACAGTATAGCTTCCATCCCTCTCCTCGCTCCTACCTGGGCTCGAACCAGGAACACATCGACAACAGCCACCCTCGAAGCAGCGCTAACCATGCAGAGCAAGGGGAACAACTACTCCAAGTCTCAGAGCGAGTGACGTTTGAAACGCTATTAGCGCACACCCCGCTAACTAGCTAGCCATTTCGCATCGGTTACACCAGCCTAATCTTGGGAGTTGATAGGCTTGAAGTCATAAACAACGCAATGCTTGAAGAAATGCGAAGGGCTGCTGGCAAAACGCACAAAAGTGTTGTTTGAATGAATGCTTACGAGCCTGCTGGTGCCTACCACCGCACAGTCAGACTGCTCTATCAAATAGAAAATCATAGACTTAATTATAATATAATAAACACAGAAAAACGAGCCTTAGGTCATTAATATGGTCGAATCCGGAAACTATCATCTCGAAAGAAAAACGTTTATTTTTTCTGTGAAATACAGAACCGTTCCGTATTTTATCTAACTGGTGGCATCCCTAAGTCTAAATATTCCTGTTACATTGCACAACCTTCAATGTTATGTCATAATTACGTAAAATTCTGGCAAATTAGTTCGCAACGAGCCAGGTGGCCCAAACTGTTGCATATACCCAGACTCTGCGTGCAATGAACGCAAGAGAACTGACACAATTTCACCTGGTTAATATTGCCTGCTAACCTGGATTTATTTTAGCTAAATATGCAGGTTTAAAAATATATACTTCTGTGTATTGATTTTAAGAAAGGCATTGATGTTTATGGTTAGGTACAGTCGTGCAACGACAGTGCTTTTTTCGCAAATGACCTTTTGTTAAATCATCCCCCATTTGGCGAAGTTGGCTGTCTGTGTTAGGAAGAAATAGTATTCACACAGTTCGGAACGAGCCAGGCGGCCCAAACGGCTGCATATACCCTGACTCTGTTGCAAGAGGTGACACATTTTCCCTAGTTAAAATAAATTCATGTTAGCAGGCAATATGCAGGTTTAAAAATATATACTTGTGTATTGATTTTAAGAAAGAGATTGATGTTTATGGTTAGGTACACGTTGGAGCAATGACAGTCCTTTTTCGCGAATGCGCACCGCATCGATTATATGCAACGCAGGACAGGCTAGATACACTAGTAATATCATCAACCATGTGTAGTTAACTAGTGATTATGATTGATTGTTTTTTATAAGATAAGTTTAATGCTAGCTAGCAACTTACCTTGGCTTCTTACTGCATTCGCGTAACAGGCAGGCTCCTCGTGGAGTGCAATGTAAAGCAGGTGGTTAGAGCGCTGGACTAGTTAACCGTAAGGTTGCAAGATTGAATCCCCAAGCTGACAAGGTAAAAATCTGTCGTTCTGCCCCTGAACAAGGCAGTTAACTCACCGTTCCTAGGCCGTCAATGAAAATAAGAATGTGTTCTTAACTGACTTGCCTAGTTAAAAAATATTATAAAAAAATATTATAAAAAAATAAAATAAGAAATAATAATAAAAAAGAAAAAAAAAGAAATGGCAAATCAGTGGCCAAAAATACCGATTACTGATTGTTATGAAAACTTGAAATCGGCCCTAAATAAAATCGGCCATTCTGATTAATCGGTCAACCTCTAATAAATACATACATACATTAAAAAAAATTGGCCGATTAATCGGTATCAGCTTTTTTTGGTCCTCCAATAAAGCTGTATCGGCGTGGAAAAATCATATCGCTCGACCTCTAATCGTGACAGGTTGAGACAGGTTGAGACATCGTAGTATCACAGTACAGGTGTCTGGGTGACCAGTTGTTTAATTTCCCTCACCGCTGCGTCGTGTTTTGGGAACCTCACCGCCGCGGTAGGAACTTGGCCAGGTAGGTGACGAATCCGACAAAGCGCTGCAAGATGGGGGGGGGGGATTTCCAAGACAGCCTTCACTTTCTCAGGATCCGCCTTCAATCCGGTGGAGGACAAGATGTGCCAATGAAAGCTGACCTCTGGCACTTTAAACTGAAGCTTTTTTTATGCTTAGCCTTAGCTTGAACTGTCTGCATCTGTCCATCAGGGCCAGCAGCTTGGCGTCATGGTCACATTCTGCCTTCTCATCACTGTCCCCACAGCCCACTACGAGGATGTCATCTGCTATGGGTTCCACGCCACTGATTCCCACCAACAGCTCGTGCTGTTTCCGATGATACACCTCTGGAGCCACGGACACCCCAAACGGGAGCTTCAACCACCTCTTCCTGCCCCAGGGTGTCCAAAAGATGGTCATGTAGCTGCTGGGCTCGTCGAGCATGCACTGCAGGAAGGCATCTCTGGCGTCCATGATCGTGAAGAAGCTTGTAAAGAACATTCTCCAACGTGGGCATGATGTAATGTGAACGTCGCAAAACCCGGTTGAGGTGTTTAGGATCAATGCATATCCGTAGCTTGTCTGGTTTCTTGACGATAACCATATTACTTAACCAGTCTGTAGGCTCGGTGACGGATATGATGTGGCCATCTGCATCATTTGTCAAGCTGAGCCTTCGTAGCTGCTTTCATGGTCACTGGTACATTGCAGGGTGCACACTGGACAGGCTGGATTGCTGCATCCAACTCAAAGTGGACTTCGCCGGGAACTGACTCTACCGGTACATTGAAGACATCATGGCATTTGTTTAGGAGTGTCTCCTTGATCAGGGGCCCAGCCTGGACTTTGTCTATATTGTTACAGTCTGCTGGGATGGCTAAGTTAATAAGCCCAAGGTGATCGCATGTAGAACCTGACAGTAATGGCTGTTGACTAGCCTCAACTATTTCAAACTCAAGGGTGTGTTTCTGGCCACGTAAAACACACTGTCACAAACACGCCTAAAGAGGTCATGAACTGGCCTGAATACAGTTTCAGCTTGGTGCTACTCTGTGTGAATTTGTCTTTGGGCACGAGCCTCCTTTTGTCTTTAAGGCTCATAACGTTACATGTGGCCCCTGAATCTAGCTGGCATTGTTGTGGTTTATTATTAAGTTGTAGAGTGACAAACCATTTTTTTCCTTTTGCCCTCACTGCCCCTAAGCACTCGCTAACATATACATCATCAGTGCTGTTGTTCCCTTCATCTGTGTTTGTTTCAATGGAGTGCACTTCACCCTCCTTTCTCTTGCTTTTCATGCAGACCCTTGCGAAGTGATTAGCTGTACCACATGATTTGCATATTGCTGGGCAGTGTTCTTTTCCCTACTGTAGAGTTGGCTGTAGTATTAGCATTAGCTGTGGCAAAGGGGAATTCCTTTACTGGCTGCCTGAATGTAGCATTGACATTGTCCATATTGTAGCGACCCGCACAGACAGCTGTGGGTTATGTGTTAGGCTATTAGTGGGTTGTGTTGTACTTACCAGTGTTCGCGGGGTCATGCCCATCAACCTGCTATCTGCCAATGACGGGAATATTCTGATACCGTGGTTGGCGAAGTGGCGTGGAGGGGGGGTTGGGCAGGGGGATGGAGCATTGGAAGTTAAGACCGGGTTTAGCCATTGTTCTCTCTACTTCTGGACTTCACAAGAGAACGTCACGGTTGGTTTGTAGAGTACCTTTCATTTATTTGGCGTGGGCTACGGCCAAACAGTAGCCTGTGTTAAGTTGGGTTAATAAACCGTCAATTCGTTAACTCCATCCTCTGTCTGGACAATTGTTCCTTTATGATCTAGTCAGGTTATTACAATATGTTGCCTTTCTAGCTCCATGGACCTTATCCTTATTTATATCAGTAAGCTCTGCTGCACGGCATGTCTCGACTGCCAAGACCAGCATCAGGTCACATTCACTCAGCAAACATCTGCGCGTGTCCTCATCAGTTATACTGTTTGCAACAACCGAAAATATAATGCTCGTAGATAACGTTCTTTACTGGCTTAAAGTAATTTTAACGAGCATCAAGAATAGCTGTTGCGTTACCTTGCTGAGCTGCTGTTAGGTTCAAGTTATTTGTATAGTGTCGGCAATCAGTTCCCATTATGGTCCTCAAAGTGGCAGCCACTACCTCATCGTCCTTTTCAGAAGTCCCGTGGCTAGTGCATAGCCCTCCCATTCACCTCTAAACGTATCCCAGTTCGTGCTCCAATCTCCGGTGAGCTTCATAACGTTGAGAGGGGGAAATGTTCGCTGCCATGTCTAACCGGTGCTAACAACACTGAAGCTAACTAGCAAACTCACTCTAGCTAAGGTCAATTCCGGCGAAATTTTACTCAAATAAGCGTTTTTTTTGTAAACCAGAACAGGCGTCTTTAATTTGCGGAAATCATGGTTAGTTATTCGACTGACACCATGTTTGAATGTTAAATGACAGAGACATTGATGCGAGTAACCGGTCTTGTTCAGTACATTGCAATACATCCGGGTATCACACCGGAGAGCGCTCTGAACAGAGACCGCAGTTGCACTTGGCCAAATCAATGAATTCAATAATTATACATTTACTCTGACAGGTCGCGGGCCTGTTAGTGGTGGGTCGCGACATGTCAAGAGTATATGTATAATTATTTTACTCATTGATTTGGCCAAGTGCAACTGCGGTCTCTGTTCAGTGCGCTCTCTGCTGTTTGGCAGCTACACTTTGGGACGCGTGCTATACTTTAAGAAAGGCTGATGTAGAAAATAGTAAAAATATAGAAAAACCCTGGAATGAGTAGGTGTCCAAACGTTTGACTGGTACTGTATGTATGAACTGTAAAATGTTACATATCACTAAAACAATATATACACATTGTGGAATAAACTTTGAAAAACTATATAATTTGTACAAACTCTATACAAGTCGTATAAAAGAAAATGAAAAAACTAGAATTATTTTTTGACCTAAAAAAGGAACACGATCATCAAAACTAGCTTTCTCTTTTGGTTTCATTGCTTACCATTTGTACACTGGACAAGGTTTCCCAATAAAGTATTTTTTGGTTCCACAAGCTCTCTCTCTCCCCCGGGCATCCTGGGGCCAGGTGATGGTCAGGGTGGTGGAAATCTTTGAGGCTTCTTATAGGACCACCGTGTGGCGGCAGAGCAGCCTAGTGGTTAGAGCGTTGGACTAGTAACCGAAAGGTTGCAAAGTAAAAATCTGTCGTTCTGCACTTAACCCAGTGTTCATTGAAAATAATGTGTTCTTAACTGACTTGCCTAATAAAATAAAAATGGATTTAACAGCCGGTGAGATAGAAGCTTATTGTAAAAATTAGCTTCAACTGCTCAGAGCACACTGTGGCAGAGACTCGCTCCTCCCGAGATGCGCTGCCTTCTGTTTATCGCCACACACAACACGCTCCTAGAGACAGGTCTCTAGATTTCCTACCTCTTTTTAGGGGAAACGTTTACGCACTCGCTTTTTGTGTAGAGGTTTTCACTGACACTTTTTAAAACAATTACTGGAGCCTATCCACAAAACAATGTGCCTGCGCATAAGAGAACGTTAGATAACATAGGTAAATTACTAGACATGTATAATCAGCAACATTTAATTAGGTTCATAAAGATGATCTCAAAAGAAATTGGATTGTATTGACTGTGCAGACCGTCATCTCTGGTGAATGCAGAAAACACAGAAGTATATATATTTGAGTCCACAAAGCAGATGATAATAGGTCCAACTCCCGGTGTCATTGAAAAATCAAATCAAATGTATTTATATAGCCCTTCTTACCAGGGGCAAAAATCTGATATCAACTTTGGAGGGGACAATTACATGAAATCTTCTCAAGAGCAATTCCTGAGGGGGACACCAAAAGTAGTGCTGTAACACATAGCCTACATTGTAATATGGTAAATGTATATTGAGGAACCAAAGAAATAAGGTGTTTGCCGTACTCCTAACTACCGGTACCCAAAACTACACAACTAATCACAACAGCAATACCATTGCCTTTAACAAATAATTTTCCAATTATGTTCCTATTTTACAAGTCAAAAAAATTGAGAACCTTTCATAATGTTGCCAAACAAAGACTCAACAAACTTACCTGAGACTCCCTGTCTCTGCCAGTCTGTCCCTGCATATCTGTCCCCAACTCTGCTGTCTGTGTGCCATCTGTTGCCTGCTCTGCCTAATGACATCATTGTGAAACATTTCCATTAGAATTTCATTTCTTTCTTATGAACATTTTATCAACTAGTCTTTGAGATATTAGGCTACTAGGGTTCTTACTTTGCGTTTTGGTGTACTGAAAAATACTCTGATGTCCGTCTTTTATTTTTCTGCCATTTTTTGCTACCTGGCTGGCTGGCTGGCTGGCTGGCTGGCTGGCTGGCTGGCTGGCTGGCTGGCTGGCCGGCTGGCTACACACACACACAGTGTGTAGGTTATTTACAGTAGGAGATGGGCTTCTATCATCTTATCTTTTATCATTCTATTTGGGCTTCGATCTAAAAGGTAGCTAGCAAATGTGAAACGGATTAAAATGACAAGAGTTGACAGCTGTATGAGTTCACCATTTACACAACATATGCTGCGACCTTTTGTAATTTTAATAGTTTGTTTCATATTGGCTGGCAACCAACAATAGCTGAATTTGCAAAGCTAGCGAGCACCAATTCCGTTTCAGTGGTGTTTGCTATAATCTTTGCTACCCGGGTTAAATAAAGGTGAAATAAAATAAATAAATAAAAGTTCCCTTGCGACAATTTAGCTTTTGCAACGAGACCATTAACTATATTTAAGACAATGGTAGAAGAGAGTGTAGTTCTGTTCAGTTTGGACTTCAGTTTATCGCTAACCTTATCACAGGGACTTTGAAGCACTAACTTACAGTAGATACGACCCCTCTGTTACCTTGCCAACTAAGGAACTGGCAGTGGATCAAACCATTGTGAGGCAAAGGGTGGGGGGGTCGCAATCTTTTGAAACGTAAAAACGCGCTATTAAGTGTCTATAATCAGCACAATTGCTTTCATTGCGTATTATTAATATTATTTAAATTACATAGTTATGTTTCAGTGATATATTGGGGGGGACAAATCATATTTTTCCCACGATGGGGGGGTCGTGTGTCCCCCGTCCCCCCCAGGATTTCCGCCCCTGCTTCTTACATCAGCTGATATCTCACAGTGCTGTACAGAAACCCAGCCTAAAACCCCAAACAGCTAGAAATGCAGGTGTAAATGAACCTCCCAAATGTAAAAAATATTTTCACATTACCCTCCCCTTGTACTGCAAAAAAAAGAAAAGAAAAGATGATTACCACCAAATAACTGTAGCGACCCTGTGTTTATACACGGAGTATACCAAACATTAGGAACACCTTCCTAATATTGAGTTGCACCGCCCCCTTTCGCCATGAGAACAGCCTCAATTCTTCAAGGCATGGACTTTAAAGTGTCGAAAGTGTTCCACAGGGATGCTGGTCCAGGTTGACTCTAATGCTTCCCACAGTTGTCAAGTTGGCTGGATCATTCTTGATGCACACGGGAAAGACCCAGCAGCGTTGCAGTTCTTGATACAAACCGATGTGCCTGGCACCTATACCCTGTTCAAAGGCAGTTAAATATTTTGTCTTGTCTAATTCACCCTCTGAATGGTAAACATACAAAATCCATGTCTCAGTTGTCTCAAGGCTTAAAAATCATTCTTTAACGTCTCCTCCCCTTCATCTACACTGATTGAAGTGTATTTAACAAGTGACATCAATAAGGGGTCATATCTTTCACCTGAATTCACCTGGTCAGTCTGTTTTGTATACTCAGTGTAAATGTGGATATCGACTTGACTACTTCAGTCTGGTTTTCCACCTACAGGTTTCTGTGCCAATGCACCACACACAACCAATAAGTAACGCTTTACCAACTACGAGCGCTTCATCATGGTTTGAGTTAACATTACAATCAAATATGTCTCTCGACACATACGATGCATACCTCCCTATTCAGTATCGAAGGGTTGGCTTGACAATGTCTGTAACGTGTTTTGTAACAGTCTCATTCCATTCATGGAATGGCCGGTGCGCTGATTGGATGTTGGAATTATATTAGCGTGGAGTGGATGAATGTGCGCAGGTCGCCTACAGGAGACGTTTGAAGTAGACTGATCAGATTAAAACATTGTGACTGGTTGTGTTTATGCTCCACATAAAAGCACATACATCTTAAAAGTAAAATTAGAAATATTCATGGTATATTGAAGCGTAATGTTCGAGGAATAGCCGCATGGATCAGAAAGGAGGCAGAACGACAGTTAAGCTTTCCTGAATAACTGGGCCTGCTAGGAACATAGGCCTACGTGGCCACACTATATAGAATGACATGAGAATGATTCATTTTATTTCAACTTTAACCAGGTAGGCCAGTTGAGAACATGTTCTCATTTACAACTGCGACCTGGCCAAGATAAAGCAAAGCGACAAACACAGTTACACATGGACTAAACAAACGTACAGTCAATACAATAGAAATAAATCTATATACAGTGTGTGCAAATGAGGTAAGATTAGGGAGGTAAGGCAATAGGCTGTAGTGTCGAAGTAATTACAATTTAGCAATTAAAATACTGGAGTGATAGATGTGCAGAAGATGATGTGCAAGTAGAGATACTGGGGTGCAAAGGAGCAAAAAAATAATATGGGGATGAGGTAGTTGGATGATCGGCAACAGACAGAACATCACTATCAGAAGTTACAAAAAAGAAGAAAAAGTCAGACAGTCCCGTGACTTTCAAGTGTCATTTTCACTGCAGTTTACAGCCTAGAGTAGAATTGTAGTTACTTGAAAACAATAATGCAAATATTCATTGCGTTGTTGTAACGTGTATGCTAGGAGTCGGCAAGTAAATACAGGGAGTGAATTTAATAAATGGCACAAAACACGAGTAGCTACAGACATAAAACACAGGAAGAGAAACAATAACGCCTAGGGAAAGAACCAAAGGGAGTGACTGATATAGGGGAGGTAATCAGGAAGGTGATGGAGTCCAGGTGTCTCATGAAGCTCAGGTGCGTGTAATGATGGCGGCATGACATAGACTGACCAGATGAATCCATGTGAAAGCTATGAACCGTTATTGAGGTTACATTTACATTACATTTAAGTCATTTAGCAGACGCTCTTATCCAGAGCGACTTACAAATTGGTGCATTCACCTTATGATATCCAGTGGAACAACCACTTTACAATAGTGCATCTAAATCTTTTAAGGGGGGGGGGGGGTTAGAAGGATTACTTTATCCTATCCCAGGTATTCCTTAAAGAGGTGGGGTTTCAGGTGTCTCCGGAAGGTGGTGATTGACTCCGCTGTCCTGGCGTCGTGAGGGAGCTTGTTCCACCATTGGGGTGCCAGAGCAGCGAACAGTTTGGACTGGGCTGAGCGGGAACCGTGCTTCCTCAGAGGTAGGGGGGCCAGCAGGCCAGAGGTGGATGAACGCAGTGCCCTTGTTTGGGTGTAGGGCCTGATCAGAGCCTGAAGGTATGGAGGTGCCGTTCCCCTCACAGCTCCATAGGCAAGCACCATGGTCTTGTAGCGGATGCGAGCTTCAACTGGAAGCCAGTGGAGAGAGCGGAGGAGCGGGGTGACGTGAGAGAACTTGGGAAGGTTGAACACCAGACGGGCTGCGGCGTTCTGGATGAGTTGTAGGGGTTTAATGGCACAGGCAGGGAGCCCAGCCAACAGCGAGTTGCAGTAATCCAGACGGGAGATGACAAGTGCCTGGATTAGGACCTGCGTCGCTTCCTGTGTGAGGCAGGGTCGTACTCTGCGAATGTTGTAGAGCATGAACCTACAGGATCGGGTCACCGCCTTGATGTTAGTGGAGAACGACAGGGTGTTGTCCAGGATCACGCCAAGGTTCATAGCACTCTGGGAGGAGGACACAAGGGAGTTGTCAACCGTGATGGCGAGATCATGGAACGGGCAGTCCTTCCCCGGGAGGAAGAGCAGCTCCGTCTTGCCGAGGTTCAGCTTGAGGTGGTGATCCGTCATCCACACTGATATGTCTTGAGGTCACTTGTTAAATCCACTTCAATCAGTGTGGATCAACGGGATGAGACAGGTTAAACAAATATTTTTAAGCCTTGAGACATGGATTGTGTACAGTGTTTGCTGCAGGATTTAGAGGTCATTTGTGGTTTTGTATGGTACTCTGCGTTACACTTCATTGCTCCAAACCAGCGCAAGGGGAAGTTAGAGCACTGCTTATGCTTTTGGGTCCTACTGTGTCTTCACCTGACAATGAATGGGCGACATTTACATTTTAGTCATTTAGCAGACGCTCTTATCCAGAGCGACTTACAGTAGCTAATGCATACATTTAATTTCATATTATTATTTTATAAAAAAAAAAAAAAATTTAAACCTAAATAGAAACTGATAATTGTGCACGACTTCATTATTACTTACTAAAACTGTTGTTACACTAAGGTTTTTATTATTTTATTTTGTTAGGATTATTTAGCATTTACTGTAATACTGTATCCCACTCCTGACTGGTTACATTGTACAGTGCCTGAGTGGCGCAATGGTCTAAGACACTGCAGATGCTGGTTCAATACACATGCTGGCCTTGACTGGGAGAACCATGGTTTTTGGTTTCTCTCCCTCTAAAAACATAAATAAATGATTCTATATTTCTAGTCATTTAGCAGACGCTCTTATCCAGAGCAACTTACAGTAGTGAATGCAAACATTTCACAAATTTTTTTTTTCTCCATACTGGACCCCCGTGGGAATCGAACCCACAACCCTGGCGTTGCAAACACCATGCTCTACCAACTGAGCCACAGGGGAGACCAGACCAAACTGGCTTTATTTCCAAATTAGTAAGAATGTCTCACCCCATGTTCAAGAATGGCCTATTTATCGCTCATTTTACGTTTTTTCTCTCATAATCTCCAAAATATTATTTTTTTAAACAAAGCGATTATTATTGTTATTAATTTAGAATGATATAAAAGCCCCTTGGATATACTCACATATATATTATTAACCCTGTTATTATCAGGACAATATATATTGGTCATGGCTCCCGAGTGGGGCACAATGAGATTTCCTTTGCAGTTCTCCAGCTGTATCCACTGAAAACGTGCAAGGCACAAGGGCAGAGGGCACGCAATGGGCCGCAGAGCCGCGCACAATTAGACAGACCTAGCACCATGGGGGAGGGGGGGTGGACCCCCACAGCGCCGCACTGGCTAGCACAGAGCAACACTTTAAGGGGCATTGCACTAATAATGGCGGAAACGTTCCCGCTGTTCTTAGTGCCAGGCTGCACGTTCAAACTAAAACAATGTAACTAATAATGGCATCTTTATGCTTTCGTTAATAAAATAACGATGAAAATACTATTTCAAAATGCCGATGTTTATTTAGTTATTAATCGATAACGAATTACTATGGGAATAAATATCACTGAATTATAGAAATATTGGAACAAAGTTGTCTAATGAAGGTAAACAAATGGTTGCTTACTGGAAAATACTCTTTCAAACATACACGGTCAAGTTGTACAGCGCCATTATGGCTATTAGCAGGTAGCTGGACAATATATTTGCCTGGAAGGAGGGTAGGGGGAGAATTCTATCATCGAATGTATTTCTAATTTAGGTTGGCTGTATTACAACCGGCCGTGATTGGATGCAATTTCAATTTAATCCACCAGAAAATACAAAATAAATAATACCACAAAAAGTATTATGTATCACATCCAACCGTGATTGGGAGTCCCATAGCGCACAATTGGCCCAGCCTTTCTCTCCCACTAAAAACAAAAATACATGTTTTGACCTTTACAAATATTATTTTGGCCTTTATTCAGTGTACAATCGCTCACTTACGTTTTTTTGAAAACGAAATAACCTCCAAAATATCGTTATATATTATCAAGTTGACGGCACAGTCATATAGACGGCACCTACAGTGCATAAAGCTGAGCGACTCACTCACGCATTCATGGCTTTGGATCAAAATAAATAAGTATCAACATTCATTATGGGCTATTAGCAGGACAATATACCTTTACCAACACCTCTCTGTATTTTGAAACTTTTTGGATTGGGGATCCGGAGTGGATGGTGGCTCACGCAGAACAAACAGATGAAGGTTCACAAATGCAGGTTCGATACCCGTGCCGGCTCCCACCGGGAGACCCATGAGGCGGCTTCTGGTTTTAATTTAGAATTCTCCAATCCTCTATATGTAATTATTTGCAAGGAGTCACGTCATATTTTTCGATATACTGTAGGCCTACCTTAGACGACATGAGTCTCACTAGTATTGAGTAATGTGCTGTTAAAAGTGGTGTAGGTCTTGTTTATTTTAGAGCATATTGAAGTTAGAAGCAATAGGATTTGAAGCAATAGCCTACAACTATTTTAGCACTGTTTCGCACTGCTCTAAGACAAGCATGTCAGTTAAGAACAAATTCTTATTTACAAGACAGTCTACTCCATCCTCCCCATCGGTGAATTTAACCCCTGTCGCTCGCAATGACTCGGGCACGCGGGAGACCGGGGTTCAATTCCCGAGGGGGAGGGAGGAGTAGGCTGTCCTTGTAAATAAGAATTTGTTATTAACTGATTCCATATGTGTTATTTCATAGTTGTGATGTCTTCGCTATTATTCTACAATGTAGAACATAGTACAAATAAAGAAAAACCCTGGAATGAGTAGGTGTGTCCAAACTTTTGACTGGTACTTGCTTAATTAATTTGATTAATATTATGGTGTTTCTATTCCAAGAAAAATGTAAAAAGCCTGTTGTCATTCATTGGTTGTTTCTTTGGAGCTAGCTAAGCTATCATTAGCTAGCTAGGTGGATAATAATGTGATGCACAGTAGGCTACAGTAACGTTACAGTATTACTGAATGACAACAATATAGAGGTTTGTAACTTTACATGATTTAGCCTTCTTGTCAATCCAGATCTGAATAGTTGATATCCTTTTTACTGTACACTGTTGATAGTAGAGGTCGACTGATTATGATTTTTCAACGCCGATACCGATACCGATTATTGGAGGACCCCAAAAAAAGCCAATACCGATTAATCAGCCAATTTTTTTTATTTATTTGTAATAATGACAATTACAACAATACTGAATGAACACTTATTTTAACTTAATATAATACATCAATAAAATCAATTTAGCCTCAAATAAATAATGAAGCATGTTCAATTTGGTTTAAATAATGCAAAAACAAAGTGTTGGAGAAGAAAGTAAAAGTGCAATATGTGCCATGTTAGAAAGCTAACGTTTAAGTGCCTGGCTCAGAACATGGGAACATATGAAAGCTGCTGGTTCCTTTTAACATGATGAGTCTTCAATATTCCCAGGTAAGAAGTTTTAGGTTGTAGTTATTATAGGAATTATAGGACTATTTCTCTCTATACGATTTGTATTTCATATACCTTTGACTATTAGATGTTCTTATAGGCACTTTAGTATTGCCAGTGTAACAGTATAGCTTCCGTCCCTCTCCTCGCTCCTACCTGGGCTCAAACCAGGAACACATCGACAACAGCCACCCTCGAAGCAGCGTTACCCATGTAGAGCAAGGGGAACAACTACTCCAAGTCTCAGAGCGAGTGACGTTTGAAACGCTATTAGCGCGCACCCCACTAACTAGCTAGCAATTTCACATCGGTTACACCGGCCTAATCTTGGGAGTATATAGGCTTGAAGTCATAAACAGCACAACGCTTGAAGCATTGCAAAGAGCTGCTGGCAAAACGCACGAAAGTGCTGTTTGAATGAATGTTTACGAGCCTGCTGGTGCCTACCACTTTTCAGTCAGACTGCTCTATCAAATCATAGACTTAATTATAATATAATAAACACACAGAAATAAGAGCCTTAGGTCATTATTATGGTCGAATCCGGAAACTATCATCTCGGAAACAAAACGTTTTTTCTTTCAGTGAAATACGGAACCGTCCCGTATTTTATCTAACAGGTGGCATCCCTAAGTCTAAATATTCCTTTTGCATTGTACAACCTTCAATGTTATGTCATAATTACGTAAAATTCTGGCAAATTAGTTCGCAACGAGTCAGGCGGCACAAACTGTTACATATATCCTGACTCTCCGTGCAATGAAGGCAAGAGAAGTGACACAATTTCACCTGGTTAATATTGCCTGCTAACCTGGATTTCTTTTAGCTAACTATGCAGGTTTAAAAATATATACTTCTGTGTATTGATTTTAAGAAAGGCATTGATGTTTATGGTTAGGTACAGTCGTGTAATGATTGTGCTTTTTTCGCAAATGCGCTTCTGTTAAATCATCCCCCGTTTGGCGAAGTTGGCTGTCTTTGTTAGGAAGAAATAGTCTTCACACTGCATATACCCTGACTCGTTGCAAGAGGTGACACATTTTCCCTAGTTAAAAGAAATTAATGTTAGCAGGCAATATTAGGTAAATATGCAGGTTAAAAAATATATACTTCTGTATTGATTTTAAGAAAGAGATTGATGTTTATGGTTATGTCACGACACCGACGAATGGTGGCGCCCCTCCTCGACCGGGCGGCGCTCGGCGGTCGTCGTCGCCGGCCTACTAGCTGCCATCGATCCTTTTTGTTTCACTTTCTGTTGGTTAGGTCTAGGTAGGCACGCACCTGTTTTGGTTTAGTTATTAGTAGGGGGGGTTATTTAGTCTAGCAAGGTATGTCTGTGTTTGTGCATGATTATTTTCGTCAGGTTGTACGTCTGGGGAACAGGTGTTTTTTCCCTTCTGCCTGTAGGTTTTGTGGCAGTGTGTTTTGGGCTGCGTCCCTACGCTGTGTTTGGGCTGTTTATGGGTATTTGTTTTACCTTGCCCTGCCCTACCTGTTTTTGGCAAGCGTGGATTATTTATTAAAAAGAAACGAGTGTTCACGGACTTGTGTCTCCTGCGCCTGACTTCAACCCTCCTGCTTCCTTGAGCATTCTGACAGGTTAGGTACACGTTGGAGCAACGACAGTCCTTTTTCGCGAATGCACACCGCATCGATTATTTGCAACGCAGGACAGGCTAGATAAACTAGTAATATCATCAACCATGTGTAGTTAACTAGTGATTATGATTGATTGTTTTTTATAAGATAAGTTTAATGCTAGCTAGCAACTGACTTTGGCTTCTTACTGCATTTGCGTAACAGGCAGGCTCCTCGTGGAGTGCAATGTAAAGCAGGTGGTTAGAGCGTTGGACGAGTTAACCGTAAGGTTGCAAGATTGAATCCCCGAGTTGACAAGGTAAAAATCTGTCGTTCTGCCCCTGAACAAGGCAGTTAACCCACCGTTCCTAGGCCATCATTGAAAATAAGAATGTGTTCTTAACTGACTTGCCTAGTTAAATAAAGGTGTACTTTTTTTTTCTTTTTAATAATCGACAAATTGGTCCAAAAATACCGATTACCGATTGTTATGAAAACTTGAAATCGGCCCTAATTAATCGGCCATTCCGATTAATCGGTCGACCTCTAGTTGATAGTAATTTTTCCTAAGCTAATCACTGAATGGCCTCCTACAAGGATGTGGTCAGGTTGAGACTTCTAAGTCATAATACCACAGAACACACACACATCAGATTGCAAGGGCAAGTACAATGAGCAGTTGGGAAAATGAAGTCTGCTGCGTGGGTTGCCAGATAATATATATATATATATATATATATATATATATATATATATATATATATACACAAAGTGGGGGAAAAAAGTATTTGATCCCCTGCTGATTTTGTACGTTTGCCCACTGACAAAGAGAGGATCACTCTATCATTTTAATGGTAGGTTTATTTGAACAGTGAGAGACAGAATAACAACAAAAATATCCAGAAAAACGCATGTCAAAAATGTTATGAATTGATTTGCATTTTAATGAGGGAAATAAGTATTTGACCCCCTCTCAATCAGAACGATTTCTGTCTCCCAGGTGTCTTTTATACAGGTAACGAGCTGAGATTAGGAGCACACTCTTAAAGGGAGTGCTCCTAATCTCAGTTTGTTACCTGTAAAAAAGACACCTGTCCACAGAAGCAATCAATCAATCAGATTCCAAACTCTCCACCATGGCCAAGACCAAAGAGCTCTCCAAGGATGTCAGGGACAAGATTGTAGACCTAAACAAGGCTGGAATGGGCTACAAGACCATCGCCAAGCAGCTTGGTGAGAAGGTGACAACATTTGGTGCGATTATTCGCAAATGGAAGAAACACAAAAGAACTGTCAATATCCCTCAGCCTTGGGCTCCATGCAAGATCTCACCTCGTGGAGTTGCAATGATCATGAGAATGGTGAGGAATCAGCCCAGAACTACACGGGAGGATCTTGTCAATGATCTCAAGGCAGCTGGGACCATAGTCACCAAGAAAACAATTGATAACACACTACGCCGTGAAGGACTGAAATCCTGCAGCACCTGCAAGGTCCCCCTGCTCAAGAATACATTTACAGGCCCGTCTGAAGTCTGCCAATGAACATCTGATTGACTCAGAGGACAACTGGGTGAAAGTGTTGTGGTCAGATGAGACCAAAATGGAGCTCTTTGACATCAACTCAACCCGCCGTGTTTGGAGGAGGAGGAATGTTGCCTATGACCCCAAGAACACCATCTCCACCGTCAAACATGGAGGTGGAAACATTATGCTTTGGGGGTGTTTTTCTGCTAAGGGGACAGGACAACTTCACCGCATCAAAGGGACGATGGACGGGGCCATGTACCGTCAAATCTTGGGTGAGAACCTCCTTCCCTCAGCCAGGGCATTGAAAATGGGTATTCCAGCATGACAATGACCCAAAACACACGGCCAAGGCAACAAAGGAGTAGCTCAAGAAGAAGCACATTAAGGTCCTGGAGTGGCCTAGCCAGTCTCCAGACCTTAATCCCATAGAAAATCTGTGGAGGGAGCTGAAGGTTCGAGTTGCCAAACGACAGCCTCAACCTTAATGACTTGGAGAAGATCTGCAAAGAGGAGTGGGACAAAATCCCTCCTGAGATGTGTGCAAACCTGGTGGCCAACTACAAGAAACGTCTGACCTCTGTGATTGCCAACAAGGGTTTTGCCACCAAGTACTAAGTCATGTTTTGCAGAGGGGTCAAATACTTATTTCCCTCATTAAAATGCAAATCATTTTCTAAAATTTTTGACATGCGTTTTTCTGGATTTTTTGTTGTTGTTATTCTGTCTCTCACTGTTCAAATAAACCTACCATTAAAATTATAGACTGACGATTTCTTTGTAAGTGGGCAAACGTACAAAATCAGCAGGGGATCAAATACTTTTTCCCCCTCACTGTAATTGGTAAACTACACGGTAATGTAAAATGTGCATTATTTTTGTGATCCAATAGGTAATATATTGTACACTTATCATAATTTGGTTTTAATCCAGAGAGGATAGCAAAAGTATCTAGATCCTCTATGAGGCCATGGAAAGATTCTAATTGTGGTTTTAAAAGAAAACATGAATCATCAGCGTACAATGACACCTTAGTTTTTAAGCCACGGATTTCTAATCCCTTAATATTATTGTTTGATCTAATTTTAACAGCTAACATTTCGATGGCAATAATAAATAGATATGGCGATAGTGGACAACCTTGTTTTACTCCTCTAGATAGTTTAACACTTTCTGAGATGTAGCCATTATTTATTATTTTACACCTAGGGTTACTGTACATAACTTTAACCCATTTTATAAGAGATTCCCCAAAATTTAAATATTCTAGGCATTTATATATAAACTCCAGTCGTACTTTATCAAAAGCCTTTTCAAAATCAGCTATGAAAACCAGGCCTGGTGTCCCCGATATTTCATAGTATTCTATTGTTTCCAGTACTTGTCTTATATCATCTCCAATGTATCGTCCATGTAAAAAACCTGTCTGATTAGGATGAATAACATCTGACAATACTTTTTTAATTCTATGCGCCAAGCATTTTGCTAGGATTTTTGCATCACAACACTGAAGAGTAAGAGGTCTACAATTTTTTACATGGACTGGATCTTTATATATACACCACTTGGGTCCTGTTTCAGTAATAATGATATCAAACCTTCTTGTTGCGTGTCTGATAATCTACCATATATATAGGAGTGGTTAAAACATGCTAATAATGGTCTTCTGAGTATATCAAAAAACTTTTGTATACTTCCACTGGTATGCCATCCAGCCCTGGAGTTTTCCCAGCCTTAAAGGCTTTAATTATATCAATAAGTTCCTCCTCTGTAATAAGTTCCTCCTTCACATGAGTCTTTCTGTACAGATGTTAATTTTACATTTGTATTAGGAAAAAAATCCATATAATTAGTTTCAGTTAGTGGAGATGGAGGAGACTGAAACTAAAACATATTCTTAAAGTACTTTACTTCCTCTTTCAAAATATAATTTGGTGAATCATGCGTGACTCCATTTGTAACAACTTTCAACACATTTGTTTTGGTAGCATTTCTATATTGAAGATTGAAAAATAATTTGGTGCATTTTTCCCCATATTCCAGCCAGTTTGCTTTATTTTTATAATATATTACACTGGATCTTTCTTGAATAAGTTCCTCCATTTCTTTTTGTTTATCTTCTAACTTATTCTGTGCCTCTACGATACAGTTTTTATTGCTATCTAACTGTACTGTTAGTCCTTCAATTTCCTTTGTTAATATGGACTCTTTTGATCTGAATTGCTTTTGTTTTATAGATGAATACTGAATTGCATGGCCTCTAAAGGCGCATTTAAAAGTGTCCCATACAATAAGGGGATGTGCTGTACTGTCACGATTCCCACCGACGGTGGCGCCCCCTCCTGCTCGGGTGGCGCTCGGCGGTCGTCGTCACCGGCCTATTAGCTGCCACTGATTCCCCTTTTTGGTTTTCCCTTTTTTTGGTTTTGTGCACCTGTGTTGAGTGTGGTTAATTGGCGGGGCTATTTATGTGAGCTGGTCCGCTTCCGTGTTGTGCGGGATTATTTCAATGTTAACGGTTCATGTTCGTGTCGGCGCTATTCTACGCCGTGTGTACTTTCTCCCCTGTGTTTGGGAATATTTTGTTTCAGTAGTGAGTCTACATTAAATACGCCACTACCCTGTGCTCGCTGCTTCCTGTGCCTCATTCCTTCACCACGACTGCCAATCCGTTACAGAATCCCGCACCCCTAAAAGGCATGGAATCAGCAGGAGCAGCGGCCACCCCTGTCCCCTCGATGGAGGAACGCGTCCTCCACCACACTACGGTCCTCCACCGCATAGGATCCGCGATGGACCAGATGATGGAGAGGATGGACAGATGGGAGAGAAGTGGTCTCCTCTCTCCACCTCCGGCTCCTCCGATGCAGCCACCTCCTCCTCCCACTACGTCTGGCTCAGGCGCGCTTTGTTTGGCGCTCCCGAGGGAGTACGATGGGGCGGCGGCTGGGTGCCAGGGATTTCTGCTCCAGCTCGAGCTGTACCTGGCCACCGTCAGACCTGCTCCCTCGGGAGAGGAGAGCGTGAGTGCCCTCGTTTCCTGCCTGACGGGCCGAGCTCTGGAGTGGGCTAATGCGGTCTGGAATGGCCCAGACTCGGCGAGGGACCATTATCCAGAGTTCACCCACCGCTTTCGGGCCGTGTTCGATCACCCTCCGGAGGGAAGAGCGGCGGGTGAACGGCTGTTCCACCTCAGGCAGGAGACGAGGAGCGCTCAGGACTTCGCGTTGGAGTTCAGGACCTTGGCTGCTGGGGCGGGGTGGAACGACAGGGCCCTCATAGACCACTATAGATGCAGTCTCCGGGCGGACGTCCGTAGGGAGCTGGCCTGTCGAGATGCAGCTCTATCCCTGGACGAGCTCATCGACATGTCCATTCGTTTGGACAATCTGCTGGCTGCCCGCGGGCGTTCGGAGAGGGTCCTGCCCGTTCCACCTTCGTGCACCCCCGCCCCTACCCCTATGGAGGTGGGGGGGGCCGTGCCAAGGGACACCGGAGGAGCTGGCTCCTCCTGCCCCAGCTGTGGTCGGAGAGGACACACGGCCGACCGGTGCTGGAGGAGCCAGTCTGGGAGTCGAGAGGGCAGGCAGAACACTTCTCGGTCACCCCAGGTGAGTCGGCACCAGATTCACCCAGAACCCCCTGTTGGTCACGTGTTCTTACCTGTTTTGTTTTCAATTTTTTTTCCCTCTTCCCAGCATAGGGCGCTAGTCGATTCAGGCGCAGCTGGGAACTTTACGGATCGTGGACTTGCCATTAAGCTGGGCATTCCGCGGGTGCCGTTAGATTCCCCCTTCCCCGTGCACTCCCTAGATAGCCGACCATTAGGGTCAGGGCTAGTCAGGGAGTCTACGGTGCCACTGGACATGGTAACGCAGGGGAATCATAAGGAACGCATTAGTTTTTTCCTTATTGATTCGCCTGCATTTCTGGTG
Organism: Salmo trutta; assembly: GCF_901001165.1. Taxonomy (NCBI): domain Eukaryota; kingdom Metazoa; phylum Chordata; class Actinopteri; order Salmoniformes; family Salmonidae; genus Salmo; species Salmo trutta. The sequence continues at coordinate 25,261,416 of NC_042981.1, forward strand.
GTGCTGGGGGTCCCCTGGCTGGCTGGTCACAATCCCCGTATTTCGTGGAAACAGGGGGTTCTCCAGGGGTGGTCAGAAGAGTGTTCAGGGAGGTGTCTAGGAGTTTCCATAGGTGCCATGACGGTGGAGAGTCCAGACCAGGTGTCCCCCGTGCGCATTCCCCCTGAGTACGCCGATTTGGCGATCGCCTTCTGTAAAAAGAGGGCGACTAAATTACCACCCCATCGACAGGGGGATTGTGCGATAGACCTCCAGGTTAACGCTGCACTTCCCAGGAGTCACGTGTACCCCTTGTCACAGGAGGAGACAGCGGCTATGGAGACATATGTCACTGAATCCCTGGGACAGGGGTACATTCGGCCCTCCATCTCACCTGCCTCCTCGAGTTTCTTTTTTGTGAAGAAAAAGGAGGGAGGTCTGCGTCCGTGCATTGATTACAGAGGTCTAAACGCTATCACGGTGGGGTTTAGTTACCCACTACCTCTCATCGCTACGGCGGTGGAATCATTTCACGGAGCAAAGTTCTTCACAAAACTGGATCTTAGGAGCGCGTATAACCTGGTGCATATCAAGAAGGGAGACGAGTGGAAAACCGCCTTTAGTACCACATCGGGCCATTATGAGTACCTCGTCATGCCGTATGGGTTGAAAAATGCTCCAGCCGTCTTTCAATCCTTTGTTGACGAGATTCTCAGGGACCTGCACGGGCAGGGCGTGATAGTCTATATCGATGACATTCTGATATATTCCGCCACCCGCTCCGCGCATGTGTCCCTGGTGCGCAAGGTGCTTGGTAGACTGCTGGAGCATGACCTATACGTTAAGGCTGAGAAGTGTGTGTTTTCCAAACGAGCCGTTTCCTTTCTGGGTTATCGCATTTCCACCACGGGGGTGGTGATGGAGTGTGACCGCGTTAAGGCCGTGCGTAATTGGCCGACTCCAACCACGGTGAAGGAGGTGCAGCGGTTCTTAGGCTTTGCCAATTACTACCGGAGGTTTATCCGGGGTTTTGGCCAGGTAGCGGCTCCCATTACCTCACTGCTGAAGGGGGGGCCGGTGCGTTTGCGATGGTCGACGGAGGCGGAGGGAGCCTTCAAGAAGTTGAAGACCCTGTTCACCGACGCACCCGTGTTGGTGCACCCGGACCCGTCTCTAGCATTCATAGTGGAGGTGGACGCATCCGAGGCTGGGGTGGGTGCCGTGCTATCACAGCGCTCGGGTACGTCATCGAAACTCCGCCCCTGCGCTTTCTTTTCGAGGAAGCTCAGTTCGGCGGAGCGTAACTATGATGTGGGGGACAGGGAGTTGCTAGCGGTGGTAAAAGCTTTGAGGGTGTGGCGGCACTGGCTTGAGGGGGCTAAACACCCCTTTCTCATCTGGACCGACCACCGAAACCTGGAGTACATCCGGGCAGCGAGGAGACTGAATCCGCGTCAGGCAAGGTGGGCCATGTTCTTCGCCCGGTTTAGGTTCACTATCTCCTATAGACCGGGTTCCCTTAACACTAGAGCCGACGCGCTGTCCCGTCTCTATGACACGGAGGACCGGTCCATCGATCCAACTCCCATCATTCCAGCGTCTAGGCTGGTGGCACCGGTGGTATGGGAGGTGGACGCGGACATCGAGCGGGCATTAGTGTTGGAACCTGCGCCTGCGCAGGTTCCCGTGGGTCGCATGTATGTGCCGCTCGGTGTTCGTGATCGTTTGATTCGATGGGCGCACACGCTACCTACGGCGGGTCATCCTGGTGTGGCGAGGACAGTGCGGAGTCTCAGGGGGAAGTACTGGTGGCCCACCTTGGCTAAGGACGTGAGGTCCTATGTCTCTTCCTGTTCGGTGTGCGCTCAGAGTAAGGCTACTAGGCATCTACCGAGAGGGAAGTTACAGCCCCTCCCCGTTCCACAACGGCCATGGTCGCACCTGTCCATAGATTTCTTGACAGATCTTCCCCCCTCTCAGGGGAACACTGCGATTCTGGTGGTTGTGGATCGGTTCTCTAAGTCCTGCCGTCTCCTCCCATTGCCCGGTCTCCCTACGGCCCTGCAGACTGCGGAGGCCCTATTTACCCACGTCTTCCGGCACTACGGGGTGCCGGAGGACATTGTCTCTGATCGAGGTTCCCAGTTCACATCCAGGGTCTGGAGGGCGTTTATGGAGCGGCTGGGGGTCTCGGTCAGTTTGACCTCCGGTTTTCACCCCGAGAGCAATGGGCAGGCGGAGAGGGTGAACCAGGAGGTGGGCAGGTTTCTGAGGTCGTATTGCCAGGACCGGCCAGGGGAGTGGGCGAGGTACATTCCCTGGGCGGAGTTAGCCCAGAACTCACTTCGCCACTCCTCTACTAACATGTCACCCTTTCAGTGTGTTTTGGGTTACCAGCCGGTCCTGGCACCATGGCACCGGAGTCAGACCGAGGCTCCTGCGGTGGAGGACTGGGTCCAGCACTCCAAGGAGACCTGGAGAGCCGTCCAGGACTCACTAAAGGAGGCCAGTGCGCGGCAGAAGAGGAGTGCTGACCGCCACCGCAGTGAGGCACCCGTGTTCGTACTGGGAGACAGGGTCTGGCTCTCGACCCGGAACCTGCCCCTCCGCGTGCCCTGCCGTAAGCTGGGGCCGCAGTGTGTGGGGCCATTTAAAGTCCTGAGGAGGATAAACGAGGTGTGTTATCGGTTACAACTCCCTTCCTATTACCGTATTAACCCCTCGTTTCATGTGTCTCTCCTCAGGCCGGTGGTAGCTGGTCCCCTGCAGGAAGGTGAGGTGCTGAAGGTCCCTCCACCCCCTCTGGACATCGGGGGTCCCCGGCGTACAGCGTACGGCCATTCTGGACTCGAGACGCCGGGCGAAGGGCCTGCAGTACCTCGTGGACTGGGAGGGGTACGGCCCGGAGGAGAGGTGCTGGGTGCCGGCGGAGGACGTCTTGGACCTATCCATGTTGAAGGATTTCCATCGCCTCCGTCCGGATCGCCCTGCGCCTCGCCCTCCGGGTCGTCCTCGAGGCCGGTGTCGGCGCGCTGCGGGAGCCGCGCGTCAGGAGGGGGGTACTGTCACGATTCCCACCGACGGTGGCGCCCCCTCCTGCTCGGGTGGCGCTCGGCGGTCGTCGTCACCGGCCTATTAGCTGCCACTGATTCCCCTTTTTGGTTTTCCCTTTTTTTGGTTTTGTGCACCTGTGTTGAGTGTGGTTAATTAGCGGGGCTATTTATGTGAGCTGTTCCGCTTCCGTGTTGTGCGGGATTATTTCAATGTTAACGGTTCATGTTCGTGTCGGCGCTATTCTACGCCGTGTGTACTTTCTCCCCTGTGTTTGGGAATATTTTGTTTCAGTAGTGAGTCTACATTAAATACGCCACTACCCTGTGCTCGCTGCTTCCTGTGCCTCATTCCTTCACCACGACTGCCAATCCGTTACATGTACCTATGTTATGTCTGAAAAAGTCAGTTATAAATTCTTCTGTCCTAGTTCTAAACAATTTATCATCTAGTAGGCTTTGATGAAATTTCCAATATCCTTGCCCACGTAGAAATCCTGTAAGAGTAATATATATGCCAATTATGTGATGATCCAACCGCATTCTGTCCCCTACGATCACTTTTTAAACTTTTGGTGCCAGAGAGAATAGCATAAGAAAGTAGTCAAGACGACTAGCTTGATTAAGCCTCCGCCATGTATATCTCACTAGGTCAGGGTATTTTAGTCTCCATATATTCGCTAATTCCAATATATCCATGACATTCATGATTTCCTTAAGTGCCTGAGGGTGATTTAAGAAGGTATTTAAGACCGTATTAAAATATCCCACCATAATAATAGAGTCTAGTGTTGCTTTTAGAGCTAATAAATTCATATATATGTTTTCAAAGAAGCTTGGATCATCATTATTTGGACCGTATAGGTTAATAAGCCATCTGTTAATTGTCCAATAACATAGTTAAAATAATCCATCTACCTTTATGATCCGTTTGGACAATTTGCACATTTGGATCAAAATTACTGTTAATAAAAACCATCACCCCTTTTGAATTTCTTTGCCCATGGGAGAAATATATTTCATCCCCCTCAGCCCTTTTTCCACAAAACTTCATCTAAAATTGTTGAATGAGTTTCCTGTAAACAATAGATATTATATTCCTTCTCTTTTAGCCAGGTAAATACTGATAAATACTTTTCTGATAAATACTTTTCTTATTACCTGCTAAGCCATTACAGTTGTAACTGGCTATACTTATTTCACCACTTACCATAATGAGACACAACCTTCAATTCTATTTATCAAAATATATGTTTGTAAACGTACCATTGAAAAGTAACATGATGATTGAGTGTCTATATAGCTGTACCATGATATTTGTATTGCTACTAAATAAGCCTCCAATTGGTCCTCACTATTCCACCCGTTAAAAGCCCTCCTCATCCCGAGTTGGGTTGTCAACCCAATGCCCGGCAGACCAACCCCGACCCCCGTATCCCATAGCCCTGAAGAGACTGGGATCCATCCTTCGAAAAGAGCGCACAGTGCCATTTACAGAACAGAATCAGATCAACCACCAGATGCATTTCCATCACCCTCACCTCGATTTGTATGATCTATAGCAATCAATATATATACTGCTCAAAAAAATAAAGGGAACACTTAAACAACACATCCTAGATCTGAATGAAATAAATAATCTTATTAAATTCTTTTTTCTTTACATAGTTGAATGTGCTGACAACAAAATCACACTAAAATAATCAATGGAAATCCAATTTATCAACCCATGGAGGTCTGGATTTGGAGTCACACTCAAAATGAAAGTGGAAAACCACACTACAGGCTGATACAACTTTGATGTAATGTTCTTAAAACAAGTCAAAATGAGGCTCAATAGTGTGTGTGGCCTCCACGTGCCTGTATGACCTCCCTACAATGCCTGGGCATGCTCCTGATGAGGTGGCGGATGGTCTCCTGAGGGATCTCCTCCCAGACCTGGAATAAAGCATCCGCCAACTCCTGGATAGTCTGTGGTGCAACGTGGCGTTGGTGGATGGAGCGAGACATGATGTCCCAGATGTGCTCAATTGGATTCAGGTCTGGGGAACGGGCGGGCCAGTCCATAGCATCAATGCCTTCCTCTTGCAGGAACTGCTGACACACTCCAGCCACATGAGGTCTAGCATTGTCTTGCATTAGGAGGAACCCAGGGCCAACCGCACCAGCATATGGTCTCACAAGGGGTCTAAGGATCTCATCTCGGTACCTAATGGCAGTCAGGCTACCTCTGGCGAGTACATGGAGGGCTGTGCGGCCCCCCAAAGACATGCCACCCCACACCCCACACCATGACTGACCCACCGCCAAACCGGTCATGCTGGAGGATGTTGCAGGCAGCAGAACGTTCTCCACGGCGTCTCCAGACTCTGTCACGTCTGTCACATGTGCTCAGTGTGAACCTGCTTTCATCTGTGAAGAGCACAGGGCGCCAGTGGCGAATTTGCCAATCTTGGTGTTCTCTGGCAAATGCCAAACGTCCTGCACTGTGTTGGGCTGTGGACGTCGGGCCCTCATACCACCCTCATGGAGTCTGTTTCTGACCGTTTGAGCAGACACATGCACATTTGTGGCATGCTGGAGGTCATTTTGCAGGGCTCTGGCAGTGCTTCTCCTGCTCCTCCTTGCACAAAGGCGGAGGTAGCGGTCCTGCTGCTGGGTTGTTGCCCTCCTACGGCCTCCTCCACGTCTCCTGATGTACTGGCCTGTCTCCTGGTAGTGCCTCCATGCTCTGGACACTACGCTGACAGACACAGCAAAACCTTCTTGCCACAGCTCGCATTGATGTGCCATCCTGGATGAGCTGCACTACCTGAGCCACTTGTGTGGGTTGTAGACTCCATCTCATGCTACCACTAGAGTGAAAGCACCGCCAGCATTCAAAAGTGACCAAAACATCAGCCAGGAAGCATAGGAACTGAGAAGTGGTCTGTGGTCCCCACCTGCAGAACCACTCCTTTATTGGGGGTGTCTTGCTAATGGCCTATAATGTCCACCTGTTGTCTATTCCATTTGCACAACAGCATGTGAAGTTTATTGTCAATCAGTGTTGCTTCCTAAGTGGACAGTTTGATTTCACAGAAGTGTGATTGACTTGGAGTTACATTGTGTTGTTTAAGTGTTCCCTTTATTTTTTTGAGCAGTGTATATATATATATATATATATATATATATATATATATATATACACATTTTGACTGCATACATACCGCTTACAGCAGGCCCATAAAACAGTTAGGGACTTCTCCTTAGTATCTGGGTCATTCAGGTGGGTGTCTAGGCAATGTCTAAAGCAATGTCTTTGGTTTCTTGGATATTTCTCTGAATACAATGTGTGACAAGAAGGAAGTCGGCAGACCTGCAACCCTTGGACTATGGGCAGGTTTTGTCATCTAGAGCTGAAAAATGGGGAAAGATAGGGAGGAAAGGGAGGAAGAGTGCAGTTTAAGAGCTGGGGTCTATTTTCCTGAATTTCCGCTTGACTGACGTGCCCAAAGTAAACTGCCTGTTACTCAGGCCCAGAAGCCAGGATATGCTTATACTTGGTAACATTGGATAGAAAACACATTGAAGTTTCTAAAAATTTAACAATAATGTCTGAGACTATAACAGAATTGATATGGCAGGTGGAAATCCGAAGAATGGAAAGCTATTATTCCTATGTAATTCCGGCTCCCAGATTGCAATTCCTATGGCTTCCACTAGATGTCAAGTATTTATTCAAGATTTCTGGCAAGTTTCTTCAAAAACGAGCAAGAATATTGAGTTTTTGTGAAGAGACCACCGGAACAATATCAGTCTTTTGGCACGTGGAAGAGGGCGTGCGCTTCCTAATTTTACTTTCCTATTGAACATACTACTTTCCGTATAAAATATTATAGTTTATTTACATTTTAGGGTACCTGATGATTAAACAAAAACGTTGTTTGAATTGTTTGGACAGAGTTTAGTGGCAGCTTTCTGGATACCTTTGTCTGCATGTTGAATGAGTGGATTACTGAAAACGATGGCACCACTAAACTGACTTTTTGGGATATAAAATCCTTCTTTATCTAACAAAATGACCATTCACGTTGTAGCTGGGACCCTTGAGATTGCAAACAGAGGAAGATTTTCAAAAGTGATTTATTTTTTTAAAAAGCAGCAGAAAAGGTCAAATAAGATCACCAAAATGTACGTTACGGATATACACGACTGGCCCTCGTGCACGCACAACACAGAGATTCTTTAGCTAAATAGCCCAGTACTGTAGCCTACTCCCGACCGTCACGTTGTACAGCGCCATATTTTCCATTCCATCCTAAACGGAAACCCAGAGGGGTTTTTCATTTTTCTTGGAATAGAAACACCATAATATTAATCAAATGAATTAAGGATTTTTTTTAAAAATCAGTCCCATTTACTATGTTCTTACAAAAAAGGTTATAAAATCTCTGCTACAACCACTATTGAAGGCTATCAAATGCTTCTCAAAGATGCCTTCTGGTGGTCAAAATAGCACTAACTTGCATTAACGGTACCAGTGGTTCACACTTCAATAACGTGCCATAGAATTGTGCGGCACCATGCAAGCTGCACTGCAGTACCCTGCAACATCCAAAGGACGAACCACTGTATGTGTGCCATTCAGAGGGTGAACGGGCAAGACAAAATATTTAAGTGTCTTTGAACAGGGTATGGTAGTAAGTGCCAGGCGTGCCGGTGTCAAGAACTGCAACGCTGCTAGGTTTTTAATAGAGGTCGACCGATTAATAGGAATGGCCGATTAATTTAGGGCCAATTTCAAGTTTTCATAACAATCGGAAATCGGTATTTTTGGACGCCGATTTGTTTTTTTTTAACCTTTATTTAACTAGGCAAGTCAGTTAAGAACAAATTGTTATTTACAATGACGGCCTAGGAACGGTGGGTTAACTGCCTTGTTCAGGGGCAGAACGACAGATTTTTACCTTGTCAGCTCGGGGATTCAATCTTGCAACCTTATGGTTAACTAGTCCAACGTTCTAACCACCTGCTTTACATTGCACTCCACGAGGAGACTGCCTGTTACGCGAATGCAGTAAGAAGACAAGGTAAGTTGCTAGCTAGCATTAAACTTATCTTATAAAAAACAACCAATCATAATCACTAGTTTAACTACACATGGTTGATGATATTACTAGTTTATCTAGCCTGTCCTGCATTGCATATAATCGATGCGGTGCGCATTCCATAAACATCAATGCCTTTCTTAAAATCAATACACAAGTATATATTTTTAAACCTGCATATTTAGTTAATATTGCCTGCTAACATGAATTTCTATTAACTAGGGAAAATGTGTCACTTCTCTTGCAAACAGAGTCAGGGTATATGCAGCAGTTTGGGCCGCCTGGCTCATTGCGAACTGTGAAGACTATTTATTCCTAACAAAGACAGCCGACTTCGCCAAACGGGGGATGATTTAACAAAAGCGCATTTGCGAAAAAAGCACAATCGTTGCACGACTGTACCTAACCATAAACATCAATGCCTTTCTTAAAATCAATACACAGAAGTATATATTTTTAAACATGTATATTTCACTAAAAGAAATTCAGGTTAGCAGGCAATATTGACCAGGTGAAATTGTGTCATTTTGCGTTCATTGCACGCAGAGTCAGGGTATATGCAACTATTTGGGCCGCCTGGCTCGTTGCGAACTAATTTGCCAGAATTTTACGTAATTATGACATAACATTGAAGGTTGTGCAACGTAACAGGAATATTTAGATTTAGGGATGCCACCAGTTAGATAAAATATGGAACGGTTCCGTATTTCACTGACAGGAAAAACGTTTTGTTTTCGAGAAGATAGTTTCCGGATTCGACCATATTAATGACCAAAGGCTAGTATTTCTGTGTGTTATTATGTTATAATTAAGTCTATGATTTGATAGAGCAGTCTGACTGAGCGATGGTAGGCAGCAGCAGGCTCATAAGCGTTCACTCAAACAGCACTTTCGTACATTTGCCAGCAGCCCTTCGCAATGCATTGCGCTGTTTATGACTTCAAGCCTGTCAACTCCCAAGATTAGGCTGGTGTAACTGATGTGAAATGGCTAGCTGTTAGCGGGTGCGCGCTAATAGCGTTTCAAACGTCACTCGCTCTGAGACTTGGAGTAGGTGTTCCCCTTGCTCTACATGGGTAACGCTGCTTCGAGGGTGGCTGTTGTCGATGTGTTCCTGGTTCGAGCCCAGGTAGGAGCGAGGAGAGGGACGGAAGCTATACTGTTACACTGGCAATACTAAAGTGCCTATAAGGACATCCAATAGTCAAAGGTATATGAAATACAAACCGTATAGAGAGAAATAGTCCTATAATTCCTATAATAACTACAACCTAAAACTTCTTACCTGGGAATATTGAAGACTCATGTTAAAAGAAACCACCAGCTTTCATATGTTCCCATGTTCTGAGCAAGGCACTTAAACGTTAGCTTTCTTACATGGCACATATTGCACTTTTACTTTCTTCTCCAACACTTTGTTTTTGCATTATTTAAACCAAATTGAACATGTTTCATTATTTATTTGAGGCTAAATTGATTTTATTGATGTATTATATTAAGTTAAAATAAGTGTTCATTCAGTATTGTTGTAATTGTCATTATTACAAATAAATAAAAAAAATAGGCTGATTAATCGGTATTGGCTTTTTTGGGAGTCCTCCAATAGTCGGTATCGGTATCGGCGTTGAAAAATCATAATCAGTCGACCTCTACTATCAACAGTGTACAGTAAAAAGGATATCAAATATTCAGATCTGGATTGACAAAAAGGCTAAATCATGTAAAGTTACAAACCTCTATATTGTTAGGCTATATTGTTGTCATTCAGTAATACTGTAACGTTACTGTAGCCTACTGTGCATCACATTATTATCCACCTAGCTAGCTAATGATAGCTTAGCTAGCTCCAAAGAAACAACCAATGAATGACAACAGGCTTTTTACATTTTTCTTGGAATAGAAACACCATAATATTAATCAAATTAATTAAGCAAGTACCAGTCAAAAGTTTGGACACACCTACTCATTCCAGGGTTTTTCTTTATTTGTACTATGTTCTACATTGTAGAATAATAGCGAAGACATCACAACTATGAAATAACACATATGGAATCAGTTAATAACAAATTCTTATTTACAAGGACAGCCTACTCCTCCCTCCCCCTCGGGAATTGAACCCCGGTCTCCCGCGTGCCCGAGTCATTGCGAGCGACAGGGGTTAAATTCACCGATGGGGAGGATGGAGTAGACTGTCTTGTAAATAAGAATTTGTTCTTAACTGACATGCTTGTCTTAGAGCAGTGCGAAACAGTGCTAAAATAGTTGTAGGCTATTGCTTCAAATCCTATTGCTTCTAACTTCAATATGCTCTAAAATAAACAAGACCTACACCACTTTTAACAGCACATTACTCAACACTAGTGAGACTCATATCGTCTATGGTAGGCCCAGGGGCGGAAATCGCGGGGGGGATAGGGGGGACACGACCCCCCATCCTGGGAAATATATGATTTGTCTCCCCCAATATATCACTGAAACATAACTATGTAATTTAAATAATATTAATAATACGCAATGAAAGCAATTGTGCTGATTATAGACACTTAATAGCGCGTTTTTAAGTTTCAAAAGATTGCAACCCCCCCACCCTTTGCCTCACAATGGTTTGATCCACTGCCAGTTCCTTAGCTTGCTAGGTAACAGAGGTCGTATCTACTGTCTGAAAGGCACTCAATGCACGTAACTGACGTGAGCTTAATCCAGTCAATCGCGCACACACACTAGCTGAATATGCAGAGCTAGCACGCAAATATTAACTATTAAGCTAGCTAGTACCTATTCCATTTATGTGGCGTCGTCAAAGATGGAATCAGCATGCAGATGATGTAAGTTAGTGCTTCAAAGTCCCTGTGATAAGGTTAGCGATAAACTGAACTCCAAACTGAACAGAACTACACTCTCTTCTACCATTGTCTTAAATATATTTAATGGTCTCGTTGCAAAAGCTAAATTGTCGCAAGTTAACTTTTATTTATTTATTTTATTTCACCTTTATTTAACCCGGATAGCAAAGATTATAGCAAACACCACTGAAACTGAATTGGTGCTCGCTAGCTTTGCAAATTCAGCTATTGTTGGAAGCCAGCCAATATGAAACAAACTATTAAAATTACAAAAGGTTGCAGCATATGTTGTGTAAATGGTGAACTCATACAGCTGTCAACTCTTGTCATTTTAATCCGTTTCACATTTGCTAGCTACCTTTTAGATCGAAGCCCAAATAGAATGATTGAAGATGATAGAAGCCCATATCCTACTGTAAATAACCTACACACTGTGTGTGTAGCCAGCCAGGTAGAAAAATGGCAGAAAAATAAAAGACGGACATTAGAGTATTTTTCAATACACCAAAACGCATAGTAAGAACCCTAGTAGCCTAATATCTCAAAGACTAGTTGATAAAATGTTCATAAGAAAGAAATGAAATTCTAATGGAAATGTTTCACAATGATGTCATTAGGCAGAGCAGGCAACAGATGGCACACAGACAGCAGAGTTGGGGACAGATATGCAGGGACAGACTGGCAGAGACAGGGAGTCTCAGGTAAGTTTGTTGAGTCTTTGTTTGGCAACATTATGAAAGGTTCTCAATTTTTTTGACTTGTAAAATAGGAACATAATTGGAAAATTATTTGTTAAAGGCAATGGTATTGCTGTTGTGATTAGTTGTGTAGTTTTGGGTACCGGTAGTTAGGAGTACGGCAAACACCTTATTTCTTTGGTTCCTCAATATACATTTACCATATTACAATGTAGGCTATGTGTTACAGCACTACTATTGGTGTCCCCCTCAGGAATTGCTCTTGAGAAGATTTCATGTAATTGTCCCCTCCAAAGTTGATATCAGATTTTTGCCCTGGGTAGGCTTACAGTATATCGAAAAATATGACGTGACTCCTTGCAAATATTTACATATAGAGGATTGGAGGATTCTAAATTAAAACCAGAAGCCGCCTCATGGGTCTCCCGGTGGATGCCGGCACGGGTATCGAACCTGCATCTGTGAACCTTCATCTGTTTGTTCTGCGTGAGCCACCATCCACTCCGGATCCCCAATCCAAAAAGTTTCAAAATACAGAGAGGTGTTGGTAAAGGTATATTGTCCTGCTATTAGCCCATAATGAATGTTGATACTTATTTATTTTCATCCAAAGCCATGAATGAGTGAGTCGTTCAGCTTTATGCACTGTAGGTGCCGTCTATATGACTGTGCCGTCAACTTGATAATATATAACGATATTTTGGAGGTTATTTCGTTTTCAAAAAAACGAAATGAGGCTGTTCTGACGGCAAAAGGTGTTCCTAATATTTTGTACACTCAGTGTATCTTTCCTTTAGAAGTGTTAACTTCAGGGTGACTGCTAGCATCTATTGAGATGCATTGTCCCATAAACCGAGTGTCCAAATCAACTTAAAGTATCTACAAAACGAGTTTTGCAGGAACACAATTCAAAAGGAAGGCTACAGCAAAAAAAATATGTTTTACTGATTCCCATGATTCGATTCACAGTGATTTAACTGAACCCCAACTTCTACAATGGCGAAACACATCGTTCAATCACTCAAAAATAATAATTTAATATGACTTAAATGGGCACCGGAGCAGAAGGCGGCTCCGGCCATGGAGTGGGACTGGACACCGTGCCTGGACTGTCCGGACCGGCGACCGTTGCCGGAGGCTCCGGACCGGGAACCGTCGCCGGAAGCTCTGGACTGTGAATGCGCACTGGAGGCCTAGTGCGTGGAGCCGGTACAGGTGGCACCGAACTGGTGACATGCACTTCAGGGCGAGTGCTGGGAGCAGGCACAGGATGTACCGGACTGGGGAGGCGCACTGGATGCCTGATGCATGGAGCCGGCGCAGGTTGCACCGGACTGGTGACACGCTCTTCAGGGCGAGTGCGAGGAGCAGGCACAGGACGTACCGGACTGGGGAGGCGCACTGGAGGCCTGATGCGTGGGGCCGGCACAGGTTGCACCGGACTGGTGACACGCTCTTCAGGTCGAGTGCAGAGAGCAGGCACAGGACGTACCAGACTGGGGAGGCACAGTGGAGACCTGGTGCGTGGAGCCGGCACAGGTTGTACCAGACTGGTAACACGGTCTTCAGGGCCAATGCGGTGCTGAACACACCAAACCAACATCCCTCTCTCTCCCAACTTCTCCATCTCCTCCCTGATGGTCTCTGGCTCTTCAGGGCGAGTGCAGGGAGCAGGCACAGGATGTACCTGGATGTGGAGGCGCACTGGAGAAAAAAAATCTTGGGGTTGTCCTTGGGCTTTCTGTGCTGGGAACCCTGGCGTCATCGCTGTCCTCCATTATCACCTTCCGTAGGCCGCCAAGGAAGGGTTTCACATCCTCCCATGTCCAAAACTCCTTTACCTTGTGAACACGCTGCTTGGTCCTTTCTAGGTGGGATATTCTGTCATAGGTGTATTGGAGGTGAAGTCAGGTGCAGGAGAGCAGAGTATAATGAACAGCCGCACTTTTATTATTGTTCCAAAAAAACGAGAGCACTACATACATGAAACATGCTCAAAAAACAGAACATAAAAGTATAGCGCGTAAACTCACACCACATAACACAGGTGGAAAACCGGCTACCTAAATAGGATCCCCAATTTGAGGCAACGATTACCAGCTGCCTCTAATTGGGAACCATACAAAACACCAACATAGAAAATATAAACTAGAACACCCCCTAGTCACGCCCTGACCTACTACACCATAGAGAACCAAGGGCTCTCTATGGTCAGGGCGTGACATATAGGCTATGGCGATGGCTTTCTTACTGCCGCCAAGAATTGCGTGCTTCCGTGCATGACGCCAACATTTTGCTAGCTAGCTTTCATAATACACTGGCTAGACATTCCAAAGCATATTAATGTAATTAGCTAGCTGCTATCTGGCAATGTGATTTGTAACTTTGCAAGCTAACATTAGCTAACCATTAGTTATCTAACTAACTACCGTAGAGGCTAACGTGACTATATGTGTTCTATTTAGAGACTGATCCCATCAACATCTGCAGTGCCTCAACATCAAGATCAGCACCAGGAACTAGTGTAAGTCATCTTCTAAAATCTACTAAATCTAACCATGAGTCCATGATGAGCAAATAAATATACTGGAGCTAAGCATAAACATGGTCTGTGTGTGGTTGTCATAGTTGGTGTGTTTACAAGTACGCTACAACTTCTGCTGTAGTTTGTCATTATTATGGAGGCTTAGTTGATTGTTCATGCAGTCTAAATTGGAGAAAATTAGGTATTAGTAAGGAGGGGATGGTGTGGGTGACTGACTGGTGTCTGTTGGGCGTGGGGGGAATCACTAATACACTAAACTGTCTACAAGACAAGTGCTCCTCAATTTTCACACCATTGCAGTCAGTACTTTGGCATTGGGGAGAGGGGCTGTTAGTATACTCTTCTAGCCTATTCACGCTATTGTTGGCAGTGTAGGTCTACTCAACAGTGCAACTGTAGGTTCTCATACACAACAATAGATGACTAGACTGTCTACATGTCAAGCCCCCCTCAACATTTTCACATCTTTGCTAACAGCCCATCTCAATGCCCCGTTACTGACTGTGTGCAACAAAACACATACCAGTCTACTGTACCCTTTTTTTATTTACAGAAGAACATGGTTTATTGTATGGTTTCACATCCTCATCATCAGTATTCATGTTTTTGCAGGAGTCTTGCAGTACAAACAAATCCTCTGCAAGAGGTCAAAGCAGTGGGTGCTGAAGAAAGTGTACGAGGCTTGTCCACCTGGCTGTGGAGCGCAGAAAGGACCAGATGGTTGTCTTCAATGAGCCAGAGTCACAGCCCCCAAACCCAACATCCCTGCCAACATCACCAAAGCCTGCTAAACCAGCTACCATTAACCAACACAAGAAGCGATTCACCAGATTAAGAAAATTCTGAAACCGCCTGGAACATTCAACCAACACAACATCCATATTCAGTTAGACTGATGTAGTATAATATAGAACGCCTCGTATGCTCACAACTGCATTGTGGTAAATATATTGTTAGCTGTTATACATACAGTACCAGTCAAAAGTTGAAGACACCTACTCATTCACTTACGATTTTCTACATTGTAGAATAATAGTGGAGACATCAAAACTATGAAATAACACATATGGAATCATGTAGTAACCAAAAAATGGTTAAACAAATCAAAATATATTTGATATTTGAGATTCTTCAAAGTAGCCACCCTTTGCCTCAATGACAGCTTTGCACATTCTTGGCATTCTCTCAAGCAGCTTCATGAGGTAGTCACCTGGAATGCATTTCAATTAACAGGTGTGCCTTGTTAAAAAGTTAATTTGTGGAATTTCTTTCCTTCTTAATGCGTTTGAAAAGGTAGGAGTGGCATACAGAAGATAGCCCTATTTGGGAAAAGACCAAGTCCATATGATGGCAAGAACAGCTCAAATGAGCAAAGAGAAACGACAGTCCATCATTACTTTAAGACATGAAGGTCAGTCAATCCGGATAATTTCAAGAACTTTGAAAGTTTCTTCAAGTGCAATTGCAAAAACCATAGAGCGCTATGATGATACTGGCTCTCGTGAGGATCGCACAGGAAAAGAAGACCCAGAGTTACCTATGCTGCAGAGGATAAGTTCATTTGAGTTAACTTCACCTCAGATTGCAGCCCAAATAAATGCTTCACAGAGTTCAAGTAACAGACATCTCAATATCAACTGTTCAGAGGAGACTGAGTAAATCAGGCCTTCGTGGTTGAATTGCTGCAAAGAAACCACTACTAAAGGACACCAATAAGAAGAATAGACTTGCTTGGGCCAAGAAACACGAGGAATGGACATTAGACCAGTGGAAAGTCCAAATTTGAGACCTTTCACATATCCTCTTGAGTCATCAACTTCTTTGTATCCAAGTGGTATTGTCTGTGAGAGACAGATGAAATTGCTATTACACATTCATGGGCAATCGTTGTGTACCGTCTGTATTCCTAGATATTTTATATTTGAGATTCTTGGCATTCTCTCAAGCAGCTTCATGAGGTAGTCACCTGGAATGCATTTCAATTAAAAGGTGTGCCTTGTTAAAAGTTAATTTGTGGAATTTCTTTCCTTCTTAATGCATTTGAACAGAAGATAGCCCTATTTGGTAAAAGACCAAGTCCATATTATGGCAAGAACAGCTCAAATAAGCAAAAAGAAACGACAGTCCATCATTACTTTAAGACATGAAGGTCAGTCAATACGGAACATTTCAAGAACTTTGAAAGTTTCCTCAAGTGCAGTTGCAAAAACCAACAAGCACCATGATGAAACTGGCTCTCATGAGGACCGCCACATGAATGGAAGACCCAGGGTTACAGTACCTCTGCTGCAGAGGATAAGTTCATTAGAGTTACCAGCCTCAGAAATTGCAGCCCAAATAAAGGCTTCAGAGTTCAAGTAACAGACACATCTCAACATCAACTGTTCAGAGAAGACTGTGTGAATCAGGCCTTCATGGTCGAATTGCTGCAACAAAACCAGTACTCAAGGACACCAATAATAAGAGACTTGCTTGGGCCAAGAAACACGAGCAATGGACATTAGATCGGTGGAAATTTGTCCTTTGGTCTGGAGTCCAAATTGGAGATTTTTGGTTCCAACCGCCATGTCTTTGTGAAACGCAGTGTGGGTGAACAGATGATCTCCGCATATGTATTTCCCGCCGTAAAGCATGGAGGATGTGGTGTTATGGTGCTTTGCTGGTGACACTGTCTGTGATTTATTTTGAATTCAAGGCACACTTAACTACCATGGCTACCACAGTTTTCTGCAGCGATACGCCATCCCATCTGGGTTGGGCTTAGTGGGACAACAGGACAATGACCCAACACACCTCTAAGAAGGAGAGTGATGGAGCGCTGCATCAGATAACCTGGCCTCCTCAATCCCTCGACCTCAACCAAATTGAGATGGTTTGGGATGAGTCGAACCGCAGAGTGAAGGAAAAGCAGCCAACAAGTGCTCTGCATATGTGGGAACTCATTCAAGACTGTTGGAAAAGTATTCCAGGTGAAGCTGGTTGAGAGAATGCCAAGAGTGTGCAAAGCTGTCAGAGGCAAAGGGTGGCTATTTGAAGAATCTCAAATATTTGTAGATTTGTTTAACACTTTTTAGTTACTACATGATTCCATATGTGTTATTTCATAGTTTTGATGTCTTCACTATTATTCTACAAGGTAGACAATTGTAAAAATAAAGAAAAACCCTTGAATGAGTAAGTGTTCTAAAACCTTTGACTGGTAGTGTATAAACCTCGCTATTCATTCATTGCAGCGTGAGGAATTAGGGAGAAGCGTTTTTATGTTTTGTAAGTGTTGAATAAAAACAGTGACAGGGCTGAATACATTTTTTTTAGGGTACTAGGGGGTAACTGCCCCCCCAAACTGAAATTCACATTAAGACCACAAGATGTCACCAAATTATTTTCCCAACACTTACCCTGGCTGCCACTGCTCTTGCTCAACAACAAAAAAGTAATCTGTGTCTTCACAGCCTTGAGATATTTCAACAAAACAATTTTGTGGTAAATTGAAAAAGTTCTCAAAATGTTCTGATGAAGTTAGATTTATAAATTTTTTTTTTTTTTTTTTTTAAATATGCAAGTAGGAAAGCCTTAAGATAAATAATCCACTTGTTTAGAGAGAACAATTTACATAATTTCTTTGTAAAGTAGTAATATGTTGGATGAGTGTGTTGGGGGCAACTGGCCCTAAGGGCTTGTTACCCCTTTTTGGTTATGAATGTGTTTCTACCTGTCATTAAGACAATGACTAGCCCAGTTAGCGATAGTTTATGCTAACTTGCAAGCTAGAAAATTCAATAGCAGTAAATGCTAGCCAGCTAAGCATAAGCTGCTAGGAGTGCTAGCTAGAAACCTTCCTACCAGATCGTCTGAGATAAAATACATTAAAAAGATAAAGTAACTTAATTGCAGTTGTGAATGTTTCCACTAGTGACTGATAGCTTAACTGTTCATATAGCCTTTTAGCTATTTTACACAACATTTTATGTCATATAGCTAGACAGCTAGCTATGTTAAGAGAGAGCTTGTCAATGCAATCATGGTTACATTGACACACATGGAGCCAGGGTGAAATATGGGTCATAAAAAGTAACTCAATGCAGGGATGAGATATGCCACCATACTCCAAATTGTAACTTTATCCACACTGCTTCATGGAGAAGATTGAAATGGTGCTAATTTTCCTGGAAAACCTCCCTATTTGTCCTCATGCTAGCAGTAGCCATTAAGGAATAGCAGATTGCGTTGAACAACATAGGAGCTGATTGGCTGACTACCATTCCAAAATGGATGCAGTGGCCACTGCTAGCTAGCATGAGGACAACAAGGGCAGTTTCTGGGAAAACTAGCACTATTTTAATATTTGATGGAGAAGTGCAGATAAAGCTAAAAGTTGGGAGTAGTGGAATATCCCATCCCTGCATTTAGGTATGTTTTCTGACCCATATCTCACACCGGCTCCACTGTGTCTTAATGTACCCAATGTACCCTACACCAGTGCAGCTCGGTGTAAACAAGGGTAACTGTAGGGTCAGTATCTTCTGGCAAAAGTGTGTGTGTCAGGTCAACATTACACCCACCTTCAAAGGCGTCACACAGGTCAGATCACATCACACCCTGAGTGACAAATGGAATACAGATCTAGTAAAGGAAGGGTTTTCATAAATTTGGTCCAGATATATTCTTCATTGATATTGTAACAGTGCTGAATAAAAGCTCACAAATGACATCAGATACATATCAACTACATGGTGAGTCAATGGCTGCTTTGGGGTCTGTCAGATTTGAAGTCTTGCTGCCCTCCTGTGGCACTTCAAGGTAGCATTACATTTGTGGTATTGTAAAATTAGCTTTACTTCACTGAAAAACAAAACTCACGTTCTGCTAATTATTGGTGAACCAAAGCAATTAAACAATGAGTAAACTCCTGTAATCAATCATTCATCAAACCAAAGGATATTGAGACGGGTCTATGTTGACTGCAGACTACTTTACAGCTGTTGCTGACTTGCTTGACTAGCCAAGTGACAAGCAGAATCAATTAGTCATGAAATACATAGAGTAGCTAAGCAACAATCAAAAACCCATGATGTCTTCATGTGTTTTTCACCTCTCCATCACATACACAAAGTAAACAGTGGTATGCTGTCTGACAATAAAGCAATCCAGCATCTGAGCTTTTATCACAAAACAGGTTAAAATTAATTTCTATATATTTTTTAAACGTTTATTTCTTCAACCCTTTTTTTCTTCTTTTCACTCATATTATATCTGAGCCACCCTAAAGCACACAAATTCTTTGTGTCAACAATGCTGAACTTACTGTAAATTTAAACGGGATATGAACTGGTCCAAGCCTTCCCTCTCTCTGCCATTCCCTCTTCCACTACACAATAAAAAAACATCTGATGGTCAAAGAAACAATAAAAATCCCAAATGAGAGATTAAAAACCAAGAAGGAAACAGAGAAAAAACTATCATAAATACCAGATAGTCTTGTTCCATATTAACTCATATACTGAATTCTTCTTGGCTGTTCCTAAGCAAAAATATATGCAAAATTACTACAAGATACAAAATATCAGTGTACTGAGTTTAATAACAATATACAGGTTTGTAATACTGTGTAAAGCACACTTGGGAGTGACACTCCTTTTCACAATAGGCGAGTTTGGTGCTCCTCTATAGCTCGCAATTGTTTTTTAAAACATTTTTTATATTTTCTGTGTGGCTGGAGGGTACCAGTACCAGACTGATACCAGGCTACCTGGTACTGCAGGGTCAAAGAGACAACTGAACTGACAAACCAATCAATCATTGAGGAGACAGATGCACACACAAGTGAAAAGAAAAAAATGTGGAAGTGGAGAGAAAAATGGTGCGAGAGGATGAATGTAAGTGTGTGTATGGAGATCTTCCCTTGTTTTTATAATTTAGTCCCTGTACATACAGGACCTTAACATGTTCGCCTCTTGGAGGAAGGGTTGAGAGGGACGAGGGGTTAAATTAATTTCCTCATGGCTAATGGGTCCATAATATAATATCAGCATAGCTTCAGCATGAGAGTCAGGTCAGGAGGGGTCAGAGGGTGGTCCTTACAGAGGGAAGGGGTGCCCTCTTGGTCAGGGCGGGGCCTCCCAGGTATCTCACTCAGTCAGGAAGTCCCACAAAGGGAGAGAGGTACAAAAGCACCAAAGTGTGAGAGGGACAGAGAGGAGAGAGAAAAAGCAAAGAGTAGAACCAGAGATGGAAAATGGGTTTGTATTCAGGGAGAGTGGGTGGGGTTCTCAAATAGGAGGGAAGTTAAAACAATCTGTTATTTTTGCTGTTCATTTCAAGTCTTAATGTCCAAAGTATATTTTTACCCCCACACAAGTTCCTTATCGTGTTTTTTTTTTACAATTTTTATTTCACAATAATAGCAGTTTAAGGATAAAAGTTATTTACAGTGCTGTTGAAATAATGAAACAACGTGTGAATCTACCATAAAGTAAGTCGCACAATACAGAGGAAAAAAAAAAAAAGGAAAAAAAAACACGGTCGTTCCATGCCGTTCCAGATGGCCGTACAGGATCCGCGGGGCGTGCTCTGGTGGTCATGGATGGGAGAGGAGTGTGGCGCTTCGTTAAGTGGGAATTATCCCGTCACACCTAAGGCTCCTCTTCAGCTCCAGGTCCTCCAGCTTCTTCCAAAGCTCCTCCCTCTCCTTCTCCTTCTTCTTCTCACTGCAGACAGTACGGGGGGGGGGGGGGGGGGGGGGGGGCAAGGCAGGACTAGCTGCAGATTACTGAGATATTACTACTGGGTTTACCACCACCAAGTACATATTCTTATCCTGCTAGTCAAGAATCACAATATTACACACACACACACACACACCGCACAGTGTATGAGGAAAAAAAAGTGTGATTCTGTATACAAACAAACAGTAATTTTTCTGTATAGTAATTTTCCGTGTATTGAGCATGGGCCTATTTGAATAGGTGTCTAAAACTATACAGGCTAACTACAACAGCACTATGCAGGACCACACCACAGAGGCACCATTAATGATGCAGCATATCTTACCGTTGGCGGTCTGACTTGTAAGTAGCCGTGAGCTCATCAAACAAGGTACTGTTCATCTCCATGAAGGCTTTCAGTACGTTGTACACCAACGCCACTATCGCCCTTCAAGGCAAAATAAAAAAACATGTAAAAACAGCCAATTTCAACTCTTTCACAACTTATTTTTTCTCTAATGAAAACAAATACAAGATGATAAATCAAGTTTCCTGATAGGACCAATCTATGTGTGAGGGTGTGTTGAGGTGGACTCACGGGTTCCAGTGTTCTTTGGAGATCCTGTACAGGCTGGCGAACATGATGGGTAAGATAACGCTGGAGTTCTCCTCAATCAGACTCATGATGTACTCGTTGTTCCAGTAGTACAGGGCCCTCTCTGCCACCTGCCAGGGACACAGAGATTTAATACACAATACCTACACCCATATGCACTAGCCTCCTTTCAGATTTATTTTGTGATCCTATGGTTTTTGTCATGACAATGAACATAGAAGTTAGCTATACAGCACAAACAGATCTGGGACCAGGCTAAACCCTCCAACAACAACCATGTACTTATAAGAGCACCATAGATATGCTGAGATTACCGCTAAAAACCAGGGTCCGTGCTATCCGGGATCCTTGGGATGTCCCTACCCCTTTGAAGATTAAATAAGGGACGTGGTAGGTAAGGGACAGGTTATGGTAAGCGTATGGGTTAAGATTAGGGTTTAGGGTAGGGACATCCCAAGGATCTCAGATAGCATTGACCTAAAAATCCGCCAGGATGTGTGTCCTTCTCTATAGACTGACCTGGAAGTGTGGGCTGGATACGCATCTGGAGATCTGTTTGAAAAGCGGCTCCTGGATCTTGATGAACTGTGTCGGCTCGATCACGTCTAGGATCTCCTCCAGCTCCCCCAGGTACATCACCTGAGAACACACACAGTTAGAAAACACACCCGAGGTACATCACCTGACAGGGTTTGACATTCAGGTAAATTAGATTGTGGAACACCGGGCCAGTAACAAGTAAAAACTACTGTCCCGAATGACAAAATTACTGGCCTGGGCCAAGATCACAGGAAAGCAAGTCATGCACGCATAATTTCAACCATAGGCGGATTTATTTGTAGTCTGGGCAAGTACCTTATAGGCTATTATAGCCAACCATACAATCTGATATTTACACTGATTGTTTGGAAAAAATAAATAAAACCATGCCAACTCTCAATGAGGACATACACTGAGTGCACAACACATTAGGAACACCTCTTTCCATGACAGACTGACCAGCTACGCCACCTGTTAAATCCACTTCAGTATAGATGAAGGGGGGAGACAGGTTAAAGAAGGATCTTGCGACATGGATAGTGCATGTGTGCCATTCAGATGGTGAATTTTTATTTTGTATTTTATTTAACTAGGCAAGTCAGTTAAAACAAATTCTTATTTTACAATGACGGCCAAACCCGGACAACGCTGGGCCAATTGTGCGCCGCCACGGCTGGTTGTGATATAGCCCAGGATCGTACCAGGGTCTGAAGTGACACCTCCAGCCCTGAGATGCGGTACCTTACACCCCTGCGCCACTCGGGAGCCAAAAGATTTAAGTTCCTTTGAAAAGACTATGGTAGTAGGTGCCAAGCGAACCGGTTTGAGTGTGTCAAGAACTGCAAAGCTGCTGGGTTTTTCCACTCAACAGTTTCCTGTGTGTATAAAGAATGGTCCACCACCCAAAGGACATCCGGCCAACTTGACAACTGTGGGAAGCGTTGGAATCAACATGGTCCAACATCCCTGTGGAACGCTTGACACATTTTAGTCCATGCCCCGACAAATTGAGGCAGTTCTGAGGTGCAACTCAATATTAGGAAGTCGTTACTAATATTTTGTACACTCAGTGAATAGACTTAACATATGAGACTTCATAAAATGTCATATTCCCCCCCCCCCCAGAAAGGAGCCCAATAGCATATTGAAGAAAAGTAATATCTTTAGGGCCTAAACATGGTCCATATTGCAGGCAGGTGTGCTATTTTAACAATAAACATTATCACCTGTAGCCTGATGCGGCATCGTGGCTACATGGCTGAATGCTCATCTGCATTGTTTACCCCAATGGGATAATCATTAGCTACATCACAGAGTTGATATGTCCTTGCTGCTTGTTTAATGTCCTAAGAACTGCCACTAGCCTAATAAAATTGTGATTTGTACCGTGTTTATAAATAGAGTTATTGTGCGAATTTCAGTGAATATAGGCCTACTGTTTATGCACTCGAATGGCAGGTATGTAACGGTAAACACAAAATGCTTATTTTTTGTCATGCTAGACACTCAGATTGTAAAACTAAATCTTATTATTTACACAAGTTAAGTGTAAATTATGTTTTAACAAGCAAGCAGCTCCATAGCGTAGACCTATGTAAACCTTTCTTTGCAATTATGGCATTGCCGTGTAGGATGTCTGATACAAGAAAAGGCAGGTGGAGGTCTTTTATTCTGTGATTGTGAAACACCCATGCCAATCTTTAACTCTGGGGAAAGTACTGTGGCAAGAAAAAGTATGTGAACCCTTCGGAAATACCTGGATTTCTGCATACATTGGGCATACAATTTGATCTTCATCTAGGTCACAACAATAGACAAACACAGTCTGCTTAAACTAATAACACACATTTATACGTTTTCATGTCTTTATTGAACACACCGTGTAAACATTCACAGTGCAGGGTGAGGAAAGTATGTAAACCCTTGGATTTAATAACTGGTTGACCCTCCCCTTTGGCAGCAATAACCTCAACCAAACGTTTTTTTTGTAGTTGCGGATCAGACCTGCACAACGGTCAGGAGGAATTTCGGACCATTCCTCTTTACAAAACGGTTTCAGTTCAGCAATATTTTTGGGATGTCTGGTGTGAAATGCTCTCGAGGTCATGCCACAGCATCTCAAATCGGGTTGAGGTCAGGGCTCTGATTGGGCCACTCCAGAAGGTGTATTTTCATCTGTTGAAGCCATTCTGTTGTTGATTTACTTCTGTGTTTTAGGTCATTGTCCTGTTGCATCACCCAACTTCTGTTGAGCTTCAATTGGCGGACAGAGAGCCTTACATTCTCCTGCAAAATGTCTTGATAAACTTGGGAATTCATTTTTCCGTTGATGATAGCAAGCTGTCCAGGCCCTGAGGCAGCAAAGCAGCCCCAAACCATGATGCTCCCTCCACCATACTTTACAGTTGGGATGAGGTTTTGATGTTGGTGTGCTGTGCCTTTTTTTCTCTACACAGTGTTGTGTGTTCCTTCCAAACAACTCAACTGTAGTTTCATCTGTCCACAGACTATTTTGCCAGTAGCGCTGTGGAACATCCAGGTGCTCTTATGCGAACTTCAGACGTGCAGAAATGTTTATTTTTTTTTGACAGCAGTGGCTTCTTTCGTGGTGTCCTCCCATTAGTACCATTCTTGTTTAGTTTTTTTTACGTATCGTAGACTCGTCAACAGAGATGTTAGCATGTTCCAGAGATTTCTGTAAGTCTTTGGCTGACACTAGGATTCTTCTTAACCTCATTGAGCATTCTGCTCTGTGGTCTTGCAGTTATCATTGCAGGACAGCCACTCCTAGGGAGAGTAGCAACAATGCTGAACTTCCTCCATTTATAGACAATTTGTTCATCAGTGGACTGATGAACATCAAGGCTTTTAGAGATACTTTTCTAACCTTTTACAGCTTTATGCAAGTCAATCATTCTTAATCTTAGGTCTTCTGAGATCTCTTTTGTTCGAGGCATGGTTCACATCAGGCAATGCCTCTTGTGAATAGCAAACTCAAATTTCGTGAGTGTTATTTATAGGGCAAGGAAGCTCTAACCAACATCTCCAATCTCGTCTCATTGGACTCCAGGTTAGCGGAGGTTAAAATGATGTATTCAATATAGACAAGAAAAATATATTAATTTGTGTTATTAGTTGAAACACTGTTTGTCTATTGTTGTGACTTAGATGAAGATCAGATCAAATTTGATGACCAATTTATGCAGAAATCCAGGCAATTCCAAAGGGTTCACCTACTTTTTCTTGCCACTGTACGCTGACCATACTGAGGCTTTGACATTCTTGCCTCAGCTTGAAAACCGAATGCTGGGTGATAGCAAGACGTCGGTTAGATAGTGAAAGATGAAATAAAAATATGAATTTTTCTGTTTTGGAGTGTGAAAATGTACTGACCCAAGCGGGCCATATGAAAGCTTGATTAACTGGCCAGGTTAGTTTGGCAGATGTTGCCGGGCCAGCGGGCAGCCCTGAATTAGTTACTAACACACCCTAACCCAGGTACACCACCTGAGAACACTCCGGAGGTACATCACCTAAGAACACAGTTACAAACACCTGAGCAGGACAACACATCAGGTCGTTACTATCCAGGTAACAGATCTAAACTCCCATCAACATTAGCTGCTCAGTGCTCCAGACCAAGGAAGGGCAACTTCCAGTGCTCTTACCTCTTTTTGACTGCAGGTTTTTGGCCAGAACTTCAGTAAGCCCCTGATGACCTATAGATAGATTTGATTAATAGATGTGAGAGAGAGATAGATGTGTGATAGACATGAGAGAGAAATGTGTGACTGAAGGGAGACGATGACTGATTAAAAGACCCTTCTGATTACAAAGTGGCGTGACCATGGGGGAGATAACACTTACTGGTTCTGTTAACGCTGGGTCTTTCTCTAGGAACTGTACAATGCAATATGCCAACTGGAAAAATAAGTCGCAATAAAGAAAAACATAACACATTGTCAATGTTATGGTTGGAAAATGTGTAACAACAATTAGGATCGACTCACTGGACAGACTCAATCATGTAGAACAGGGCTCTCCAACCCTGTTTCTGGAGAGCTACCGTCCTGTCAGTTCTCTCCAACCCTAATCTAGTGCACCCGATTCTAATATTTAGCTGGTTGATAAGTTCCAACTGGGGTTGGACCGAAAACCTACAGGAGGGTAGTTTTCCAGGAACAGGGTTGGAGAACCAAACCCGGATGTAGAACATCAACAAAATGATGATTGCACACAGTCATACACACAGTACCTGTGCGTGGAAGAGGGACAGACTCCTGACAGTGTGGAGGGGGATCAACACTTTGACCAGAAACTGTTTGTGCTCTGCTTTGAGCGGCAGGGCAAAACCATTGATTATGCTGCAAGAGAGTGGGAGAGGAGAAACGCATCGCTAAGCCAGGAGGGCAAATTACACATGTCAGTACAAAGAGACAAGAATTTAGTATAAAGCTTACTGGAGAATCAATGTTAACAAGACTGAGGCAAAGATACATTAAGGGTCAATAGCTTTTACATGGGCCAATGGAAATTACATAGGTACTGTAGCTACTTTATGCAAAGTTACCAACAAGCTTTAGCCTGGGCTACAGAACTAAGACACACGGAGGATGAAGTGGTAACTCCTTTAACCCTTTACACCCGTATATGATTTGAACATGGCAGATTTGGACACTAATAAGCACCTAAATTGGATCGCAGTGGCTGTACAGTAAAATGCTATAAACTACATCAGAGCTCAGGCTCTGAGCTTCACATGGCTGTATGGGTTTTTGACTGACAGACGTTCGGAAGTTTAGCACCGCCACGTGGCAAGATGTTGCTCCCAACCCTCCTGCTAATTGGGCAACTTGCGCACATTTTTTGTTGTCCGAGTGAGGAAAATGCTGTAAATTAAGAGGAATCAATCCATTTTTGAAAGATGCGACGTTGAGGATTATAATAAATAGCGCTTTGGATGTCATACAAGCAAGTCAAACACAAGCAAGTCTAGGGTTGTCTGTCCCCAACCCAAAAAAATCTAGGTCAACCAAGTGTCATCTGTTCTTTAGACCAATCGATTGGTCAAAATGTTTAAACATGTCATTTTCCATAGACACATCCTATGTGTTTTAATCAAATTAACTATATTCACTGAGCTTGACTGATGGTTTAAGCACACGGTTTGATTAAATAATTAAGACATACAAATGACTAGAGGGAGTGCGACCAGCAATTGATTTGATTGTGCTGGCCCCAGACTTGCTACGCTGTGTTAAAATAAAAAGACTGGGTAATTGTGTGACAAGCACCGCTCTCTCTTCCATGCTCTAGCGACCACCACAGTGTTCATCGCGCTGTTCGTGTTGCTGAAACTGCAATATAATTACAGAATTCTGACTGAAAAGTTCTGTTAACGAAAGCCCTCATTTGTTTAGAAAAAACATTCACTATTCCCTCAACCCTTGATCTCTTTACGTGACACACGTATGCATTAAATGCACTTTACCAATAGGGCCTGACCTATAGCATAAGCACATCAATAAATTGGTTATAACAAACTCCGAACACTAAGAGCAAAATGGATGCAGAGGACATGACAAAAACTCGAAATGGGGGAATGTTTACTGGTTGCTCATGAGGTAAAGGGGAAGTCAGATGTGTGAAACTTGATTAATTGTGGAAAAGACTGGAACTCAAGAAAAATAAGGTAAGGAGCAAGCACCGGTTGCATATTATGTGTGCCAAACAGGTGCAGTTAAATTACAATATAATTTTTCTGACCGTTGGGAAGAATGTAAACACTAAATAAATTCTAAGCGTTTCAGAGTCTGTTTAAACTTTTTTGTTAAGCCTTTATTACAGCAAAGACTAAAAACAGCCCCATTGTGAACGCAATGTCCGTAATAGAACGGTTTATTTATTGTTTAAGTTAATTATACAAGGCTAGCTTTATTTTAAAACTAAAATGCTTGATTGCATTTCAACTCTTGAATGACTCGCATACCGTGTGATGACATGAACAAATGAATGACTGATTGATACAGTAGCCTATACAAATATTGAAATATAGGCAGGCCTAAGTCAGTTACGGTATAGAGACTAAACAGGATGCGCTCTTAGGCCTACAGCTCAATGGTGGTTATACGAGGCTGCTATACTAAGCCTACTAAGGCATGGTTTGTCTGACAGATGTTATTTCTATGTAAAATATTCTGTAACAAGTGTTGATTTTGTGCTCAATGAGGGATCTATTCATAAATATTTAAGAGATGCTTATTATGATAATGATCATAATAGTAATAATAACAATAAGAAGTAGATCAAGAAAAAAAAGAGCATTATTATTATGAATATAACTTTTTGGACGATTGGAACAGTGTAAACACTAAATACATTTTATAATACCAGAGGCTGTTCTAATGAAAAAAAGTATAAAGCCTTTATTACAGCAAAGATAAAAACAGCAGAATTTGTCAAATTGTTTACTTATTAACATGTTGTTGCGAGGCTTGGTGCTCATGGAATCAGTAGGCTATTAAACACTCAAACCAGCAACAGAAGCAGGATCTGTCTTATTTCTGTAGATATACAGTGCATTCGGAAAGTATTCAGACCCCTTAACTTTTTCCACATTTGTTACGTTACAGCCATATTCTGAAATGGATTAAATCGGCGGTGTCAGAGGAAGGCCCTAAAAATTGTCAAAGACTCCAGCCACCCTAGTCATAGACTGTTCTCTCTGCTACCGCACGGCAAGCGGTACCGGAGCGCCAATTCTAGGTCCAAGAGGCTTCTAAACAGCTTCCACCCCCAAGCCATAAGACTCCCGAACATCTAATCAAATGGCTACCCAGACTATTTGTATTACACCCCCCCTTCAACGCTGCTGCTACTACTACTACTACTACTCTCTCTTATTATCTATGCATAGTCACTTTAATAACTCTACCTACATGTACATGTTACCTCAATTACCTCGACTAACCGGTGCCCCCGCACCGGTACCCCCTTTATATAGTCTTGCTATTGTTATTTACTGCTGCTCTTGAATTATTTTGGACTTAATTACATTTTTTCTAAAAACTGCATTGTTGGTTAAGGGCTTGTAAGTAAGTATTTCACGAAGTTCTACACCTGTTGTATTCGGCGCATGTGACAAATAAAATTAATGACAAAGCAAAGAATAATGACAAAGCAAAAACAGGTTTTTAGAAATGTTTGCCAATTTATCAAAAATGTAAAACGGAAAGTATTCAGGACCTTTACTCAGTACTTTGTTGAAACACCTTCGGCAGCGATTACAGCCTTAAGTCTCTGAAACACATCAGCTTGGCACACTTGTATTTGGGGAGTTTCTCCCATTCTTCTCTGCAGATCCTCTCAGGCTCTGCCATGTTGGATGGGGAGCGTTGCACCACAGCTATTTTCAGGTCTCTCCAGATATGTTAAAATCAGGTTCAAGTTCGGGCTCCGGCTGGGCCACTCAAGAACATTTAGAGACTTGTCCCGAAGCCACTCCTGCGTTGTCTTGGTTGTATGCTTAGGGTCGTTGTCCTGTTGTAAGGTGAACCTTCACCCCAGTCTGAGGTCCTGAGCGTTCTGGAGCAGGTTTTCATCAAGGCTCTCGCTGTACTTTTCTCCGTTCATCTTTGCCTCGATCCTGACTAGTCTCCTAAGCCCCTGCTGCTGAAAAACATTCTTACAGCATGATGCTCCCACCACCATGTTTCAGCATAGGGATGGTGCCAGGTTTCCTCCATACGTGACGCTTGGCTTTCAGGCCAAATAGTTCAATCTTGGTTTCATCAGACCGGAGAATCTTGTTTCTTATGGTCAGAGTCTTTGGATGCCTTTTGGCAAATTACAAGCGGGCTGTCATGTGTTTTTTACTGAGGAGTGGCTTCCATCTGGCCACTACCATAAAGGCCTGATTGCTGGAGTGCTGCAGAGATGGGAGAACTCCAGAGCTCTGTCAGAGTGAACATTGGGTTCTTGGTCACCTCCCTGACCAAGGCCCTTCTCCCACGATTGCTCAGTTTGGCCCAGCGGCCAGCTCTAGGAAGAGTCTTGGTGGTTCCAAACATTTTCAATTTAAAAACGATGGAAGAAACTGTGTTCTTGGGGACCTTCAATGCTGCAGACATTTTTGGTACCCTTCCCCATCCTGTCCTGGAGCTCTATGGACAATTCCTTCAACCTCATGGCTTGGTCTTTGCTCTGACATGCACCGTCAACTGTGGGACCTTATATAGACAGGTGTGTGCCTTTCCAAATCATGTCCAATCAATTGAATTTACCACAGGTGGACTCCACTCAAGTTGTAGAAACATCTCAAGGATGATCAGTGGAAACAGGATGCATCTGAGCTCAATTGCAAACATCTCTAATATCCTGTTTTCGCTTTGTCATTATAGGGTATTGTGCGTAGATTGCTGAGGTAAAAAGTATTTATTCCATTTTAGAAAAAGGCTGTAAAGTAACAACATTTCAAAATAGTCAAGGGGTCTGCATACTTTCTGAAGGCACTGTAGATTATTTATAAAGCCAGCAATGTTTAACAATTATTCTATTGATTATAGACCTAATTAAGTTGGGGTTTCCTTCCTCCTCACTTTTCTTAGACAATAAGGCAAGGGCTGTTTTCTTGTCTCCTCATTTTGCTGCTGCCTCCGCCACTTTGTTCTCAACACCAATAAGCTGGTTAACTTTGCTACTGTGCACATAGCAATATGGTCTAGGAAAAGGCACCTATTCAACAGCGCACTGATGTGTTACAGTACCATGGACAACAGGCCTACAAGCCCTCAGTCCAGCCTCTCTCAGCCTATTACAGACAGTCTGAGCACTGATGGAGGGATTGTGCATTCCTGGTGTAACTCAGGCCGTTGTTGCCATCCTGTACCTGTCCCGCAGGTGAGATGTTTGGATGTACCGATCCTGTGCAGGTGTTGCTACACGTGGCCTGCCACTGCGAGGACGATCAGCTGTCCGTCCTGTCTCCCTGTAGCGCTGTCTTAGGCGTCTCACAGTACGGACATTGCAATTTATTGCCCTGACCACATCCGCAGTCCTCATGTCTCCTTGCAGCATGCCTAAGGCACGTTCACGCAGATGAGCAGGGACCCTGGGGATCTTTCTTTTGGTTTTTTTCAGAGTCAGTAGAAAGGCCTCTTTAGTGTCCTAAGTTTTCATAACTGTGACCTTAATTACCTACCATCTGTAAGCTGTTAGTGTCTTAACGACCGTTCCACAGGTGCATGTTCATTAATTGTTTTCAAAAGGCCTCCAGGGCCGACAGAGAAGTTCTTTACTTTCCCCCCCCTTCCATTTATTCCCATAGTAATTAATTTTGGTTTGCATTACAAATGAAGGAATAAACTGGGTCAAGACACCAGCAGAGTAAGTAGACCGTTAAGTAGTAAAATAAAGGTTCATTCAAAATAAGACCTACAACACTTAACAGCACATTACTCAACACAAGTGAGTCTCATGTCGCCTACGGTAGACCTACAGTATATCCATAAATATTTTTGGATATACTCGAACAAACTTGTTGCAACTAAAATGTAGTTGAAATGATCAGCATGTTTGCCTGGCATGGATTGTGACCATCTCGTTCCTCGCCCTCTCCAACATTTAGAGGATTCTAAATTAAAATCTAAGCGGCAAATCTGATCTGTGAGAATATCTAAGGGGCTTTTATATAATTATAATGCAGGGTTACTAATAATAATATGTTTGTTTAAAAAAATATATATTTTGGAGATGATTGTTTCAAATAAGCGAACGTGAGCGATTATAGTCTGAATAAAGGGAAAAGGGCCATTCTTGAACATGGGGTGAGACATTCTTGCTAATTTGTAAATAAAGCCAGTTTGTTATTTAGAATGATTAATTTCTATTTTTAGAGGGAGAGAAACCAAAAGCTTACCGTGCCTATTTTTCGGAAAATCGTCAGTCCAAATGTCAAGTGAAATAACCCCCAAATTATTTACCCAAGTTCTCTCTTAACTCCAGGACCACCGATAGTTTTTGTTGTTGCTGCAGGACCCTAGTGCCAGGAGAGACTCTCAGATGGAAAACGCCTCCATTAATTGCCACAGTTTTGACTACCGATAGAGCAGAGTTCTACCTCCCCCTTGTGATAGTGTGGTGCAATGACAGAATGCCACCATCTACCACAAACGGTCGCAGCATAAACTCGTAACTTTTAAAGGAAGAACCACTGTAGGAGAGCAAAATAAAAATAAAATCGCCTTTAAATTGAATACTGAGTCATAAAAGTGCATTGAAATTACTTAGGAACTGTGCACATTGTGGCGACTGAGACACCAGTTAGTCCTCTCACTCAAATCCTTGTCATTTATTTGTCTTGTGTTGCACCTAACCCACATTTTTCAAGAATATTCTTATCATGTTAGTGAATGTATCCAGAGTATTTCTAGATTTCGTTATCAATAAATGCAACGAAAAGTACAGTGAATGTAAAATACACAGTGTAATGTTTGGATTCAGTCTTGTGTCAGGTGAACCTGTTACGTCCTCAACTTGTCTAATACGTTTCCCATAATCTCTGAACTGTTCCTTTTCAATTGCTACCATGCTTAGGCATATGCCTTTCATATTTATTTTGTAAGAAACATTTAAATTTATTCCTATCCATATAGTCCAATTCCCACAAGTGTAAAGGGTTAAGACAGCGCCTGAGAACAAAAGGCGTCAGAATTAACCGTAAGTCAAACCAGGGTGACATACCTTCCCAAGATCTCCAGCAACTCAGCAACCCCATTAAAGTGCTCAGTCTCATAAACAAAACTTTACGAGAGAGGAGAGAGTGGATAAACGTTAGTGAAACATCAGTGAAAGTATCACGACGGTCTGAGTAGAGGAGAATGAGGAGCGCCGTCTTACCGTAGAAAAATATTATTTATCTGTTTTCGTATAAAAGCCCTCAGCCCCAGGAATTTCCCATAGATTCTGTGTAAGACTGTTTTCAGGTAATCTCTCTCCCGAGGGTCCTCACTGTCAAAGAGCTCCAAGAGCTACAGAGAGCCAAGGAGAAGGAACAAAAAGGGGAAGAAAAATATATGAAACAACTACAAACTCCTCAAACTTGTACAACACTAGTCTACATTTTTTAAGCGCATCTCCAATGTAACAGTGTGACTCACCTGTAGAACAAATTTCTGGTCTATGTACTTTTTGGCAATGCTGGGCTGGAATTCTTGACTCTCCAAGAATCGTATGAAGAACTCATACACAAGCTATGATACAGTGAAAGAAAGAGCGAGATGGAGATGTTAAGGGATGGAGTTTCATAAAACAAAAGGTAAGGCTATGGAGCAGAGGAAAGCGACTGGGAGGTCAAAGGTCACAGAGGCACAACATGGGTAAGGTCACTAGTACCTTAAGTGGTAACCAGGGTTCCAAGAAGGCCATGGGGAAGGGCTTATGACTAGGTGGGTTAATCTCAAAATGTGGTCAAATGAACTTGGCTGTTGCTTTGGAAATGTAATAAAGAAAATATAACTTTTACCAGGAAGAATTTCCTTGAGATATGAATCTAATTTCTTAAGGAGGCAGAGCAGTAGGTACAAAGAAACGGGGGTGAGAGAATGAGCACCTGACACTAGACCCGTAATAATATCTTACTAAATCAGGGACCAAGAAACAGAACATGCTTAACACCAGCTCAAATGTCCACATACAGAAGAATATTATATCAAAAATAGCAATGACACCAGGAAGGTTCTCATGGGGGGGGGGGCAAAACTCAGGTCTCCAAAAGAAGACAGAACGAATACTCACAGAAACGTATACATCAATTCTAGCCTATGCTGTTACCTGTAAGTGCGGCCATGAGGCCTCGAGTGTGGGTTCATCCTCCTCTGGGTCAAACTCATTACTGTCCGTGGGCGGAAGGGTCCGGAATATGTTGTAAGATACCTGGAAGACAGGGTAAAGGGGTAAATCAAAAGATTTCAAAATCAACTGATTTCACTGGAAAGTAAGGCAATTGACACAGAGTAATATAACAATCAGTTTTATAGCCAACTCAGGCACTTCAATACTGATGTGAAACCAAAATGTTGACTGATGAGCATTGTTCTTGTCAACTAGCTAAATGAAATTAAATACAAACAGCAGAAAATTCCCTACTCTCTTCCACTCTCCACCCGTCACTCCCACTTCCTGAAGAACGGGACTTCCTTCCCCCACACCTTAAGTAGGCTCACCTGATTCCAATCAAGGTGGTTACCTGATTGAATTGTTTTGAGAAGTTTTTTGTTATGTAGTTTATAGTCCTCTCCTTCGAAGTATATCTCCCTTCATTGGATGTGTTATTGACTAAGTTAGTTTATCCTTTCTCCTTTATACCTACGCATTTGGTGTTGACTTTCTTTGTATAGAGTGTTACATGGTTTGCCATGTGTTAGCCACTAGCCGAGCCTTATCTTTTTTTGTAGTCCTTGGTTCTTGACTATACTGATCAAAAATATAAACGCAACGTGTAAAGTGTTGGTCCCAAGTTTCTTGAGCTTAAATAAAATATCCCGGAAATGTTCGCTAAAATCTTGTGCACAAATTTGTTTACATCCCTGTTAGTGAGCATTTCTCCTTTGCCAAGATATTCCATCCACCTGATAAAACAGCATGAGCATTACACAGGTGCACCTTGTGCTGGGGACAATAAAAGGTCACTAAAATGTGCAGTTTTGTCACAAAAAACAATGTCACAGATGTGTCAAGTTAAGACGGTCGCCTAGGATAGGGGGCGCTACAGCAATTTTTGAAAAAAATTCGTGCCCATTTTAAACGGCCTCCTACTCAAACTCAGAAGCTAGGATATGCATATAATTAATACTTGTGGATAAAAAACACCCTAAAGTTTCTAAAACTGTTTGAATGGTGTCTGAGTATAACAGAACTCATATGGCAGTCAAAACCCCGAGACAGATCGTAATAGGAAGTGGAATTCTGAATTGCGGACTCAACTTCATCACTTTGCCTATAAATCACACCGTGAGCAATGGTTCATTGAGCACTTCCTATTGCTTCCACTAGATGTCCCCAGTCTTTACAAAGTGGTTTGAGCCTTCTTCTGTGAAAACTGACACAATGAGAGTCTGTGGAACGTGGTCACATGAAGAGGGCCATCACCATTATGACGCCGGCGCCCCTGGCTACCCTCCCCTTTCGAAACGTTTTGAAAGACAATGCAATCGTCCCCCTTGAATGTTATTGGAGCTCTGGTTGAAAAAGGCCCTAAAGATTTATGTTATACAACGTTTGACATGTTTGAACGAACCTAAAAAAAAAAAAAATATGCATTTTATTGAAAGAGGAGTCCCGCGGCCGACGGAGCTTTTGGAGCAGCCTTCAGAACGCGCTAACAAGAACAAGCTATTGGGACGTAAAGGATTAACTTTTTCGAACGAAAATACATTTGTTGTGGACCTGGGATTCCTGGAAGTGCTTTCTGATGAAGATAATCAAAGGTAAGGGATTATTGACAATAGTATACAAGAGTAGATTTGATATGCGATTGTTCCAAGATGGCGCTGACCTGTAACGGTAGCCTATTTTTCTGAGTATCGCATCCCCTTTTATCGCAAAGTGTGATTACCCAGTAAAGTTATTTTTAAATCTGGCATTACAGGTGCTTTCAAGAGATATTCATCTATAAATCTTAGAATGACAATATTACATTTTAAAAATGTTTTCGAATAGTAATTTAGTAAATTGTAGCGCTGTTTCACCGGATGTATTTGAGGGAAAATAGTTAGTCAACGTCACACGCCGATGTAAAATGCTGTTTTATATATAAATATGAACTTTATCGAACAAAAGAATGCATGTATTGTGTAACATGATGTCCTAGGAGTGTCATCTGATGAAGATTGTCAAAGGTTAGTGCTGCATTTAGCTGTTTTTTGGTTATTTGTGATGCATGTGGTTGGTTGGAAAATGGCTATGTGGCTACTTTTACTATATACTCCTCTAACATAATCGAATGTTTTTTTTTGCTGTAAAGCCTTTTTGAAATCGGACAACGTGGTTCGATTCAGGAGAGGTGTATCTATAAAACGATATAACATAGTCCTATATTTGAAAAAAAAAATATTAAATTTCGTTATGCTAATGGCGCTAGGATTTTTCGCTGGATGTCCGCTGGATGTCCCTCCCGCCCGACCATGGGTTAAAGGGTCCAATTGGCATGCTGACTGCAGGAATGTCCACCAGAACTGTTGCCAGAGAACGAAATGTTTATTTCTCTACATAAGCCACCTCCAACATTGTTTTAGAGCCTTGCATACTCACCAGACATGCTACCCATTGAATTGTGGTACAACATTCCACAGACCACAATCAACAGCCTGATCAACTCTATGCAAAGGAGATGTCAAACTGAATGAGGCAAATGGTCATCCCATCAGATATTGACAAGTTCTGCTCCACTCCTACCTTTTTATTTAAGGTATCTGTGACCAACAGAAACATATCCGTATTCCCAGTGATGTGAAATCCATAAATTAGGGCATAATTAATTTATTTCCAAATCAAATCCAAAATCTAATTTGATTGGTCACATGCAGATGTTATTCAAGTGTAGCAAAATGCTTGTGCTTCTAGTTCCGACAGTGCAGCAATATCAACAAGTAATCTAACAATTCCACAACTACCTAATACACACCTAAGTAAAGGGATGGAATAAGAATATGTACATATAAATATATGGATGAGCAATGACCGAGCGGCATAGGCAAGATGCAATAGATGGTATAAAAAACAGTATATAAATATGGGATGAGTAATGCAAGATACATAAACATAATTAAAGTGTCATTAATGAAGAAGTGACTAGTGATCCATTTGTTAGAGTGGCTAATCATTTCAAGTCTATGTAGGAAGCAGCCTCTCTGTGTTAGTGATGGCTGTTTCTCAGTCTCTTTGATGCACCTGTACTGACCTCACTTCTGGATGATAGTGGGGTGAACAGGCAGTGGCTCGGGTGGTTGTTGTCCTTGATGATCTTTATGGCCTTCCTGTGACATCGGGTGCTATAGGTGTCCTGGAGGGCAGGTAGTTTGCCCCCAGTGATGCGTTGTGCAGACCGCACCACCCTCTGGAGAGCCCTGCGATTGTGGGCAGTGCAGTTGCCGTACCAGGCGGTGATACAGCCGGACAGGACGCTCTCAATTGTGCATCTGTAAAAGTTAGTGAGGGTTTTGGGTGCCAAGAGAAATTTCTTCAGCCTCCTGAGGTTGAAGAGGCGCTGTTGTGCCTTTACCACACTGTCTGTGTGGGTGGACTATTTCAGCTTGTCCGTGATGTGTATGCTGAGGAACTTAACTTCCCACTGCTACCCCGTCGATGTGGATGGGGGGGTGCTCCCTCTGCTGTTTCCTGAAGTCCACGATCCTCTCCTTTGTTTTGTTGACGTTGAGTGAAGTTGTTTTCCTGACACCACACTCCGAGTGACGTCACCTCCTCCCTATAGGCTGTCTCGTTGTTGTTGGTGATCAAGCCTCCCACTGCGTCTGCAAATTTTATGATTGAGTTGGAGGTGTGCATGGCCACGCAGTCATGGGTGAACAGAGTACAGGAGGGGGCTGAGCATGCACCCTTGTGGGGCCCCAGTGTTGAGGTTCAGCGAAGATGTTGTTTCCTACCTTCACCACCTGGGGGCGGCCTGTCAGGAAGTCCAGGACCGAATCGCACAGGGTGGGGTTGAGACCCAGGGCCTCCAGCTTAATGATGAGCTTGGAGGGTACTATGGTGTTGAATGCTGAGCTGTAGTCAATGAACAGCATTATTACATAGGTATTCCTCTTGTCCAGATGGGATAGGACAGTGTGATGCGATTGCATCGTCTGTGGACCTATTGGGGCGGTATGTAAATTGCAGTGGGTCTAGGGTGGCAGGTAAGTTGGAGATGAAATGATCCTTGACTAGTCTCTCAAAGCACTTTATGCTAACAGAAGTGAGTGCTACGGGGCAATAGTCATTCAGTTACCTTTACCTTTGCCTTCTTGGGTACAGGAACAAAAATGGTGGCCATCTTGAAGCATGTGGGGACAGCAGACTGGGATAGGGACAGATTGAATGTCCGTAAACACACCAGCCAACTGGTCTGCGCATGCTCTGAGGACGCGGCTAGGGATGCCGTCTGAGCAGGCAGCCTTGCGAGAGTTAACATGTTTAAATGTCTTACTCACGTCGGCCACGAAGGAGGAGAGCCCACAGTCCTTGGTAGTGGGCCGCTTCGGTGGCACTGTGTTATCCTCAAAGTGGGCAAAGGTGTTTAGTTTGTCTGGAAGCATGGCGGTGTCCATGACATGGCTGATTTTCTTTTTGTAGTCCGTGATTGTCTGTAGACCCTGCCACATACGTGTCTGAGCCGTTGCATTTCTACTCCACTTTGTCCCTATACTGACATTTCACTTGTTTGATTGCCTTGCGGAATTAATAACTACGCTGTTTGTATGAGGCCATATTCCCGGTCGTCTTTCCATGGTTAAATGTGGTGGTTTGCGATTTCAGATTTGCCAATGCCACCATCTATTCACGGTTTCTGATTAGGGTAGATTTTAATAGTCACAGTGGGTACATCATCTCTGATGAACTTCCTCAAACTCACTCACCGAATCAGCGTATAAATCTATTATTCTCTGAGGCTACCAGGAACATATCCCAGTCCGCGTGATCAAAACAATCTTGAAGCGTGGATTCCGATTGGTCAGACCAGCATTGAATGGTCCTTGTCACAGGTGCATCATGTTTGAGTTTCTGCCTATAGGAGGGGAGAAGCAAAATGGAGTCGTGGTCAGATTTGCTGAATGGAGGGTGGGGGAGGGCCTTGTATGCATCGCAGAAGTTAGAGTAGCATTGATCGTGGTTTGCTAGTCCGGGTACTACAATCAATATGCTGATAGAATTTAAGTAGCCTTGTTCTCAAATTTTCTTTGTTAAAATCCCCAGCTACAATAAATGCAACCTCAGGATATATTGTTTGCAGTTTGCATAGAGTCCAGTGGAGTTCCTTGAGGGCTGTCGTGGTATCGGCTTGAGGGATATACACGGCTGTGACAACAACCGACGAGAATTGTCTTGGGAGATAATACGGTCGGCATTTGATCGTACGGAATTCTAGGTCAGGTGAACAAAAGGACTTGAGTTCCTGTATGTTAAAATTACACCATGAGTCGTTAATCATGAAACATACACCCCCGCCCTTCTTCTTCCCGGAGAAATGTTTACTCCTGTCGGCGCGACACACAAAGAATCCTGGTGGCTGTACAGACTGACAGCATGTCCCCAGAGAGCCATGTTTCTGTGAAACAGAGTATGTTACAATCCTGGATGTCTTTCTGGAAAGCAACCCTTGCCCTAATTTAGTCTACCTTGTAATCTAGACACTGGACATTAGCAAGTAATATACTCGGAAGCGGTGGGTGGTGTGCGCGCCTCCAAAGTCTGACCAGAAGGCCGCTCCGTCTACCTCTACTGCGGCGACGTTGTTTTGGGTCAGCCTCTGGAATCAGTTAGAATGCCTTGGGTGGTTTGAACAAAGGATCCGTTTCGGGAAAGTCGTATTCCTGGTAAGTTGACGTCGCTCTGATATCCAATAGTTCTTCCCGGCTGTATGTATTAACACTTAAGATTATCTGGGCTAACAATTTAAGAAATAATATATAAACTAAATACTGCATAGTTTCTTAAGGACTAGAAGCGAGATGACCCTCTCTGTCGGCACCATCTTCCCTTAGAAGATTCAACTGACTGATTTCCTTATGAACTGTAACTCAGTAAAATGTTTGAAATTGTTGCATTTATTTTTCTTCGGTGTAGTTATCCTTTGTACATATTTTATGTTGAACTGACATCTATTCCTTATTGTTTTCTCCCAGAATCCTAGGCTAGCAACCATCATATCCGATTACATCCCTTTTATAAATAAATGGTAAACTAGGAGATGGGTCCTAGTGTTCTTACAGACTACTCTGAAGCTGAGTAGTCTGCAAGAACCAGAAACCCTCCAGTATTTTACAAACTAAAATTGTAGTGTGGCTAGGAGTTAGTTTACGTTAAGGCACAATGTGTTGTGGCCTCACCATTTTGACAACCTCCGGGTAGGCCTGTTCTGTCAGGTAGCCCCTGCTGACGGTGACATAGTCCACCAGCTCGTTGAGCGTGGAGCGCTTGTACTCTTTCATCTTTAGGTCAGACAGCGTGTCCATGAAGTCAAAAACAGTACAGCACTGCTGCAGCTTCTTCAGGAACAGCTCCGGCTGCTCCGGCGCTGGCACGTCTACACAAACAGGGAGAGAACGAGAAACGGTCAGTAGAGGCCAACTAGTATAGGGAGACTTCAAGTGGAGAGGGGGAGGACAACATTGGAGTAGAGATGGAGAGTGAATGAGGAAAGGAAAAGGCAAAGATGTGAATTATAAAGGACCTTCACTTGTTAATTGTTTATATATACACTAAACCCTCCATAGAATAATTTGAAGTTGCACATAAGCCATCAGTATTTATTCATACATGTACAGGTGGACCATAAATGTACAGTTGTATGCCCAACAGTCAGCTAAGTTATTTACATGCAACATCACTGAAGTTTCCGTTTAGGGATCACAGTAGATGGAAGGTTAGAGGTCAGAGCAGGAAGTGGTCCTCTGGGAAACCCATTGCTAATGTTCAGTCTCTCTCCAATGCTGAATGCAGCCCTGATGAACCAATCCAACTAACTCAGTCTTCCATGATTACGTAAGAGATGAGCTGCTATAGAGGGAACGGACCAGTGTCTGCGCCCACACGCCATGCAAACCTACAGGTCACTCATTACTGCAGCATGTCACTGTAGTCAACAGATCACTGTGGATGTTGTGTTTCTACCTGTACTACGCTGTTAACAGGGAGAGCAAAGACCATACATACATTACAAAGAGGAACCTGCTCCAGACATGAAATTGCTTCCATCAGAGACCAGTTTGCACAAGATTTTTAAATCCAGGCTATATGTACTTGTACTTACGGTATATCTATATAGTCAGTCAGTGCCTGCAGTTTAAACAGGTGGTATAAAATGTGGATAAAAGTGACCTCATCACAGGCCATCCCTAAGACTAAGTATCTACACTAAACTATCTACGGTCTTCTCAGCCAAGCATCTGTCAACATGGCATTACACAGGGCAATACAGGTATCTGCCAAAATAAAGGCAAAACCAACATAGTGTCTTAATAGGGCGTTGGGCCACCACGAGCCACCAGAACAGCTTCAATGTGCCTTGGCATAGATTCTAAGAGTGTCTGGAACTCTATTGGAGGTGTGAGACACCATTCTTCAACGGGAAATTCCATAATTTGGTGATGGTGTTGGAAAACGCTACAGAATCTCCCATGAGTTCAAATGGGTTGATCTGGTGACTGACACACACAAGACTGTGCGTTAGTGTGCGCGCATTCTTATAACCCTAACATTACTCCTATCATTGATCCTTTGCTCTCTCATGATTGGCTCATGGTCGGCTTCACTCGGTCTGATTGGTCTAGAGAAGGTCCACTTGGTCCTGATTGACACGCTGATGTCACTGGCTGCCATGGAGACTGTTGGCAAGGTGAAGATGGCAGCGGAGGTGGAGCAGATGGGGGGGCGGGGCTCCATGGAATAACGCCCTCTATTGGGTTAATCAGGTAAGACCAGAGCACAACCAGGTCATTCTAGAACATTCTAGATCACAGCCAGGTCATTGTAGATTACGACCATCGTACTGTTGACAATGTGATTTTTTAACCCGGTTACTGAGATTTACCGCCCAAAACCAGTCCCTTTTCCCAGGATAAATAACTGTGAGAAACCGGTAAATAATTTGTCATACCGAACAAAAATAAACACAACTAACTTTACTGAGTTACAGTTCATATAAGGAAATCAATTGAAATAAATTCATTAGACACTGATCTATGGATTTCACATGACTAGGCAGGGGCACAGCCATGGCTGGGTCTGAGGGCATAGGCCCACCCACTGGGGAGCCAGGCCCAGCCAATGAGAATTCATCTCCCCCCAAAAGGGCTTTATTACAAGCAGAAATACTCCTCAGTTTCATCAGCTGTCCAGGTGGCTGGTCTCAGACAATCCCGCAGGTGAAGAAGCCCGGATGTGGAGGTCCCTGGGCTGGTGTGGTTACACGTGGTCTGCAATTGTGTGGCCGGTTGGAAGTACTGACAAATTCTCTAATAAGACGTTGGACGCAGCTTATGGAAAATAAATTAACATTAAAATCTCTGGTAAGAGCTGTGGTGGACATTCCTGCAATCAGCATGCCAATTGCATACTCCCTCAAAACTTTAAACATCTGTGGCATTATGTTGTGTACCAAAACTGCACATTTGAGAGTGGCCTTTTATTGTCCCCAGCACAAGGCGCACCTGTGCAATGATCCTGCTGTTTAATCAGCTTCTTGATGTGCCTCACCTGTCAGGTGGATGGATTATCTTGACAAAGGAGAAATGCTCACGAACAGGGATGTAAACAAATTTGCAAAAAATTACAAATCCCTTTTCTGCATATGGAACATTTGAGCTCTTATTTCAGCTCATAAAACCAACAACGCTGTTGCGTTTATATTTTTGTTCAGGATATAAGAACAGCATGGCGTGAAATGATACGCAATGTTTAAATATGGCTTCTCTGTGGCCTCTGCGTGATGAACCATCAACGCTCAGGGTGGGAACAGACAGCCCATCTCAAATTGAAGCGCAGTTCACAACGCATGTAGATCTATCATATCATGGTAACTTTTTTTCGTGTCATAGGTAGGCCTACATTTGCTGCAGCATAGTCTATAATATAAAGACCGAATGCGCGTCTAATGTACCCATCTCCATCTGGCTTGAGGGGGGTCACCTTATTTTTTTAATTGTAAAGAGATTTTTAACACAGCCTCACTCGAATATCGTTGCTTTAAAATCAGTGCACGCGCAAGCACTCCCCCTCAATTCCATTCAGATTACAAAAAAGATAATCCTGTTCTAGATTCACACAGTCAAAAGTTTGGACACTACTCATTCATGGGTTTCTTTATTTTTACCATTTTCTACATTTTTGAATAAAGACATAAAAACTATGAAATAACATATGGAATCATGTAGTAACTAAAAATATTTTATAAGATTCTTCAAAGTAGCCACCCTTTGCCTTAATGACAGCTTTTCATTCACTTGGCAGTCGCTCAACCAGCTTCATGAGGAATGCTTTTCCAACCTTATTGAAGGAGTTCCCACATATGCTGAGCACTTGTTGGCTGCTTTTCCTCCCCTCTGCAGTCCAACTCATCCCAAACCAAAGCAAAGCACCCCCACACCTCTTCCATGCTTCACAGTGGGAACCACATATGCAGAGATCCGTTCACCTACTCTGCATCACAAAGACACAGCAGTTGGAAACAAATCTCTCAAAGTTGGATTCATCAGACCAAAGGACAGATTTCCACCAGTCTAATGTCCATTGCTCATGTTTCTTGGCCCAAGCAAGTCTTATTATTGGTGTCCTTTTGTTTTTTTGCAGCAATTTCACCATGAAGGCCTGATTGAAGCAGTCTCTTCTGAACAGTTGATGTTGAGATGTCTGTTACTTGAACTCTGAAGCATTTATTTGGGCTGCAAGTTCTGAGGTGCAGTTAATTCTAATGAACTTATCCTCTGCAGCAGAGGTAACGCTGGGTCTTCCTTTCCTGTGGCGGTCCCCATGAGAGCCAGTTTCATCATTGCGCTTGATTTTTTTCAACTGCACTTGAAGAAAATTTCAAATTTTCTGGATTGACTAACCATGTCTTACGGTAATGGACTGTTGTTTCTCTTTGCTTATTTGAGCTGTTCTTGCCCTAATATAGACTTGGTCTTTTACCAAATAGGGCCATCTTCTGTATACCACCCCTACCTTTTCACAACACAACTGATTGGGATTTCTTTCCTCCTTAAAGCGTTTGAGCCAAATTAACTTTAACAAGGCACAACTGTTCATTGAAATGAATTCTGTTAATTGAATGCATTCTGTTAATTGAATGCCAAGAGTGTGCAAAGCTGTCATCAAGGCAAAGGGTGGCTACTTTGAAGAATCTCAAATATAACATATATTTAGATTTGTTTAACACTTTGTTACTACATGATTCCATGTGTTATTTCATAGTTGATGTCTTCACTATTATTCTACAATGTAGAACATTGTAAAAAAACAACAAATTAAATAAAAAACTTGAATGAGTAGGTGTGTCCAAACTTTTGACTGGTACTGTGAGTGTGTGTGTGTGTATAATATCTAATGTTTTTAGATTGATGTCCTGGCCTACCTCTTTCAGGTAATACATTCAATGCAGTGTAGCCTAGTGGTTAGTGCATTGGACTAGTAACCGAAAGGATGCAAGTTCAAATCCCCGAGCTGTCGTTCTGCCCCTGAACAAGGCAGTTAACCCACTGTTCCTAGGCCGTCATATAAAATAAGAATTTGTCCTTCACTGACTTGCCTAGTTAAATAAAAGGTCAAATATTTAGCTAATTAATGATGGGTTATGCATAAAAATCAAACTTATAGCCCTTGCGTAATATGCTCCACTGGCCTCTCCATAAAAAAAAAATAATCGTTAGCTCTTGGAGTACCAAGCATTAAAAGTTAGACTAGAATAGCGTCTGTGGACATTTTTTTAAAT
The DNA here is from genome assembly GCF_901001165.1 of Salmo trutta. Classification (NCBI taxonomy): domain Eukaryota; kingdom Metazoa; phylum Chordata; class Actinopteri; order Salmoniformes; family Salmonidae; genus Salmo; species Salmo trutta. The sequence goes on from NC_042981.1 coordinate 25,306,180, forward strand.
GTATTTCTTAGACTATTTGAAGAGGTACCCAATCTCTTGTTTGTGGAATTTTAAATATACAGTAAGGGAAAAAGTATTTGATCCCCTGCTGATTTTGTACGTTTGCCCATTGACAAATGGGCAAATTTTAATGGTAGGTTTATTTGAACAGTGAGAGACAGAATAACAAAAAAAATCCAGAAAAACACAAGTCAAAAATTGTATAAAATGATTTGCATTTTAATGAGGGAAATAAGCATTTGACCCCTCTGCAAAACATGACTTTGTGATTGCCAACAAGGGTTTTGCCACCAAGTACTGAGGTCAGATGTTTCTTGTAGTTGGCCACCAGGTTTGCACACAGCTCAGGAGGGATTTTGTCCCACTCCTCTTCTCCAAGTCATTAAGGTTTCGAGGCTGACGTTTGGCAACTCGAACCTTCAGCTCCCTCCACAGATTTTCTATGGGATTAAGGTCTGGAGACTGACTCCTGGACCTTAATGTGCTTCTTCTTGAGCCACTCCTTTGTTGCCTTGGCCATGTGTTTTGGGTCATTGTCATGCTGGAATACCAATCCACGACCCATTTTCAATGCCCTGGCTGAGGGAAGGAGGTTCTCAACCAAAATTTGACGATACATGGCCCCATCCATCGTCCCTATGATGCGGTGAAGTTGTCCTGTCCCCTTAGCAGAAAAACACCCCCAAAGCATAATGTTTCCACCTCCATGTTTGACGGTGGAGATGGTGTTCTTGGGGTCATAGGCAACATTCCTCCTCCTCCAAACACGGCGAGTTGAGTTGATGCCAAAGAGCTCCATTCTGGTCTCATCTGACCACAACACTTTCACCCAGTTGTCCTCTGAATCATTCAGATGTTCATTGGCAAACTTCAGACGGGCATGTATATGTGCTTTCTTGAGCAGGGGGACCTTGCGGGCACTGCAGGATTTCAGTCCTTCACGGTGTAGTGTGTTACCAATTGTTTTCTTGGTGACTATGGTCCCAGCTGCCTTGTGATCATTGACAAGATCCTCCCGTGTAGTTCTGGGCTGATTCCTCACCGTTCTCATGATCATTGCAACTCCACGAGGTAACATCTTGCATGGAGCCCCAGGCCGAGGGAGAATGACAGTTATTTTGTGTTTCTTCCATTTGCGAATAATCGCACCAAATGTTGTCACCTTCTTACCAAGCTGCTTGGCGATGGTCTTGTAGCCCATTCCAGCCTTGTGTAGGTCTACAATCTTGTCCCTGACATCCTTGGAGAGCTCTTTGGTCTTGGCCATGGTGGAGAATTTGGAATCTGATTGATTGATTGCTTCTGTGGACAGGTGTCTTTTATACAGGTAACAAACAAACACTCCCTTTAAGAGTGTGCTCCTAATCTCAGCTCGTCACCTGTATAAAAGACACCTGGGAGCCAGAAATCTTTCTGATTGAGAGGGTGTCAAATACTTATTTCCCTCATTAAAATGCAAATCAATTTATAACATTTTTGACATGCGTCTTTCTGTATTTTTTTGTTGTTCTTCTGTCTCTCACTGTTCAAATAAACCTACCATTAAAAGTATAGACCGATCATTTCTTTGTCAGTGAGCAAATGTACAAAATCAGCAGGGGATCAAATACTTTTTCCCCCTCACTGTAGCAGCCAATAGATATCACAGGCAGTTTGAAAGAAGAGCGAACTCACAATGGCAGTAGGCTATAGCAGTTAATTTCAGACCCATAACCATTCAATTTTCGTGAAGAGAAATGAAAGCCTTCTGCATCTAATTCTAGTACTATAATATGGATGTCAGTAGAATGATTAGGGACAAAAATGAAATAAGTTTACTGGATATCATTAGAATGATTAACGGCAAAATGTATATAATTTAACTGTTGAAAGCGAGGAAGGAATGAAGCAACAATAGAGAGCAGAGAGGCTACTAGGCTTATAACATTAGGGTAAATATTATGAAAAAGGTAAATATGTTAGCCTACCAATTATACAAATAGGCCCTATATTTCAAAATGTAAATGTAATTCACTAGCCTATACTTGTAACTTTGTAGGCCGCAAGTGCTGCACCAGAATCCCATGTTCTCTCCCTGTTATAACATGGTTTCAACGCTGTGCGTAATTCCAGCCCATATAATTCAATACAGTATTACAGTTCATGTGCAGTAGGCTATACCATATATGTATTGGATAACGGCAATCATTTGGGCTTGGGCTCATTCAATATAGGGCTCAGGTAGCGTCAGTCTTGAATTTACGATCAAAGTTCTAATCAAATCCAGACATAGGCCTATTTATATGCTTTAGAATGACACTACCAGTTTTGGCGGGAAATACAGGGTTACCCGGGAGAAAGGTGATTTACTCTCGGGAGTGAACATCGTTTGTGAATATTTTACCACACACACTTCTAAAACATTTCTAAATCTCCCTCTTCTCCTCTCTCACAACCCTCGCTTCTGTATGGCAGTGTTCCACCCGCTGTTACTGGAAACTGGTCCCGGTAAGTGTGCTCCTTTAACCTGCATCTCAGCTAGACGGCCAGCCAACAGAGATAAAAAGGAGCACAGAGGCCAGGTCCACAGGAATCTGACTCTGACTCTCTATACAGATCCCTGTTTAGGGAGAGGTTGTTGTCCTGGCGTCAGTGATCAGGCCTACCACCGTTGTGTTGTCGGCAAACTTAATAATGGCATTGGAGTCGTGTTTGGCCACGCAGCCATGGGTGAACAGGGAGTACAGAAGGAGACTAAGCACGCACCCATGAGGGATCCCTCGTTGAGGATGAGGGTGGCAGATGTGTTGCCTACCCTTACAACCTGGTGGCAGCCCGTCAGGAATTCCAGGATCCAGTTGCAGAGGGAGGTGTTTAGTCTCAGGGTCCTTAGCTTATTGATGAAATTTGTGGGCACAATGGTGTTGAAGGCTGCGCTGCAGTCAATGAACATAATACTCACATAGGTGTTCCTTTTGTCCAGGTGGGAAAGGGCAGTGTTGAGTGCAATAGATATTCTGTCATCTGTGGATCTGTTGGGGTGGTATGCAAATTCAGGTCTAGGGTTTCTGGGATGATGTTGTTGCTGTGAGCCATGACCAGCCTTTCAAAGCACTTCATGGCTACAGACATGAGTACTACGGTTCAGTAGTCATTTAGGCAGATTACCTTGGTGTTCTTGGGCACAGGGTCTATGGTGGTTTGCTTGAAACATTAGGTATTACAGACTCAGACAGGGAAAGGTTGAAAACGTCAGTGAAGACACTTGCCAGTTGGTCAGCGCTTGCTCGCAGTACATGTCCGGGTAATCCGTCTGGCCCTGCGACCTTGTGAATGTTGACCTGTTTAATGGTCTTACATCGGCTATGGAGAGCGTGATCACAGTTGTCCCCGGAACAGCTGATGCTCTCATGCATGCCTCAGCGTTGCTTGCCTCGAAGCGCGCATAGAAGTAATTTAGCTTGTCTGGTAGGCTTGTGTCACTAGGTAGCTCACGGCTGTGCTTCCCATTGTTGTCTGTAATAGTTTGCAAGCCCTGCCACAACCGACAAGCGTCGGAGCCGGTGTAGTAGGATTCAATCTTAGTCCTGTATTTACACTTTGCCTGTTTGATGGTTTGTCTGAGGGCATAGCGGAATTTGAAAGCGGCAGCTCTACCCTTTAGCTCAGTGCAGATGTTGCCTGTAATCCATGGCTTCTGGTCGGGGTATGTACGTACGGTGACTGTGGGGACAACGTCATCGATGCACTTATTGATGAAGCCGGTGACTGATGTGGTGTACTCCTCAATTCCATCGGAAGAATCCCGGAACATTTTCCAGTCAGTGCTAGCAAAACAGTCATGTAGCTTAGCATTTGGCTCATTTGACCACTTCCGTATTGAGCGAGTCACTGGTACTTCCTGCTTTAGTTTTTGCTTGTAAGCAGGACAGAATTATGGTCAGATTTGCCAAATGGAGGGCAAGGGAGCGCTTTGAACGCGTCTCTGTGTGTGGAGTAAAGGTGGTCGAGTTTTTCCCCCCTCTGGTTGCACATGTAACATGCTGGTAGAAATTACGTCAAATGGATTGAAGTTGACCTGCATTATAGTCCAAGGCCACAAGGAGCGCCACCTCTGGATGAGCATTTTCTTGTTTGCTTATGGCCTTATACACCGCGTTGAGTCTGGTCTTAGTACCAGCATCGGTTTGTGGTGGTAAATAGACAGCTACAAGAACTCTTGGAAAATAGTGTGGTCTACAGCTTATCATGAGATACTCTACTTCAGGCGAGCAAAACCTTCAGACTTCCTTAATATTTCATTTCACGCACCAGCTGTGATTGACTCTGGTCTTACCAGAGGCAGCTGTTCTGTCTTGCCGATGCACGAAAAAAAACAGCCAACGGTATATTATCCATGTCGTCGTTCAGCCACGTCTCAGTGAAACATAAGATATTACAGTTAATGTCCCGTTGGTAGGATAGTCTTCTATAGAGCTCATCCAGTTTATTCTCCAATGATTGCACGTTTACCAATAGAACAGATGGCAGTGGCAGGTTACCCACTCGCCGATGAAATCTCAGAAGGCACGCGGCTCCTATATCTGCATCTTTTCTTCATGGGGATTTAGGCCTTGTCTGGAGTACATCATTTGCATACGGTTTCTGGAGTATATCACTCGCGTCCGACTCAATAAAGAAAAATATATATATTTGTCCAGAGACAGTAGCAGAAAAATGATGTACACAATAAGTTACAAACAACGTGAAAAAACACAAAATGGCACAATTGGTTAGGAGCCCATAAAATAGCAGCCATCTCCTTCGGCGCCATTCTGTCAGGTTGGGCACTGATGTTGGGCGATTAGGCTTGCAGTTGGCATTCAAATCAAATATTATTTTCACATAACATATTTAGCAGATGTTATTGCGGGTGTAGCAAAATGCTTGTGTTCCTAGCTCCAACAGTGGATCAAACAATTCACAACAAAACAACAATTTAAAAGAATGAAATTAACCTCTAGGGTAGGGGGCAGTATTTGCACGGCCGGATAAAAAAACGTACCCGATTTAATCTGGTTATTACTACTGCCCAGAAACTAGAATATGCATATAATTGTTTGATTTGGATAGAAAACACCCTAAAGTTTCTAAAACTGTTTGAATGGTGTCTGTGAGTATAACAGAACTCATATGGCAGGCAAAAACCTGAGAAGATTCCTTAGAGGAAGTGCCCTCTCTGACCATTTCTTGGCCTTCTACACTCTCTTTATTGAAAACTGAGGATCTCTGCTGTAACATGACACTTCCTACGGCTCCCATAGGCTCTCAGAAGGCGGCAGAACGTTGAATGATGACTTTGCAGGCCATGGCTGAAAAACAGTAGCGCATTTGGATAGTGGTCGATCAGAGAACAATGAGACTGGAGGCGTGCACGAGCCGACACCATGTTTTTATTTTTTCGTCTTTGAACGAAAACAGGGTTTCCCGGTCGGAATATTATCGCTTTTTTACGAGAAAAATCGCATAAAAATTGATTTTAAACAGCGGTTGACATGCTTCGAAGTACGGTAATGGAATATTTAGACTTTTTGTCACAAAACGCGTCGAGCGCGTAACCCTTCGGATAGTGTCTTGAACACACGAACAAAATATTTGAACATAACTATGGATTATTTTGAACCAAACCAACATTTGTTATTGAAGTAGAAGTCCTGGGAGTGCATTCTGATGAAGAACAGCAAAGGTAATCCAATTTTTCTTATAGTAAATCGGAGTTTGGTGAGGGCCAAACTTGGTGGGTGTCAAAATAGCTAGCCCGTGATGGCGAGCTATCTACTCAGAATATTGCAAAATGTGCTTTTGCCGAAAAGCTATTTTAAAATCGGACATAGCGATTGCATAAAGGAGTTCTGTATCTATAATTCTTAAAATAATTATGTTTTTTGTGAACGTTTATTGTGAGTAATTTAGTAAATTCACCGGAAGTGTTCGGTGGGAATGCTAGTTCTGAACGTCACATGCTAATGTAAAAGCTGTTTTTTGATATATGAACTTGATTGAACAGACATGCATGTATTGTATAACATAATGTCCTAAGATTGTCATCTGATGAAGATCATCAAAGGTTAGTGCTGCATTTAGCTGTGGTTTGGGTTTATGTGACATTATATGCTAGCTTGAAAAATGGGTGTCTGATTATTTCTGGCTGGGTACTCTGCTGACATAATCTAATGTTTTGCTTTCGTTGTAAAGCCTTTTTGAAATCGGACAGTGTGGTTAGATTAACGAGAGTCTTGTCTTTAAAATGGTGTAAAATAGTCATGTTTGAGAAATTGAAGTAATAGCATTTCTAAGGTATTTGAATATCGCGCCACGGGATTCCACTGGCTGTTGAGTAGGTGGGACGATTTCATCCCACATACCCTAGAGAGGTTAAGAAATATTAGGACGAGCAATGTCGGAGTGGTATTGACCAAAATACAGTGGAATACAGTATATACATATGAAATAATTAAAACAGTATGTAAACATTATTAAAGTGACCAGCGATTCCATGTCTATATACATATGGCAGCAGCCTCTAGGGTACAGTGTTGAGTAACCTGGTGGAAGCCAGCTAGGGATGGCTTTTAACAGTATGTTGGCCTTGAGATAGACTAAAACAGCTTCTTAGTCCCAGCTTTGAAGTACGTGTACTGACCTCACCTTCTGGGTGACAGCAGGGTGAACAAGCCTTTGCTCGAGTGGTTGATGTCCTTGACGATCTTTTTGCCTTCCTGTGACATCAGGTGCTGTAGGTGTCCTGAAGGGCAGGTAGTTTGCCCCCAGTGATGCATTTCGGGCAGTGCAGTTGCCGTACCAGGCGGTTATCCAGCACGACAGGATGCTCTCATTTTGTGCATTTTCAATTCAAATTGTATTGGTCACATACACATATTTAGAAAAATGTTATTGCGGGTGTAGCAAATTGCTTGTAAAAGTGCGTGAGGGTCTTAGGAGACAAACAGAATTTCTTCAGCGCTTCCGGCAGTTGAGGTGCTGTTGCGCCTTCACACTGTCTGTGAGGGTGGACCATTTCAGTTTGTCAGTGATGTGTACGCCGAGAAACGTGAAGATCTTCACCTTCTCCACTGCAGTCCTATCAATGCGGATGTGGGCGTGCTCCCTCTGCTGTCTCCTGAAGTCCAAGATAAGCTCCTTCATTTTGTTGACATTGAGGGAGAGGTTATTTTCCTGGCACCACTCTGCCAGGGCCTTACCTCCTCCCTGTAGGCAGTCTTGTCATTGTTGGTAATCAGGCCTACTACTGTTGTGTCTGCAAATTTGATGTTTGAGGTGTGCGTGGCCACGCAGTCATGGGTGAACAGGGAGTACAGGAGGGGGTTGAGCACACACACACACACACACACACACCTTTGTGGGGCCCCAGTGTTAAGGATCAGCATAGTGGAGGGGTTGTTTCCTACCTTCACTACCTGGGGGCGACCTGTCAGGAAGTCCAGGACCCAGTTGCCCAGGGCTGCGATCAGACCCAGGCCCCCCGAGCTTAATGATGAGCTTGGAGGGTACTACGGTGTTAACCTGTTATGGATAGGGGGCAGTATTTTCACGGCCGGATAAAAAACATACCCGATTTAATCTGATTATTACTCCTGCCCAGAAACTAGAATATGCATATAATTATTAGCTTTGGATAGAAAACACTCCAAAGTTTCTAAAACTGTTTGAATGGTGTCTGTGAGTATAACAGAACTCATTTGGCAGGCAAAAACCTGAGAAGATTTTGTACAGGAAGTGCCCTCTCTGACAAGATCTTGTTCTTCTTGTCTCTGTTTATTGAAGACTGAGGATCTTTGCTGTAACGTGACACTTCCTACGGCTCCCATAGCCCGGGAAAAAGCTGAATGATATCGAGGCAGCCCCAGGCTGAAACACATTTGCACATTTGGCAAGTGGTCTATCAGCGGACAAAGGGACTCATGCTCGTGCACGAGACGACACCATGTTTTTATTCTATCGTCTTTGAACGGATTCAACGACTCCCGGTCGGAATATTACCGCTTTTTTACGAGAAAATTAGCATAAAAATGTATTTTAAACAGCGGTTGACATGCTTCGAAGTACGGTAATGGAATATTTAGAATTTTTTTGTCACGAAATGCGTCATGCTCGTAACCCTTCTTTACCATTCGGATAGTGTCTTGAATGCACGAACAAAACGCCGCTGTTTGGATATAACTATGGATTATTTGGGACCAAACCAACATTTGTTATTGAAGTAGAAGTCCTGGGAGTGCATTCTGACGAAGACAGCAAAGGTAAAAACATTTTTCTTATAGTAAATCTGACTTTGGTCAGGGCTAAACTTGGTCGGTGTCTAAATGGCTAGCCGTGATGGCTGGGCTATCTACTGAGAATATTGCAAAATGTGCTTTCACCGAAAAGCTATTTTAAAATCGGACATAGAGTGCATAGAGGAGTTCTGTATCTATAATTCTTAAAAGCTGAGCTATAGTCAATGAACAACGTTCTTACATGAGGTATTCCTCTTGTCCAGATGGGATAGGGCAGTGTGCAGTGCGATGGCATCGTCTGTGGATCTATTGGGGCGGTATGCAAATTGAAGTGGGCCTAGGGTGTCAGGTAAGGTGGAGGTGATATGATCCTTGACTAGTCTCTCTTAGCACTTCCTGATGACAGAGGGCAATAGTAATTTAGTTCAGTTACCTTTGCCTTCTTGGGTACAGGAACAGAAGTGGACATATTGAAGCATGTGGGGACAGCAGACTGGAATAGGGAGATATTGAATATGTCCGTAAACACTCCAGCCAGCTGGTTCATCAGTAAGTGAATAGGGGCTACGGATGCAGTCTGGGCTGACAGTCTTGCGAGGGTTAACACGCTTAAAATGTCTTACTCAAGTCGGCCACGGAGAACGAGAGCCCACAGTCCTTGGTAGCAGGTCGCATCACTGGCAATGTGTTATCCTCAAAGCGGGCGAAGAAGATGTTTAGCTTGTTGGGGAGCAAGACGACGGTGTCCTTGATGTGGATGGTTTTCCCTTTGTAACCCGTGATTGTCTGTAGACCCTGCTACATACGTCGTGTCTGAGCCGTTGTACTAACGTTTTGCCTGTTTGATTGCCTCCACCGAGGGACTAACTACACTGTTTGTATTCAACCATATTCCCAGTCACCTTGCCGTTGTTAACTGAGGTGGTTCGCACTTTCAGTTTTGCGTGAATGCTGCCATCTATCCACGTTTTTGGTAGGTTAATAGGTCACAGTGGGAACATCCCCTATACACTTCCTGATTAACTCTGTCACCTTGTCCATGTATACGTCATTGTTATTGCCAGAGGCAACCCAGAACATATCCCAGTCCGCATGATCAAAATCTTGAAGCATGGATTCTGGTTGGTCAGACCAGCGTTGAATAGACCTTAGCACGGCTACTTCCTGTTTCAGTTTCTGCTTACAGGAAGGTAAGAGCAGAATGGAGTTGTGATCTGATTTGCCAAAGGGAGGGCCTTGTAGCCATCCTGGAAGGGAGAGAAACAATAGTTGAGAGTTTGAAGCACGAGTACTACAGTCAATGTGTTGATGCATTTTGCTAAGAGCATTTGTTTTGTTAAAATACCCAGCTACAGTAAATGCGGACCCAGGATGTGGTTTCCAGTTTGCACAAAGTCCAGTGTAGTTCCTTGAGGGCCGTCGTGGTATCTGCTTGATGGGGAATATTCACGGCTGTGACTATAACCGAAGAGATCTCTCTTGGGCGGTAATACCGTTGGCATTTGATTGCGAGGTATCCTAGGTCAGGTGAACAAAAGGACTCAAGTTCCTGTACGTTACCACAATCACACCATAAGTAGTTAATCATGAAACATGCACGCCTTCTTCCCGGGAAGTTCTTTAATCCTGTCTGCGCGGCGTACTGAGAAGCCAGCTGGCTGTATGGACGGGGACAGTATATCTGGAGAGCCATGATTCCGTGAAATCCAGTGTATTACATCCCCTGATGTCTCTGGAAGGAGGTCCTCGCAGTCAGCTCATAAACTTTTTTTTCAAGGGACTGAACATTAGTGAGCAATATACACGGAAGCGGTGGATGGTGTGCACGCCTTCTGAGTCGGACAAGAAGTCCACTCAGAATACCTCTCTGCCGGCGGTGTCTTGGAGCAGCCTCTGGGAAAAGTTTAATTGCCCTGGGGGTTAAGAACAAAGGAACCAATTAAAGGAAGGTTGTATTTCTGTTTGTAATGCTGTTGAGTTACCGCCACATCCAAAAGTTATTTCCGGCAGTATGTATTAACACAAAAAATGTTTTGTGCTAATAATATAAGAACTAACAAGAAAACAAAATACTGTGTAGTTACTTAGGAGCTAGAAGCAGAGCTGCCATGTCTGTCGGCGCTATTTGTGTGCCATTCCAATTTATCCCAAAGGTGTTTCTATTGGGTTGAGGTCAGGGGTGTGTGCAGGCCAGTCAAGTTCTTCCACACCAATCAGGACAAACCAATTCTGTATGGACCTCACTTTGTGCACAGGGGCAGTGTCATGCTGAAACAGGAAAGGGCCTTCCCCAAACTGTTGCCACAAAGTTGGAACCAAAGAATAATCTAGAATGGCATTGTATGCTGTAGCGTTACAATTGTTCCAGTGTAAGGCAAAGAGTTCTAGCCCAAACCATGAAAAACAGCCCCAGACCATTATTCCTCCTCAACCAAACTTCACAGTTGGCACTATGCATTGGGGCAGGTAGCGTTTTCTTGGCATTCGACAAACCAAGATTTGTCCGTCAGACTGCCAGATGGTGAAGCGCAACTCATCATGCCTGAGAAGGCGTTTCCACTGTTCCAGAGTCCAATGGCTGCAAGCCTTACACCACTTCAGCTAACGCTTAGCATTGCGATTGGTGATCTTAGGCTTGTGTGCGGCTGCTCGGCCATGGAAACCCATTACATGAAGCTCCCGACGAACAGTTATTGTGCTAACGTTTCCAGAGGCAGTTTGGAACTCGGTAGTGAATGTTGCAACCAAGGACAGACGATTTTTACGTGATTCAGCACTCTGCAGTCCGTTCTGATGAGCCGTTGTTGTTCCTAGACGTTTCCACGTCACAATAACAGCACTTACAGTCGACCGGGGCAGCTCTAGCAGGGCAGAAATTTTACGATCTGACTTGTTGGAAAGGTGGCATCCTATGACGGTGCCATGTAGAAAGTCACTGAGCTCTTCAGTACGGGCCATCCTACTGCCAATGTTGATCTATGGAAATGACATGGCTGTGTGCTGGATTTTATACACCCGTCAACAACGTGTGTGGCTCTAAGTGTCGAATCCACTAAATTCCACTACTTTTGGCCATGTAGTGTATTTACACTGAGAAAACCAAACACTAGGAACACCTTTCTAATATTGAGTTGCACCCCCCCTCCCATTTGCCCTCAGAACAGCCTCAAGTCATTGGGACATGGACTCTACAAGGTGTCGAAAGCGTTCCACAGGGATACTGGCCCATGTTGACTCCAATGCTTCCCACAGTTGTGTCAACTTGGCTGGACGTCCTTTGGGTGGTAGACCATTCTTGATAGACACAGGAAACTGTTGATCGTGAGAAACCTAGCAGCGTAGCAGTTCTTGGTACCTACTACCATACCCTATTCAAAAAGGCACTTAAATCTTTTGTCTTGCCCATTCAGCCTCTGAATGGCACACATACACAATCCATGTCTCAAATTGTTTGAAGGATTAAAAATACTTTAACCTATCTCGTCCCCTTCATCTACACTGATTAAAGTGGATTTGACAAGTGACATCAGTAAGGGATCATAGCCATCACCTGGTCAGTCTCATGGAAAGAGCAGGTGCTCTTAATGTTTTGACTACTACTTGAATACTGTACTATAGTCAAGGCTCATCCTATATAACTACTGCTGTATAGGCTTGGGCAGTACAGTGGGGGGGGAAAAGTATTTGATCCCCTGCTGATTTTGGACATTTGCCCACTGATAAAGAAAGGATCAGTCTATAATTTTAATGGTAGGTTTATTTGAACAGTGAGACAGAATAACAAAAATATCCAGAAAAACACATGTCAAAAATGTTATAAAAGGATTTGCATTTTAATGAGGGAAATAAGTATTTGACCCCCTCTCAATGAGAAAGATTTCTGGCTCACAGGTGTCTTTTATACAGGTAACGAGCTGAGATTAGGAGCACACTCTTAAAGGGAGTGCTCCTAACCGCAGCTTGTTACCTGTAAAAAAGACACCTGTCCACAGAAGCAATCAATCAGATTCCAAACTCTCCACCATGGCCAAGACGAAAGAGCTCTCCAAGGATGTCAGGGACAAGATTGTAGACCTACATAAGGCTGGAATGGGCTACAAGACCATCGCCAAGCAGCTTGGTGAGGAGGTGACAAGATTTGGTGCGATTATTCGCAAATGGAAGAAACACAAAATAACTGTCAATATCCCTCGGCCTGGGGCTCCATGCAAGATCTCACCTCGTGGAGTTGCAATGATCATGAGAACGGTTAGGAATCAGTCCAGAACTACACGGGAGGATCTTGTCAATGATCACAAGGCAGCTGGGACCATAGTCACCAAGAAAACAATTGGTAACACACTACGCCGTGAAGGACTGAAATCCTGTAGCGCCCGCAAGGTCCCCCTGCTCAAGAATACATATACATGCCCGTCTGAAGTCTGCCAATGAACATCTGAATGATTCAGAGGACAACTGGTGAAAGTGTTGTGGTCAGATGAGACCAAAATTGAGCTCTTTGGCATCAACTCAACTCGCCGTGTTTGGAGGAGGAATGCTGCCTATGACCCCAACAACACCATCTCCACCATCAAATACGGAGGTGGAAACATTATGCTTTGGGGGTGTTTTTCTGCTAAGGGGACAGGACAACTTCACCGCATCATTTAACGGGGCCATGTACTGTTAAATCTTGGTTGAGAACCTCCTTCCCTCAGCCAGGGCATTGAAAATGGGTTGTGGATGGGTATTCCAGCATGACAATGACCCAAAACACATGGCCAAGGCCACAAAGGAGTGGCTCAAGAAGAAGCACATTAAGGTCCTGGAGTGGCCTAGCCAGTCTCCAGACCTTAATCCCATAGAAAATCTGTGGAGGGAGCTGAAGGTTCGAGTTGCCAAACGTCAGCCTCGAAACCTTAATGACTTGGAGAAGATCTGCAAAAGGAGTGGGACAAAATCCCTCCCGACATGTGTGCAAACCTGGTGGCCAACAACAAGAAACGTCTGACCTCTGTGATTGCCAACAAGGGTTTTGCCACCAAGTACTAAGTCATGTTTTGCAGAGGGGTCAAATACTTATTTCCCTCATTAAAATGCAAATCCTTTTATAACATTTTTGACATGCGGTGTTCTGGATTTTTTGGTTGTCATTCTGTCTCTCACTGTTCAAATAAACCTACCATTACAATTAGAGACTGATCATTTCTTTGTAAGTGGGCAAACATACAAAATCAGCAGGGGATCAAATACTTTCCCCCCCCACTGTATACCGTATATACCGGGGTATTTGGAAATAGCCACAGAATGTTTTTTCAATATCGTAAATTCTGTTAAATATTAACTACTTAAGTAAATACCTGCAGTCAGCTTGTGCAATACATTAGGAGATAAAGCAGATTGCGTTCTTCATATTACCTGTCACATTAAGAAGCTTACCATAGTTCCCCAGAACAGTAGAGCCAGTCACTTGTTTGTAAATAACACAAATGGGAGAAAACGGGAGCAGGTGAGTCCAGCTATGCATTGACAGGGGTCAATATGTTTGTTGGGGCTTCAATAGAGTGACGAGGAACGTGCAACTATAGTTTTCCTTCACAGAAAATACATTAGTGCAACACATTCGGCAGAAAATACTCATTTTTAATCAGATGACAACAGTAGTGCAACACTATTTGGCTGGCAGCCACAAGTAAATGAGCTTACAATGAAAAAGCAAGGTCTTTCTTGCAAAAAGGATGCACGGCCAAAGAAAATGTAATCAGCTACATTTGCTAATGCTTCGCTTAAAGTTATCTTTCATTTCACCTGAGTAAAGAATGCTGGTACACCGAGAAAATTACCAAAAAAGTTGCTGTCTGCTGATAGAATGCCAATTCATCAATTCTCATCCGAGTGGAGAAGTGCAACTGAAGCGCAAAAGTAGTCTGATGCCGAGCAGAAATTACAATAAGCATTTTAGATCTGCGTTTACAAAAAAGCAGCAAGAGATTTGCTTTTATTTTTTTGGTTTAACTTGGTAGTCATCGAAGTAAGTTAATAAATTGATAAGGTGACGGGGCACCATATTTTGTAAGCTTAGCCGTGTTTGAGAAGTCAAAGCCCTTTGGATGAGTTCTGTACAGCTGCCACTGCCATCTTGATTTCCTTTCCTTTCTCTCCTCGGTCCGTCTGCTCCTCTCCCATTTTCTCCAAGCAGAGCAGGCAGGCACCTTGCCCTACCGACTCCAGACTCAACACAGCCTTAACATGCTGTTTCAGAGCCAGTACCGTTCTTCCTTCAGACAGGCATGCGTTCAAATTTTGTTCATTTGCACGTCTCTTGTTCACTTTCATCTGTAAAATGTCCAAACTCACCAAAAATTACATTCGGTAGCTTTTACCTATATATAAACTCAGCCCAAAAAAAAAGCCTCTCACTGTCAACGGCGTTTATTTTCAGCAAACGTGTAAATATGTCTATGAACATAAGATTCAACAGACCAACTGAAGAAGTTCCACAGACATGTGACTAACAAATGGAATCATGTGTCTTTGAACAAAGGGGGGGGGCAAATCAAAAGTAACAGTCAGTATCTGGTGCCACCAGCTGCTTTAAGTACTGCAGTGCATCTCCTTCTTATGGATTGCACCAGATTGACAGTTCTTGCTGGGAGATGTAACCCCACTCTTCCCGCAAGGCACCTGAAAGTTCTCTGACATTTCTGGGGAGGAATGGCCCCATCCATCACCCGCCAATCCAACAGGTCCCAAGCGTGCTCAATGGGATTGAGTTCCGGGCTCTTTGCTGGCCATGGCAGAACACTGACATTCCTGTCTTGCAGGAAATCATGCACAGAACAAGCAGTATGGCTGTTGGCAATGTCATGCTGGAGGGTCATGTCAGGATGAGCCTGCAGCAAGGGGACCACATGAGGGAGGAGGTGTTCCCTGTAACGCACAGCGTTGAGATTGCAATGACAACAAGCGCAGTCTGATGATGCCGTGACACACCGCCCCAGACCATGACGGACCCTCCACCTCCAAATCGATCCCGCTCCAGAGTACAGGCCTCGGTGTAATACTCATTCCTTCCAACGATAAACGGCAATCCGACCATCACCCCTGGTGAGACAAAACCACGACTCGTCAATGAAGATCACTTTTTGCCAGTCCTGTCTGGTCCAGCGACGATGGGTTTGTGCCCATATGCGACGTTGTAGCCGGTGATGTCTGGTGAGGACCTGAATTACAACAAGCCAACAAGCCTTCAGTACAGCCTCTCTCAGCCTATTGCGGACAGTCTGAGCACTGATGGAGAGATTGTGCGTTCCTGGTGTAACTCGGGCAGTTGTTGTTGCCATCCTGTACCTGTCCCGCAGGTGTGATGTTTGGATGTACCAATCCTGTGCTGGTGTTGTTACTGTGCTGGTGATTTGTACAGTGCCATGAAAAAGTATTTGCCCCATTTCTGATTCTCTCTATTTTTGGAACTGAATGGTATCAGATCTTAAACCAAAACCTAATATTAGATAAAGGGGAACCTGAGTATACAAATAACAAAAGGGATACTTATTTTACTTATTTAATTAACAGTTATGCAACACCCAAATCTCATGTGAAAAAGTAATTGCCCCCTTACACTCAATAACTGGTTGTGGCACCTTAAGCTGCAATGACTGCAACCAAATTCTTACTGTAGTTGTTGATCAGTCTCTCACATTGCTTTGGAGGAATTTTGTCCCACACTTGCACGTAGAGCTGCTTTAACTCAGCGACATTTGTGGATTATCAAGCATGAACTGCTCGTTTCAAGTCCTCCCACATCTCAATTGGGATTAGGTCTGAACTTTGACTAGGCCATTCAAAAACTTCAAATGTGTTGCTTTTTAAACATTTTCATGTAGACTTGATTGTGTTTTGGATCATTTACTTGCTGCATGACACAGCTGCGCTTCAGCTTACAGATGGATGGCCTGACATTCTCCTGTAGAAATCTGATACAGAGCAGAATTCATGGTTCCTTTTATTAAGGCAAGTCATCCAGGTCCTGAGGCAGCAAAGCATCCCCAAACCATCCCACTACCACCACCATGCTTGACCGTTGGTATGAGGTTCTTACTGTGGAATGCAGTGTTTGGTTTTCGCCAGGCATTATAGGACCAATCAGGACAACCGGTCAAACGAAAGTCAGTTATATTTCTATGGCAACAAATCCTTCAGAACTAACTTGCTCCAGGGCAGGCTAACTCAATTTATCTTGAATGAAGTGGGAGTTGATGATCAATGAAATCAGATACCCTCCCCTCTTGCAAAGATTGTGTCATTGTCCTTAGGGGCTGGGTTAAATGCATTCAGTTGTACAACTGATTAGGTATACCATTTCCCTTCATTGTTGGAAGACAACTGATTAAATATTTAATTTAAATGTTTTTTCTATAATGTTAAAAAACCCTTCACTTGACATTTAGTAATGACAGCATTTGTTTTTCCAAACTGTAGACAATCCATAGATGGTAGTTCCCATTCAAGTAAAGACTGGCAGCCATTGCGAGCATACAAGTTTAACAGTCAAATTATCAGGGTTCGAGGTTACAAAATCCTTCTATGGATTATATGTCTACAGCCAGAACGCAACAAGCTATTCCACAAATAGAAGGAGCGATAGGAATGGGGAAAAGTGGCTAGTGCGTGCACTGATAAGCACACCAAAAAACGCATTAACGATAAGTAATAAAATAAAAGGCACTTCCAAATTCAGCAGGGCTATGGTGTGAAATAGGCATTTAGAAGCTCTCTCAATGAAAGAAAAGTTCAGCACAAATGAAAATGTGGCACTCGCCCATGGATTGATGCTTCAGCATTGTCTCAATGAAGAGTTCAGAGTTGGACTAGCCATGTGCGACATGCACACACAATTACAAGCCTGCTAGAGTTAGAGGCACACGGACGAGCAATATCCACTGCCGTAGTACAAATGAAGCCTGAGCTGGAATGTGAAGCTAGTTAGCTTTAGAAAACCCTGAGTAGAGCTAGCATGCTTCGTAGGATACCCCTCTGATGTAGTACACCAAACCACACTGAACAACCCTACACATGACAGCCCTGCCCACAACACACATTGTCCACCCAGCAGTGGGAACACCGCTCAGCTGACCACAACAGTGGTCCCGCACATGACAGGGAACACAGCCTAGAACGGCATGGAACACCCCGACTTGGCAAGCAGCACCATTGAGATACCAGCGCTACCATCTCAGTTTATTACAATACTGAGTATGTTTCTCTGCCCAGGACACACAGCCCAACACAGTACAATCCAGGATTCCAATGTGTAACAAAGTATATATAGTCTAGTAGTGGAAAATAGGTGAGAGTCCAAGTCTAACCCATCCCTTCCAGAATATCATAACACAACCCTGGGCAGGGCCCAGATTCACACCAATGAAGATGAAGCATTCAGCATGTTTCAATCCCAATTTTCCCCAATAAACTACATAGGAAAGATCAGCGCCATGTAAACATTTAGCAATTGACCAATTTATGTTATATCCTATTTGTGCTTCTCTGAGCGACGTTCTATCGATTCCTGGGGTCCTTAATTGTTTTGATGTGTATTGGAGCTATTCAAGCAGCCAGCAATACAGCTGGTATGATGATGCAAATGTAGTCAAACTGTGCTTGAACAGCAAATGGCTTCGATACACATTGAAAACCGAATCGATAGAACATTGCTCAGCATTTGCACAAATACGGTGAATCTTTCGTTTAAAATGACTGCCATTTTTCAGATGCCAAGCCCATACCAGCAGAGCAGAGCAATCCACAGCACCCTGCCCATAGCCCAGCCCCGACTAGGTCAGCACAAGGAGTTGAGCTCAATCCAGTGCAGTGAACTCTAGAAATCTGACAAGCCCCAGCACAGGGATGGGAGCATCATCTTAGCTCCCGTTGCAGACTAAATGAAGACACTTGTGTTTAATTAATGTGGAGAAAGCTGAGCTTCTCAAAGATGGACAACGAGAGTAGTTTAACAGTTCACAGGAAATGTTCAAAGTTAACGTGATAGTCACTTAAAGCTATTGAGCAGAGTGCAAGCCTATACAGAGAGCTCAGTCATCATCGCCACATAACAGGGTCCTTTCATAGGACACATCTACTGATGAGACTGGAGCTTCACGGACATCATGTACTAGAAGTGGTCTCAGAGACATGGACTCACTGTAAGATGCAACTCCACTGCATGGTGATATGACTCCAACTCAGCCCGCTGTCTGCCATTTCCTTACTCCTCACCTTTACCTTTTAACCTGACTAAAAAAGATGGGTTAAACAGAGAGACCTGCAGGCTGAGAAAAGCTAGAAGCATAAAGCAGAAGCAACATTGCTAAGTAAAGGTAAAAGTACTCATACTGAACTGTTCGGTACGGGGACCCCGGTTCGGTCCGCACTGTGAACCCGAATGAATATGTTTAAAAAATGTAAAAGATAAAAAAACACTAAGCCTATAGGCTATGCCTACTAGAGGTCGACCTATTATGATTTTTCAACGCCGATAGCGATTCAATCGGCATATTTGTTATTTATTTGTAATAATGACAATTACAACAATACTGCATGAACACTTAACCTCTCTAGGGTCGGCGGGACGAAATCGTCCCACCTACGTAACAGCCAGTGGAATCCTGTGGCGCGTTATTCAAATACCTTAGAAATGCTATTACTTCAAAGACTTAACTTAAATTACTTAAAGACAAGACTCTCGTTAATCTAACCACACTGTCTGATTTCAAAAAGGCTTTACAACGAAAGCAAAACATTAGATTATGTCAGCAGAGTACCCAGCCAGAAATAATCAGACACCCATTTTTCAAGCTAGCATATAATGTCACAAAAACCCAAACCACAGCTAAATGCAGCACTAACCTTTGATGATCTTCATCAGATGACACACCTAGGACATTATGTTATACAATACATGCATGTTTTGTTCAATCAAGTTCATATTTATATCAAAAACCAGCTTTTACATTAGCATGTGACGTTCAGGACTAGCATACCCCCCGCAAACTTCCGGTGAATTTACTAAAAATTTACTAAATTACTCACGATAAACGTTCACAAAAAGCATAACAATTATTTTAAGAATTATAGATACAGAACTCCTCTATGCACTCGATATGTCCGATTTTAAAATAGCTTTTCGGTGAAAGCACATTTTGCAATATTCTAAGTAGATAGCCCGGCATCACAGGGCTAGCTATTTAGACACCCAGCAAGTTTAGCATTCACCAAAGTCAGATTTACTATAAGAAAAATGTTATTACCTTTGCTGTCTTCGTCAGAATGCACTCCCAGGACTTTTACTTCAATAACAAATGTTGGTTTGGTCCCAAATAATCCATAGTTATATCCAAATAGCGGCGTTTTGTTCGTGCGTTCAAGACACTATCCGAATGGTAAAGAAGGGTGACGAGCACGACGCATTTCGTGACAAAAACAATCTAAATATTCCATTACCGTACTTCGAAGCATGTCAACCGCTGTTTAAAATCAATTTATGTCATTTTTCTCGTAAAAAAAGCGATAATATTCCAACCGGGAATCTGTGTTTAGGTTCAAAGACGAAAGAAAATAAAAGCATGGGGTCGACTCGTGCATGCGCCTCAGCCCATTGTCCTCTGATAGAGCACTTGCCAAAAGCGCTAATGTGTTTCAGCCTGGGGCTGGAATTACATCATTCAGCTTTTTCCCGCCTTCTGAGAGCCTATGGGAGCCGTAGGAAGTGTCACATTACAGCAAAGATCCTCAGTCTTCAATAAACAGAGTCAAGAAGCTCAAGGAATGGTCAGACAGGCCACTTCCTGTAAGGAATCTTCTCAGGTTTTTGCCTGCCATATGAGTTCTGTTATACTCACAGACACCATTCAAACAGTTTTAGAAACTTTAGGGTGTTTTCTATCCAAAGCCAATTATATGCATATTCTAGTTACTGGGCAGGAGTAGTAACCAGATTAAATCGGGTACGTTTTTTATCCGGCCGTGCAAATACTGCCCCCTATCCCCAACAGGTTAATATAATACATCAATAAAATCAATTTAGCCTCAAATAAATAATGAAACATGTTCAATTTAGTTTAAATAATGCAAAAACAAAGTGTTGGAGAAGAAGTGCAATATGTGCCATGTAAAAAAGCTAACGTTTAAGTTCCTTGCTCAGAACATGAGAACATATGAAAGCTGGTTGGTTCCTTTTAACATGAGTCTTCAATATTCCCAGGTAAGAAGTTTTAGGTTGTAAGTATTATAGGAATTGTAGGACTATTTCTCTCTATACCATTTGTATTTCATATACCTTTGACTATTGGATGTTCTTATAGGCACTATAGTATTGCCAGTGTCACAGTATAGCTTCCGTCCCTCTCCTCGCCCCGAACCAGGAACACATCGACAACAGCAACCCTTGAAGCACCGTTACCCATCGCTCCACAAAAGCCGCGGCCCTTGCAGAGCAAGGGGAATAACGAATTCAAGGTCTCAGAGCGAGTGACGTCACCGATTGAAACGCTATTAGCGCGCACCCCGCTAACTAGCTAGCCATTTCACATCAGTTACACCAGCCTAATCTCGGGAGTTGATAGGCTTGAAGTCATAAACAGCTCAATGCTTGAAGCACAGCGAAGAGCTGCTGACAAACGCACGAAAGTGCTGTTTGAATGAATGCTTACGAGCCTGCTGCTGCCTACCACCGGTCAGTCAGACTGCTCTATCAAATATCAAATCATAGACTTAATTGAACATAACACACAGAAATACGAGCCATAGGTCATTAATATGGTCAAATCCGGAAACTATCATTTCGAAAACAAAACATTTATTCTTTCAGTGAAATACGGAACCGTTCCGTATTTTATCTAACGGGTGGCATTAATAAGCCTAAATATTCCTGTTACATTACACAACCTTCAATGTTATGTCATAATTACGTACAATTCTGGCAAATTAGTTCGCAACGTGCCAGGCGGCCCAAATGGTTGCATATACCCTGACTGCGTGCAATGAACGCAAGACAAGTGACACAATTTCCCATGTTTAATATTGCCTGTTTACCTGGATTTCTTTTAACTTAATATGCAGGTTTAATAAAATATACTTCTGTGTATTGATTTTAAGAAAGGCATTGATGTTTATGGTTAGGTACATTCGTGCAACGATTGCGCTTTTGTTAAATCATCCCCCGTTTGGCGAGGTTGGCTGTCTTTGTTAGGAAGAAATAGTCTTCACACAGTTCGCAAAGAGCCAGGCGGGCCAAACTGCTGCATATACCCTGACTCTGTTGCACAGAACGCAAGAGATGTGACAATTTCCCTAGTTAAAAGAAATTCATGTTTGCAGGCAATATTAACTAAATACGCAGGTTTAAAAATATATACTTGTGTATTGATTTTAAGAAAGGCGTTGATGTTTATAGTTAGGTACACATTGGTGCAACGACAGTGCTTTTTTCGCGAATGCGCTTGTTAAGTCAACCGTTTGGCAAAGTAGGCTCTTATTCAATGATAAATTAACAGGCACCGAATCGATTATATGCAACGCAGGACACGCTAGATGAACTAGTAATATCATCAACCATGTGTAGTTAAATAGTGATTATGTTAAGCCTGAAAGTTTTTATAAGATACGTTTAATGCTAGTGAGCACCTTACCTTGGCTCCTTGCTGCACTCACATAACAGGTAGTCAGCCTGCCACGCAGTCTCCTCATGGAGTGCAACGTAATCGGCCATGATCGGTGTCAAAAATGCCGATTACCGATTGTTATGAAACCGTGAAAACCGGCACCAATTAAAAATCGGCCATTCCGATTAATCGGTCGACCTCTAATGCCTACACTGCGTTGCATGCCATTGCCTCAAGTAAATCTGAGCTGAAAAAAAACATTAGGCCACTTCGTTAAAACAACTATAGCCTATGCTCGCGTGGTAATCAAAATTCTCATCTTAACTGCCGTATTTCAAACTATCCTTTTGTGAAGCTCAGCCGGGAACTAGTTCTGTACGATGGCGAGTGGTGGAGTCGATAAACCAGAATTGTTAGATCCTCCATCATTTAAATCTCCAGTTTGGGAACACTGACTTCACAGCAGATTTCCACGCCGATGGAAAGAGAGTTGGGGATAAAAAGTTTACAGCATGTTGCCACTGTTAAGAATAGCCTATACAGAGTGGCGCATGTAAATTGTTGTCGGCCAATCACAAGTAATCAACGGGGTATTACAGTCAGGGCCGCCATGTGAAGGCAAGGCAGGAGACTATCAATGGAAAATGGAATTAAAAGTTAAATGAGAAGGATACACTACAATGACGCACACAGAGACACGCAAAGTCCCGGGCCACTCTATAAAAGCAGTGTGTGTGACTGGCTGGTCAAGCTTGAGTTACAGCTGCAAAAGAGAGTGAGCGGCTCCAACAGATGGGCTCAGCAGGTGACCAGGCCAACACCGTGCCAGAGACTGAAGGTCGATATGTACTGTATGTATACTCAGAGAGGCAGACCATCACAACACAGTGGGAGAACCACACACAGTCTCCATAGTCTCTAAGCTGCAGATAAGACAACCAGCCAGGTAAGGGTCAGGGAGGTGTTTGAGTGAGAGGATTGCGCCCGAGTCTAGTTCTGACCAGTCTTACTTAAAGTATGGGTTGCGACGTGTCAGTAAATGTATTATTATTTAATGAATTACTGGAATTGATTTGGCCAAGTGCAAATGAACTCTGTTCAGTGCGCTCTCTACTTAGCAGCGGTGTCTCTGCTGAGTTTGGCAGCTGCACGGGTGGGTGGGAGATGCCTGTGTGCTTTGCGGTTTACTGGCTCTTAAAATCGGCAGTTATCTTGAAGATCACTCGGCGATCCACACGCTGCAGCGCTGTTCTTCAGCAGCAGATGATGCGCTGTCAGCCACTGACTTGTCATTCCCACTCGCCATCACTCACCGCTGTCATCAAATGGACTCAAGCTAGCCACAAGTTCTGACTGAGATCAATCTTGATGAATCGCAAATACAGCGATGAGTTTCTCTTGGCTTAAAACAAACAGAAATAACGAGGAGCGCCCATAATGGGTTTTGTGCGGAGAAGTGCTTAGTAATGAGTCTCTCAAAATTAACAAATTAAAATACATCCTGACCAAACATCCACAGCATGACGGTAAACCCAGGGAGTTCTCTCAGAACAGGACAGAATGCTTCAGGAAACAGTGCTTCGACAGTGGAAGAGTAAGTCAGCTAGCAAGGAAGGCGTTGTTGTCATTTTATAACCGGTGATAAGCAGAAAGGAGGGAGTACTCCCTCTCATAGTAGATGTGCAGTTCTACTACGCAAAAATATAAAAAATAAAATAAAGTCGCGTT
The DNA here is from genome assembly GCF_901001165.1 of Salmo trutta. NCBI lineage: Eukaryota > Metazoa > Chordata > Actinopteri > Salmoniformes > Salmonidae > Salmo > Salmo trutta. The sequence goes on from NC_042981.1 coordinate 25,329,800, forward strand.
AGACAGGATTACCTACACATACTGACCAGCTCAAGTAGACAGAAGAGTGCTATATGGCAAACCAATCCAATCTCTCGGGATGTCCAGCCCACCATGGATAGCGGGAAGGTTGCTCCCTTTTTCTATGGCTAAACCAACTATGCTAGTAATTTCACAATTGTATTCATATTTACAGACAGCATACAAAATTTGTTAAGACACATGAAAGTTCACGTTCCAGAAGGAATTTGACAAAAACGCATTTGATTAAAAAGGTTTTTAAAAAGGTTTACGTTTAAACGGCTCTCCTGTGAAGTAGTGACCCGTGACATACACCTAGTTTCCTGAAATGGGCCACATATGAAAAATGATCAGGCCTATTATACGTCTTACTCTAGAAATGATTGGTGAAAACAAGTCTAGGTTGGAACTGTTGCTGTTAAAATACAACTAAACATTTTAATTCTGAACTGGAATGAACGCATTGAAGCAAGATGCTGTTTTGCGGCAAACACATTCACACAGTTCTGGATTGCTCATCTACAGCAGGAAGCGGTCTCCTGCCTGACAGAAAGCAGTAGATGTTCTGGTCCTGTTTGGCACAACATAACTATGCGAGTCAGGGCTCTCAACATTGGCATACTTAAAAAAAAAACAAGTACAGAAACAGACAATGCTGAGCATGACCTCAGGGTTGCACTGTCAAAAACTGAGCCCAGAATAGACTTGTTGAAAACTTCAACCAGCCACACCCATCTCTCATTAGGAGTGTGTGTGTTTTCTGGTCTACATCGGTGTGATGTGATCAGTTTATTTCAGTTCAGAATGAAAATGATTTATTGCATTTTAACAGCAACAGTTCCAACCTAGACAGATATGCGTTTTTAAATGGGGAAAAATAAACAAACATGAATTGCTATTTATATGGGAATTTCATTGTTATTCATTTTTGTCTATATTACATTTGTTTCAGGCATAAGGGTGATGAAATGTACCGATATTTATGTTTTTATAAGCTTGGGTCCCAGTAAAATACAGAATTTCTCATTTGGGTGGAAAGATTTAACAACCCCTGGCCTAGTTGAAACACCCAACTCTGAACCACACATCCCCTTTGCAACAGGATTTCAATTCTCACCTGAGCCCTTTGTCTGTGTGCCCCTCTTAGTATTCATCTCCTCTCTACATTGACTTTTCCATATAATAAAATACCAAAGCAGATTGGAATTGAAAAAAAAGTTCAACTCAGTCAACCACTATACAAATGAATGACTAGAGTAAATGTTGATACAAGCCTAAATATTTGTAATATTTTCAGCTATTTGCCCATTTATCTGTTCTCATATGGCAGTTTCCCTGAAGTATCATTATGAACTACGGTCAATCATTGACTGATGTAACCATCCTACGCAAACTTGGCTCTCCACTATGGTAACACTATATATATAGTCAATATAATTTGTTTTAACTTAGGCCATTGAAAGCATCTGAGGCATTGTAAAGCAACTGTTCATTTGTTATCACTAATGAAAATCACATCACCTCTTAGTAGAGTGGTGAGCAGTCTCTGTGTGCCTAAAACAAGACATTTCACTGCATCTTAGGGCTGGGCGGTATACTGTATTTTACGATATACCGGTGTTGATGCGCCTGATGCGTAAAAACTGGTTAGGGTTTTTACGTTACCTTCTATAAAAGGTATTTGAATGTTTGGTTTGTTAAATGTGATACGCCGTGTGTAACGTCCATTTTTATAGATTACTCCGCTACTTCAGTCATCCCTCTCCGCTCTACTTTCCACAGATAACTACAGTAGGCCCGCCCCGTCACTCAAGGAGCGCATTGACAGTTTGCACAGTCAATTTATGTAACCTTTATTTAACCAGGTAGCCAAGTTGAGAACAAGTTCTCATTTACAAGTGCGACCTGGCCAAGATAAAGCAAAGCAGTTCGACACATACAACAACAGAGTTACACATGGAGTAAAACAAACTTACAGTCAATAATACAGTAGAAAAATAAGTCTATATACAATGTGAGCAAATGAGGTGAGATAAGGGAGGTAAAGGCAAAAAAGGCCATGTTGGCAAAGTAAATACAATATAGCAAGTAAAACACTGGAATGGTAGATTTGTAGTGGAAGAAAGTGCAAAGTAGAAATAATGGGGTGCAAAGGAGCAAAATAAATAAATAAATACAGTAGGGGAAGAGGTAGTAGTTTGGGCTAAATTATAGATGGGCTATGTAACAGGTGCAGTAATCTGTGAGCTGCTATGACAGCTGGTGCTTAAAGCTAGTGAGGGAGATGTGTTTCGAGTTTCAGAGATTTTTGTAGTTCGTTCCAGTCATTGGCAGCAGAGAACTGGAAGGAGAGACAGCCAAAGGAGGAATTGGCTTTGGGGGTGACCAGAGAGATATACCTGCTGGAGCGCGTGCTACAGGTGGGTGCTGCTATGGTGACCAGTGAGCTGAGATAAGGGGGAACTTTACCTAGCAGGGTCTTGTAGATGACCTGGAGCCAGTGGGTTTGGCGACGAGTATGAAGCGAGGGCCAGCCAACGAGTGTACAGGTCGCAGTGGTGGGTAGTATATGGGGCTTTGGTGACAAAACGGATGGCACTGTGATAGACTGCATCCAGTTTATTGAGTAGGGTATTGGAGGCTATTTTGTAAATGACATCGCCGAAGTCGAGGATCGGTAGGATGGTCAGTTTTACGAGGGTATGTTTGGCAGCATGAGTGAAGGATGATTTGTTGCGAAATAGGAAGCCAATTCTAGATTTAACTTTGGATTGGAGATGTTTGATGTGAGTCTGGAAGGAGAGCTTAGTCTAACCAGACACCTAGGTATTTGTAGTTGTCCACATATTCTAAGTCAGAACCGTCCAGAGTAGTGATGCTGGACGGGCGGGCAGGCAGGTGCGGGCAGCGATCGGTTGAAGAGCATGCATTTAGTTTTACTTGTATTTAAGAGCAGTTGGAGGCCACGGAAGGAGAGTTGTATGGCATTGAAGCTCGTCTGGAGGGTTGTTAACACAGTGTCCAAAGAAGGGCCAGAAGTATACAGAATGGTGTCGTCTGCGTAGAGGTGGATCAGAGACTCATCAGCAGCAAGAGCGACATCATTGATGTATACAGAGAAAAGAGTTGGCCCAAGAATTGAACCCTGTGGCACCCCCATAGAGAATACCAGAGGCCCGGACAACAGGCCATCTGATTTGACACACTGCACTATCAGAGAAGTAGTTGGTGAACCAGGCGAGGCAATCATTTGAGAAACCAAGGCTATTGAGTCTGCCGATGAGGATGTGGTGATTGACAGAGTCGAAAGCCTTGGCCAGGTCAATGAATACGGCAGCACAGTATTGTTTATCATCGATGGCGGTTACGATATCGTTTAGGACCTTAAGCGTGGCTGAGGTGCACCCATGACCTGCTCTGAAACCAGATTGCATAGCGGAGAAGGTGCGGTGGGATTCGAAATGGTCGGTAATCTGTTTGTTGACTTGGCTTTCGAAGACCTTAGAAAAGGCAGGGTAGGATAGATATAGGTCTGTAGCAGTTTGGGTCAAGAGTGTCCCCTCCTTTGAAGAGGGGAACGACAGCAGCTGCTTTCCAATCTTTTGGAATCTCAATGCAGCACGTGCAACAATGTTGATGACGACGATGCTGTTTTCACTTTGCTTCTTAATATAAATCCACTAGCATTCTATAAATGAGACTATTAGTTTGTGTTTCTTACATCTGCAAATGGCTAGTTTGTCTTTTCTTAGCAAGTTGGGCCTAAATCGGTTTGGCCACTAATGCTAATCACTAGTTAGCTAGCTAATAAATGTACTGAGTCAGAGCAAACGTAACAAGCCATACTACCTGATAATACCAGTGAGTGTGTAGAGCTAAATCAGTATGTTTGTGCAATAGTATCTTCTAAATCAAAGAAGAATACGTGAAGCATGAACGTGTTAGCTACATGAAGTAGCTAAGAGAAAACATTCAATCTTGCCAAAGATTATAGGGTGCCCTAGGAAACAACACTTGTTCGCACCCTGTCACAATAACTCTTCCTCCTCTCGTAGCATCGTTGTACCATTAGGTGCAAAAACTCGACGTACCCAGTAGCAGCCCACTTTTTGGAAGCAAACCACTACTTCGTCCTTACGTTATATCGGCATCGAACATGTCACCCTCCCTAGGAGGGGGTGACCTTGACAATAAAACATTTTTAAACGAGAGGCTGCCTGGATATTTAATTTTAAAAAAGAGCCTTGCTCCCTTCGGTCTCAACGTCGACTTTGATCCAAAGCCATTTCTTGCGAATGTGATTTTGCTATTCATTGTAAATGTTTGCAAGCTTATGTTGCCAAATTGTATCTATGATTGTATGCTATCCATTCATGTGTTTTATATCCATTCATGTGCTTTATATGTTCAGTTTATATCTGTAACTAACCATTGCTATCAAGCCAAAACCAGCCACCTATGTGTGTCCTTTGAAACTATATAAACTAGTTACCCTCAGTGTTTGTCATTATACCCTGATGACAGCTTGTCTTTCAAAACGTTGGTTATAAAATTATTGCATCTGAGCTCCTAGTGTGCGGCTCTCCTTTTCTTTTTCCAAGTGTTCTACTCCACTAACCAGCACCTCGCCTGAACAGGTGTGTGTTTCTTTCACCTCCACAATAACTCTTCTTGGCATTTTTCATTCGTTGTCATGTCAAACACTACTACATTCATAGTGCACACCATTATATTCTAACTATAGAATTTGAACAATCATTCCATTTCCATGATTCCAACAGTTCACACAAGTATTTTGCTCTAAATCGCGAGTCAAATAGTAATTGCAACATTTGGTTAACCTCTCTTGGGTAGGGGGTAGTATTTTCACGTCCGGATAAAAAAACGTACCCGATTTAATCTGGTTATTACTCCTGCCCAGAAACTAGAATATGCATATAATTGTTTGATTTGGATAGAAAACACCCTAAAGTTTCTAAAACTGTTTGAATGGTGTCTGTGAGTATAACAGAACTCATATGGCAGGCCAAAACCTGAGAAGATTCTATACAGGAAGTGCCCTCTCTGACCATTTCTTGGCCTTCTATAGCCTCTTTATCGAAAACAGAGGATCTCTGCTGTAACGTGACATTTTCTAAGGCTCCCATAGGCTCTCAGAAGGCGCCAGAATGGGGAATGATGACTCTGCAGTCCCTGGCTGAAAAACAGTAGGGGTTTTGGATAGTGGTCGATCTGAGAACAATGACACGGGCGCGCGTGAAGACACCATTTTCTTCTTTCAGTCTCCGGGTCGGATTATTATCGCTATTTTACGAGAAAAATAGCATAAAAATGCATTTTAAACAGCGTTTGACATGCTTCGAAGTACGGTAATGGAATATTTTAAAATGTTTGGTCACGACATGCGTCCGCGCGTCACCGTTCGGATAGGGACCTGAAAGCACAAACAAAACAGAGGATATTTGAACATAACTATGGATTATTTTGAACCAAAACAACATTTGTGGTTGAAGTAGAAGTCCTGGGAGTGCATTCTGACGAAGAACAGCAAAGGTAATGCAATTTTTCTTATAGTAATTCTGAGTTTAGTGAACGCCAAACTTAGCGGGTGTCAAATTAGCTAGCCCGTGATGGCGAGCTATCTACTCAGAATATTGCAAAATGTGCTTTTGCCGAAAAGCTATTTTAAAATCTGACACAGAATTGCATAAAGGAGTTCTGTATCTATATTTCTTAAAATAATTATGTTTTTTGTGAACGTTTATCGTGAGTAATTTAGTAAATTCACCGGACGTTTTCGGTATGTTTGCTAGTTCTGAACGTCACATGCTAATGTAAAAAGCTGTTTTTTCATATAAATATGAACTTGATTGAACAAAACATGCATGCATTGTATAACATAATGTCCTAGGAGTGTCATCTGATGAAGATCAAAGGTTAGTGCTGCATTTAGCTGTGGTTTTGGTTTTTGTGACATTATATGCTAGCTTGAAAAATGTGTGTGTGATTATTTCTGCCTGGGTACTCTGCTGACATAATCTAATGTTTTGCTTTCGTTGTAAAGCCTTTTTGAAATCGGACAATGTGGTTAGATTAACGAGTCTTGTCTTTAAAATGGTGTAAAATAGTAATATGTTTGAGAAATTGAAGTTATAGCATTTAAGGTTTTTGAATTTCGCACCACTCGATTCCACTGGCTGTTGACTAGGTGAGATGATTTCGTCCCACATACCCGAGAGAGGTCAAAAATAAGGCCTAGATTGTTTGCGCATATTGTGCAGCTCTAAGTGAAAATAACCTCAAATGAATACAGGAAGTTGAGAAATTGATCATTTATTTTTAGTTGAAGTTTAATTGAACAGAATAAAACAAATCAGAATGGAGAAAGACCCATTGAAATCACTTAAAATGTATGCGTTGCCACCCGAGGGTGATATGATATTTTGGACATATCGTCCAGCCCTACTACACCTATCCAGTGTATGTGATAAATATGTTTCCTCTCCTTTCAAAAAGGCACTCTGGGTAATCTAGGGCTGTCCACACAAAGGTTCTCTTCACACACAGCGTCAGGTGAGAGGGGCAACGAGATCTGGGAAAATCACATAGCAAACATTCCACGAGCCATAGGCACAACTCTGAAAACACCTACCTGCCTGCAGCAACACCTACCTGCCTGCAGCAACACCTACCTGCCTGCAGCAACACCTACCTGCCTGCAGCAACACCTACCTGCCTGCAGCAACAGCAACACCTGCAGCAACAGCAACACCTGCAGCAACAGCAACACCTGCCTGCCTGCCTGCAGCAACACCTGCCTGCCTGCCTGCCTGCCTGCAGCAACACCTGCCTGCCTGCCTGCCTGCCTGCAGCAACACCTGCCTGCCTGCCTGCCTGCCTGCCTGCAGCAACACCTGCCTGCCTGCCTGCCTGCAGCAACACCTGCCTGCCTGCCTGCCTGCAGCAACGCCTGCCTGCCTGCAGCAACGCCTGCCTGCCTGCAGCAACAGCAACGCCTGCCTGCCTGCAGCAACAGCAACGCCTGCCTGCCTGCAGCAACAGCAACGCCTGCCTGCCTGCAGCAACAGCAACGCCTGCCTGCCTGCAGCAACAGCAACACCTGCCTGCCTGCAGCAACAGCAACACCTGCCTGCCTGCAGCAACAGCAACACCTGCCTGCCTGCAGCAACAGCAACACCTGCCTGCCTGCAGCAACAGCAACACCTGCCTGCCTGCAGCAACAGCAACACCTGCCTGCCTGCAGCAACAGCAACACCTGCCTGCCTGCAGCAACACCTGCCTGCCTGCAGCAACACCTGCCTGCCTGCAGCAACACCTGCCTGCCTGCAGCAACACCTGCCTGCCTGCAGCAACAGCAACACCTGCCTGCCTGCAGCAACAGCAACACCTGCCTGCCTGCAGCAACAGCAACACCTGCCTGCCTGCAGCAACAGCAACACCTGCCTGCCTGCAGCAACAGCAACACCTGCCTGCCTGCAGCAACAGCAACACCTGCCTGCCTGCAGCAACAGCAACACCTGCCTGCCTGCAGCAACAGCAACACCTGCCTGCCTGCAGCAACAGCAACACCTGCCTGCCTGCAGCAACAGCAACACCTGCCTGGCTACCACAACATCCTCTGGCAGACAGCCAACAGGAGAGGAAGGTTGCTGTGTGGCAAACAGAGAAGCTACTGCCCAGCCACAGTACGACTCACCTCTACACCAGCACTCCTTAGAGATGCTTGCTGCACAGGCAGATCCACCTTTCTCCTACGTCCCACTTAAAAGCTCAGTCAAACCCTCTTTCGTTCTTTCCATTCGCCATCTCTACTATAGCCTAGTAAACCATGTCCCTCTGCCATTACCACTCCATTCTCTCCACTCAGCCCCACAGACAGACCAGCACAGCCCTGCCGGCCAAGTCATAGAGAGGGCACCTAGCAGGCCAACTATAACACTCTTACCCCCAGCAGCACCACAGACACTCACTCAAGCAGGTTTCCGTACCGCTGTAGAATCCATCAGCCAAAACTGTTTCACAAAACATAAAAACATGACTGTGTAAAAATCAGTTTGTTGCTGTAGTGGGCCCACGCTCCCCTGTGCTGCTTGTTTGGAGCGAGTGGGTCTGGAAGTCTAAAGAAACACCTCATGGATCAGGTTACCCCTGAGGGGAGGTGTGGAGGGGAGCAGGGGGCAGAGCCCAGGAAACAGCAGAGGGGGGCTCTACGGCCGGTGCTTAACACCCACCGCACCCTTTACCATGTTCCAGTCTTCATTCTATTTCTGCTCACGAGGTCAGAGACAACGATCCAGCTTACGTATTATACAGAGACATGGTCCTAAAAACCAGTATCTCCCCAGCTCTCTTCCTTAAAAAGGTCCAATGCAGCCTTTTCTCTCAATATAAAGTCATTTCTGGGTAACATTTAAGTACCTTACTGTGATTTTTAATTGAAAACAATGGTCAAAAAGAAACAATTAGCTTCTTAGCAAAGAGCAATTTCTGAAGAAAAAATGAAGCTAGGAGATGTCAATGGTCTGAGTGGGCAGGGGAAAACATAAATTGGCAGAGTGGTTTGGAACTCTTTCTTATTCGTCTATTAACCTCTTATGCTAGGGGGCAGTATTTTCACTTCCGGATGAAAAGCGTGCCCAAAGTAAACTGCCTGTTACTCAGGCCCAGAAGCTATAATATGCATATAATACGATTTGGATAGAAAACACTGAAGTTTCCAAAACTGTTAAAATAATGTCTGTGAGTATAACAGAACTCATATGGCAGGCAAAAACCTGAGAAAAATCCAAACAGGAAGTGGGAAATCTGAGATTTGTAGTTTTTCAAGTGATTGCCTATCCAATATCCAGTATCCAGTGTAAATGGTCAGATTGCACTTCCTAAGGTTTCCAGTAGATGTCAACAGTCTTTAGAAAGTTGTTTCAGGCTTCTATTGTGAAAGGGGAGTGAATAAGAGCCGTTTCAACAATTGGTCAGGCTGAAAGCCTTTAGTTTAGTCTCGCGCGCCGTTCCCTTTCCTTTCTAATGACAACGGAATTGTCCTGTTGGAATATTATTGAAGATTTATGATAAAAACATCCTAAAGATTGATTATATACATCGTTTGACATTTTTCTACGAACTTTAAATTGAACTTTTTTTACTTTTCATCTGGACTTAGTGCATTTGGATTAGTGAACTAAACGCGCGAACAAAAAGGAGGTATTTCGACATAAATGATGGACTTTATCGAACAAAACGAACATTTATTGTGGAACTGGCATTCCTGGGAGTGCATTCCGATGAAGATCAAAGGTAAGTGAATATTTATAACGCTATTTCTGACTTTTGTTGACTCCACAACTTGGCGGGTATCTGTATGGCTTGTTTTGGCGGCTGAGCGCTGTACTCAGATTATCGCATGGTGTGCTTTCGCCGTAAAGCTTTTTTGAAATCTGGCACAGCGGTTGCATTAACCTGTTGGGGCTAGGGGGCAGTATTGAGAATTTTGAAAAAAATGTGCCCATTTTTAACTGCCTCCTACACCAACTCAGAAGCTAGGATATGCATATTATTAACAGATTTGGATAGAAAACACTGAATTTTCTAAAACTGTTTGAATGGTGTCTAAGTATAACAGAACTCATATGGAAGTCCTGAGACAATTTCTAACAGGAAGTGGGTATCTGATGTGTTGAATTACTTTTAAGCCTATGCCATTGAAACACACATTGAGCACTTCCTACGCCATCCACTAGATGTCACCAGTCTTTACAAAGTGGTTTGAGTCTTCTACTGTGAAAACTGACCGAAAAAGAGACTTGGAAAGTTGGTCATAAGCGGATGGCCTATACGACTCTGGCGTGCGAGTGCATGTTTGGGTACTCTCGTTCCAATACGTTTTAAAAGAGAATGCAAATGTCCGCCTTGAATATTATTGAAGTTCTGATTGAAAAAGGCCCTAATGATTTATGCTATACAACGTTTGACATGTTTGAACGAACGTAAATATTTTTTTTTCCCCTCTTTGGTGAAGACAAGTCCGGCAGGCGACGTTCATGTTTTTGAGTAGCCTACAGGACGCGCTAACACGGAGCTTTTTGGACATAAATTATGAGCTTTTTCGAACAAAACTACATTTGTTATGGACCTGGGATTTCCGGAAGTGCCTTCTGATGAAGATAATCAAAAGGTAAGGGAATATTTACATAGTATTTTTGATCTCTCCAACATGGCGCCTAGTCTGTATCACCAAGCCTATTTTTCTGAGCATACCACCTCGTTTATTGCAAAGTGTGATGTCCCAGTAAAGTTATTTTTAAATCTGGCAATACGGTTGCGTTCACGAATGTTAATCTATAATTCTTTGAATGACAATATAATATTTTACCAATGGTTTCGAATAGTAATTATTTAATTTGTTGTGCTGATTGACTGGCGGTATTGGAGGGAAAATATTTTCTCAACATCAACGCCATTGTAAAATGCTGTTTTTGGATATAAATATGAACTTGATAGAACAAAAAATAAATGTATTGTCTAACATAATGTCCTAGGAGTGTCATCTGATGAAGATTGTCAAAGGTTAGTGCATAATTTTAGCTGGTTTTCTGCTTTTGGTGACACCTGTCTTTGCATTGACAAAACATTACACAGCTATTTTCAATGTACTGTCCTAACATAATCTAACTTTATGCTTTCGCCGTAAAGCCTTTTTGAAAATCGGACAACGTGGTTAGATTAAGGAGATGTTTATCTTTCAAAGAGTGTAAGATAGTTGTATGTTTGAGAAATTTGAATTATGACATTTAATTGTTTTCAAATTTGGCGCTCTTGATATTTCACCTGCTGTTGATAGGGTGTACCAGGGGTCCCTCTGCCATGGAGCATTAGGACACATTAATCCTTTCTCCAGGCGCCATGTTAGGCTCCTACTACTCCTTTCTCTGTCACTATCACCACCCCTCTAACGCTCTGTGTAGAGGCTCTTAAAAAGAACTACCACAACAAAACTCCTGACTTGCACACTGACGGAGGCATCCATGCAGGCCTGGAACAACTAACGGGAACACAACATCTAGGAATAAAAAGGTGCTCTTGTTGAGGCCATGGGCTCTGCAGTCTAGAAAATAAAAATGTGTATCATTGTTGATGCGGGGTGAAAATCTGTCCCCTTTCAAGAAAACTCAAAAGAACTGAAACATTAGGAGGTTCTGATAAAGTTCCAGGAAAACCATATCATTTCCCTGGCTGTGACTAGCAGGCGAAGTCTGATAGGCCTCCTTCCCAGTCTCACCACTCTCCAGAGTACATACTAAAGCACTCTGCCCCTATGGGTCAAAGGTCAGTCAGTGGATGATTAAAGAGGGCATGTAGCGGCGCAGCGTGGAGGGACGAGGCATCGCCAGTCACCACAACCTAGTTGGATAGATTAACCCAGGCCCTGCAGCTGAGCTAACAGGCCACAACACACACACACCTCCTCACAGCCAGACAAAAGCTACTTCCTCATTTGGTTTACATGGTCCCAGACCAGAATACAGTGCTTTGAAAATTAATCCTTCCTTCCTCTACTCCTTGAAAGTGTGCAATGATCTAACATGAATGGATAGATGAAATAAAAAGGGTTTCACAATGCTTTCATCAATACAGTCATGTCAGATCTGTGATCACTTTACAGGATGGAGGAAGGTAGATACCATTTCAATGCATTTAAACTCTGCTGCTGAGTTTCACTGTGGTGGTGTGCTCATCCCTTTAACTGGAGGCTATGATATGAGACACTTCCAGCAAGTTAATAAACCACTGGACTCCTAGATATGCATCTACTTGGTGTGCTCCTTTGAGGAGTTATATAAATGGAGGAGATTAGAGGTAAAAAGCTGTCACTAAAATGGAATCCGATATATTTATTTTAAAAAAGGCACTCACGCAAAGATGACAATCTTTACATTTAATCATTTTGAATTATTGTAGCCAATATATTTGCACCTTCTATCATGCAGGTGTTAATAAGGACATAGATGGTATACACTAAGAGTAGAAAACATTAGGAACCCCTGCGCTTTCCTTGACACACTGACCAGGTGAAAGCTATGATCCCTTATTGACGTCACTTGTTAAATCTACTTCAAATCAGCGTCAATGAATGTAACGAGACCTGTTAAAGATGGATATTTAAGCCTTGAGAAATGGTGTGTGTGCCATTTAGAGGGTAAATGGACAAGAGAAAAGATTGAAGTGCATTTGAATGGGGTATGGTTGTAGGTGCCAGGCACACCGGTTTGAGTGTGTCAAGAACTGCAACGCTGCTGGGTTTTTCATGCTCAACAGTTTGCCGTGTGTATCAAGAATAGTCCACCACTAAAAGGACATCCAGCCAACTTGACAACTGTGGGAAGCATCAGAGTCAACATGGGCTAGCATCCATGCAGAAAGCTTTCGACACCTTACAGTCCACACCCCAACGAATTGAGGCTGTTCTGAGGGCAAAAAGGGGTTTGTACACAGTGTATAGTGCACAGCAGTGCTGCCCAACCCTATCATCATCGAGGCATGAATGCAGAGCAAAGTCAGGCACACAGGCAGAAAATAAGAGCGCGACTGGGCATAGTGTCATTCTGACTAACAACAGGACATCAACAGGAGACAGCTACCCACCCGGTCCTCAGAGAAAGGAGAGGACATAACCTGAGAGGTCTGCACCCTGCTCGCCCAGAGCTCTGCCATGTTCTGCAACTGCACTGGCAGGTAACAGTGACAGACTAACTCACTCACAGCCAGGCAAATAGACTGTAGGGTGGCCCTGAGTGGATAAGGGCGAGGCGAGGCCATGCTTAATGGGGCACTGGTGTGGCAGACAACCTCAAGAGGGAGGGACACACCCTGGCTGCTAAAGGCGGCTGAGGTTGAGGCGGGGGGGGGGGGGGGGGGGGTCTAGGCTCTGGCTCCTGTTGGGGAGCATTCCACACATCACTCTAGTCTCACTAACAGCCTGTATAGAGCCAGGCCTGAAGCAGAGGACTGACGTGCCTGTGAATCAGCAGGCTTCCTCCCTGTCTGGGCATGCAGGTCACACAGGGAAGGGATCACTGCCGCTACCTCGCTTTCCAAACAAGGTGCATGAATTGAGGAGCAAACTGAAGGACAGGAGAATGAACAACCCCTGGAGGACAATGGAATTCAATTTAAAAAATTAAAATATTTATTGCTGAAAGTAAAATCAATGCGTTTTGGCATTCATCAGGGTTTTTACAGAAATACAAATAAAACAGAACAGGGCTTTCTACCCCATTCTGTAAAAACCCTGATAAATTCCAAAACACAAAACGCGTTGGTTCTACTTTCAGCAATACAAACATGTTGAATTCCATAGTCATGCATGTCACACAAACAACAGCATGCATACACACTGACGTATATATTGCATGAGCATAGAGGGACTCAAACACACTCACACACAGATTGGCCCAGGCTTTCATGAAGAAATGACCTGGCAGAACTGATGAGCAGGAACTAGGCTGACTGCTCTCTTCCCACCATGCTAGTATCGACATTCACTACTAAACACACCACTCACAGGTTAGCACTAGTTTTGATGTTGGGTTGAGAGGAGGGTTAGGAGTAGAGACTAAGTAAGTAGTAGAGTTGAGGTAGTTGATATTAAATCCTTACCCTTGAGCAGGGGCAGCGGCGTGAGCTCGATGGGTTTGCCCTGAGACCGGAATTGGGACGAACTCTGCGATCGCTTCTGCTTGGCCTTCCTGACAGACTTCCGTGAAAATCCGTCCACTTTGTCCACAGATGGAGGTGTGGTTGCTGCCGAGGACATAGCCCTGCTATAGGAGGTGAGACAAGGACAGGTCTCAGCTTAACATCTAACCACAACACACACGAACACAAGACAGTACAGACACCGCTGTGAGGAAGCTAAGGAAATGTCCAGTTGTGTGTGCTGCTGATTATGCCTCATAGCCATTGATTAGGAGCCCCTGGAGGGGAAGCCGGAAAGTCACACTGTACACAACCAACCGCCTGCTCACGTTCATAAGAGGTGAATACCAACTGCACTGAACTACAACTAAAGCGAATAGCGCATATGCGCCACATTTATCCACCAATTAAGGCAATTCATAATTTGATTATTTACTACAGGTCTCAGAGTCCGTGTGTGTAAGAAGAAAACCACAGTTTAGCAGCGTGAGGGACGGCACTGACAGAAGGTTTGCAGCAGAGTTAACAAGAATCCATCGATCAGGTCAAATTTATACAATGTCTCTAATGCATTATAACTGGTAAAGGGCCAGGCAGAGGGAGACAGAGAATAAGCGCTCGCCCCCCAACACAGGGGGTGAGAGCGCGCTCGCGCAACACAGGGGGTGAGAGCGCGCTCGCGCAACACAGGGGGTGAGAGCGCGCTCGCGCAACACAGGGGGTGAGAGCGCGCTCGCGCAACACAGGGGGTGAGAGCGCGCTCGCGCAACACAGGGGGTGAGAGCGCGCTCGCGCAACACAGGAGGGAAAAGATAGACAGAAGTGATGAGGGGATCAAGCAGATGTGCCATACTACAAACTCCTTATGCACCATCCCCTCATCATGGGTCAGCCCTATTTACCTGCATAGCCTCACAGGTCTGTTAGAACGGCAAACAAAACCAAAATCTAGAAAGCACAAAACCTCGTTCCCCAGAAAACCATTTTGATAGCTTGCCATTCAAAATTACTAAAATGGTTTTATTGTAATGCTGCATTAAAACTGAAGATGTATTAGCCTACTACTTTATAAACAGTAATTCGGATTTGTGCCAATGTGCCTTCAACTTTTCCTAGTAACAAATGCATTCTGAATCATGACAACTTACAGGTGACATAAGATGACCCTGTCAGTTCTGGATAGTCTATAACAATTGTAGAGCTCAGGCAGATCATAAAACAATGCACCAAGCCCATGCTGACAGGCACCAAGAGAAGGCTGATAAGGTGGGGAACAGTGACTTGGGCTATATTACAGGCACATGGGCCCTCATTCCCATCATAAATACTGGGGACTTTGGATGCTAGGTTATCTTGACTGGGACGTGAATCTTACCTTGCTCATTGTGACATTCAAAACCCTTGAGAATGTGCAGGTGAGACTTAAGTGTGTACGAAGGCACACTTACACAATGGCACACACCTTGCGCTTCCACTCCAACAAGATTGGCAGAATGCTTAGATCACAGAATCATGTACACCTATAGGACAGTGCAATGGTGAATAAGAACAAGACTAACAGTACACACTGGTGGTCAACGTCTTCATTCCAAATGGAAAGACTCAGAAGTGTCACAGTACTCCTCAGCCAAACAGGGCCAATGTAGTTATGAGTTTGAACCTGACATTCTGGGCCAGCCTCCACAAGAACAAACGGATTAAACAAACTATGAAACCCTTGGTTAGCCCACAGACGTATATTAAAACCAGGTTAACCACGATTGTTGACAATTGGTAAACTCAAACTAACTAGCTATAAATCAAACAAAAACATGTACTTCACTAGATACCTATATCTAACGATGTCTTCTGTGGAAAATGCAATATTTCATATGGACCTGCCAATTGGCCCATGCCTTCTTTGGTGGAATATGGCTAAATAGCAAATTCAACTAAACACTACAAAATTACTGCATTTGCAGGTTAACTCGAACAGCAGTGTAAATTTCGTCTAGTCTGATCGTGAAAACATATGCTAATTCATAAATTATACATCTCAAAGATAGAAGCTAGGTTAGGTAGCTAACTACCGACCTTTGGCTTTGTTGGGACATTCTGTCAACACCGATACAATGTTAATGCCAATGTTAACTAGCTAATAGTGGTGTAGTGACTAGCATCTAGTTGGTGCTGGGCCTAGCAAATTAGTTCTCCATCTAGTTTGACGTTATGATTAGCAAACACGTCAAATACCTAGTGAAGACACGTCAGATACGATCACAGTAACTGGTGCACTAGCAGGCTAACGAGTTAGCCAGCTAGTACAGTAGCCATCCGATATTTCCACCAAAAACAAGTCCTCTTCAGTGTTTATCGTTATCTAGCTGTATTTGCAATATACTGTTTATCTTAGCATAATATTATTTCATACTGGTAATGTAGGTCGTTATGTTGCCAAAATATAAAATGGTCGTTAATGGCAAGTAACGACAGAAAGTTAACTATTTAACTGTTAGCTGTGATGCTGCCTGGGTCGTTCGCATGCTAATATTATAGCTTCCTAGCTAGCCAAATTAGCTAGCTAGATAGTCAGCCAGTCAGAGGCTAGCTAGGTAATGTTATCGAGTTACGTAAATGTTACAGGAATACTCCGTGTGTGTTAAATGGATTTATAACTAGCTAGTTAACGTTGCAACAAATATTTCACTTTACAAAAATATATATTTATTCTGACGTCAAGCTGTGTAAACGAGCTGAAAATTAATCCCACATCTCTCGATATGGAAGCAAGCTAGCTACTATTGCTAACTGGCTAGAATCACACATAGGTACCCAGAAACAAGCCATCTTCAGATTAACGACAATGAGCCGTAACGTGTTACCTTGATCCTCTGTTGTCCGGAACGAATACGGTGGCAAGTTGTTATCCTCTATTATACGATATTAAACTAAAACGCTTCCAATCGCGTAAGAGTAGCCTCTCCAAGTAGCGACAAAACAGCAGGAAGGCTATTTTGGCTTTTTTTTTTAAAAAACAGACAAACCAACGAGTGCCTATTTACCTTCTAACGAAATAATCCTCTGAGTCCCATTAATAACAAAATACAGATGTATAAAAAGATTAAATGGAGTCAATCACATTCCCTATTTATGAGAAGAAGAAAAAAAAGTACTTGTTTACACCACACCTCTTTTTTTGTTATATTTCTGTAGACAGTGTTTAATTTGGGGACATCTCTTTTCACCCTTTTGTCAATATTACTGGGCTGAGTCCATGGCACACATAAGAGATACAACCAACCCTGATGCTCGGTTTGGCATTATAGACGATGGTGATTGGTTTGTTCGAAGTACGTAATGGATGGGGTTGGGCATTAGATAACGTCCATCATTCCGCTAACACAGTCGTTCCTAGAGATGAATAATAATATTTAAAAAAAGGTAGGTTGAGGAGTATGGGACTAGGAAGGATATTGGGTTGAAGACGAGGTGGAATTTTATACTTTAGTCGCTGCCTAATCCTCTTCCTGGAGATCTACCGTCCTGTGGATTCAGTCCAACCCTAATTTAACACCTAATTCTACTAATTAGCTGCTCAACAAGACCTTAACTAGCTGAATCAGATATGCTATATTAGAGTTGGACTGAAAACCTACTGTCCAGTAGATCTCCAGGAAGAGGGTTGGGCAGCCCTGGCTAGTGGGTGGGGAATCCTCCCCTTATGGCATGAAGCTAAACCTGTTAAGGCCCAACCCTGATTTACCGTTGATCCACACTGAAGGATGGTCTTGAACAGGCAACTACTACTTCTCCATTAGTTCTATTATTTAAAGAGCACATCAACATTACGGATAGGAGGAGAGGACTTACATCAACAGCTGTCTCTATTTATTTATAACCTTTATTTAAATTAGGCAAGTCAGTTAAGAACAAATTCTTATTTACAATGACGGCCTACCTCGGACGACACTGGGCCAATTGTGCACCGCCCTATGGGACTCCCAATCACGACCTGATGTGATACTACAGTCCCTGGTTCAAATCCAGGCTGTAACACCTCTTGCACTGAGATGCAGTGCCTTAGACCCCTGTGCCACTCGGGACCCAGAGTGGCACTGATCTTTTTCAGCAAGTACACCACATCAAATTTTACAATACAACAATATTATGGATAAGAATAATATCCCAAAACAGATGGATGGAAATCAAAAAAACAAATAATTTCAAAATATACAAGCATTTGTTATCGAAGTTGATTTTCAACAGTGACATACTGTCTGGTAGCTATAGTATTAAAGTAGCTAAACAATATCAAAACAAGTCCATATTGTTTTACAATTTTTTTCCCCTTCAGTTTTGGTAATATTGAAACTGTTCAGGCCAAAACTGCATTTTTTTGTTTAGTAATGAAAAATAAATGACAAGATTAAACATTATTAAATCATTGTTACATAAAGTATGTGAGTGGGGGGTGTCTGATCAAGTATACTTGACTGCTAATCTAATTGAAATGGGATACTTAAGATAAAACTGATTAGCTGACTGATAAATATAACGCTAGCATATTACTTTACCTTGAATTTCCAACTCAGGGTGAAAGTAAGTATAATCAATGAAATAGAAACATTGGCACACCACCGGAAGCAGCTGGCACAGTAAACCTACGGAATGGGAGCTCATTTCTCCCCTGAAGACTATGAAATTTAACCCATATGAAAAGGGACACTTCGGAATTTTGGCAATGAAGCCCTTGATCTATTTCCCCAGTCAGATGAACTCACGGATACGATGTTTAAATTGAGTGTTAAAGGAATTAACACTAAATTTGTCTCAGGTCTGCATGTGAGGGGACATACGCAGCCTGCTCTCATAGACTAGACATAACATAGTAAATGTAAATCCGGGATCACAAATTAGTATGATATGTTACATTTGGTATGGTTACATAAGCCTTAACTTAACCATCTGGTTCAAGGTAAAACCAAGAGTGGGGTGGTTGGTTGGGATGGGTGGGCGTATAACCTAAAGTTTGCGAGATCGAATCTCATCATAGACAACTATAGCATTTTAGCAACTTTTCAACTAATTAGCATGTTAGGCAACTCTTCCCCAAACCTTTTTAGCTAATCATTCCCCTAACCTTAACCCGTAAGAGTCCAAGCCCTGTCTAAGCCGTGGCAGGGGGTTCTACTAAGCTATATGAAATTGTTAAGGTCATACAAGAGATAATTTTGCTATTTTATTTAGAGTTTTAAGATCCCTTGAAGTATCAAGAAAATATTTGTAAAAAAATATACACTACCGTTCAAAAGTTGAGTCACTTAGAAATGTCCTTTTTGAAAGAAAAGCACATTTTGTAGTCCATTAAAATAACATAAAATTGATCAGAAATACAGTGTAGACATTGTTAATGTTGTAAATGACTATTGTAGCTGGAAATGGCAGATTTGTTATGGAATATCTACATAGGCAAACAGAGGCCCAATATCAGAAACCATCACACCTGTGTTCCAATGGCACGTTGTGTTAGCTAATCCAAGTTTATCATTTTAAAGGCTAATTGATCATTAAAAAGCCCTTTTGCAATTATGTTAGCACAGCTGAAAACTGTTGTACTGATTATAGAAGCAATAAAACTGACCTTTAGACTAGTTGAGTAGCTATCTGGAGCATCAGCATTTGTGGGTTTGATTACAGGCTCAAAATGGCCAGAAACAAAGAACTTTCTTCTGAAACTTGTCAGTTTATTCTTGTTCTGAAAAATGAAGGCTATTCAATGCAAGAAATTGCCAAGAAACTGAAGATCTCCTACAACACTGTGTACTACTCCCTTCACAGAACAGCACAAACTGACTCTAACCAGAGTAGAAAGGAGTGGGAGGCCCCGGTGCACAACTGAGCAAGAGGTCAAGTACATTAGACTGTCTAGTTTGAGAAACAGATGTCTAACAAGTCCTCGACTGGCAGCTTCATTAAATAGTACTTGCAAAACACTAGTATCAACGTCAACAGTGAATAGATGACTCCGGGATGCTGGCCTTCTCAGACTGGCCAAAAAAAATGAAAGATTAAGATGGGCAAAAGAGCACAGACACTGGACAGAGGAACTCTGGATAGAAGGCCAGCATCCCGGAGTCGCCTCTTCACTGTTGACTTTGAGACTGGTGTTTTAAATCAGAACAGTTTTCAGCTGTGCTAACATAATTGCAAAAGGCCTTTCTAATAATCAATTAGTGTCACGTCCTGACCATGGTAAGCTGTTATTTTCTATGGTAGAGTAGGTCAGGGTGTGACAAGGGGGTTTATTCTATTTCTATGTTCTTAGGTTATAGTTTTTGTATTTCTATGTTGGTTTGTTTGGGATGATCCCCAATTAGAGGGAGCTGGTCCTCGTTGTCTCTAATTGGAGATCATACTTAAGTAGGGGTTTTTCTTCCTGGGTTTTGTGGGTGATTATTATTGAGTAGTGTTTGTTTCTCCTCTGGATGGGAAAGGACCCGGGAGTCAGGCTGGGGAGTATCGCCGCCCGAGGGAGGAGATTGAGGCAGCAAAAGCAGAGCGGCGTTATTATGAGGCACTATACCAACCGAGGCAACTGCGAGAGGCACCCCCAAAAAATGTTTTTGGGGGAGCACACGGGGAGTTTGGCAGAGTCAGGGTGGGGACCTGAGCCAACTCCCCGTGCTTACCATGGGGAGCGAGTGAAGAAGCAAGCACCGTGTTATGCGGTGATGTGCACTGTATCGCCAGTGCGCATTCACAGCCCGGTGCGATCTGTGCCCGCGCCCCGCATTTGCTGTACTAGGTTGAGCATTCAGCCAGGAAGGGTGGTGCCAGCTCAGCGCTCCTCGTCTCCAGTTCGCCTTCTCAGTCCAGGATATCCTGCGCCGGCGCTGCGCACTGTGTCGCCACTGCATGTTCACAGCTCAGTTCGTCCTGTGCCAGCTCCCCGCGTTTCCCGGGAGAAAGTAAGCATCCAGCCAGGACGGGTTGTGCCAGCTATACGTTCGAGACCTCTGGTGCGCCTCCACGGCCCAGTATATCCTGTGCCTGCCCCATGTACCCGGCCTCCAGTAAGTCTATCCAGCCTGGTACGTCCTGTGCCTGCTCCTCGCACTTGCCCTGAGGTGCATGTCACCAGTCTGGCGCCACCTGTGCCACTCCCACACATCAAGCCTCCAGTGCGTCTGCCCAGTCCAGGGTGTCCTGTTCCTGCTCCCTGCACTCGCCCTGAGGTGCGTGTTACTAGTCTGGCATCACCTGTGCCAGCCCCACGCATCAGGCCTCCAGTGCACATTCCCAGTCTGGAGCCTCCGGTGGCGGCCCGCAGCCCCCTTGGGGGGGGGGGGACTGTCACATCCTGACCATGGTAAGCTGTTATTTTCTATGGTAGAGTAGGTCAGGGTGTGACGGGGGTTTATTCTATTTCTATGTTCTTAGGTTCTAGTTTTTGTATTTCTATGTTGGTTTGTTTGGGATTATCTCCAATTAGAGGCAGCTGATCCTCGTTGTCTCTAATTGGAGATCATACTTAAGTAGGGGTTTTTCTTCCTGGGTTTTGTGGGTGATTATTTTTGAGTAGTGTGTTTCTCCTCTGCGTCACGGTTTGTTTTGTCTTCAGTTATTGGATGTATTGCATAGTTTCACAGAGAAAATAAAATGTGGAACTACACACACGCTGTACCTTGGTCCTCTCCTTTTGACAGCTGTGACAATTAGCCTTTTAAAATGATAAACTTGGATTAGCTAACACAACGTGCCATTGGAACACATGAGTGATGGTTGCTGATAAATGGGCCCCTGTGCACCTATGTAGATATTCCATTACAAAAATCAGCTGTTTTCAGCTACAATAGTCGTTTACAACCTTAATGTCTACACTGTATTTCTGATCAATTTGATGTTATTTGAAATAGTTTTTTTTTTTTTTAGCTTTTCTTTCAAAAACAAAATACATTTCTAAGTGACCTCAAACTTTTGAACGGTATTGTATATAAAATGGTTTATTTGCCCTTACTGCCATTAGCCCATCCAAAACGCATTGAATAACATTCACTACATGTAACAGTAGGATGGCTGCCGTTTCATGGGCTCTTAACCTTATTTTACTGCTGCTCTTTAATTATTTGTTACTTTATTTCTTTAGGTATTTTTCTTACAACTGCATTGTTGGTTAAGGGCTTATAAGTAAGCATTTCACTGTAAGGCCTACACCTGTTCTATTCAGCACATGTGACAAATAAAATGTGATTTGATTTTGAACCTTAACCCATAGCCTTGCGAAAATTAGCCAGCTAGTTTCTGTTAAACACCTAGCTAGAATTTGTAACATAGCATTCGTTTTGCAAATTCATAAAATATTGTACGTTCAGCATATTCATAACATATCATACAAAATGGGTGATGGACATCCACAAATTAATACATATCATACGAAACTTAGCATATCGTAGTAAATGGTGTGTCTTAGATTTACATATAGAATAATACGAAATGCTCTGACACCAGGTTGACATATGCAGCAGAGTCCCTGCATAGCAACTGTCATGTTATTCCACTCTGTGCCATTTGAGTGGAATTAAAGCTGCTCCTCTGAATATGAAGTATGATGAAGAACTGAATGCTCTGGTTCTGAACCCTGGCCTTTGTGACCCACTGAGTATGTTAGTTAAAATACAGGAGAGCATGCATTAGATCAACTAGATACAATTAGAATTATATTTCTAAAGAAATACCAGTTGGTTTTAGCTAAACAAAATACCAAACATGTTGGGAGAAACACATTTGAAAAATGAATACCGCGATTCAATCTAATTTTAACCCTAGCGGTTAAAGAGATCATTAATCAGTTTCTGGGATAAGTATAATACTACTTTCAAGAAAGAAAAAATATAATTGTGTTGATTTCATGAATCCAAACAAGTACTCTGTGTGCAAGAGGAATATTGATTGATTAAATAGGGACTGCAGTCTTGCCCTTCTTTGAGAGCCCTCTATTGTATACGACTCACACTTCTAGCTTCTTATCCCTCTTGGAGCCATGCTTCTTGTGTGGTCTAGATTTGAGTTTTAAGGCAGAGGCACTCTTCTGGGTGTCCCTCTTCCCTGAGGTGAATTCCTCCGCCCCTGGCTTCCACAAAAGCAGCTGTGCATCCTCCCCTCCCGTGAGCAGGGCCTCCCCTGCGGGATCCCAGAGGAAGCAGCGCACTGTTGAAGAGTGGCCCCCTTGGAGGGACCTCAGCAGACACAGGCCTTCCTCACTGCACTCCAGAAGGTGGATGTCTCCATTGTTTGTCCCACCTAGTACTAGTAAGCACCCTGCCTCCTCCAGCCAAGTCCCGCCAACAAAGTAATCCAGGGCCACTTCATCAGAGAGAGGGGTCAGGCTGCGGGCGTCAGCGGCACTGAAGAGTGTGAGGGGCTTATCTGTGTCCAGCTGACCCAGGTCCCACAGATGGAGGCCCTCATCATGGCTGAGGCACAGCAGCTGGTTCAAGTCCTTCCCTGCCCAGCACACTGAGCTAGCAGAGGAGCCACAGTTACAGGTGGCCAGCAGGGCCTCCTCCTCTGCACCAAGGCTCAGGTCAAACACATTCACCAGGCCATCAGTGGAGCCAGACGCCAAGTGGTCGGCATTCCGGGGGTGGAAACGCACCTGCGTGATGTCATCACTGTGGGACTCAGAGTACACACCCAGAACCCCTCCCTTCTCCTTTGCCATGCGGGCATCCCAAAAAACCAAGAAGCTATCATCTTCATCGACCTGCTCAGTGCCTGCACATAGGACCACATCGCTGCAGCTCACATCAAAGCTGCAGAAGTGGTGGGAGGAGTCACTCCTGAACACCTGTGCTGCCTCTGAACCAGGGCAGCGGACATCCCACGTCCTCACTGTCCCATCAGCAGAGCCTGAGAAGAGCAGGTCAGGGGAGGTGTGGGCAAAGCACACCCCACAGATTGCACCACTATGTCCCTGGTACTCCCTGAGCAGGCTGAGGCTGTCCTCACTGTGCAAACGGATGGAGAGGTTGGAGCAGCATACAGCCACCAACCCTGGGCCCGAGACAGTCTGGTGGGACAGGTCTAGCAGGTAGGTGGGCTCATCTGGCTGGACACGCCGAGTGATGGACAGAGCTTTGAACTTCTCCCACAGACTCTCCATGGCAACTTCCTGCAACTACACCCAGCTGGATAGAGAAGATGTGCAGAATATAGGTGTAATATGGAAGAAACTCCATCTAATCACAAAACATACACCTACTTACTTAACTCAAAATGTGGGGCTGGTAATGGCTAAATTAACACAGGAAAGAACCAAGGGACTTAGTTTCCATAGAGTCCACTGTGATTTGTGAGGCTTGTTGCACTCACTCCGTGTGCAAAAAACAACGCCTAGGCTATTAGACAACATACACCAACAGCAATGACAGGCAGCTATCTCTAAAGTTAGTAGCACTGTGTGTGAAAGATTTTGTTAGAAACACTAGCCAACTAACTGTGAATACTATCCTCTATGTTAGTATTATGTTACTGCCAAACAGATTTAGCTTATAGCTGTTGTCTGGATTGATAACTAAAAAGCTGATACCTACCTAGCTAATATTAGTCACCAATGAAGGTGGCGAGTATGAAGTCACTATAGTAGTAGCAAATAAAGTGACTTAGCTAGCTAAAAACACTCGCTAAATTAGCTAGCTAAACGTCTGCTAGCTTGCAAGTGGAAAGTTCTTGACTGGTTCACTTATTGAAGGACCAAAGAAAGTACGTTAATGTTCCAGTAACATTTGTATTCAATGCCCAGTATGAACCACAAATACCAACAAAAAAAAACACCTGTAACCTTGTAAACGACTCACTTACCCGGCAAAATAGACGTTATCTGATTTTCATGAGCACGATGTGACACGGTGTCACTGTATTTACTGCCCGTTGATGGACCAATTTACTCAATGCATGAGTTCCGCTGTTGAATTTCAGAGCATAAATTACAGTCAAAGAGTACAGTATGAAGAGAGGCAGAAATTGCTTCTCCAATAGAAATCACCGACCACACTTGAAGGCGACGTTAGCCAAGTAAACACATATGCAGAAACACGTCAGCGTGAGACGACGGGTCTAACGGTCCTCCCGCGCCAAACTGTGCATGTGCATGCCGTCAAAGGCACTCCTTCGATATAAAGTATTTTTTTTCGGAAATGGAAACGGGTCAGTTTGTTACTTTCACAAGGTTGGAGTAATAACATGTTCAACTGCTTAAAAGACGGGCTCGAATCATGGTTGTGCCTTTAGATTTCGAGAAAATGAACAACTAAGGAATAATATTTCGCGGCCTGATCGGTTTGTTTCGCAAGCGTTCCCAGAAGTCTCACGATGTTGCGCGTCTGGGTTTAGAAACTCTGTGCTACAGTACAGGCAAAACCAATGTTGATAAAGACACTTTACTTTTTTTATAGGTGAAATAATTGATTAACATTCATTTGAGCATCATTCTGCACGATAGAGAGCCATGCTGGAGTGGACAGAAGTAATGGCACCGTCTAACCTTAGCCCTTGATCATGATTCTCATTGCCATTACATTATACATAACAGTCATTGGACGAATATGTCTTCTGTATGGGGGAGTTTTGAGCCCGGACACTCAATCTGAACATTAACGCGCGTCGCTTACGGTACGGTATTGGAAGCATAAGAACATTATCTTTCGTATCATCTTTCAAAACGAAAGTTAAATTGATATACACCTTAATAGGGTTAGTATCCCCACATGGTCATATTTCCATGGTACAGCGTTTGTTTACAGAAAAAGGGGAAAATATGCATACTTTCTTTTTGAAACACCTCTTTCCAGCACCATTTTCGTATTTTCTGACAATTTAGGATGTGGCACATCGAGTTCAGCCAAGGGTGTGCAACATCCTCAATTGTCCGAAAATCGAAAACTTCATTCTTAAACTCATGTGTAATACTATGCGATTCAAACATAAGGTAGTGAAGTAAAAGTCAAAGTTGTCAAAAATATAAATCGTGAAGTAAAGTACAGATACCCCTAAAAACTACTTAAATTGTACTTTAAAGTATTTTTACTTACGTACTTTAAACGACTAGCTTCAACAGTCAAGGATTCAAGATCCTCAAAGTTCTTGTAAGAACCTTAGGGTTATTGGCATTGGAAATTGCCCACAAAAGGTTCTTCCAAGAACCCGATAGGAGGTGGGATTCATCGAGGAGCCTCCTAAGTTGGTGGGGGTTCTTGCAGGAACCTAACTGCCCAACTGTTACATTTGGATTTGAATTTTAAAGGACAGCAGGTGCAGGCACTTAACTGAAAAATGTAAAGATCTCCTCAATTTAAGGTAAGGTTAGTCCCTTATATGATCTAAATTGACATTGTTTTATGATGATACCATCTATCTTTTCATATTTGTGCAAATATTTGTAAAACAGAAAATAGACAATTCAATGGAGGTAACTACTAGTTAACTACTAGCTATTTAGTCATTGTTAGCCTCTGCTAGCGGTCTTTAGCTCGGACTCCTGCCGCTTTAGCCTGGATAGACGGATAATACCTGCCAGTCTGCACAGCATGATACCAGCCCTGAGCATATCGGACGTCTTTTTTCCACTACATCACCGGATTCCTGCCGCAAGCTCTGGACCATTACACCGGATCTTCGCAGCTAGCTAGTTGCTACCGAGGAACTATTGTGGCTAACACCCTTGTCCAGAAGCATGCACCAGTTAGCCCCGAGCTAGGCCCATTTCCCAGCTAGCAAACAAAGTACACCAACTTCTCTTGCCAATTGGCCTGGACCCTTTGTCGACACGGAGCCCCGCCGCTCCATCACGACTGGTCTGCTGAAGTAACTCGGCCGATGTGCTCTCAACCGGCCTCTGCGTTGTGGATGTTTGGTGATGATCCATCTGCTAGCTCCCTAAACGCCGTGTCTCCCGCTCGCTCAACATAGTAATCGACTACTGAACTGTTCCCCGTTTCATCTAGTGTTGCTCATTGGACCCTATGATCACTCGGCTACACAGCCGATGCCTGCTGGACTGTCCATTAACACGGTACTTAATTTTGTTTATCTGTCTGCCCCAGCCTCAAACTCAGGCTCTGTGTGTAGCTAACTGACCCTCTCTGGCCATTCATCGCCATATACCCGTTGTTGTTGTCCTAGCTGTTTACCCGTTGTTGTCTCACCCGTTTAGTTATTGTTAACTCAGAACACTAAAGAAAAAATAACAAAGAGAAAACGAAAGCGCACAGTTCTGTCAGGTACATAAACTAAACAGAAGACAACTACCCACCAACACAGGTGGAAAAAACCCCTACTTAAGTATGATCTCCAATTAGAGACAATGAGGACCAGCTGCCTCTAATTGGAGATCATCCAACCAAAAAAACAACATAGAAAAACTAGAACCTCAACATAGATATACAAAACATAGAAAAACACAAAACACCCCCTGTCACGCCCTGACCTGTCACGCCCTGACCTAAAATAACATCTTACTATGGTCAGGACATGACAGCACCCCCCTCCAAAGGTGCAGACTCCGAATGCCCCTAAAAAACAAAAAAGGGAGGGTAGGGTGGGTAACTCCTGTCTATGGCGGCTCCCGTGCAGTCCACATAACCTTATCCTCCAGCAGAGGAGGCGGCTCCGGTTCGGGGCGTAACCCCCGCTCCACCCGCTGATCCCTCTGCTTTAGTGCAACCGGACCGTGGATCGTCGTCGAAGGAACCGGACTGTAGATCGCCGCTGGAGGTTCTGGGCTGCGGGCCGCCGCAGAAGACTCCGGGCTGCGGGCCGTCGCTGAAGACTCCGGGCTGCGGGCCGTCGCTGAAGACTCCGGGCTGCGGGCCGTCGCTGAAGACTCCGGGCTGCGGGCCGTCGCTGAAGACTCCGGGCTGCGGGCCGTCGCTGAAGACTCCGGGCTGCGGGCCGTCGCTGAAGACTCCGGGATGCGGGCCGTCGCTGAAGACTCCGGGCTGCGGGCCGTCGCTGAAGACTCTGGGCTGCGGGCCGTCGCTGAAGACTCCGGGATGCGGGCCGTCGCTGAAGACTCCGGGATGCGGGCCGTCGCTGAAGACTCCGGGCTGCGGGCCGTCGCTGAAGGTCCGGGCTGCGGGCCGTCGCTGGAGGCTCCGGACTGGGGAGCGTCGCTGGAGGCTCCGGACTGGGGCCGTCGCTGAAGACTCCGGGCTGCGGGCCGTCGCTGAAGGTCCGGGCTGCGGGCCGTCGCTGAAGACTCCGGGCTGCGGGCCGTCGCTGAAGACTCCGGGCTGCGGGCCGTCGCTGAAGACTCCGGGCTGCGGGCCGTCGCTGAAGACTCTGGGCTGCGGGCCGTCGCTGAAGGTCCGGGCTGCGGGCCGTCGCTGGAGGCTCCGGACTGGGGCCGTCGCTGAAGACTCCGGGCTGGGGAGCGTCGCTGTAGGTTATGGACTGGGGACCGTTGCTGCAGGCTCCTCGCCATGGATCGTCACTACAGGTTCCGTGCCATGGATTATCACTGGAGGCTCCGGGCCATGGATTATCACTGGAGGCTTCGTGCCATGGATCATCCCTGCAGGCTTCTTGCCATGGATTATCCCTACAGGCTCCAGGCCATGGATTATCTCTGGAGGCTTCGTGCCATGGATCATTCTTACAGGCTCCGGGCCATGGATCATCACTGGAGGCTTCGTGCCATGGATCATCTCTACAGGCTTCGGACCATGGATCATCACTGGAGGCTTCTTTCGTGGAGCTGGAATAGGTCTCACCGGACTAGGGAACGTCGCTGAGAGTTCTGGACTAGGGAACGTCCCTGGAGGCCGGGTGCGCAGAGCAGGCACAGGGTATACTGGGCCGTGGAGGCGCACTGGAGGTCTGGAGCTTATGGCTGGCACAACCCGTCCTGGCTGGATAACCCCCGTAGCTCGGCAAGCGCGGGGCATTGTAACAGGTCGCACAGGTTTGTGCTGGCGAACTGGGGGTACCGTGCGTAGAGCTGGCGCAGGATAACCTGGGCCGAAGAGACGCACCGGAGACTAGGAACGCTGAGCAGCCACAATCCTTCCTGGATGAATGCTAACTCTAGCACGGCAACTGTGGAAAGCTTGCATCGAGCGCACCGAGCTGTAGCTGCGCACTGGCGACACAGTGCGCATCCCTGCATAACACGGTGCTTGCTCGATCACTCGCCCCCCACGGTAAGCACGGGGAGTTGGCTCAGGTCTCCAACCTGACTCTGCCAATCTCCCCGTGTGCCCCCCCCCCCATTTTTTGGGGGGGGGCTGCCTCTTGTGCTTGCCTTGTTGGCGGGCTAGCTCTTGCCGGGCTAGCTCTTGCTACCTCCACCTGTTCCCACGGGAGGCGATCCCATCCAGCTTGGATCTACTCCCACGTATAGGATCCCTTGCTGTCCAGAATTTCTTCCCAGGTCCATTCCTGATCACGCTGCTTGGTCCTTTGGTGGTGGGTAGTTCTGTTACAGCTGTCGTAAAGAGGGGACCAAAGCGCAGCGTGTTGAGTGCTCATGATGAATATTTATTGTTAACTTAGAACACTAAAGAAAAAATAACAAAGCGAAAACGAAAGTGCACAGTTTTGTCAGGTACATAAACTAAACAGAAGACAACTACCCACCAACACAGGTGGAAAAAAGCCCTACTTAAGTATGATCTCCAATTAGAGACAACGAGGACCAGCTGCCTCTAATTGGAGATCATCCCAAAAAAACAACAACAGAAATAGAAAAACTAGAACCTCAACATAGATATACAAAACATAGAAAAACACAAAACACCCCCTGTCACGCCCTGATCTACTCTACCATAGAAAATAACATTTTACTATGGTCAGGACGTGACACTTAGCTCTCCCAATCAACACCTGTGGTTGCTTATGCCTTTCTCTAATGTCAATATGCCTTGTATACTGTTGTTTAGGGCAGCTCTCATGGTTTTATTTTACTGTGGAGCCCCTAGTCCTGCTCAACATGCCTCAGATAGCTCCTTTGTCGCACCTCCCACGCATGCGGAGACTGCACCCAGCTTAACTGGCGCCTCCAGAGATGCAACCTATCTCATCGTCACTCAATGCCTAGGTTTACCCCCACTGTACTCGCACCCTACCTTACCCTTGTCTATACACTATGCCCTGAATCTATCCTACCACACCCAGAAATCTGCTCCTTTTATTCTCTGTTCCCAACGCACTAGACGACCAGTTCTTATAGCCTTTAGCCGTAACCTCATCCTACTTCTCCTCTGTTCCTCTGGTGATGTAGAGGTTAACCCAGGCCCTGTGTGTCCCCAGGCGCTCTCATTTGTTGACTTCTGCAACTGTAAAAGCCTTGGATTTATGCATGTTAACATCAGAAGCCTCCCCCCTAAGTTTGCTTTATTCACTGCTTTAGCACACTGCCAACCCTGATGTGCTAGCCGTGTCTGAATCCTGGCTTAGGAACCCTGAAATTTCCATCCCCAATTACAACATTTTCCGTCAAGACAGAACTGCTAAAGGGGGCAGAATTGTAATCTACTGTAGAGAGAGCCTGCAGAGTTCTGTCATACTATCCAGGTCTATGCCCAAACAGTTCGAGCTTCTACTTTTAAAGATCCAGCTCTCCAGAAATAAGTCCCTCACTGTTGCCGCCTGTTATAGACCCCCCTCAGCTCCTAGCTGTGCCCTGGACACCATATGCGAACTGATTGACCCCCATCTATCGTCAGAGTTTGTACTGCTAGGTGACCTAAATTGGGATATGCTTAACACCCCGGCCATCCTACAATCTAAGCTAGATGCCCTCAATCTCACACAAATTATCAAGGAACCTACCAGGTACAACCCTAAATCCGTAAACATGGGCACCCTCATAGATATCATCCTGACCAACTTGCAGTCTAAATACATATCTGCTGTTTTCAACCAGGATCTTAGCGATCACTGCCTCATTGCCTACGTCAGTTATGGGTCTGTGGTCAAACAACCACCCCTCATCACTGTCAAAAACTCCCTAAAACACTTCTGCAAGCAGGCCTTTCTAATCGACCTAGCCCGGGTATCCTGGAAGGATATTGACCTCATCCCGTCGGTAGAGGATACCTGGTTGTTCTTTAAAAGTGCTTTCCTCACCATTTTAAATAAGCATGCCCCATTTCAAAAAATGTAGAACTAAGAACAGATACAGCCCTTGGTTCACTCCAGACTTGACTGCCCTTCACCAGCACAAAAACACTGTGGTGTACTGCACTAGCTTCGAAGACTCCCCACGACATGCAACTTTTTAGGGAAGTCAGGAACCAATACACACAGTCAGTTAGGAAAGCAAAGGCTAGCTTTTTCAAACAGAAATTTGCATCCTGCAGCACTAATTCCAAAACGTTTTGGGACACAGTAAAGTCCATGGAGAATGAGAGTACCTCCCCCCAGCTGCCCACTGCACTGAGAATAGGAAACACTGTCAATAACATTTCTCTAAAGCTGGCCATGCTTTCCACCTGGCTACCGCAACCCCGGCCAACAGCTCTGCACCCCCTGCAACTTCTCCTTCACCCAAATCCAGACAGCTGACAGTCTAAAAGAACTGCAAAATCTGGATCCCTACAAATCAGCTGGGCTAGACAATCTGGACCCTCTCTTCCTAAAATTATCCGCTGCAATTGTTGCAACCCCTATTACCAGTCTGTTCAACCTCTCTTTTGTATCGTCTGAGATTCCTAAAGATTGGAAAGCAGCCGCGGTCATCCCCCTCTTCAAAGGGGGAGACAATCTAGACCCAAACTGTTACAGACATATATCCATCCAGCCCTGCCCTTCTAAAGTCTTCGAAAGCCAAGTGAACAAACAGATCACCGACCATTTCGAATCCCACCGTACCTTCTCCACTATGCAATCTGGTTTCCGAGCTGATCACAGGTGCACCTCAACCACGCTCAAGGTCCTAAACGATATCATAACCGCCATCGATAAAAGACAGTACTGTGCAGCCGTCTTCATCGACCTGGTCAAGGCTTTCAACTCTGTCAATCAACGTATTCTTATCGGCAGACTCAACAGCCTTGGTTTCTGTAATGAATGCCTCGCCTGGTTCACCAACTACTTCTCAGATAGAGTTCAGTGTGTCAAATCGGACGGCCTGTTGTCCGGACCTTTGGCAGTCTCTATGGGGGTGCCACAGGGTTCATTTCTCGGGCTGACTCTCTTCTCTGTATATATCAATGATGTCGCTCTTGCTGCGGGTGATTCCCTGATCCACCTCTACGCAGATGACACCATTCTGTATACATCTGGCCCTTCTTTGGACACTGTTAACTAACCTCCAAACGAGCTTCAATTCACCATACAACACTCCTTCCATGGCCTCCAACTGCTCTTAAATGCTAGTAAAACTAAATGCATGCTTTTCAACCGATCTCTGCCCGCACCTGCCCCGCCCGACTAGCATCACTACTCTGGACGGTTCCGACATAGAATATGTGGACAACTACAAATACCTAGGTGTCTGGCTAGACTGTAAACTCTCCTTCCAGACTCACATTAACATGTTGGGGCTAGGGGGCAGTATTTGCACGACCGGATAAAAAACGTACCAGATTTAATCTGGTTACTACTCCTGCCCAGTAACTAGAATATGCATATAATTATTGGCTTTGGATAGAAAACACCCTAAAGTTTCTAAAACTGTTTGAATGGTGTCTGTGAGTATAACAGAACTCATTTGGCAGGCCAAAACCTGAGAAGATTCCTTACAGGAAGTGGCCTGTCTGACCATTTCTTGCCCTCCTTGATCATCTCTAACAAAAACAGGGGATCTCTGGCATGACGTGACACTTCCTACGGCTCCCATAGGCTCTCAGAACCCGGGAAAAAGCTGAATGATGTAATTCCAGGCCCAGGCTGAAACACACTAGCGCGTTTGGCAAGTGCTCTATCAGAGGGCCATCAGACTGAGGCTCGTGCATGAGGAGATAGCATGCTTTTACTTTCACTGTCTTTTGTAATAAAAAACGATTTCCCGGTCGGAATATTATCGCTTTTTTACGAGAAAAATGGCATAAAAATTGATTTTAAACAGCGGTTGACATGCTTCAAAGTACGGTAATGGAATATTTAGAATTTTTTTGTCGCGAAATGCGTCGTGCTCGTAACCCTTATTTACCCTTTCGGATAGTGTCTTGAACGCATGAACAAAACGCCGCTATTTGGGACCAAACCAAATTTTGTTATTAAAGTAGAAGTCCTGGGAGTGCATTCTAACGAAGACAGCAAAGGTAATAACATTTTTCTTATAGTAAATCTGACTTTGGTGAGTGCTAAACTTGCTGGGTGTCTAAATAGCTAGCCCTGTGATGCCGGGCTATCTACTTAGAATATTGCAAAATGTGCTTTCACCGAAAAGCTATTTTAAAATCAGACATATCGAGTGCATAGAGGAGTTCTGTATCTATAATTCTTAAAATAATTGTTCTGCTTTTTGTGAACGTTTATCGTGAGTAATTTAGTAAATTCACCGGAAGTGTTCGGTGGGAATGCTAGTCACATGCTAGTCACCTGCTAATGTAAAAAGCTGGTTTTTGATATAAATATGAACTTGATTGAACAGACATGCATGTATTGTATAACATAATGTCCTAAGATTGTCATCTGATGAAGATCATCAAAGGTTAGTGCTGCATTTAGCTGTGGTTTGGGTTTATGTGACATTATATGCTAGCTTGAAAAATGGGTGTCTGATTATTTCTGGCTGGGTACTCTACTGACATAATCTAATGTTTTGCTTTCGTTGTAAAGCCTTTTTGAAATTGGACAGTGTGGTTAGATTAACGAGAGTCTTGTCTTTAAAATGCTGTAAAATAGTAATATGTTTGAGAAATTGAAGTAATAGCATTTCTAAGGTATTTGAATAACGCGTCACGGGATTCAACTGACTGTTGAGTAGGTGGGACTCAAGCGTCAACTGGCCCAGAGAGGTTAGCATCTCCAATCCAAAGTTAAATCTAGAATCGGCTTCCTATTTCGCAACAAAGCCTCCTTCACTCATGCTGCCAAACATACCCTCGTAAAACTGACTATCCTACCGATCCTTGACTTCGGCGATGTCATTTACAAAATAGCATCCAACACTCTACTCAGCAAATTGGATGCAATCTATCACCGTGCCATCCGTTTTTTCACCAAAGCCCCATATACTACCCACCACTGCGACCTGTATGCTCTCGTTGGCTGGTCCTCGCTACATATTCGTCGCCAAACCCACTGGCTCCAGGTCATCTATAAGTCTTTGCTAGGTAAAGCCCCGCCTTATCTCAGCTCACTGGTCACCATAGCAACACCCACCCATAGCACACGTTCCAGTAGGTATCTTTCACTGGTCATCCCCAAAGCCAACACCTCTTTGGCTGCCTTTTCCGTCCAGTTCTCTGCTGCTAATGACTGGAACGAATTGCAAAAATCACTGAAGTTCGAGACATATCTCCCTCACTAACTTTAAGCGTCAGCAGTTAGAGCAGCTTACCGATCGCTGCAGCTGTACACAGCCCATCTGTAAATAGCCCATCCAACCAACTACCTACCTCATCCCCATATTTGTTTTTGTTTTTCTGCTCTTTTGACACCAGTATTTCTACTTGCACATCCTCATCTGCACATCTATCACTCCAGTGTAAATTGCTAAATTGTAATTAATTCGCCACTATTGGCTATTTATTGCCTTACCTCCTTACTTAATTCACACACTGTATACAGATTTTTCTATTGTGTTATTGACTGTTTGCTTGTTTATCCCATGTGTAACTGTCACAACGTCTACTGAAGGTGGCTCATCTCCCTGTTCGGGCGGCGGTCGTCGTCGCCGGCCTACTAGCTGCCACCGATCCCCTTTTTATTTTCGTTTGGTGTTGTCTGTCTTGTGTTATCACCTGTTCGTTAGTTGAGTATTGTTTGTGTTTCCTGTTTTGGGGATGTTTTTCCTCTTCTATATTTTGTTGAAAGGACGTTTATCCTGGGCTGTGTCCCGACTCTGTACTGGTGGATTTTGCCCAGTTGGGTTTCCTTGTTCCCTGCCTAGTGTTTGGCATTTTTGGACTCAGTAACAAATAAATGTTCTACTACGTACCTTTGGTCTCCTGCGCCTGACTTCACCCCTCCTTCACTTCTAGTGCATCGTGACAGTAACTTTGTTTTGTTTTTGTCACACTGATTTGCTTTATCTTGGCCAGGTCGCAGTTGTAAATGAGAACTTGTTCTCAACTGGCCTACCTAGTTAAATAAAGGTGAAATAAAAAATAAATAAAAACCAAGGAATGAATACTGTTGTGTACATGTTTTATTAAACATCTGTATAATTGCGATTTTTGGGATTCACAGACTTCACCCTCCCTACACCTCTGATGACTGTAACAGGAAACCTGTTCGATCATCATGCACTGTAAAATCATTCTGCTATGGATACGGAGAACATTGGCACATTAACATCAACACGCCAGAGGATAAATTCATTGGACTTGGTGCTCTGCTGGGAGTTTGCCTCATATTTTGATATTTTATTATGCTTTGGTACTAAAATCATAATGAATACTGACAACTAAAATATTGTGTTATTGTTATGCATACTATTAAAAATATGAATAATAATAGAGGGGGGTAGTTAAATGTACCCCAAAAGGTTATCCAGGGATCCATTAAAAGGGCTACCCCCACAGTTTCAATTTCAAGAACCCCTGGATATACCAGGAACCTTTTATTTTTAGTGTACCCTGTTGGGCGACGATGCAGAAAGAAAAAAAATGCCTGGGCTACAGATGTCTATTTTGGTCCGCAAATACAGGACTACTTTTGTGGAAAAATGTAAACTCAATGTATTTGCCAGCATTTGTGACTTGAGTCTGATAATTTTCTGTATAAAACAGTTAATCTGATAATACTTGTGGTATATAAAAATACTTGATATATGTTTTCCAGTTTCTTGAGATACTTTGCAATGCAACTTATTTCTATGTGAAAACTGAAACGGTTCATTCATTCCTTTTACATTTTAGTAGAAGCTCTTATCCAAAGCAACATAAGTGCATACATTTGCGTACTGGTCCTACATTTTCGTACTGGTGCCCCATGGGATTCAAACCCACAACCCTAGTGTTGCAAATGCCATGCTTTACCAACTGAACCAATAATTACTGTATTGTGCATTGTTTTTCTTAATGGTGATGGGAAGTCTACAGGTACAAACCTAGATGACCAGCCTATGTACAATACAGTAATGTACATTGACATTAAGGGGTTTGTAAGGATGGTAAATTAATACTGCACAAAAAGTGGTTGTCCATGTTATTTGATCAAGAAAAATATTCAATTTGATGTGGATGTGTTGGGTCTTTGCCCATAACTTTGCACCTTTTGATGTAGATGTTTGAGGACAGGGTTTGGTTCTTTCTGGATTCCTTTAGAATGATGATTGCAGAGAAAGGGACAGGGCAGCAAGTCTTACAATTCCATCCATTGAATCTTGCAAGATACTGTTGTTAATTATACAACTAGCATACCTTTTTTGCCAAAGCAGAGATGCAGAATGTCTTGTTGTTTTTGCCAGCGCTACGGTCTATATCGGTCCGCTAATATAGGACTAGCAAACGCCCAGTGCACTACTTTTGTGAGGAAAAAATACATGTTTTCACCCCAAATATTTTTGCCATAGACTGGCAGCCGTCTTGTCGTGGGTCGGGAGAAGGGAAGGTGAAGGCGGGTGTGCTGTGTGACGGCCGGAATGAGGCAACGGACAAAAAAAAGGCTCACGGCGAGCGAGACGCAACCTCCTTGGAGGGACGCTGGTCTCCCGAGTACTGGGTATTTTAACCACTACTAACCTTAACCCGTCACTAACCATACCCCGATGACTGTATATATAAAGCCATACCCCCCCCCCCCCCTAATGAACGACAAATACAGCATGTGCTCCAGCTGTTAGTTTCCACTTGTGGCCCTCTAGTGACTGGTGATCTTCATGGACTTGGCCACTATGTGGGAGTAGACGCCTGCAATCTGGTTGCCTCTGCTGTAAAGCGATTTTGATACAATAAACTCAACTAATGAATACTATTTCTGATGATGAAATGTAAAAAAAATAATACAAATCTGTACAAGTTTGGACAAATTTAACATGAAACTACATTGAAGAATGTTTAAATCGCCTCCATCCTCCATTCTATAGAGCCCCACGGTGGAGGTGTCATGATAGAGTACCACAGTATGAGTCTTAATACCCATAAAACCCAGAGGTCAAACCGGGAAATGGTTCCAATCGTTTTCCACCATTTACTTTTCCCATTGGCGATTTTAGAAACACTTAAAATAAGGGCTGTGTTTCGTGTAGGCTGACCCTTGCGTGATGTTTTGATAAATGTGTAAATCTCTAGGACAAAGTGACTTTTACCAATATATTAACCTCTACCCCCCAAAAAGGAAACGCTAATGTTGTTATATTAACCCTTGTGTGGTGTTCATGTTTTTGTTATTAACCCAATGTTCACAGGTCTGATGGACCCACAACATTATTGGGTTTTTGAAACTATACAGCAATAACAATTTACGTAAAAAATACTTAATACTTAGATGTTGACATATCAATTACAAGCAATATAGACAGCATACATGTTTAATTTTTGCCATTTACCTCTGTTAGATCACATTTATCAATAAAATTGCTATTCATTTTTTGGGGATAAAATTTGATTTTTGTAAACAAAATCAAATATAATCAAGACACGGGTGGAATAAATAATGTTTATCTTGAACAAATATATATTAAACAAGGTTTTCATCACTATTGATGTTTATCGCTTTGAACTGAACAAACTGGAAGGACACATTTTACATACAGTATTTTATGGAAATGATAAATGAGCCCCATTGAACACAAATTAAGGCCAGTCTACACACCACATGAGGGACAGAGTTTTTACTGTGTGTGTGTTGCAAATGTATTTCTTGCACTTGATGCATGTGTACTGTGTCTTCCTGTTCTTCTTGGGTCCACACACATCGCAGCGCTTCTTCTTGTTGCTACCGGCTGTAATCTAGAATGATGAAAACACTTAGTTCAGGAATTTTACTAACATCTCACTCACTCACATATATAGTTACAGCAGGCCAAGGCAGGAGAGTCAGACACGCATACATGCAACAACATCACTCAAACTTACTTCCAGTATTGGAGCATCAGCATCCTCCTGGTGAATCCTCCTCACCATGGCTGCAGAAGCTGGGGTCCTTGGGATATGCTGCCTCCTCTGGATTTGAGGTCTTACCAATGCCTTGCCCAGCTCCTCGAGAAAGAGCTGTCTCCCCTGGAGCTTCCCTCTGTTCCAATCTGGGTTCAACGCCTTACAGATGACAAACGCGTTGTATGCAGAGATGTCCAAGATGTTGAAGAAAATCACAAGTGGCCAGCGAAGGATTTTTCTTTTGTAGCTGTAGCCAGTCACCAGATTGTCTAAATTGTCCACCCCTCCTTTTGTGGCATTGTAATCCCTTATTATTTCAGTTTTCTGATGTTCCTGGCCACAGATTTTCCCATCCCTCGAGGAGCTCTTGTCCCAGCTTGTGCGAAGTAAAAAAGTTATTGCATGTGATGTTTTTACAGAGTCCCTGTGTCACGTCCAGGACAATCTGCATCCCTTGTTTCTTCTCAGGGGCTTCTCCATCTGGCTTCCCCGTATACACTTGCAAGTTCCACGCATATGATCACATCTTGATTCCATATTTTCCGGTATGTACCTCCTGAAGGGTCAGCAGCCCCTAAATGGCATAAGCTGCTCATCAACATTAACATTGAAGCAGGGTTGTAAAACAGGGGAAGGTGGTCCATCCACTTGTCCCACACTGACCTACCTGATTGCAGCTAGCTTGTCTTTCTGCCGCCGAGCTGGTCTGGTGTCTCGGTTATTGAAGCAGATAATCCTGGAAATAATGTGGAAGTTTTCCAGAGACATTGTTGCACGGAAAAGTTCTCTGCCAGTTTCTGCATGCCAAAAGGATTCTGTGGATTCCCCATTGGATCTGAAAACAACAGCAATGTTAAGAACCCCAAAGTATGCATGTAAATTAGTTTGGTCCATCTCCTTCCATCTCTCTCCATAAACACGCCTTCCCTCCAAATTAGTGGAGTCCAGAATGATTTTCTGGATGGTGTCTGGGATGAACAGTTCAAAAGAAGATTTTATGTCCTGCACATGAGGAACCGCCATTCTCATCAGCCCTTGTAGCATCCTTATCACATTGGTAGCCATGTGGGGTGGCTCATTCCTTGGGTAAGAAGACCATTCAATTTCAAAACAATTTGACATCCATATTTCTCCTCCTGCAGGCTGCTGATGAGCTGGTTGCTGACAGGCTGGTCCTGGGGCTGGCTGAGGGTCAATCTCATCCTCTTCTTCCAACTCACTGTCAGAGACATGATCCTCATATTGGGAAAATCCTTCATCTTCCAAAGTGGAAGACACTCCTGCACTAGATTCTCTCTCTGCAAAAATATATACAAGTATATTTCTAAGGCCCTCTGAACAGAGATTATTTTTACCATACTGATTGATTGTTGTAAGGAGCCACACTCCAAAGCTATTTATTTATTGTGTCCCTCCCCCAATTTTCACCTGGCTGGGGTAGAGTGTGGAAAAATACAGAATTACCTTTTTTTTATCGAAATAATGTACTGTAATAACATTGTGCAGGTTCCCGCAAGACATTGTTTCACACACTACAAAGGGTAAAGAGTGCGAGAAAAGCGGGAGACAGGCAGACAGGCAAGGAGACAGACAGGTTCTCGGTGCTATGTTGAAACAGCAGGCCCAGGGATGAGGCAGACAGAGTGAAGGCACACAGTAAATCTTTTTGTTTCATTTTTACTTGTTTTCACTTACACACACAATTTCCCACACTTTTATTACCCTCGGGTCCAGTGGACCAGAACACCACATATGTAATATAAATGTGTAGGGGGGTGCACAGTGTGCACTCAATGAAAATGTGTTATTTTACATGTTCTTCACAGAAAATGAGCAAAGGCCAATGAGTCTTTGGTTGATTATTAATTGTATCATTTTTATTTTGGTAAACATTGGAAATGGGTCCCACAGACCCGAACACCACACAAGGGTTAAAGAACTACAAATGCCATGATGATCTGGACGAGACTGCCTAATCGAGGCAAAGGTAAGAATTTCTGGATTAACTATCTAATTAGCTAAATGTAGTGATGAATACATTTGCAACATTTCTTTAAATAGACAATTCTATGAACTGTCTTGTGCAAGTTTTAAATTGACACAATACCTGTTAGCAAAGGTGTTAGCTAGAGACGATGTGCATGAGTGTCACGTCCGTCGGATGAAGTAGACCAAGGTGCAGCGTGGTGAGCATACATTTTCCTCTTTATTGAATGTCGCCAGCAAAACCAATAAACAATACAAAACGACCGTGAAGCTTACAGGGCAAAGTGCCACAAACAAAGTTAACTACCCACAAGGACAAGTGGGAAAAAGGGCTGCCTAAGTATGGTTCCCAATCAGAGACAACGATAGACAGCTGTCCCTGATTGAGAACTATACCCGGCTAAAACAAAGAAATACAAAACATAGAAAATAGAACATAGAATGTCCACCCAAATCACACCCTGACCAAACCTAAATAGAGACATAAAAAGGCTCTCTCAGGTCAGGGCGTGACAATGAGCTTGCAGGGATTTCTAGTTTTGCATGATGTATACTTTGATGATAATTAGCATTTTCGAATCTGAGAGTAAATAGAGCCGAATATATTGATAAAAGTCACCTTGTCCGATTGAGATTTACATTGTTATCAAAGCGTAATGCCAGGGTAAGCCTACACAAAACACAGCCCTTATTGGAAGTGTTTCTAAAATTCCCTATGGGAAAAATGATTGGAACCATTTCCATGTTTGACCTCTAGGTTTTATGGGTATTATGACTCATACTGTGGTACTATATTGGTGAACGTGTAGTCACTGGAGAATAAATGGGATGAGCTCCATTCGAGACTATCCTATCAACATGATGAGAAGAACTGTAATATCCTATGTTTCTCCAAGACGTGGCTGAACAAGGACATGGTAAATATAAATCTAGCTGAATTGTCTATACATTGGCAGGACAGAACGGTTGCGTCAGGGAAGCTCAGAGGGGCTGTTTGTCACTTTGTTAACAACAGCTGGTGCTCAATCTCTAATATTAAAAAGTATTTAGGTTCTGCTTGCCTGAGTTAGAATACCTCATGAAAATTCTTACCTTGACCAGCCTTTCAAAGCATATCATGGCAACAGATGTGAGTACTACAGGGCGAAAGTCAATTAGACAGGCTACCTTGGCATTCCTGGGAACAGGGACTATGGTGGTCTGCTTGAAACATATAGGTATTACACACTGGGTCAGGGAGAAGTTGAAAATGTCAGTAAAGACACTTGCCAGCTGGTCAGTGCATGGTCTGAGTAGGCGTCCTGGTAATTTGTCTGGCCCTGCGGCCTTGTTAGCATTAACCCTTTTAAAGGTCTTACTCACATCGGCTACGGACACAGTCATCCGGAACAGCTGGTGCTCTCTTGCATGGTCAGTGTTTCTTTCCTCGAAGCTAGCATAGAAGGCATTCATCTTGTCTGATAGGCTCGCGTCACTGGGCAGCTCGTGGCTTTTGCAAGCCCTGCCACATCTGACAAGTGTCAGAGCCGGTGTAGTGGGATTCGATCTTAGCCCTGTATTGCCTGTTTGATGGTTTGTCGGAAGGCGTAGTGGGATTTCTTTTAAGTGTCCGAGTTATTGTCCAGCTCCTTGAAAGCGGCAGCTCTAGCCTTTAGCTCAGTGTGGTTGTTGCCTGTAATCCATGGCTTCTGGTTGGGATATGTACGTACGGTTACAGTGGGGATGACGTCATTGATGCACTTATTAATGAAGCCGGTGACTGACGGATGAGTCCCGGAGCATATACCAGTCTGTGCTAGCGAAAAAGTCCTGTAGCTTAGCAGTCGCTTCATCTGACCTTTTCTGAACACCATATTGAACGCATCGCTGGTACTTCCTGATTTACTTTTTGCTCGTAAGCATGAATCAGGAGGATAGAGTTAAGGTCAGATTTTCCAAATGGATTGCGAGGTGTAGTGTGTGTACTCAGACTACACGTCTAAGTAATGTGCAGCTCTGACTATAGATGAGAGTGTTTACCAACGTGAGGGACAAGTGAGATAGCCTAGGCTGGCTGCTGGTGTATCGTGAGTGTGTAAGCACTTTGGGCGAGGTGGGGCGGGTGTCCCAAAACATTCAATAAGGCCCACATACTTCGCTTGCATCAATATGCCTCGCCGCAGAGGAAAATGTATTTGATCTTTGGCCGAGGGTTGAAGCATGTTTTCAATTTTCCTGTGCGTCCATGGTACCATCTGACCACACAACCATAAAGGCCTGATTGTTGGAGCGCTGCCGAGATGGTTGTCCTACTGGAAGGTTCTCCCATCTCCACAGAGAAACTCTACAGAGCTCTGTCAGAGTGACCATCGGGTTCTTGGTCACCTCCCTGACCAAGGCCCTTCTCCGCCGATTGCTCAGTTTGACCGGGCAGCCAGCTCTAGGAAGAATCTTGGTCATTCCAAACTTCTTCCTTTTAAGAAGGATGTAGGCCACCGTGTTCTTGGGGACCTTCAATGCTGCAAACATTTTGTGGTACCCTTCCCCAGATCTGTGCCTCGACACAATCCTGTCTCGGCACTCTACGGATAATTCCTTTGACCTCATGGCTTGGTTTTTGCTCTGACATGCACTGTCAACTGTGGGACTTTATATAGACAGGTCCCACAGTTGACAGATCATGTCCAATCAATTACATTTACCACAGGTGGACTCCAATCAAGTCGTAGAAACATCTCAAGGATGATCAATGGAAACAGGATGCACCTGAGCTCAATTTCGAGTCTCATAGCAAAGGGTCTGAATACTTATGTAAATAAAGTATTTCTGTTTATTATTTATAATAGATTTGCAAAAAATTCTAAAAACCTGTTTTTGCTTTGTCATTATGGGATATTGTGTGTAGATTGCCAATATGTTTTTGTTTTTTTTAATATACGGATATCACTTATTATTGATATCTACATAGCGCATTGCTGAGAATCACACTGCTGCTCTCTCATTTAGCTATTTGTGCCTCACGGATTGGGGTTGTTGTGGATGGCTGTTCACAAATCTAAATGTGTATTTGAACCCAATAATCGTTGAATTCAAGAAGTTTCAGCTGCCTATCAATCATTGTTTTTGAAACCAGTGGACAGTCAGTGAAAAATGCACTCTTGCAACAGCTGCATAGTGCAGATCCCAGCCTATGGAATAACAGTGAGGCTTTTTTAAATTTATTTTTTATTGCTCAATTCATGCTGGTAAAAAAAAATCCATAAGCCTAATGGGCACATGCTCAAACTCGCATACTTTTGATAGACTTAAAGGGGAAATCTGTAGTTGCTACATCCATTTTTGGATACATATATATACACAGTTGAAGTCGTAAGTTTACATACACCTTAGCCAAATACATTTAAACTCAGTTTTCACAATTCACAACATTTAATCCAAGTAAAAATTCCCTGTCTTAGGTCAGTTAGGATCACCACTTTATTTTAATAATGTGAAATGTCAGAATAATAGTAGAGAGAATGATTTATTTCAGCTTTTATTCATTTCATCAAATTCCCAGTGGGTCAGAAGTTTACATACACTCAATTAGTATTTGGTAGCATTGCCTTAAAATTGTTTAACTTGGGTCAAACGTTTCAGGTAGCCTTCCACAAGCTTCCCAAATAAGTTGGGTGAATTTTGGCCCATTCCTCCTGACAGAGCTGGAGTAACTGAGTCAGGTTTGTAGGCCTCCTTGCTCGAACACGCTTTTTCAGTTCTGCCCACAAATTTTCTACAGGATTGAGGTCAGGGCTTTGTGATTACCACTCCAATACCTTGACTTTGTTGTCCTTAAGCCATTTTGCCACAACTTTGGGCTCATTGTCCATTTGGAAGAACCATGTGTGACCAAGTGTCACGTCCTGACCAGCAGAGGGCGTAATTGTATTAGTTTTGGTCAGGACGTGGCAGAAGTTTTTGTGTTAGTTAATTGGGATTGGACTCCCAATTGAAGGCAGGTGTGTTGAGTTGCCTTTGATTGGGAGTCCTATATAGTAGTGTGTGTTTTTCTTTGGGGTTGTGGGTAATTGTTTCTGTTCAGTGTGTTATGCTGTCAGTACTGTTGAGCTGTCGGTATTTTCTTGTTTTGTAGTGTTCCAGTGATCT
Source organism: Salmo trutta (assembly GCF_901001165.1). Lineage (NCBI taxonomy): Eukaryota > Metazoa > Chordata > Actinopteri > Salmoniformes > Salmonidae > Salmo > Salmo trutta. The sequence continues at coordinate 25,373,812 of NC_042981.1, forward strand.
TTTTTTGAATTAAATGATGCTGAACACTAACTTTGCTGCATTTTGGTCCACTTCTTCTCTCCATGATGACAGTTGTGACACCAAGCTTCAACTTCCTGACTGATGTCTTGAGATGTTGCTTCAATATATCCACATAATTTTCCTCCCTCATGATGCCATCTATTTTGAAGTGCACCAGTCCCTCCTGCAGAAAAGTACCCCCACAACATGATGCTGCCACACCCGTGCTTCACGGTTGGGATGGTGTTCTTCAGCTTGCAAGCCCCCCCTTTTTCCTGCAAACATAATGATGGTCATTATGGCCAAAGAGTTATATTTTTGTTCATCAGACAAGTGGACATTTCTCCAAAAAGTACAATCTTTGTCCTCATGTGCAGTTGCAAACCGTAGTCTGGCTTTTTTATGGCGGTTTTGGAGCAGTGCCTTCTTCCTTGCTGAGCGGCCTTTCAGGTTATGTCGATATAGGACTTGTTTTACTGTGGATATAGATACTTTTGTACCTGTTTCCTCCAGCATCTTCACAAGGTCCTTTGCTGTGGTTCTGGGATTGATTTGCACTTTTCGCACCAAAGTACATTCATCTCTAGGAGACAGAACGTGTCTCCTTCCTGAGCGGTATGATGTTTGTACAGATGGACGTGGTACCTTTAGGCGTTTGGAAATTGCTCCCAAGGATGAACCAGACTTGTGGAGGTCTACAATTTTTTTCTGAGGTCTTGGCTGATTTCTTTTGATTTTCCCATGAAAATCAAACTCAAGCAAAGAGGCACAGAGTTTGAAGGTCGGCCTTGACATACATCCACAGGTACACCTCCAATTGAGTCAAATGATGTCATTGGCCTATCAGAAGCTTCTAAGCCATGACATAATTGTATGGAATTTTCCAAGCTGTTTAACCTGTTAGGGCTAGGGGGCAGTATTTACACGTCCGGATAAAAAACATACCCGAATTAATCTGGTTACTACTCCTGCCCAGTAACTAGAATATGCATATAATTATTGGCTTTGGATAGAAAACACCCTAAAGTTTCTAAAACTGTTTGAATGGTGTCTGTGAGTATAACAGAACTCATATGGCAGGCAAAAACCTGAGAAGATTCCATGCAGGAAGTGGCCTGTCTGACAAGTTGTTGTTCTTCTTGCCTCTGTTTATTGAAGACTGAGGATCTTTGCTGTAACGTGACACTTCCTACGGCTCCCATAGGCTCTCAGAGCCCGGGAAAAGTTGAACGATATCGAGGCAGCCACAGGCTGAAACACATTATCGCTTTTGACAAGTGGCCGATCAGAGGACAATGGGCTTAGGGGGATTGTTAGGGTTGAACTGGCTATTTGTTTGCATAACTTATATAATATACCAGAGAAGCTATGCTACATTATTAAGTATATAAACTACGGATAAATCAACTGCTGAAGACAAGAAGAACTACAACCGGCGACAGGAAGTGCGTCACGAGGCTGGGACCAGCCTGCACGCCGACGATAGGAGGAGCAAGTTTAAACCACGCTCCTCCTCCCTCTGACAGGCCAGCATTGAGAGGGAACTATCACAGTATATAAGAGAGAACAATAGGATGTGTCGCTCTCTTCTCTGTCTGCCCTGCGAGGTGTCACAGAGAGACCGTATATATACGAACCACCTATTTACCACACACGTGTTTGCATTAATTAAAGTACAAATAAATCAGAAGTTACTATGTGCTGACTATTTTGTTCTGATACCAGAATCGAATTGACGCAACTTTAACACTTCATCAGGAACTTCTGCACCGTCGCCGCCCTCCTCAAGGGTGGGCCTCGTAGGTTAGGTTGGTTTGGTCTCCTGCAGCCGATGAGGCCTTTCGTCTCCTCGAGGCGCCCCCTTGCTGAAAAAACCCAGATCCCACGCTACCTTTTGTGGTTGAGGTAGACGCATCGGAGGTGGGTGTAGGGGCAGTTTTGTCACAAAGAAAGGGGGACACACTAAAATTGTATCCTTGTGTTTCTCCAATAAACTGTACCCCGCAGAGAGGAATTAAGTCAGCGATCGGTAGCTCTTGGCGATGAAGTTGGCATTAGAGGAGTGGAGACACTGGCTGGAGGACGCCAAGGAACCATTCGCCATTCTCACTGACCATCGGAACCTTGAGTACATATGGACAGCGAGGAGACTGAATCCGCACCAAGCCAGATGGGCCCTCTTCTTCACCAGGTTCGACTTCACGCTGACCTATCTAAGAACACCAAGGCCAATGCCCTGTCATGTATCTATGATTCCTGTCCAGAGGGCACCCATAATCCCATCCTCCCGGCTCGTGGGTCCAGTGGTATGGGACGTAGCTGTGGACATTCGCCAGGCTCTAGCGAGGGAGCCCGCACCCCGGAATTGTCCTCCTGTGTGCATCTACATTCCCACAGGGATCAGCTGCTGACCTGGGCACACACAGCTGTCGTAGCTGGACATCCAGATATTGCTCGCACCATCCATTCCATCACTGAGAAATACTGGTGGCTCACCTTGGTGCAAGATGTTACGTGGTATGTCAACTCCTGTTCCGTGTGCTCAAACCAAGTATCCCCCCTCCGGAATGCTCCAGAGGGAAGCTCCTGCCACACTATCCATTGACTTTGTTACTGATCATCCCCCTTCTGATGGTTTCACCACCAATCTGTTGGTAGTGGATAGATAATCCCTCTTCCTGGTCTTCGCACAGCTCTCCAGGTCACTGAGGCATTCTTCCAGCAGGTCTTCCGGCATTATGGCCTTCCGGAGGACATTGTCTCAGACCGTGGCTTCCACGGATAAGTTCAGGGTCATGGTTAGCCTCACATCCGGGTATCGGCATCAGTCTAACGGGCAGGTGAAGGTGAATCAGGAGCTGGGGAGGTTCCTGAGGAGTCACTGTCAGGACCAGCAGGGTGAGTGGGCACGTTTCCTTCCTTGGGCAGAGTATGCCCAGAACTCTCTGTCACTCCTCCATTGGGTTGACCCCCTTCCAGTGTGTTTTGGGTTTCCGGCCAGCCCTGGCCCGTGGACCCTGGGCCAGACCGTGGCTCCTGTGGTAGATGAGTGGTTCCGGCGCGCGGAGGAGGTGTGGAACAATGCGCATGTGAGAGTCCAGTGCACCGTCCATCGTCAGAAGGAGCAGGCAGACCATCACCGCAGACCCCTGTGTTCCATCCTAGGGATCGCATCTGGCTCACTACCAGGAACCTCCCACTCCGCCTGCCCTGCAAGAAACTGAGTCCCCGGTTTGTGGGGCTGTTCAAGGTTCTCCGGAGGGTCAATGGGGTAACATACAGGTTATGATTACCCAGTCACTACCGTATCGCACCCTCTTCATGTCTCCCTTCTCAGCCCGGTGGTTCCTGGTCCCCTAGCTGATGCTGTCCCCCCATGACACACCACCCCCCCGGACATTGAGGGGAGCCCGACGTACGCTGTCAGATCCCTACTGGACTCCTGACGTCGTAGGGGTATGGCCCAGAGGAGAGGTGTTGGGTTCCGGTGGAGGACATTCTGGACCCCAACATCATCAAGGATTTCAACCTACGCCGCCCGGATTTACCCACTCCTCGTCGTCGTCCTGTGGCTGGAGCCACACGTTGGGGGGGTAGGGGGACTGTCATATCTGCTCCTCCCCTCCGGCGTACGACATCGCCAGAGTACTAACCACTGGTCCTGGGATTCATCATTTTGCACACCTGTGAATCATTATGATTCACACCTGGACTCCAGTACCTTCATCATTTCCTCCCCTTTATATGTCACTCTCCCCTGTTCACTCACGAGTTGGTATTGTTCTTGTCTATCTGCGTGCTGCCTTGTTAGTGTCGTGTTCTTGGTTTTGTTGTTTTATTAACATTTCACCTGCTTCTGACTCACCGGCCCATCATTACAAGAGCACAGAAAAGGGCTCCAGTCTTTTCTCTGCTAGTGAAATTATTCCGGTCAGTGCTCTTTTGTTAACAAACAAACCCTTAACTTCTTCGGTGTCCCTTCCACGGGCTAATGCGATTAGCATGAGGTTGTAAGTAAAAAGAACATTTCCCAGGACATAGACATATCTGATATTGGCAGAAAGATTGACAAGAATTTAAGGTAACTGCACTGTCCAATTTACAGTGAAAGAATGCCATGCCATTGTTTGAGGAGAGTGCACAATTTTGAACATGAAAAGTTATTAAAACTTTTTAAGGCTAGGGGGCACTATTTTCACGTCCGGATGAAAAGTGTGCCCAAAGTAAACTGCCTGCTACTCAGGCCCAGAAGCTAGGATATGCATATAATTGGTAACCACTCTAACGTTTCTAAAACTGTTAAAATTATGTCTGTGAGTATAACAGAACTTATTTGGCAGGCGAAACCCCGAGGACAAACCATCCAGGATTTTTTGTTGTTGTTGAGATCACTGTCATTTCAATTGGTTTTCTATGGGGAACGAGATTTCTGAGGGTTGCAGTTCTTATGGCTTCCACTAGATGTCAACAGTCTTTAGAAATTGGTTGATGTTTTTCCTTTGAGAAATGAAGAAGTAGCCATTTCCTTTCTGAGTGTAGAGCCAAGGGGACTGTTTTGTTTGGGGCGTGTGACCTGAAGCTCGCTCCACTTTGATTTTATCTGCTATTGATCACAGTTTATTCCGTCTTAAATTTTATTGATTATTTACGTTTAAAAATACCTAAAGTTGGATTAGGAAAGTTGTTTGAAATGTTTGGATCAAGTTTACAGGTAACTTATTAGATATTTTGTAGTCATTTTGGGCGAGTTGGCACCGATGTATTTTCTGAATCAAACACGCCAACTAAATGGACATTTTGGGAATATAACGACAGAATTTATCAAACAAAAGGACCATCTGTGATGTTTAATGGACATATTGGAGTGCCAACAGAAGAAGATCTTCAAAGGTAAGGCATGAATTATATTGTTATTTCTGACTTTTGTGTCACGCCTGGAGGGTTGAAATCTGATTTTCATGTGTTTGTATGCTGGGTGATGTCCTCAGGTTTGCTTTCGCCGTAAAGCCTTTTTGAAATCTGACACTGCGGCTGGATTAACAAGCAGTTCATCTTTAAACCGATGTATAACACTTGTATGATTTATGAATTATTATTATGAGTATTTCTGTTTTTGAATTTGGCGCGCTGCAATTTCACTGGGTGTTGTCAAATCATTCCCGTTAATGGGATTGGCGCGCGAAGGGATCCATAAGAAGTTTTAATAAACAAATTAGGCACATTTGGGCAGTCTTGATACAACATTTTGAACAGAAATGCAATGGTTCATTGGATCAGGCTAAAGCTTTGCACATACACTGCTGCCATCTAGTGGCCAAAATCGAAATTGAACCTGGGCTGGAATAATACATTATGGCCTTTCTCTTGTACAAAAATACAAAAGAACAGTTGGTTTTCTATTGTTATATTGTCACGTCCTGACCATAGTAAGATGTTATTTTCTATGGTAGAATAGGTCAGGGCATGACAGGGGGTGTTTTTCTATGTTTTGTATTTCTATGTTCATGTTCTAGTTTTGTATTTCTATGTTGGTTTTGTTTGGGATGATCTCCAATTAGAGGCAGCTGGTCCTAATTGGAGATCATACTTAAGTAGGGTTTTTTCCACCTGGGTTTGTGGGAGAATAGTTTTGAGTAGTGTCTGTTTCACCTCTGCATCACATTTTTATTTTTTTTGTCATTCAAATTTATTTATGTATTGCATAGTTTCACAGTATAAATATAATGTGGAACGACACACACGCTGCACTTTGGTCCGCTCATTCCTACGACAACCGTGACAATATTCTCCTACATTCCTTTCACATTTCCACAAACTTCTGTGTTTCCTTTCAAATGGTACCAAGAATATGCATATCCTTGCTTCAGGGTCTGAGCTACAGGCAGTCAGGGTATGTCATTTTAGGTGAAAATTGAAAAAAGGGGTGGATACTTAACAGGAAATATTAAATACTATGATATACTATATGTTATGTACCACATTAAAGCAGCGAAAGCCTTGGTCACTTCTTAAAAGGGATATAGTGAGAACACGGTAAGTGTATCTTTACCCTATGCTGTCTCTCCTCCAAAAAACCTGACTATAGCCTGGGTGTATGGTCCAGTTCAGAGCAATATAGAGATATTTCTGTCTATAATATATCTCTATGAAATTTGTTCAGTCACTATGGACATTGAACAGTTCCAAACAGAGGATGACAAGGCAGGTAGAGACGGACGATGGTTGGGGGAAATGAGGAAGAGACAAGAGGATGAAACATGCAGTGAGAGAAAAGAGTTACCAAAGCGTTCATTCAAATACACCTGGAAGATAAACTGTCTTTAGCCCACTCACTGCTGAGGGGCTTTCCATGTGAAATTCCTCTGTGGATGCAAATAATGTTTGTGAACAAGAGATGACCAGAACCTGCATTTAAGCAGAACTCCTATACTTATTTCTAGTGCAGCTCTGCCCCATCCCCTCTATCTGTCAGACCCCTGTCACATGCCTGTACCCTTTGGGTTGGTGTTATCTCCCCTTGGCCCTTCCAAACACGAGATCCAGAGGAAGTGACTGCACGCTGTCAGGGGCATCCCCTCCTGTAAAATAAAGTTCCTCCCTGTGTGTCAAGTCCTCCTGATGCTCAAAACAAACCCACGTCTAACCCCCTGAGGACCTATAGGGACAATGTCCTCTATATATCTATACATCCCTCAGTGACCAAGTGAACCCTCTGCATCATATGTGCCCAGTCATGGCTTTTCTCCCGTCAGTCCACAGTACAAATCTTTACTGAACAAAAATATAAACCCAACATGCAACAATTTCTAAGATTTTACTGAGTTAAAGTTCATATGAGGAAATCAGTTAATTGAAATTAATAAATGTGGCCCTAATCTATGGATTTCACATGACAAATATGCATTTGTTTGTCACAGATAACTGCAAAAAAAATGACAGGATCTCGTCAGGATCTCATCACGGTATTTCTGTGTATTCTAATTGCCATAGATAAAATGCAATTGTGTTCTTTGTCCGTAGCTTATGCCTGCCCATACCATAACCCCACCACCACCATGGGGCACTCTGTTCACAACGTTGACATCCGCAAACCACTCACCGACACAACGCCATACACGTGGTCTGCATTTGTGAGGCCGGTTGGACGTACTGGCAAATTCTCTAAAACGACGTCAGAGGCGGCTTATGGTAGAGAAATAAACATTACATTCTCTGGCAACAGCTCTGGTGGACATTCCTGCAGTCAGCATGCCAATTGCACACTCCCTCAAAACTTGAGACCTCCATGGGATTGTGTTGTGTGACAAAACTGCACATTTTAGAGTGAACTTTTATTGTCCCTAGCACAAGGTGCACCTGTGTAATGATCATGCTGTTTAATCAGCTTCTTGATATGCCACACCTGTCAGGTGGATGGATTATATTGGTAAAGGAGAAATAGTCACTAACAGGAATGTAAACAAATTTGTGTACAATATTTGAGCGAAATAAGCTTTTGTGCATATTGAACATTTCTGGGATCTTTTATTTCAGCTCATGAGACATGGGAGCAACACTTTAATGGTGCATTTATATTTTTGTTAATCTTCAAAATCAAGGCAAGAAACTCAACAATAATAAATAAAAAGAGACCTTTAGAAAAATAGATAAAGAGAACACAACCAGGAAACAGACTGAATTTATAAATAAATACTCAGTATAGACAATGTATATGATTAGGAAAGGGGTGACTAATAATAGAAAGATAATTATTAGTCTGGTTGACCCATAACTTACCCTGAAGCCCAATGCCAGATGAATACAAAGGCCCTTGACTTCACTAAAATCATTAATGTGTTTCCATTCAAATTGAGATTAAGATCAACAAGAGGTCAAATTTTGAATAAAAAATCTAAGTAGGGAATAGGATTTAGTGATCAGTACTGGCATCCTATCAACTTAGTCTTTAGGAGATCCCTGATAAGAGGTTTCTGTAGTCAGAGCTGGAAAGGACAAGGGCAAGAGGCGTGGGGGGGTTGGATGAACAGTATACACTGTGTGTACAAAACTGTACAGAACAGCCTCAATTCGTCGGGGCATGGACTCTACAAGGGATGCTGGCCCATGTTGACTCCAATGCTTCCCACAGTTGAGTCAAGTTGGCTGGATGTCCATAGGGTGGTGGCCCATTATTATTATTCTTATTATTATTCTTATTATTATTATTATTATTATCAAGCAGAAAAATGGCACAAATACTGTCATGTGTATTTGGGTGACGTTCCAGATCACTTCACCATTTGGTGTGAGATTCCATGGAGGCCACAGAACAAGGACTATGCACACCAAACCCTTGTGTGACTCATGTCCAATAAAACCCCAGGTCATTCTCTACAGTGATTATTTTCCTGTGAACGATTGAGAACGGTATGAACAGGGTCCAACTACGTGTTGGTTAAAGCTAGAATTCTTAGTTGCTACTTCCATTTTTGGACTGATGAATTAATTATATATAGTGCCTTCGGAAAGTATTCAGACCCCCCTTTTTACACATTTTGTTATGTTAGAGCCTTAGTTAAAAATGGATTAAAAAATGTTTTTATCAGCAATCTAGACACAATACCCCATAATGACAGAGTTAAAACAGTTTTTTAGAAATTTTTGCAAATGTATTAAAAATAAAAAACAGAAATAACATATTTACATAAGTAATCAGACCCTTTGCTTTGAGACTAGAAATTGAGCTCAAGTGCATCCTGTTTCGATTGATCATCCTTGAGATGTTTCTACAACTTGATTGAACATGATTTGGAAAGGCACACACCTGTCTATATAAGGTCCAACCGTTGACAGTGCATGTCAGAGGTCATGGGAATTATCCGTGAAGCTCCGAGACATGATTGTGTCGAGGCACAGATCTGGGGAAGGGTACCAAAAAATCTCCCCAAGAACACAGTGGCCTCCATCATTCTTAAATGGAAGAAGTTTGGAACCACCAAGACTCTTCCTAGAGCTGGCTGTCCGGCCAAACTGAGCAGTCAGGGGAGAAGGGCCTTGATCAGGGAGGTGACCAAGAACCCGATGGTCACTCTGACAGAGATATAGAGTTCCTCTGTGGAGATGGGAGAACCTTCTAGAAGGACAACCATCTCTGCAGCACTCCACCAATCAGGCCTTTATGGTAGAATAGCCAGACGGAAGCCACTCCTCAGTAAAAGGCACACGACAGCCCGCTTGGAATTTGCCAAAAGGCACCTGAAGACTCTCAGACCATGAGAAACAAGATTCTCTGGTCTAATGAAACCAAGATTGAACTCGTTGGCCTGAATGCCAAGCGTCACGTCTGGAGGAAACCTGGCACCATCCCTACGGTGAAGCATGGTGGTGGCAGCATCATGCTGTGGGGATGTATTTCAGCGGCAGAAAGGCAGCCTGAGAGGGCACACAGGGAGTTTGGCGATGTCAGGGGTGAGACCTGATCTAACTTCCCGTGCTTATCGGAGAGAGCCGTGGAGCAGACCGGAGCCAGTCAGGGAGTCAAGCGCGGAGCGCGACGCAAGATTCCGAAGAGAGGTACTGGCAGAAAGAGCACTACAGAGCCGGCGTGCTGAGGAGCGAGTGGATGGATGAGCAATGGGTTATGGTTTGATGCGCAATATCTCGCCCATACGCACTCATAGCCCAGTGCGCTCGGTGCCAGCTCCTCACCGGTGTAGGGCGAAGATGGTCATTCAGCCAGGAAGGAGTAGGCCTGCTCAGCATGCCTGGTCTCCAGTTCGCCTCCATAGTCCGGTACGTCCTGTGCCTCTTTCCCGCACTTGCTCTGAGGTGCGTGTTACCAGTCTGGCGCCACCTAGGCCAGTTCCACGCATCAGACCTCCAGTGTGCATGCCCAGTCCGGAGTGTCCTGTTCCTGCTCCCCGCACTCGCCCTGAGGTGCGTGTTACCAGTCTGGCGCCACCTAGGGCAGTCCCACGCATCAGACCTCCAGTGCACAAGCCCAGTCCGGAGTGTCCTGTTCCTGCTCCCCGCACTCGCCCTGAGGTGCGTGTTACCAGTCTGGCGCCACCTAGGCCAGTCCCATGCATCAGACCTCCAGTGCCCGTCCAGAGCTTCCGGCGACAGTTCCCCGTCCAGAGCTTCTGGCGACGTTTTTCAGTCCGGAACCTGCTGAGACGGCCTGCAGTCCGGAACCTACTGAGACGGCCTGCAGTCCGGAACCTACTGAGACGGCCTGCAGTCCGGAACCTACTGAGACGGCCTGCAGTCCGGAACCTACTGAGACGGCCTGCAGTCCGGAACCTACTGAGACTTCAACGGCGGTCTGCAGCCCAGAACCTCCAGCGGCGGTCTGCAGCCCAGAACCTCCAGCGGCGGCCTACCGCCCAGAACCTCCAGCGGCGGCCTGCAGCCCAGAACCTCCAGCGGCGGCCTGCAGCCCAGAACCTCCAGCGGCGGCCTGCAGCCCAGAACCTCCAGCAATGATCTACAGTCCGGTTACTTCGACGACGATCCACGCTCAGGTGGTAATAAAGCAGAAGGATCAGCAGGTGGAGCGAGGAGTACGCCCTGAACCGGAGCCTCCTGGAGGTTAAGGTTCTGGATACTGCATATGAACCGCCATAGACATTAGTCGCCTACCCTACCCTCCCTTTGTGTGTTGTTGTTGGGGGGGGTTTTGTTGTTGGGTTTTTTTTAGGTGCGGTCGGGGTCCGCACCTTTGGGGGTGTACTGTCACGTCCTGACCATAGTAAGTTGTTATTTTCTATGGTAGAGTGTGTCAGGGCGTGACAGGGGGTGTTTGTCTGTTTTTGTATTTCTATGTTCAGGTTCTAGTTTTGTATTTCTATGTTGGTGTTATTTGGGTTGATCTCCAATCGGAGGCAGCTGATCCTCGTTACCTCTAATTGGAGGTCATATTTATGTTGAGGTTTGTCCCACCTTTGTTTGTGGGTGATTATCTTTTGAGTAGTGTGTTTTCCTCTCTGCGTCACGGTTTGTTGTTTTTGTGTTTCAAGTATTTATGTATGGCATTCAGTTTCACGGAATAAAATAATATGTGGAACTACGAACACGCTGCATTTTGGTCCGATCCTTCAGACAGCCGTGACAACTTGAGTCATTTTCTAAGGCATCTTTACTTTTACTCAAGTATGACAGTTGGGTACTTTTTCCACAACTAAGGATAAGTCACTGAATGTCCTTGAGTGGCCCAGCCAGAGCCCGGGCTTGAACCCAATCGAACATCTCTGAAGAGACCTGAAAAGAGCTATGCAGCAACGCTCCCCATCCAACCCTACAGAGCTTGAGAGGATCTGCAGAGAATAATGGGAGAAACTCCCCAAATACAGGTGTACCAAGCTTGTAGCATCATACCCAAGTAGACTCAAGGCTGTAATCGCTGCCAAAGGTGCTTCAACAAAGTATTAAGTAGAATAAGGCTGTAACATACCAAAATGGGGAAAAAGTCAAGGCGTCTGAATATTTTCTGAAGGCACTGTATACCCATTGATTCATGAAGAATTGTCCAAGACTCCAGCCACCCTAGTCATAGACTGTTCTCTCTGCTACCGCACGGCAAGCGGTACCGGAGCGCCAAGTCTAGGACCAAGAGGCTTCTAACCAGATTCTACCCCCAAGCCATAAGACTCCTGAACATCTAATCAAATGGCTAACAGACAAAATGCCTTGCCCCCCCCCCCCCTTCTACAGTGCTGATACTCTCTGTTATTATAACAATGGAAAGAGGTCTGGGAATATGACTGAATTTAAACAGTGTAGTTATTTGCTCCGCAGGGCAATCAAACAAGCGATTTTCCGGTACGAGGACAAGGTGGAGTCGCAATTCAACGGCTCAGACACAAGACGTATGTGGCAGGGTCTACAGGAAATCACGGACTACAAATGCAAAAACGGTCACGTCACGGACACTGACATCACGCTTCCAGACAAACTAAACACCTTCTTTGCCCACTTTGAGGATAATACAGTGCCACCGTCGCGGCTCGCTAACAAAGACTGATTCACCTCCCTCTCCTTCTCCACTGCTGACGTGAGTAAAACATTTAAACTTGTTAACCCTCTCAAGGCTGCTGGCCCAGACGGCATCCCTAGCCCCGTCCTCAGAGCATGCGCAGACCAGCTGGCTAGTGTGTTTATGGACATATTCAATCGCTCCCTATCCCAGTCTGTTGTCCCCACATGCTTCAAGATGGCTACCATTGTTCCTGCACCCAAGAAGGCAAAGATAACTGAACTAAATGACTACCGCCCCGTAGCACTTACTTCTGTCATCATGAAGTGCTTTGAGCACTTCATGATGGCAGAAGTAAATGCTACGGTGCGGTAGTCATTTATCATGAAGTGCTTTAAGAATATTTTTTTAAATAATAAAATGAAGTACTTTGAGAGGCTAGTCAAGGACCATATCACCTCCACCTTACCGGCCACCCTAGACCACCTTACCGGCCACCTTTTACCGCCCCAACAGGTCCACAGATGACGCATTAGCCATCCCACTGCACACTGCCCTATCCCATCTGGACAAAAAGAAAACCTATGTAAGAATGCTGTTCATTGACTACAGCTCAGCATTCAACACCATAGTACCCTCCAAGCTCATCATCAAGCTGGAGGCCCTGGGTCTCAACCCCTCTCTGTGCAACTGGGTCCTGGACTTTCTGACGGGCCACCCCCGGGTGGTGAAAGTAGGAAACAACATCTCCACTTCGCTGACGCTCAACACTGGGGCCCCACAAGGGTGTGTGCTAAGCCCTCTCCTGTACTCCCTGTTCACCCACGACTGCATGGCCATGCACGCCTCCAACTCAATCATCAAGTTTGCAGACGACACGACAGTAGTGGGCCTGATCACCAACAACGACGAGACAGCCTACAGGGAGGAGGTGAGGACACTCGGATTGTGGTGTCAGGAAAACAACCTCTCACTCAATGTCAACAAAACAAAGGTGATGATTGTGGACTTCAGGAAACAGCAGAGCAGGCACCCCCCTATCCACATCGAAGGGACAGCAGTGGAGAAGGTGGAAAGTTCCTCGACGTACACATCACATACAAACTGAAATGGTCCACCCACACAGACAGTGTGGTGAAGAAGGCGAAATAGCGCCTCTTCAACCTCAGGAGGCTGAAGAAATTAGTCTTGTCACCCAAAACCCTGACAAACTTTTACAGATGCACAATCGAGAGCATCCTGTCGAGCTGTATCACAGCCTGGTACGGCAACTGCACCGCCCTCAACCGCAGTGCTCTCCAGAGGGTGGTGCAGTCTGCGCAACGCATCACCGGGGGCAAACTACCTGCCCTCCATGACACCTACAGCACCCAATGTCACAGGAAGGCCAAAAAGATCATCAAGGACAATAACCACCCGAGCCAGGTGCATCAAAGCTGGGACTGAGAGATTGAAAAACAGCTTCTATCTCAAGGCCATCAGACTGCTATGCAGCAATCACTAACTCAGAGAGGCTGTTGCCTACATTGAGACCCAATCACTGGAAACTAATAAATGGATCACTAGTCACTTTAAACAACTCCACTTGAAAAATGTTTACATATCTTACATTACTCATATCACATGTATATACTGTTCTATACCATCTACTGCACCTTGCCTATGCCGCTCGGGCCATTGCTCATCCATATACTTATATGTACATATTCTCATTCACCCCTTTAGATTTGTGTGTATTAGGTAGTTGTTGGGGAATTGTTATATTACTTGTTAGATATTACTGCACTGTCGAAGCATTTCGCTACACTCGCATTAACATCTGCGAGTGTACATGTGTATGTGACCAATAACATTTGATTTGATTTATGTCACGTCCTGACCATAGTGAGTGGTTATTTTCTATGGTAGAGTAGGTCAGGGCGTGACAGGGGGTGTTTGTCTGTTTTTGTATGTCTATGTTCAGTTTCTAGTTTTGCATTTCTATGTTGGTGTTGTTTGGCATGACCTCCAATTAGAGGCAGCAGGTTGTCATTGTCTCTAATTGGAGGTCCTATTCAAGTTGATGTTTGTTTCACATGTGTTTGTGGGTGATTATTCGTTGTGAGTGTATTTGATCCTCCTGCGTGACGGTTTGTTGTTTTGTGTATATTTTGAAGTGTTTAATTATTGCATTCGGTTTCACTGGTTAAATAAATATGTGGAACTACGAAAACGCTGCATCTTGGTCCGCTCCTTCTAACTGCTGTGACAATTTATCTATGCATAGTCACTTTAATAACTCTACCTACATGTACATATTACCTCAATTACCTCGACACCTGTGCCCCCGCACATTGACCATGTATTTAGCCCGGGTATTGTTATTTTACTGCTGCTCTTTAATTATTTGTTATTTTTATCTCTTACTTTTTTTTAGGTATTTTCTTAAAACTTGTTGGTTAGGAGCTCGTAAGTAAGCATTTCACTGTAAGGTCTACACCTGTTGTATTCAGCGCATGTGACAAATACAATTTGATTTGAAGAACATAACTTATAAATGCCTCATGAGCTTAGTTCAACTGTTGTACCCCATCAGAACCCCAAAATGTAAGCTTGTTTAACTCACTCCAATGTTTTTAAACAACGTAAACTTAAACAAAACCCTGTATAGCCTCAAAACATGGTTAACACTATACATTTAATATTGTGGATGATCAGTCCTTGCATCCATAGCTCTCTATGAATTTGAGAGTGTTTACATTTCTCCAGCCCCATTCCTTAAGATTTTTAGTGAAACAGCGGCAGGTAGTAAGCTTTGTTTCTGTTTCAATTAAGGATTCTAGCTTTATTAAGGGACATTTGAGTGAGCCAGTGTTATTATCGATGTTTGATCTTCACTTTCACCATGGTGAAACACCTCATCTACGGCTCAGTAACCAGGACAGTTAACTATTTATACCCCAACACGCCAGAGATCACCCCACCTCTCACCCTCTCTTCATGCTGTCAGTCATTAACCCACCCTGGCCTACATGTCTACCAAAGCAATGAACACGCCCTTCCATGGTCACAAGTGTGGCATCTCATAGTAGAATCACTGCAAGACCACATGTTACAATCAAAAGGATTTTCAGAGCTCCAGAGGTGAGATAGTCCAAGAGCACAATGCCCTTGTAATGTTTTATCAACTTTCTCTTAGCAATCACAATGAGAGACTCTTAATGACTATCGCTAGTCTGTCCCAACTGTTGTCTCACTTGGTCCAACAAGGCTTAACCTAGAGAACCTGAAAATGTAGCTTGTACTATCGCTACATTGGTATAATTTTGTGATAATCAGTACTCACTTTAACCCCTTACCACCAACCAGGGCTCATAAATCCATTAGAGAGAGACACTGAGAACTGTGGCATACAACCCACAGAATAAACTATGATATAGGCCCTATTAAATGGACTGCCATTACAGAAAGCATGGGAGGAGGATAGACAACTTCATGTCCTCCTTAGGGCCTAACGTTCATTTCCTGGTCTCTTGTTTTGCCATTAATGATTTAACAGGATCAGCTATCAGGCCTCATTAGTTCTGATGACTGTGTATTCCCGGCTTAATGAGAGAGGCCTGGACTGGAGGATCAGCCTGTTAGTCTCTCAGATGGTAGAGAACATAGGGCTGGGCTATCTACGCTAACTCCTTTAGATACATTTCAAAGCATTCCTGTGTAAAAAAAAGAGGGGGAAGCGTTTTCATTGAGCATGAGCGATTTTAAGCTGATACAGAACACATTAAGTATTGAAGCCTGGCAGCGGTCTGAGACCACAAATGGATGTTCTACACTCCAGCAGCCCCCAGAAAACAGCAACTGATATAGTGTCCCCTAGACACAGTATTAAGCCCCTTCAGCATTAGCTCTGCTATTAAATTCTTATATGAGCTGGAAACAAGCCTGAGAGCCCCACAGATCAATGGTGTACAGGATGGGGTCAGTGAGCCTATAAAGGAGGAGCAGGAGGAAGAGAGAGGCTACACAGGGTCACTGCCTGTGTTTGGTTGACTGCTCTGTGTCACTCCATCAGTCAACTCCCTGAGACATGATACAGGCATCACCATAGCAACTGTTGCCCGGGCGACCAACGGTCAACCCCAAGACTGCAGCCAACCAGGCCAATTACATAATTCCAGTGAGAGACACCATAAATTACCACGTGGGACTTAATGGGAATTGTGGAAACAAGCGCACATGCTCTGAAAAACAGACACTCTGTCACTCACAAACAGGTGCAGAGTCAAACATGTACAGTTCTGTCTCTCTGGTGCACAGTTGTAGAAATGGAGGTCAAAAGGCAGGTCCATATTAGGACAGTCAGCATGCCTCATCGCTACTAGTCTCACTCTCCAGATGGGCCTGCTGCCTTCCTGCCACAGCTGAGATGTGTGGTCTGTTACATAACAGAGAAAATACTAGAAATGACCTTTACTTTCTTCTTCAAATAACGTTTCAGGCTTAAAGTCGCATTCTCTCTTCTCGCACCATCTTTCAGCATTGATGACAGCATTGCTGCTTATAGGACGGATGGGTCTGCACTGTATACCTCAAGGCACTTCACAGAGGCAAATATAATTATGTGATGTTCTCATTTCCCTAAACCCCAAAGGCAGATTTAGACTAAAGTCTACTGTACAGTAATTTACAGTCCGCAAGGATTCCCATGGAGCTGGGACAAGCAGGTTGTGTGGGAGATGACGCAAAATGAAGCAATGTTAATAAACTGTGCATGAATACAAATCCCAAGGTGAGCCAGTGATTCAATTCCAATGCATTTATTTAAACACCATTTAACATAGATTTTTTTCTTCTTGTTATGGGGGACTTGTGATAATTCCTATGATCATGTAAGTTATTACCAACAACACCCTCTTTCAAAGCCCCGTCAAAGCCCTTCGTCTCCTCCCTGACCAAGGCCCTTCTCCCCCGATTGCTCAGTTTGGCCGGGCAGCCAACTCTAGGAAGAGTCTTGGTGGTTCGAAACCTCTTGCATTTAAGAATGATGGAGGCCACTGTGTTCTTGGGGACCTTCAATGCTTCAAAAATGTTTTGGTACCCTTTGGTACCCTTCTGTGCCGCGACACAATCCTGTCTCGGTGCTCTACGGACAATTCCTTTGGCCTCATGGCTTGGTTTTTGCTCTGACATGCACTGTCAACTGTGGGACCTTATATAGACAGGTGTGTGCCTTTCCAAATCACGTCCAACAATTGAATTTACCACAGGTGGACTCCAATCAAGTTGTAGAAACATCTCAAGGATCATCAATGGAAACAGGGTGGACCTGAGCTCAATTTCGAGTCTCATAGCAAAGGGTCTGAATACTTATGTAAATACAATTTTTACTTTGTCATTATGGGATATTATGTGTAGATTGATGAGGAAAAAAATGAATTTAATACATTTTAGAAAATGGATGTAACGTAACAAAATGTGGAAAATCTCAAGGGGTCTGAATACTTTCCAAATGCACTGTATAACTAGGAATAAAGTGACAGATAGTAAACAGTAGTAGCAGCATATGTGATGAGTCAAAAAAAGTTAGTGCAAAAAGGGTCAATGCAGATAGTCTGGGTAGCTATTTGGTTAACTATTTAACTAACTATTTTGCATTATTATAGCTTGGGGGTAGAAACTGTTCAGGGTCCTGTTGGTTCCAGACTTGGTGCATCGGTACCGTATGACATGCGGTAGCATAGAGAACAGGTCTATGACTTGGGTGGCTGGAATCTTTTGAAAATTTGTAGGGCCTTTCTCTGACACCGCCTCGTATAGAGGTCCTGGATGGCAGGGAGCTCGGCCCCAGTGATGTACTGGGCCGTACGCACTACCCTCTCTAGTGCCTTGCGGTCGGATAGCAAGCAGTTGCCATACCAAGCGGTGATCCAGCCAGTCCAGATGCTCTCAATGGTGCAGCTGTAGAATTTGTTGACGATCTGAGGGCCCATGCCAAATCTTTTCAGCCTCTTGAGGGTGAAGAGGTGTTGACGTGCCCTCTTCATGACTGTGTTGGTGTGTTTGGACTGTTCCGACCAGCAAAATAAAGTTCTTAACCGTTTCAAACCGGAAAAAAAGTACTGGTTTATATCATTCCTTTCTGTTCCTTTTTAACCTATGAAATCAACAGTTTTTTTACATTTAGCACATTAAATTACTTCACCAATCAGTGCAGATAGAGCTGGCAAGCTAGTTGTTTAGATGTGTGATGGACAGACAAGTGTAGTCTATGGTGCAAGATGCAACGGAAATTTTGCGGGTGGGAAGAGAGCTAGAGAGGGTTCAGGAGGTGGCTTGAAGCGCTGGGCATCTTGTTATGACATGCATTATCTGAATTAGGTCCACAGAATTATACCTACGGAAGGAGTGGCTTCTTTGAATGTCCTTTGAGCTAGCAAGCTAACACGCTTGTTTGTGCAGAGCAGCACCAGATTTAAAAACACGTCTTACCTTTTTGTACTTAATAAATCCAGGGTGAAACATGTTAAGTAGGCCTATAGTATCCTTAAGTGGAATTTAAACAGTTTATCTATTCTTCTTTAGCTAATAATAAATCGCTCTCCCTATCTTCTGAATCATACTTGTAACGTCAGTACAGTAGCCTATGCTTCATAGGGGGGAGAGGCAGGCTTGGTTGTGTTTTTTTGTGGGACTAGAAAAAAATGCCTGAAACGTAAAATAACATTATTAACCGATTCCCATGCTTTTAAAATAATGGTTATGTTCTGGAACAGTATGGATCACTTTCGTTCCCGGTTCCGTTTCTGCTCCTTGAAAAATGCAGCTATTTTCAGTTTTTCTGTGCTGTTCTCTAAACCGGTTCTAACCCCTGGTTTGGACTTGATAGATCCTTAGTGATGTGGAAACAGAGGAACTTGAAGCTCTACATGCTCCACTACAGCCTCGTCGATGTGAACCACACTGCCAAGCCTCTGACCTCCTTCCTAAAGGCTGCAAATGCCAGGATCCAGTTGCAAATGCCTGTAATCATTTGATCCACTGTAGAATCACAATGCTCTCACCTCCCAAATAAATAATGTTTGCAGTGTTGTAACTGGGAGAAGACACTAGAATAGAGCCAGTGTCTGGCACGAAGCTCAGGACAAGGTGACATTACCATTTAGATATCGTTTCACCTAGGTTAGGTATCAAATTCAAGTGCTTTCAATAACTGCAAGCAGTGAACAGTCCTGACTCAACTAGCTGAGTGGGTGACAGTCTGGCTGATATTAGTGTGAATGGCAGGTACCACCACAAATGTGTGAAGTAATGCAGAATGACCATGATTGAGTGCATGCCCATATAGATGCGGCTTATGCAGACCAGCGCACACCAGCACGTCGCCAGAGCGAACCCAGACATGAAGGGGTACTGTGGAGAGAGAGAAAGAGAGGGATGAGGAAGGAGAATGCATGGCTATACATGGGTATACACTTCTCAGCAATGAACATTGAAATTGATTTGACTGTTTCTCTGCATACATGGACCACTGGGCTAGTATTCAACGGAAGGGGGGCTAAACACACATTGTTCAGTCAAACAAGGATTATGCATTTTTCTACACAAAAATAGACAGGTAGGGATAGGGAGGGATAGAGAGATAAAAAAGAGAGAGAGAGAGAGAACTGCTGAGGTTTACACACTGGTGAAAGCCTTTTGCTCCTCTGCTTCATTGTGACCCGTGCTCCAGCCCAAACTTGCCCCAACATACACATCATTATACTGTGTTCACAGTGCACTACTAGCTAGTGAAGATACATAGAGTTGAAAAACTCAGTGCAAAGCAAAAGGTCATTCGTTCATCCATCTTGCCATTGAACGATGCCTCTCTAAAGGCAATACATACGTGACACTGAGAAACACAAGGGGAACAGAGACAGAGATAGGGGGGAGAGAGAGAGAGAGAGATAGATGAAGAAAGAAAGAGAGAGAGATGAAGAAAGAAGAGAGAGAGAGAGAGAGAGAGAGAGAGAGAGAGAGAGAGAGAGAGAAGCTACTTTGTGAGTGTAGATTAGACACGAAGCCAGGCCACACACATTCACATACAATAGCCTGCTGGCCTACTGCCTGCTGCCCTACTGCCTGCCGTCCTAAACTGTCCTGAGGTCAGTGTGTCTGTTGGAGCAGAGATCAT